>NC_049189.1:1259291-1888936 GCF_009769625.2 Cygnus olor
CTGCCTGGTGGATTCAGAGCCTTGGGCACTTTCACAGGGTGATGTGGAGAACCAAATGGGAAGGGTAAATTTTCTTGGAAAATGCACCGACGCCGCCAGTTTACCTTTTGTTCCTCCTATACCGACGTATAGAGATGCCTTCCTTCTCAGGTGGTCTGAGGCTCCTGACTATCCAAAACGAGCCCCAGGTGTGCTCTGGGGAGCAAGGAGCGAATTACAAAGGGTCCCTAACAAAACCTCCACTTATCTGAGTAGCTGTTTCCTTCGTTTCAGCGTGCTGGAACGGGGCTCCCGTGTTGTGTTCCTCCATCCTGGACTGGCACAGGAGCTCCTGTCTGGTTTCTTTCAAAGTCGGCAGAGCCTGAGCATGTCAAGTACTTACAGGCAGATACACTGACCACCGTGTGCTGCTTCTCTGAAACCAGCCGCCAACCCAGGCCTGCAGGCAGTTACTACCAGATATGATACCTGCTAGAAGCACACCGGCACTAAAATATTGCAGACCCGAGGGGAAAGGCTCCTCCTGGCCTCACCGGCTTTGTACAGCCAGGCTGCCAGAGCACCCCAGGCTCCAGCCGGCGTTCACTCGGTGGTAGCAGCAGTCCAAGCCTCGGAAATTCTCATTTTTATCATGTGGCAAATAGCAAATTCTCAGGACACACATCCTAAATTTTATCCGTATAGCCAATGTTGTTCTTTGCAATAGGTCTAATCACTTCCCAGACCATTCAGAAATTCAGCTTTACCTGCAAAATCACTGCTGCAACACCGGACTGTGATCACAACGCACAACGGCACGAACGCCACAGCATTTCTGGAGGCTGCTTTGTATCGGTAAAAAAAAGATGAGACTTTGAAGCAATTTGAAATCACACATAAAATATCTGTGAGCAATTTTAGAGTCAGAAAGACAATTCTGTTCTTATATGTGCTCGAATAGTGGGTTGAACCCCTGACACTGCTGAAGCAAGGGAACTTTAACCTTCCTATTAAAATTACAGGCCAACTGGCAGTGTGCTGCCCATAAACAACCATCCAGCAAACCAAAACAACGGCAGGAGTCAGAAATGTCTGCCACAATTCCCAGATACTGCCGACACCGAAAAGACACCACTCTGAAGCAAACCCTGGGAGGCGAAGCAGAAGCCGCGAGCACCCCTCCGCAGGCCGGACCTGCCCGCCCCGCACCTCCCCGCACACGCCCGCACCTCTCGGGCACGGATTTACCCGGGGGTGCTCACACCTGGGGAGGTCCAAGCGGCCCTGCCGTGAGGTACGGGGCCAGAGCGGGGCCGAATGCCACCGCCCCGCTCGCCGGAGATTTTCTGAGCACGGATTTTGTTCTGAAGCACTCGGGATGCTCCGAGCGCAGGCAGCAGCTCGGGCTCGCAGGCACTACCAGAGATGGAAGCTCTCCCAGCCTTGCGGCGCAGGCACAGGCAGAAGGGCTTTCAGGGCACAGCCGATGCCTGTGAACCACATATTTGCATGATACACCAACAACCCAGCCTCAGCAATGCTCCAGGCTGAAGATTTCTCAACCGGGACACCGCATGTAGCGTAGCATGACCACAGGCAGCGTGGCCTCACACTCGAGAAGCTTTGGGCTGTGCCAGTAGGTTTGGTTGGGAACAAAGGATAGGGCATATTTCTGTGGGAGTGCACAAGTTCAGATTCTTTCTGAGGTCAATTAAATTTACCCTTCCCTGGTGTAACTCCAGTGACTCTGTCAGAATTGCACCAGGGATAGGTCCGACCTGGCTCTGTTTCCTTGCTATCCCATTATTTGGCTGAGTTGAAGGGATTAAGCTACCGAATGGTTTCAAGATGTGATTTATATGCGGGCTTCACTGGCGCAGTGATACCTTCTCGTAATGTTAGAGGGATCAATATTTGATTGCACTGTTGCAATTCATGTCTTGCTTATGCTATTCCTACAGACTGAAATCCTGGGGCTGCATCAGTTATCCAGTTTTGGAGAGGTTCGTTCTGATAAATTACAAATGAAAACTCTGGACAGGTAAAAATGCAGGACTTGCAGGTCGGATGCGACAGGTTTCTTTCTCAGCCAAAAGTCCAGGCGACTCCTGAGGCCCTCCCATCCATCTTCTGCTCGCTGGGATTTTTGCTAGGATAATTGCAGCACCACCGCCTCCTCGCTGGGACTCTGGCCAGTGCCTTGTTGACCTCTCAGAGGTGGTTGATAGGGTTAAAGGTCCCCGACTCTGAAGCTGCTCCTGCCATGTCCAACCAAGCACCCAGAGAGTTCTGGGAGGACGCGTGGAGGGGAGCGTTCTCAGACAGGGACAGCATCATTGCATAAGCCTGCAGGAGAAGAGAGTAACGCAGGGGACGTGTGAATACGCACGCAGGACAGGCCACAATAACCTGTGCGAAGCACAGCACGACCTCACCAAAACATAAGATTGCCAGCACCCTTCGGCCTGGGCTAAGAATCTTGCCAGTGTTTAGGAACACAGGCATGGAAAGCTCGTTGGTATTCCCAGTGCGCTCGTATGTTCTTGTTGGGTCACTGCTGCAGTGAAGTGGTTAAGTGTCTGCTGAGAATTTGCATGGAGACTTGTGTTTGCTACCACAGGACCTGACTGCTTCTCCAACCCAGATGTTCTCCCTCTTCCAAGACTCATACGCCCTTTGCATCCTTTCACAGCCCAAACAAATGTGAAGCCTTGGGTAGGTGATAACCTCACGTACCGGAGGTAAAAGCCTGTGTAACTGCCACCTGTGACATGAAACAGCGGAGGACACAGCTTCCCCCATCCTGCGCCAGCTGGTGCGACGGATGTTCCCACGTGTGAGTGCAGTGGTGGCTGTGCAGCCCTCTCCTTCACACTGAGGCTGCACCCACCCAGGCACAAGCCTTTGCAGGGCAACAGCCAAAGACCACACCTCATCTGGGACACTGGTACAACACTCAGTGCAGTAGGACCCTTAGCAATGCATCTGTGATGGTGACAATACCAACCGGTCGTCCGACTTCGGCCTCTTCAGGCTGAGAGTCAGACCTACTTGTCAAGTCAACACACCATCTGCTGGAGGCACGTGCTGGGAGAGGTTCAGCTTGGTAGTGCTAAGGACGTGCACGCTTCTCAAACTGTGTAAAAGACAGACAGCTCCCAAGGAGTGCTGTGCTGCTCACACAAACGGTGTTTTACGACTGCATTCCCTGGTTCTAATTGTTTAAATTACTTATTGCCATTTAAGTGTAACCAGGCTTGCACCTCATACAGTATGAGCCTGGTTCAAAAAGCACAGACCCCCGCCAAGCATCAGACAGACCTAACGAAGTAGGACGAATTTGAAAGGAGCAAGCTTTCCCAGGTAGTTAGTACATTTGCCATATTAGTAACAGGACACATGTAAGAGTTAGGCAAGTGGCTTGTGCTTTACTTAGTTTCCCCTGGAAAAAAAGCCATGTCCTGTCCCTTCCCCAGCTTTAGCCCTAGCACCTACTGTGGAGGACAAAACTTCACAAATTCCAGCTGATGATAAATCAAAAATCTTGTTGTGCATGGCGGCTGCATTAAGCTACTGCTTTGCTGGACATTGGGGATAGATTTCAAGACACATTCTGCTGCTTGAAGGTTAGAAAAGGACTCCAGTGCAACAGCTGAGCTTATCCCCCGTATTAAATATCATCAAGCCTCCACTAACATACTTGACACTTGTCAGGATGGACATTATTCACACCCTTTACTTTACACCACGTTCCATAGCTAGGTGCAAAGTGGTTCTCTGAAAGCAGAAGCCCAAATTCCCTACATAGCCAACGATGATAGTTGGGCAGTAATTCCGAGCACCTTTCTTAGAGGCGTACAGTTAGAAGTGTTGAGTGTGAGCTCTCCTGTCCAGCACAGTGAAGCATAAATACATAATAGTCAGAAAAAGACATTTATACAGACAGATAGAAACAGACAGATGCCGCTATCTTTCTCTATAAGCATGTTCTCACAACACAGGCTTAATGATAAATTGACCTGGTGACCTAGAAGTGACGCCCACTCCATTTCTTCTCAATTTCTGTATAGTTGCAACAAGACACAGTTCCCACACGATTCACTTATTACAGACAGAATTCCTGCTCACTGGAAGGGGAAAATAAACCTTAGCTAAAGGAGGCCAGCTGCTTGCTAATCCTATGGTACATGCTGGCGGCAAGCTAGATAAAATGTTCTGTCATATACCCACCTGGTTTTTAGCCTGCCTGTACAGAGTCTGTTTTATTGTCTCAGAGTCTAAGGTGGAATTAAACACATCTTTAACTTCAAATGCTTCCTCGGCTGCTTTGCGAAGATCCAGCCCCTTCCCAAAATTCGGCATCTGCTCCAAATCTAACAAGCCGGCTTCGTCCTCCTCAACACACCTGTACCAATGACCAGGGGAAGGGGTTGACCTGTTGTTAGCTCATCTCACCGTTCACAGACCAGCCAATGTGAGTGGTGCTAACCCAGTGCCTGCATGCACATACCATGGGGGTCTCAAAGCCACATGCGTGAGCGGACAGACAGACGAACACAGAAATGACACAAAGCGCAAGGAGTAAAGAAAAAGTGGAGAGCATGACTACGCACGTACAAGCATTAGTGCTATAAATATTTGCGGTTCAGCCTGACTACAGTTCACTGTGTGGAGGTGTCCAATTGCTGTCCACTCCCCGACATGTCCGACAGTGTGTCCGTGTCCACAGAACACTGCTGCATTCTGAGTTGCAATGAAAATAGCGATGCACTGAGACTAGACAAGATGCTGCTCTTTGCATCACAGGACATTTGTTACGAATATCAAACTGAGGCAGCAAAAGCGATGCTAAGCCTACACCATGTCCAACAAACTAATTTTGAAGGTGTATAGATATGGCTTGACCTCAGGAAGAAAAAATCACTTTTTCCCAGCACTCTGGTGACTTCACCTGAAGTCAACATTTTGCGCAGTACGAATTGGGGTGTATACATATGCCTCTCCCTTTGCCCTGACCAGGGTTTTAGAGACGGACATTATCCACTGAACTGTGGTATGCGGAAAAGGTGTTTTCTGTTTTGGACTAACTCTTTTCCTGTTATTAACTCCTCAAGTCTTGGATATCCATCTTATCACAGATTCTCCTTGCAGTCCACTTGTTTCGTATCCCCCACCATGGTGAAAATGGAATCTTTCAAGTGAATGCTTAAATCAAACTGGAGGTATGATATATGGCTTGAAAAATAAAACAGTAGCACTCACAATCTACCAGTGACACAGGGTCAGAAGTCTGGCCCACATTTGACTTCTCAAAGGGAACGGCCCACCTCACCTTCGGGTGTGGTCAAAGCTCATGTTGAGAGATGTGGGCTCTTCATCTTCTTCATCCTCATACGCTCCTCGGGGCTCTGTGGTGGGTGATACTGTTTCATCCTGTGACTTCCCTGTCAGGCTGTCATCGTCTTCCTCTTCCAGTTCTTCATCTTCATCATCCACATCTTCTGTTTTCTCATTTGATAATCCATGACACTGGGAATTGCCATCAATATCCTGGATTTCTGGCCTGAAATATTTGGTCAAGGGGGAAAGAAAAAAAGAAAAAGAAAAGACACCAAATGAGTAAGTCGTGCCTTTTCACTGTAATGTAAGACTTTATTAATTTTATATACGTGTATACATGCAAACATATAGAGACGTATCTTTGTTCATACACATATCATTTACACTGCAAGGAAAAGGAAAACAGACATGTTTTAGGCAGTTAAAATTCAGCCTTCACAATTTCTTAACAGCCAATGAGCATGTCAAGTATATACCAACCCAAATGCTCTTTAAACTATAATTTTGTCTAGTCTGGATTTAAATGATGCTTTTCCATCTCATAATATAACATCTGTGGGACACGGGACTTTCCTCCTCTCTGCTTCTGTATTCTAACAACCTCCCTTTTAGCAACCAGATGCAGGAAGCTTCCTCACAGCATAACCCAACAGCCAGCCTAAATTCTCTCTCACATTACTTTGCTTATTCACACCCACAGCAGACTCCAAGAGATTAGGAGTTTTAAATTACATTACGAGAATGAGAGTGTGATCAACAGTGCTATGGACTAAGACCCCAGTAGGATGCCACCAAGTGACGTAAGGTAAGTGTAGCATCTTTACCAGAAATTTTATGCCAGCACGTTCCAGACTGCTTACTGTTCCCTACGCGGGTTGTATCATTCTGTGGATTTCTCATACTTACATTCTGGACTTACACCTTAATATTGGCATTGAATAGCTATTTGTGAAAGCAAGAGAGCTGCAGGTGTGAGTTATTATACATTCAGATTTGCTGAAATCCACAGATACAGACAGATCTGAAACACATTAAAAGACTAGAAAAGCAGGTGCCTCTGATCTTTGACAGAACAGGCCAACTGATTTTATGGCAGAAGGTCAACGGATCACTAATGACATTTTTATCTAGTGATGAAATTGCATTTTATGACAACTGTTGCACTGGAGCTAACTTTGCAGCAATCTGCCTGCCTGCCTTCTGTTAGCACAACCCCATTACTTGTCCCCACCGGTTTCAGCTACATCTCTGAATATTAGCATCTCTCCTGTAAGCCTTCCTAACTTAAATCACTTTCTGAAACGATTTAATACCAGGCTTAGAGCTTAAAGTTGATTGTATTTTCCTTCCAAACTGCTACATTTCTACATTTCTCTCTTTTGAGTGTTTTACATCACGTACTGCAGGACAGAGGCTGAGACTGGTCTTTTAACCATGTTAACAATACATGTCACCAGGTAATTTTATTTGCTTGTCTACCTTTTATCTGCTAAAGTTGATGCTTGATTCATTTCACTATTTGCAATAAAATTTCTGATTTCAGAGAAATACGAATCCTCTTTTTCATCTAAAAGTGCATGGTTGTCTGACTCCGAGTTTGGGGAAGAGGCACTGGTCCCAAGGTGGTTTGTAATGACTCCAGAGTGCTGGCTCACTGAGTGAGAGAAACAAGAAAAGAGAACAGGAGAAACAATCAGATATTGTCAAAGCTATTATTAAGAGGAAAAATCAAGGAGGAACATTATGCAACAATCCCCTCACTATATATTGAGAATGTAATATTTAAGAGAAATCTCATGGACCAAAGCTGCCAACAGAGGCTCATGTTTTCCAGACTTGAACTACAGAGAGACACATGGATGGTATTTAGCATTTACGGATGGTATATACAAATCAGGAACCACTATCCATTGTATAGCTGTTTGCCTTTGACTTTACCATAAAGCTTTTCCCTTGGCTGAGAGATCACTTAGCTGGCTTCAGCACAGGAATTTCTTCCTCCAGTTTTTCTCTCAGGACAAAGTCTATTTATCTTCTTGAATTTCACATAGAGCTACACATGCATTTCAGGTTGAAAACCCCCGGTAAAGTTTGGTGTGTCTGCAACAACTTTGTACCAAAAGGTCTCATGATGGGAGGTTACGCTCCCCGGACAGCGTCCCCAGGAGGTTAGTGTCATGACTGCTATTTCGTGATCGGAAAAGGGCACACGGACCTGCCGGGAGCGTGGCAGAGCTGAGTACTCTGCATGTGTGCCCGTGTTACCGTGATACTGCAGCTATACGTATCATTGGCTGCATGAGGAGGTGGCATTTGGATTTTGCTACCTAAGGATGCTCGGCATAAAGAAACAGTGCTTTCCATGAAGGCCTCCCCAGGTGACCAGAGAGATGAGACCATGGTGTCTTCTCCCTCCGGCGCCCCAGCAGAACCACCCAGCAATGCCATTTGCTACCTGGAACATTCTCGTGTTCGTGTTTCTTAAGATGTCGGTCCAAGTTGGTCTGCTGCCCAAAGCATCGGTTACACAGGTGGCATTTGAATGGCTTCTCCTTGTTATGGATGTTTCGAACGTGCCGCTGGAGGTTGGAGGAAATGCTGAATGACCTGTCACAGTATTTACACCTGAAAAATAGAAGCAAATGCCAAAGAGTGCAACGTGAGGGGAAAAAAAAAAAGAAAAATCTGACTACCAGAAAACCAGAAAATGTTGGTCTATAAATCTTTACTCAGCTGAGGACCTGGAACGCACGAGGCATTAATCATTCCAGACAAATCTAATATTATTGTTACTCAAGGAGCACAAAGAAAGGATTAGGATTAATTAAGAAGTGAGCCGTCCAAACAAATAAGAATTTTAAACAAAATAATTACTTTTCCACACATCAATGTAAAAATAAAAAAGGTGAGTTAATTTATTTCTCATTTTGTAGGGGAAGCAGGTGAAATATGGGGAGAGGAGAAAGAAGACAGAATGAGAAGAAAGAAGGGAGGTTAAAAATATAAAACCATTATTAGCTTGCACATCCCTACACGACACAGTTATCTGGACATACAGACAAACCTAGATTTATTTCTGAAATTCCTTGTGGTACTCAAGATACAGGCAGCAGAACATGCCTTTAAAGGCAATTACGGTTATTATTACAGTACAATAGCTCCCAAGAAATACACTGTAGTTTCCAAACAGGATAAGATTTACTCCTATGTAGCGAATATTTGGTTTCTGATGAAAAAAATGTGCAGCGTAAGGAGCCAAGCCAGAATGTTTAGGGAAGCTGTTGAGTGAAGAAATGTTGTCTCTGAAAAATCCCTCGGCAGGAACCACGGTAGATGTGTTGGAAGCTTGTTCAAAGTTGCCATCCCCTCTCCGGATTCAGATTCCCTCAGAATAAAAGCAAGGCTTTTGTAAACCCCGATGCTGTGAGCTCGGACCTCTGCTCTCCCCCCCAGCGCCGGCACCACTGCAGCCGCTGTACAGAAGAGGGCAGCTTCGAGCCGCCGTGAAAAGTTTCGGGACTAGAGCTACAGAAAATTAATTCTTTGAACCAACCTGAGTCCCTCATTAGGTCTCCCTTTAAATACATCGTTTGTACCTCAACAAAACTGCCTTCCTCATGGCTGTGCTTCCAAAGCCCATGGGAAGCAGAATCCCTTCTCCACTACTGACCTTTGCAAATCTTGCACACTTATGGGACAAAATAAAAACTGTTCACAAGCCCCCGGAATGCCAGAACAAAACCACTTGCTTTAGCTGAACTGCTCTAAGAACAGAATTTGTCCCACTGAGCTGAGCTACCATGTGATAAGGCACAAGGACGGTGGGCATGTTTTAGGAGTGCCATTACTCCACTGCTCGAACAGGGCACACAAATGTATCCTGGGCTTCTGTCATTCAGGTATGAAGCTAGATTTGTCTTGACAGTAAGGACATGGTATCGTTTTCCTGCAAACACGACAGATTCAAATGCGAGAAGGGGGTGTGAGTGTAAAAAATCTATATTGTGAAACACACACACAATTTCCAGATGTGCTACAGCTGTGATTTTTATTTGGTCTCTAAAACCAAATTGATATTATTTTTGGAAATAGCAGAGATACATTTATGAAACACTCTCTCTCTGAGTATTCATGGATTCCATGTCCACCTCTGAATTTCCTACTGTTAAATCACTGAAAAATATTAAGATATCTCAAATAATGAACCTTTATTAACATAGGAATAAAGGCAAATCTCTTATTAAACCATAGTTTTCTCAAACTTAAAAAGTTTGATTTTTTTTTTCCAAAAAATGTGAACAGCTACAGAAGACAAGACATTATTTGAACGTCAGCTGGACAAGCAGTTTATATACTGACAAGTTAAACATGCATGGACTTCCAGCTCTTACTCTCCCCCTACCTGCTAGCACCCAACGAGTCTGATTTCACGAGTTGCCAGGCTTCTGCAGCTTCTACTGTTCAGCATTTCAGAAAACTGCAATGTGCAAAACAAATACCCAATATCCTTATTCTGTGGGGTTTTCCTAAGCAGCTTTGCACAGCTGATTCTACCAACACTGCACCGCCAGCCCCCTCCTCTCTGCTGATGCCATGGTCTTCCCTCCCTGCCTGTCCGCACCTCATAAGCAGGAAATATTTCTAGATCAGATCACTGCTGATCCCACCTCGAGACGCACCTTTGCTCACTCCGGGTTGCTCTTCCCATACCCTTCTTACCCCTCTTCCTCAAACCTGCCCTCCTCGGTCCAGCCTCGGCTTTGTGCTGCCGAGGGCCGGGCACGAGGGGAGCATCGGGGCTCCGAGCGCGTGCGGCTGCCCCGCGTACCCCGCGCCCATCACTCACGCCGGCAGCTCCAGGGACTTCAAAGGCAGAGCTCACATGAGCAAGGCAAGAGAGATCTGGCCTCCCGTATGTCAATTTATTTAGATGTTCAGGAAGTCTTTGAAAAGTTCCCTTTGACAGGTCCTCGCTCTAACTATGAGCTATGTGGATCCAGGTTCAGATACAGAGAAAGGATAAAGAGCTTGTTAAAAAAATAGAAAACAGAGGGGCATTGGAAAGGAGCAATATCTAACGTCTGAAAGTAAAGGGACGAGGGAGACGTACTGTATTATTTGTGGTCCCAGAGGGGTCGGTACTTGGGTCTCTGCTGGTTTTAATCTAAATAAATGACCCAGACAGAGGAACCAACTTAAATTCAGGGAAGAGGTGAACACAGAGGCAGGAGAAGAATAAAGCTCAAAAGAAGCTGTATTTACTCTGTAAACAGACTGACAAAATGCTAGTAAAATTTCTTGCTTATCAGTTTAAAGTAACACACCAATAGGCTAAAAAAATACAAAGCAGGACTGAAGGATAGCTAAGAAGGAGCCAAAGCTGGAATGCGGGAGCTCTAAGGAACAGCAGACAGGGCGAAGTCAGAGCTGGAGGCAACCTGGATTCTCCGTATGACAAACAATGGGAAGGGGGAAAACAGACAGCAAACAACGTAAGAATAAGTAACTGAGCTAATCACCGTAAGAAAAAGACAGTTTGGTAACACTACAGAGGTGACGGTAAGGCATTTGATAACATACTTCGTGAAGTTTCAATAGCGTGACTGCACTTGCAAAATTAAAAAAATAAAAAAATAAAATGTAAAACGGAATTACAGTCACAAAGCATAAAACACATGGACAGTGGCTCTTCCTAAATATCAAGTGCACTTACAGCAGGGATGAATTTAGCCTACATTAAAAAAAAAAGAAAATGAGAGAGAAGAGGTTCATATTGAACTGTGTGCAATCTGAAATGCCAGGGTAGATGTCAGCTTTAGTTGTTAGTTTCAGCTTAATGCAGATAACAGGACACGGGGGCCTAAAAGGAAATTAAAGAAAAACAAATTCAAAACAGACGTCAGGAAGCACATCTTTATAGGAGGAATCACAGCCTTACAGGCAGTGCTTAAGGACTGGGTGTAATTCAAGAATCAATTAGATGGCATCCTGGAGGGAAGGCACATTTGAAAGAAGAAAAAAAAAAGCCTTTCTGAATCGAGTAGCTCTTAGTTGTTCTCAGTCCAAGTTTTATGTAGTTTGTGTGATTCTGTGATTCCAGGGACTGAAAACAAAAACAAGAAGCAAACTCACAGCTACAGTATACCCTTATGTTCATGTGTTCCAAGCGTAAGGAGCTTCATTAAAAATCGCCTTGCCGGCATTTTGCTTTGTAACCTCGGAAGGACAACAACCTCCTGCTTTTCACAACGTGAGTCGCCACATAAGTCTGATGTGATCTCACAACACGCCCGAGTTAGTTTGCATTTCTCTGAAAGACGCAGTTTTAAGCTTGATAGTCCTTTTTACCATTGGGTTTTAAAGTACATATTTTTGAATTTTAGATACGGTATAGAAGAATGAAAAGAACTGTGTCTAATTCTATGGTATAGCGTGTTGTCTTTAAGCCACTTCAAATCATTCTCATTTTTAGAAAGCACAGTGCATTAGCAGTTATTTCTCACTCTCCAAAAAACATGTAGCACTTTCCCTTTTCAATAAGAATTAATCGACCTTCATATTGCTCATTTACTACGTATTCCTACCTTATGCCTAATTAAATAGACAGCTACTAACTTTAAATGACTTTGTAAAAGCCACACCACTTATCAATGACAATCAGGAATCAAAAAAACAAAGCATCTGATTTTCTGGCCTGCATTTTTCTTAATCTATATGTGGACGTTTGGTCAGCGTGTAGTAGATTTATGAACATTTTAATTCATATTTTAACAAACTCCAACACTGACAAGAGTCAACAGAAAAAAAGAAACAAAAACATTTAAACAATCAAATGAAAAGTTATAAGCAAGACATCGATAAAACACTGAAAAATCAGCAAGCTGCTTTTACCTGCATAAGGTTGGCACTTTGAAAACAAGCTTTCAAAACAATTAATGCTGCTAAAGTTGGAAATCTCAGTTCTCTGAGAGCAAAAGAAAATCAATGATAATTAAGCTCTTCTGTAAATGTAGCACTAACTCTCAGGAGTGCTATTATAATGCAACATTGTCCAGAAGTCAAACCTCTATTGCAAAAAAAAAACACACGGGCCATTTTCTGGGAGAAGACCAGATCAAATAAATCTGTATTTTCCTAACCTTTGTTAAGTTGCAGGTCTCCTTTTTTGGAAGAAAACTGGACTAACAATCTCTGAATAATTGGGAGTGAGCATTCTACTCAGACAGGGGTGTATGGTGAATACACAGCGTTCATTCAAGGCATATCAAATAACGCAACTGAAAAATCAGAAGAACAGGGAATGGTTCCAAAATATATGTCTGCTTTGGAGAGTTTTTTTTTTTATTATTTTTAATTTACCTAATGTCTACACTCAGAATTCTGTATGGCTCCATACGGAAAAAAAAAATTGACTCTGTACATACCTGGGATTACAATGTGGGAGAAAGTGGCTTCTTAAGTTAAACTAAGCATAAAAATTTGATATATTTGACCAGATGGCCTTTTGCTGCTCATAAATTTGTTTGTTTCTCTTTTTGTAATAACTGTTACGTTAGCTTTGTTGTGAACTTACGACTGTGTATGGAAATACCATAACATTAGCTACCAAAAATGAAATTGTTTGAATTGTTACTACTGTTTGACAACATGCAAAACACTTACTCATGTTATGGAAAACACAATGCTTGATTTTCAGTGAGCTCTCTATTCATCATTCGTTCAGTTTTGCTCGTATACTATTCTAAAAAGAAATGAACCTAAGCATATTTTTGGCCAAAGTTTTTTTGAAACTGACTGCAAAACAGTAAGAAAATATTGGGCAAAAATATTCTATGACAAATGACCCTTCATATATATACTCACACTTACATACATTTTCTCGTGAGGTTTATTGAAATCTAAAAGACTCGCTTAAACAGGAGTCCCTTCAGTAGAGCTCAATGCCCAGGCTGGAACGCACTGCCTGCATTTTCTATAAATGTGTCTGTATGTGCCCTTTTTTCTATACACAACACAAACTGCAGTGTAGAATCAGACTTTTTTGTCCACAACTAGAAGAAAACAGTACAGGCTTCTACCTTAGACACCTAACTAAGTCAAACAGTGTCTGAATTCCCACCCTCTGATCACTCTTTTTAAACTTTGCCACTTAAGTTGGAACACTACCTAACTTAGATTTTAAAACACATATACCACAGGGCTTTTTTTTTTTTTTTTTTTTTTTTTCATCTACTACCCCAGGCACCTCTCACATGCATTAGGAAAAGAAAAAAAAATCTAGCTAGATCCAGCAGTTAATTTACTGGCAAGCCCTTCAAAACAGCCTGATTTTCAGAGACATTCAGCACCTTCAGCTGTCCTTGAGATGAATGGTTAATGTGAGTGTTAAACAACACTGGAAATCAGACCACTCATTTGCCAGCATACATCTAAATATAAGTTAAGTGTCTATCTTCAAGCTGCCAAGCCTGATTATTTTTGGCTGGTACACATAATATACAGTCCTATGAATCACTGTATGTAATGCTACAGGACTGCAGCATTATGTTGGCACAACTTTATAGAAAGGAAAAAAAAATACAGAGTGGTGAATGAGGAGCGTGTTGGGAAAGGGGCAGTATCTGGGGGACAACATCACCTGTAGGGCTGTTCTCCAGTGTGTGTCCGCAGATGTCTTGTCAGATTTGCTGAGCGTGGGAAGATCTTACCACAGTACCTAGACAGTGAAAGCCAAAGTAACCATCAGTGCACGAAAGCTCTGCCACAAGACCAAAATTACAAACACTGTATCACCAGTTGCTATCTCTCTGACTTGTTTTGATACCGTTCCCCAAATTAGAAAATCACTTTGTGCATTTATAACTCTGGGCACATATGTACTGAGGGCAGAAGATGTGGACGCAAGAACTAACAGCATGACGTCCACCTCAGAATAAGAGGATTTACGGTGGTGAGATACTGCTGGAACCCATTTCCATCAGACACAGAACAGCAGTCAATAATGCTGCAACACTGGGAAGGGCAGGAAAAAAAATAAATCAAATGCCTATTATAGGAAGACTTGGGTCAGACCCAAATTCTGACTTAGTAGCTTATTTTGGAGGCCTGGGGAAGTATATAAGAACAAAGAAAGGATACACTGACGCATCCCCAGTATATTCTCCCAGCTTCCAGTAATCTGAAGTTCCAGATCCTTCTGAGCCTAAACTTGAACAGTTGCACTCAACACGGTTTTGCTGAGCTTCTTCCACCTATTTTTCTAAAAGCTTTGCGAATGCATATAAGCTTTTGATGTCCTCAGCCTCCTACAGCAATGAGTTCCTCTGCTGAATTGTGGTGTGTCCAAAAGAATCTCCTGCTTGTTTGAGCCTGTCACTCGTAACTTCATTTGATACTACCCCATTCCTGCATTAGGACAGAGTGGTTAATCACTGACTGTTCACACTGCCCGCCACTTGAGATTTTTATAGATCTCCTTTATATTCTTATTTGGTTGTTTATCACGCAGAATCTACTTGATCATCCCCAGAATTCATAGCATTCGCTTCTAGATAAATGCTGCAGCATTGCATTGCTGTTATCAGGATATACTGCTGGGACTCTGACAGTCTGCTTAGAATAAGGAAATGCAGCAATATAAAATAAAATAAGAGAATGAACTGCGATCCATAATAAATCTGAGTCACAGAAAACTCAAAAGGAAGGGAGGTATAAATAAAAACATTAATTGGGAAATAAAATACTCAGGAGGGAAGGTTATGTTCTGTGTCTGTGAAGCCCGATGCTTAATGTTGTAGAAGGAAAATATGGGCAGACTTTCTTAATTTCAGAGGCATTCAGCACCTTCAAATGTCCTTAAAATGAATAGTTAACGGGAGCATTAATCAATAATGAAAATCCAAATGTTAATTTGCTACTGTGTATCTACATATAAGTTTAGTCCCTATTGGAGCTACAAACCTCACATTTCTGAATCCACAACTGAAATTTGAGCCCAGAGCTTTTGAGGCAGTAGAACACAAGAGGTGCATCAAACAAAATCTGTACCCACTTACTGCCCCCAAGGAAAAATGAAGCAGGAGCCATCACAAGAACCTCTGGTACTTGCAGGTAAAACCGTGTAAGCAGATACAGATTTCTATTCCCTTGGTGATACGCTCTGATAACTGCAATGGATATGTAAGTATTTCTGCGGGTAAAGTTGTGTCTGAACAGAGAGGCTTACTGCACGCTGTTTTTAAAGCTCCATTTTTTTTTGCATAGCTGAGATTGTAATGCATTTGCACTGGAAACTGTGGCATTTGCTACCACACACAAGAGACTTGGCTTGGAGAACTCTGTTTGCTTGAGAATCTCCAGATCTGTTCTCAAGGTTATTAAAAATTACAAAGAAAATAGAAGATGCTGATTTTCTACCAGACAAAACAAGCTATTTCAGAGCGAATTAGTCATCAGAATGCCCTGTTCTAATTCTGCTGCTTCTTGTTTTTCCTCCCCACCCGTATCCAGACAGTAAGGATGACCATGTGAAGTCGCTCTGTGCCTGATGATGTTGCTGTGATGTTGCTCTGTGCCCCAACACGTTGGGAGAACGCTCCCGCTGCTGCGGTGGTGCCAAGGCCCTTACCTGCAGGTGTAACGCTCCTTGCCCTTGCGCAGGATGGGGTCGGATAGCGTGGGTGGTGGAGATCGGAAGTTGAAAGGGTGATGTGGAAGGGGCTGCAGGGAAGTGCCAGAGTCTGCCTTCATGGCTGCAAAACTCTCCAGTTTCTCTGTCATCGTTTCTATGGCTGACATCTACAAGTACAAGGCAAAACCTCGTGTCATTAAAATCCACAGGAAGAACAATCTCTGATGCATAAAACATGTCTTTTAGCACTGGTATGGTGCTCAGAGCCTGTTGCTGATGTTTGCTCTTATTCGCAGGAGCCAGCAGCACAGCATGAAACGGAGTCACTGAATCCAGCCAGGGAAGAGAGGAGTAGTACATCGGGTTCAGAGGATTCAGAAAAGGTACAGCTGACAAAGCCAGGCTATAACCATCAGATCGTAGAGATTAGAAAACTTTTTAACCTTCTGCAACGTGCCTGTGTTTACCTACAGCATGTCAAATTAAAAATTGTCTCAGGATACACTCAGCTTCTTCCCTTTTCCCAGGGATGACACTGAAATTTAGACAACGTGGGCAGCTGCTGAGTGCAGAAGTCACAGCCCAACCCCTCTTCTCCCCCTGACACCACCCAGCCTCGGGAAGCAAGGAGGTTTCATTTCTCACACACACACGTTACGCTCGCTCAGGCTCAGAGGGCGAGCAGCAGCGAGCGCGGGGCAGGCAGGCAGGTGGCCCCAGGTGGGAGAGGACAGGGAGCTTTGGGGCAGGAGGCGGAAGGATCCTGGCCAAAGTGCAGCGGGAGAGAGCAGGGGAATGGGCGACTGCTGGCCACGGGGCTGGAGCCTCAGGGAGGAGGCAGCAGCTGGAGCCGTGGGGTGAAGATCAGACTCGGGACGGAGGGTGCCCACAGAGAGTTTGTGCGGCTAAGAGGCCAACATGTTACTTACAGGTAAGAAAGGTTCAGAAGTCAGTAAAGGTGACGGAAGGATGGCCAAATTCCTGGCAGGAGAGGAAATGCCAGCCAAAATAAAACAGAAGTGAGCAGCAGCTGGATGACTTGTGGTTAGAAGGACCACAGTCTGCACAGGGAAAACCTGTCTGCATGGGAGTGGGAGGCAAACAGGCCTGGAGAGGGGACACGAGCACAAGGCTTCTGCACACCCCTCCCAGCTCGAGTTTCTGTGACTCAGCAGAGCCCCGATCGCACACACACACAGGGATTAAACCAGACCAGAAACAGGGAGAAGGGGAAAAACCTGGAGAAATGGCAGAAGTGGAAAGCAAAAAAAGAAGAAAGAAGAAGAAAGTCGGTCTGCGTGGAAAGAGAAGGACACCTAAAAACAAAACAAAACAAAAGCAACAACAAAAAAACATTTTTACTTTCATTAAAGCAAAGCAGGAAATCCAAATCCAAGAGAGAAAGCAACTCAGAGGACTGCACTAACATCTCCAACGCTCAATTTTGTGCACTCTCGAGAGCACTTTTGCGATACCCAGCTGAAGCAGGGCTAAAACAAACAAGCAAGCCATAAAGCTGCCTCCTGGCTGCAGCTGACATCACCGGGAGAGGGAGCGAGGGGGCAGTGGGAGCCTGAATGGAGTCAGACAGCGAGCGGGGAGACAGCGAGCGAGCGGAAGGCAGTAGGAAGCCATATATCAAAAGTAGATGCTCTATTGTACAGGAAGGGCTGACCTTTTGCACGTTTACACTTTATTAAACTGGGCTCGGGGGGGAGAAGAGAGCCAAGATATTGTTTAAAATGTATGACTATAAAAAAAAGTTGTCTTAATCACCAAAGAATACATTGTGGAAGGCTGACAACCATTCATAAGCTGTAAAAAAGAGGAGTAGTAAAACCCATTTCTCGATAATAGATCCACAGCCCCTTAGTTGGAGGCTCCCAGCCCATGATAAATAGTAAGTAATACTTAGCGCCAGCTACTTGAAAAGGTTACTTGATCATTTACAGCAAAAGCTCTGCCCCAGCTGCCAGTCATGTAACAAAACCATCACGTTAAAATGCTATCCGGATCTTTCAGAGCTATGCCACTCAGCCCTTTGCTGGAGTACCTGGAGATATCTTTTGTTGTGCCCTGTTCTTTAGGCACTTAGTCAGAGATGTTTGCTGGCTTGATAGCCGTAGGCTTATTTTAAAATTCTAAACACCGGCCATAGCCTCTCCAGTGGTAAAGGCACTTTGCTATTTAGGGAACAACTGCCTGGTTATAATAAAAAAGAAGGGGAGAAGAAAAGAAACTTAACAGGTGAGAAAAGGTTTTCCATTAAGTTATCAAAAAGTTACACCATTTATTTATGTTGTCCAGAGTTTCATTTAAAATAGACAATGTAAGAATAACTCACACCATAGCAGAGGAACTACTGTCAACAACCGGGTAAGAAGTAAAAGTTGCCTGAAATTCATTTTAAGAAAGCAAGCATCTTCCGAACACTCAATCTTTATCACAGTTTTTGGCTTAATCACATCTCACCCAGGGCCCTCTCTGAGATCTGGGGAATTATTCACAGAAGAAAAGACTTAGACCAGACGTGGGCTTTGAGTGAGAGAAACACATGTAGAGGGGGCCTCTAATTCGTCTGCTGTATGGATGTTGGTCCTAACGAAGAAGACAGAAGCAGGAGTCCCTGCAAAGGTGAGTTTTTTTAGGAAAACATCCAGGATAATATTGGATGGGGATCTGGTAAGTAAAAAGCTCATGTATTCTTGAACAAATGACCTGCCCTCATTCACCTTCAGTATTTGAAATATCTGAAATATCAGCTGCTGTCAAGATCGAATGATCTTTACAGAGTAAACCCTTCATTAAAAATTAGTTATCAGGAAGTTTCGGGCTTGAGTGATTGTAAATTTTAGGCTATTCTGTGTGATAAGCTATTAGAGATAACCAGACCTTCCACATCTTTTCATTGCCATGGGAAGAGGACGTGGTCAGGATTTCGTGAACAATGTTAATAACCTTCCACCCAATGCTTGCTCCTGCTCAGGGTCCGCACGTTTCTCATCGTCTTGTTGGGTTGCTTTGCTGCACTAGCTCCTCCCTGCTATCAGATTCTTTACAGGCAGATATCCCCACTATTCTAACTCACACAAACACAGGATGTTCCTGGCCAGCCTGTCACCATTATCCAGCCTGTATGAAGGAAAAATCAGGGGAAGTTGTTAACCAAACTCTGAGGCTGATGCAAAACAATGAAGAAACTAAGTTTAGCTGTGAAAACAACCAGGATCCAGCTTTCACAAACCTGCAAGTTATTTATCTAAGGTGGGAAACATTATCAGACAAGAACAATGCATGTGAATATAAAGGAGAGTACAATAATGACCACAGAGCTCAGCTCCCACTAAGTGCTCACGGCAGGAGAGACGGAGGATGGCTGGTGACTGTCACACCGAAAGGCCATCAGGTAGCTTGTGGCAGAACCGACTGCATTATTGTTAGGAAGCAAGGAATAGTAAGGGCAAGAGTAACACCACTCTCACCACGGGAGAGTTTAGCTACCACTTAAAATATAAGGGTTTTTTTGGTGAACTGGGGTTGATTCTCGTGAACAGTCTCTGTAGCACTGGACTTAGTTGTGCATTAAGGACCTAGCATGGCTGCACTGTGGGCTGACCCACCACCTTTCGGAGTAGGTAGAGTTGGACTCTAATTACCCATCGCCCCACTTTTACACTTTCTGAGTGATGTAAAGGGAGTGTTGGGCAGGTATAAAATGCTACAGCCTAGATGCTAGAGTGTCTTTCTCCACTTTGCACTACTGCAAATGCCTGCACCAGGTGTTTCCAATGAAAAAATTATGTAGGCATTCTGGCATGTGAAAGTTTGGCAGCCTGTACGAGTTGTCCAGACCTTGTCCCTGTTCTTCTGTTAATGCAAAAGCAACAGCAAGACATTACTGCCACCATCCTCAAACTAGGTATGAAATTAAAAGTACTTAAAAGTAACTGGTGGAAAATACTGGAGTTTCCATTCAGGCCCTTGGATGAAAAGAATCTGGTGCGAGAGACTTGTTCGTGCTAGCTCCATCTCAAACTTCTTGCAATTCAATCAACGCTGCGTTATAATTTTACTGCTTTTACCTGGGGGTGGAATAGCAGCGGGGAGGGTCGCAGGTACTTCTCCTTGAGGGCACCCACAGGGTCTGTCACCTTCCGCTTCTCCACCCTGCTGGACAACAACACAGAGGGTTACGTACCTTCCAGGGATACAGGCAGGAAAGAAACAGCCAAGTCATTTGCAGAGGTGTTTAAATTATATAGATGAGAACATTCTCCTATTGACACAAACGCCTCTCTCCCCCTTCTACTGAATACTACAAACGATGACCCAAACATTACCCCACAAAAGGTACTGGCAGCGATATGAAACTGATCTCCTCCTTTGGGCAGTATTTTTCTGCCACCAGACTGATGGCAAAGAAAACATTTTGCTCTTTCTACACGAGACCTAATGTCTCCGCTACAGTGGTTTACATGCCACTGTGTGAAAAAAAATCACAGCAAAAGCAATGTTTTAGTGGAAGAAGCGCTGGAGTCCACAGCAGGCAGCCGCTGCACAGAAAAAATCTCTCTTTGAGAGTTTGTCTTTATCTTAAGAGTTAACACCGGGCCAGACTTTGCAGCCCCATGTGTGCTGAAATCATTAGGTGTTTCATATTTATTTCCTCCCTTGCAGCTGAGATATAATTTGCATTGAGTTTATTTGGCAAGCGTATGTGGACAACAGTTTAAAAAGTTAGGAACTGGTGGGCGATTGCTGAAGCGAGTCAGGAACCCCAGCTCTTCCCGTGTCGCTGCGGTTCGTTCATGTACTGCACGCTCAAGCACTTCACCATGCAGGAACAACCCGAAGGTTAGGCTCTGGTGTTTGAAATGCTGGCTTTGCTTTCAGAAAGTATTCCACTTGCAGGAAAACCATGGTGTGGAGTCACCCAAAAAGAGAATCAGGAATGTCCCCTGTGGGAAGGTTGTCTGAAAGCAGCTCCGATAAGTGCAGCTGCATCTTTAAATTACGGGAACGAGTCCATCCCAGCTAAACCAGCAGAAGTCCAATAGTAAGAGTAATTTTAACTACATTAGTCCAGCATAAATGAGAGCAAATTATTTTGCTGCATTTCAGCTGATTGGTGTGTGGATCAAATTACCAAAGAGTTTAAAAGAAGAGTCATGCAGAGTGCTATTTAGTGACCTGCAGTTAATCTGCATTTAATTTTTCTTAGGTAGAAGAAAAGAGAAGAGCTGGATTTGAAATGCAGCCATAATTACTGTGCTTCGGAAGGTACGCGATTTGACGGGCACGACTTTTCAGAAAAACAGCAGCCCGTAAAACAAGACGTAGGAAGTCTCTCCCTGACATGAGGCCCAGCAGCAAAGGGCAGCTCCCAGCACCTCGCCAGCGGAGCTGCGCTGTCCGTGACGTGCCGCAGGGAGCCGTGATGCACAAGGGATGCCTTCGCGACCCCCGTGAGCCAGCCCCACCTGCGTCAGGGACGTAAAGCCCGCAGAGAAGTGATGGCATCCACACAGCCTCCCCATCTCCCAGCAGTGGGAACGCGACAGGAGCACAAGCAGCCCCGTCAGAGCTGAGCTCCGCCGTGGCTCAGGGATTAGGCTGATCTGCCCAGCCAGTGCCTGAGAACGTTACCTTAACAAGGCCGAGCTAAAAACTGCTCTGATTTCAGGCTGTCTGGCTGCATTAAATTATATCACCAGGAGAAAATGTCAAGGATTTAAGTGGCCTTTGGGAGAAAAATGAAGGAGCCAAATGATGTGAGAGAGTCTGATAAAGAGAAGTTTAGAAACAAAATATTTCCATATTTTTTAAGCTGGGACTTGGAAGCTCTGCTGTTTAGCTCATTACATCAGAAGTCTGATTCACAAGCGACTCCACCACTGCCTTTCTATTTTAATGTATTACTAAAACTACATGCATCCCATGGAATGCAACAAATGATGCCCCCATCCTTCACTTCCATCTGTCTTCTGGACCTTTACGGTTTTCCCGAGGCTGCTATTTTAATTGGCAACTGCTTTTTCAGCCCATGTCATTTTAACATTCCTACTGAGAATGCCCAGAGGTGGCAGAATCCTAAGCTAACTCTACGCTTTTGCCTCTCTATCCCATTTATTTTTTCACAGAAGTACTTTTTACAAAAATAAATAGCGGACTATTTGCATCATTACTTATTTTTCCAGGAGGAGATGACCACGATGGGTCCCAGACAGAATACATTACACGTCCCAGGTTGTGATGCAGCGTTTCCATCACAGATGGTAAGCATGTAAGCAACCAACACGGCATCGACCCTGAGAGCGCTGGCAAAGCGAGAGACGCTTTCTTAATAGCAAGCAACAAGGGCTCACTAATCCTCGTCTCAGCTGACAGTTCCTTGGCCCCGTTAGGCATTGACATCATTTTTTCCCACAGTTATCAGGCATACAATAGCAGCAAGGCAGTGACATAGGTGCTGTTCTCCTGGCTTGCTTTTCCACCCAGCAGTGAAGGCCATGCCACCCGTTGTTGCTCGCAGTCCTTTGAACACTCAAGCGAGCCGTCCCGGTGCTGACACAATCGCGCGGCGGTGACGATGAGTCTTTCCAGCGCTAGAAAACACCGGCTTCTGCAGCACTGCCATTAACTTCCCAGCAGTCTGGGCTACCCCTAGGCTCACTGCGCAGCCCTGCAGCACGATATTCACATTTAGCTCGAGGGCAAGCCTTTAACTTGGGCAGGAGCTGACTGCTCCAGCAGGCACTGAGCAGGGGAGCCCTCTGGCCGAACCGGCGTACCAAAATGGGCGGTTATAAAGCAGTTCGTGTAGCCTAAGAGAGCACTAATCGCCACGTTAACAACTGAAGTAAACTGGTTTGGGACACCTCCTCTCGCTGGACTTTGCTAAGAACTAGCAAATGGCGTTTGCTATGTGACAAAGGTGTCTCAGCAGCAGCAGGAAGACAACAGAGGTAGTGCCAGTGCCTGCGGGGGCAATATGCAAACTCACTGATACGCTCACTTTAAAGCTCAAAAGAATTGTACTTTAGAAACAGAATCCATAAACAGCTCTACAACAACGAAAGACCCAAACCTTTCCTTTACATCTTCTTCTGAATTCTTTCTTTCTGGAATTTTAGCTGGCATTTGGACAACTTCATCTACTCTGCTTTACGCATGCCCTCCATGTATGACTTATTCTAGGAGAGACATGACGAATCTGCCTTCCTCAAAAACATCCGCTCAAAGTGAAACTAGAAAACCCTTGATATCTTCTAAGAAAGGTAATTGCACAAGAAACATTTCTGGGAGATCTAGATAACGCGCTACCATGCACTTACTCAGTACCTGTTACTCCAGACTTAAAAAATGTTTCAAAAGCCTGGGTCCGCAACAGCAGTTCCTATGAACTGAATAATTCCAAGGAATTAGAAAGAAAAAGGGGGGCGGGGAGAAAAACAAGGTGAAGTGGCTCACAAAAGGCCATCAAAGAAGTGAGTGGGAGAGCTGTATTTGCAGGCTCCCAGGGCTCCTGACTCATTCCCAAGCCATGAGAGCCCAGGCTCTGAGGCATCTGAACTCTGCATTCTTATCGAATCAAACCTCTGGAATTTCCCCAGCAGAAGTGCCATCTTAGCGTTGGCTCGTGGGAGAGTCCTTAAATAGGTCAAGTTTCTTCTTTATCAAAATAAAGATGTGTTCTTTATACATATTGATTATGAGTACTCCTTTCAATTATTCAGCCCTTGTGGTTCAGAAAATTCAACGTGCTGTGACAAAGGACAGAGAAGTACTGTCAGGCTGTACTGGTATATCAGCTGTGTCAGATTTTCACTGCTCTTTCTGGATAACCTACATCCAGATCTGCATCAGGTTGTGATGTCAGCTAGAAAACGAGCTCATTAGAGGAAAAAAATTAAGGCAGGGTATGTTAATACCTGTATATGGGGTCCATGAAAAAGGGTGATGGCTTAGCATAATGCAGGGATGGTTGCTGAGGCAGCTGAGACTGGGAAATCTTGGGTAAGACTTCGCTTGCCATTAGTTTCCTCTCCCCATAAATGTGGTTTTTGCGTGGCTCTCTTCCTCCGTTCTGACTGGCTCGGATGCGGTTGCCAATGCTCAGATCCAGTGGCTGTTCTTCCCCTGAGGATGGGGCTGGCAGGACCTTAGGTGGCGGCAGGATTGGCTTTATCTCTTTTGGCTTTGTGGTGAGATCGAAGGGCGACTCCGAGCTGGTGCTGCCTACCTTGTGGAGGTCCCGGGGTGACTTTGGTTCTGCCTTGACCAGCAAGTTGTGATTGAGGGTCCGCTCCGTGAAAGGGTAGAGGGAATGGGGGAAATTGGGGAGGAACTGAAATGGAAACATGGAATGATACGGGAGTGAACCCATCTTTTTCTCCTGCATCCCCATAAAGCCAGGCCCAAAATATTTCTCTGCAATGGAGGCGATGGCTTTAATAGAGTCATTGGCTGCTCCTGTGGTGGGTAGCAGGTGCTCTTCTGGGGGAGGAAAGAAGGAATGCTGAGAATAGAAGAGAGGGATCTCACTGGTATTGTTGGTGGAGCTTGCAGACACAGAGCTGCTGACAAAGTCTGGTTTGCTCTCAATTTGTTTGCTCTTATCTTTCGTTTTGTCCCTGTCGCTCTCCGCATCACTGTCCAGGTCAGAGCCGGTGCCAGTGGTGGTATCCAGATCTGTGCCCGTGGTTGTATTGACATCCTCGAAGTCACTGCCGTCGGACATGTCACTGTTCCTGGCTTTTAGCTTCTCCAGGTAGGAGTTTTCCAGGCTGCTTTCACATTTCTCCTCTCCCGAAGTGGCCTGGTTGCTGCTGCTTACTGCAGAAATCAGAGGAAGTGCCGGGTTCCCAAGGGGGCTCGGAAGCTTTGCGTCTTGAGTGTGGTTGAGGGGACTTTTGAGCAGTTGTGTGGGTGGTAACAAGGGGGGCCTGGGGTATAGGGACGGGGGGAAAATCCCTGGGAATCCTGGAGTGAGGGCAGGAAATGCTGGGGGGGCAGGTGAGAATGGAAGACCCCCTGGGTGGGGACGGGATGGAAAATAATCATTAAATCCCAGGCTGGCGTGGTTGAGGTTGGGAGAGGGCTTGGATTTGTCCATCATGGAAGTGGGCGTTAAGGGGAGGCCTGGGGCAAAGATTCCCCCAGGGCTGTAATGGTTCTTGCCCTCGCAGAAGCGCCGGTGTTTGTTGAGAGAGGAGGTAGTGCTGAACATCTGGCCACAGTCCTTGCATTTGATCTGGGTGCGACAGTCCGCGTGCATCCGCTTGTGACGGCAGAGGTTGGAGAACTGCGTGTAGGATTTGTGACAGACCTCACCTAAAGCATCAACAGAAACCAAAAACAAAAGCAATATGAAATTAACAGGAAATTGCACGGAATTCGTTAGGAGCTTCATCAGTGTCCCACACTCCTTTCACCCTGCCCCTAAAATCCTGATTCCCTGGAGACAGAAGAGAGAAAAAGCAGGCTATATGCTGCGTACACTGGTCTGGATCTCTAGAAACCCAGCTTCAAACGTCTTCAGCTGAGGCTTCCCTACATGCCTTTAGGCACAAAGTTTCTTCATGCTTCAGCTCCCCCTGTACAAAACGAGGCTAAGGAGCCCATCTGGTCTCTCTAGCTTGCAAGGATGTGGGAAAAGCGATCCCCCTCCTTAAAGGTCGACAAAGGACGCAGCAACACCAGGGCGTGATCCTGGCTACATTTAGAAAAGGAAGAGGCAGCCCTGGGAATCCTGCTCAAGGATGCTGGAAGAGATGCTGGGGGGGGAGGCTGGAAGACCCCCAGAGCAGCTGGCAGAAAGCAGCGACTCCTCCGGGTCCCAGCCGCTGCCCAGCTGGCACGGGCAGGCTTCGCAGAGGGAATCCTAGAAACAACACCACCGTTCCTTTCAGATAAACCTTCTCGCCAGAGAATCTCTCAAGGAGCTACTCTCTACGGAAATCCGAGGTGACGCGCTACTCCCGCTCAAACGTTGTTAAAATCTATTTACAATAATCGTACATTTTAATGATATCTATTTACGTTAACCAGCCTGCTTTCCCTCCAGTCTTGGCATGGCAGGAAGTACTGAAGGCTGGAGGGAGAAGAACTTTGCCTCGTTTAATCAAATCTACCCTTTCTTTAATGCCATTAATAGTAAGTAACCACTCCATGGGGATGTTCTATAAATACTTTGCCCGCCAGAGCGCAGTTCAGCTAGAAGTGGGGTAGATGTCGTACTCGTTGAATTAGCAGGACACTCTAGCAATGCCAAGTTAATACTACATCTCCGTTCTCTTTAATGACCTGTAAACACAGAGCTTTCACAATGTGAATTTTCACAGCCTCTTTCACCTACAGACTTTGTTGGTGTGAAAGGAACAGAGTAAGAAAAAAAACCACACCCTGACTTTTTTCTATATATCAAAACACTATAACTTTTTATTATCTAGTGCCTCTTTCAACACAGGAGTAAATCCTACTTCTTAGTGAATTAACACGCTTCTTTCACAGGAGAACTGCTGTTATCACCGCTTTGTAAACATGGAAACTGAGACAAAGAGAGGGAAAGCGTATTGTTCAGGGCTGGGCAGGCAAGGACCTGAGTCCAATTCTCCCAACACCCAGCCCTCCGACGCAGTGAAAAGCAGTCTGTCCGTCCGTCCGTCCTTCCTTCCTCCCAGCTTTTACTGATAGGTACGCGCAAGCTTGATTTTTCTCTAAATTATTCGGATTTACATCGATATTTGAATATCAAAAGACAGCCAAAATATATCACTGGCAGCTCTGAAAATAAAAGGGAAAACCCTTTCAGCAAAATTCAAAGCAAAGATTGCTAAAATTGGACAAAATTGCCATTTCAGTTGAAATGAGCATCACAAAATTGAGTGGATTGTCACTGAAGGGTCTGCTGCATCTGGCTTTTGATTGCACTAGAAATTTAATATGAACTCAGAGAATTTCAGCCTTTCTGCTTTGGGCCTTGATTCAGCAAGGAGCTGCAGAGGAAGCACAAACAGAGGGAGAACTAAACATTCCTCAAAGTTTTTTTTTTAAACTCAGACAAGTTGCAGTATTGAAGCAACAGCCTTCATAATGATTCTGTTCAAGCCATCCCTTACACTTTCAAGGAAAGGGCTTTTGTATTTTTATTTTTTTAAACTTTATTTTAAAATATTTTCTTAAAAACTAATCTAAACAGAGAACTGAAAGGAAACACTTCTCCATTTATCTTCCTTAAAACTAAGGATCTGTTGGATACAACAGCCTCTGACTCTAGAGAGATGTAGGCAGAGGGATCTGCCAGCACCTGCCTAACACTCCAGTCCCACAGCCCTGTTCTCTCAGGGCTGTCCCCGTCCCTTGTCCTTGCAGGAGATGCGCTCGCCACCCGACAGCCTCAGATCCATGAGGAGTGCTGTCCCCCCACAAGCACTGTCAGGCTAAAGTCAGGGCACCCAGCTGCACTGCTGTGCGTCTCTGCTTTGACTCTACTTTAAATGCTTGACTTTAATTCCAGAATGGGCGTTTTTCTTATCCTGCTTGTCTGTGCAAAGCCACCGTCCTCAGGGTTGTGGGAGGGACTGTGCACGTTCAAACGGACAGGTTTGTGCAAATGCTTCCGTGTGTAAGGACACCTTGTGTGAGCTCCCTCTCGAATTACCGATAATTTCTGAAGAAATGTCACATTTGGGTGGATTTATTTAAAAGATGTTTGTATATTTTTCTTTCCAGAACAAAATTACCCCTTTCTAATTTTAACCATCTCCCCTGACATGTGCCAAGAGATGTTATATTGTGGTTTGGAAGATACACACAAGTTTATAATAAATGGCTAATCTGCCTAAGCAGATGGTATCACAACCGAATGCACTTTCTGTCAGTTTTCACTGGCTCAACGCTGTGCTCGTGCTGCTTGCGTTATTTTTGTTGTAAAAAATAAAAAGAAAAAGAAAATAAAAGATAACAAAAGCTACATTTTCAAACAGAATCAGGCTCCTTTCTTCCATTTTCCACCCCAGGAAGAGTTGCTGTAGCCTCCTCATACACACAATATTGCATAAATTTCCCTGAATAAAAGTGTTACAGGTATGAGAGCTCACATCATCATTCTAAAATAAGGAAAACTGGAAAAAAAATGTTTAAATCCCCAATTACACAATGATTTAGTAACTCTGCATGTAATGTCCTCTCCTACTGTTCTGCATTTTGCAGTTATAAAGTTTGATTATTTTTTTAAAAGCCAGGTATAATATTGTGGGGAAAACAACAACAACAAAAAAACAAAGGAACCATCCACCTTTTTTTTTCCCACTGAACAGGAAAGAAAATCTTTCCAGGGAATCCTGCCTCATGGCTCCCCTAAAATTGCTAATGGGTTCCATATTAATGCATGTGACTCCACCTGGTACATCTGAACTAAGCAGAATCAGTCTCAGTTGTTTTACACACTGATTTAGACTGACAACTCCCTAATTCTTATGAGGTGAGAGTGAGGAGATTATGAGAAGAAATCATTCATCTCACTGCAGCAATACTATGAGATTCAAATTATCTCTTTCATGTGCCCGTCATCAAATGAAAGATTGCATCAAAATGACCAATAAGAGTATTTTTTCTTCCTCCGCTGACACCCATCTGATTATCTCAGAACACATTAATGAAACGAGTCTCCCAGGATACCCTTGCATGCTGTTCCCATTATACCAATAGGGAAAAAGGCAAAAGGGGGTCCAGTGGCTTCCCTACCGTAACATCAAAGCCTGGAATCAAACCCAGATCCTGCTCTGTGCTTTAATGACACTTTCTGAAGAGTGTCAGGAAGTAGTCCCTAAAGTTTCTATAGCTTTGTTGTGACACAATCCACTTTTCTGCACAGTTATCAAAATCCAATAGGTGCTGTGTCAATTAAAGGAATATACAACCCCAAAAACGACAAGAAAGGAGATGAATGGCTCTTGAGGGAAAACGCTCTTTTGGAAATATTCCACTAAAGCGAGCACTAAGGACCCAGTTAATCTGCTATTTATTTGGCTTCCAAGTACTATCTAGGTGAAACATGCAGTAAATAAAGAAGGAAAAAATCTTTTTTAAAAAACACCTTCTTCTCGTCTCCGTGACTACTCCAAATTCTGTTCCACAGCTAGAGGATTTGAGGCACCCCTGAAAAACACTTCGATCAGGCTGTGCCAGCTATTTATTTATGTCACCAACATGAACATTCGAAAATTATTAAGGGAAAAAAGAAGAAAGAAAAGATATGAGAAAATGGCATCACTAGGACTGCTGAGAGACTCAGCTTTTAACTTGTCAAGAAAGTCAAAAACTGCCATGAATGTTTACTAAAAAAACAGGGAGCATGCAAAAAAAAAAAAAAAAAAAAAAATTGCTGCGGAATTTCATCTTGTGCTCTGACCTATAAAATTACAGCGGCTGCTCACAGAGGGACAGCTAGTACTGGGGGGCCCCGCAGGATACGTGCAATTATAGCAAGAGCCAGAACTCCGTGATGGCCGTGACAACTTACATATGAAAGGTTTGACAGTACTGTGAATGTGCTTGTGTTGTTTGAGGCCAGACGAGGTGGCAAAGGTTTTGCCGCAGTCGGGGCAGGCATGGGCTCGCGCGCCAACGTGCTGGGAACGGATGTGCCGCTGGAGGTTGCTCGGGTCGGTAAACACCTGAAAGAGAAAACACCTTCAGGGAGCGGAAACAAAGCAGGAGGGAGAAGACTGGGGCCATTATTGGTACGATGGGAACTGGCCCGAGCACCAGCACACAGCACCAGTGCCCTCTTTCCCCAGAGCTGCCTGCGGTCGCCGCGTTCTGCGCCGTACCTTGACACAGTTTTCACATTCAAACCGCTTCCCGCTGTCGTGAGACATCTGGTGACGAATCAGGTTGGATTTCCAGTTGAAGGCCTTCGGGCACTGGTCGCACTTGTACTCCCGCTCCTCGGTGTGGATCACCATGTGCTGCTCCAGGCTGCAAAAGAGAAAAGGGGCCCGGGGCCCGCTGAGCCAGGCCCGCACCACCACGCACCCTGTCTGTGGCATCGAGGGGGCATGAAATGGAGCCACGACTGATGGGGACGACAGAGAAACTGGCCAGGGCTCGTGGTGGGGGGCCAGGACTGACTATGGCCCCCATGCACGACCCCAGAAGCCCTATTAGAAAGCAGGCGAGCAGCACAGCAACAATGAAAGGTGCGGCCGCAGGCACATTTTTGGCATTTATTTCACAGATGGAAACTGCCCTCTCCGTCTCAAAATGCTGCTGGGTTCTGTGACTTTTCTTACTAAATACCTGAGTCCATTTACAAGGGGGAGAGGGAAGGTAAAACCAGACCTGACCCCGCAGGGTCCCGACAGGAAAAACGAGCACTTTGTGACCAAGATTTCTACGGCATCCCCACAGGGAAAGACAAGATATTAGCTGCTGCTGCTGAGACTATCGCGTTGCCGTTTTCACGGGCACAAAGCCCACAGCTTCCCGGAACACGGCAACTTAACGTTGGAAAGAAACACGATAGGGTGCAAACACATTTCACTTCTAAATGTCAGACATCTTTTATGACTTAACTCGGCAATTTCAGCTTCTGCCAACTGGCAGCCTCCCTCGGACCAGGAGGACGATGGCAAACCCAACTGGCTGCTGGAGGCGGGCCACGGCAGGGATGGCCGCTCAGGGAAACGCGGCGCTCGCTCTGCTTCCCCTCCGCCACAGCCCTGCCGCTGGCTCGTGGTCCTGAGCGCCAGCGTGCGGTGCTGCTGCGGGGCCACCGAGGGTGGCGGGGGCAGGCTGCCTGCCTGCACGGCCCTGCGTGTGAACGCGAGCAGCCAGCATCCTGCTGCTCCCTCGAAGAACCTCCTCCTCTTTCAAGTTGTGATAGTAAATATTCATGAACATGCCCCTCATAAACTGACAATCCACTCATTTTAAAGAAGCAATATTCATTTTTGGTAAAGAAATGGTGTTCTTAACACTACGAAATTTTTTACACATACAAAGAAATACATACTTTTCATATACATATATAAAAATATGTTCCTGTTAACTGTGATTTATGAGTTTATTTAGAGCAAATATGGACAAACTAATATGCTGTTTAGAGGCAAGTACCTACTGGGATTAGCAAAACATTTATTTATTTAGTCAGCTGCTAAATGCTCAATTTCAGTTCCCCAGTGGCACTCTTGATTTGATCTGTATTAACTTCTGAAAAATTATAAGACCATCTAGGTATGCTGACTGGATTTATTCTGTGTTTTAGTGGGCTTTTCAGTACATAAAATGCAGCAGGTTGATGGGGGAGGGATGGATGGGGAAATTCTCTCCAGCTCCACCAAATCCGTCAGTGTGTACAACACAGACCGGTGATGTTGCTGACTCTCTTTCCCCGTTGAAAAAAAGTCACTTTGTATTATTTGCTTGAAAAAGAAGCTGGTGTTCTGTTCCTGGCCCTTCCACAGGTATTCCATCTGACTTTGAACAAGTCGTTTGTTCGTCCCTTTTACCTACCGACACTTAAAAGCCTCTGCTACGCTGCCAGGAACGCTTGCAATGGAGATATGTCCCAAGGGGAGTCAAGTCTTCAACTGAGTCAAGGTCTTTCTGATCACACTGCTCCCAAGAAATCGAGGGATATTGACTGGGACCTTATCCGAGCCACATCGTCTGAATACCTGGCACGAGCTTCACCAGCAGACTCTGAACATCTTACCCACACGGGGTAAAACAAGTATGAAGGGGAAAATGGGACTTAAAATCCTTCTGCTTCTCTCAACTCCTGTAAAATGGACTCACTGCCACTCTAGGCTCTCAAGAGGAACCAGGAAATACACCAACATTACAAAGAGACAAATACACATAAATCTCCAAAGGGTATTTCCTAAATTAACATAAAAAGTACAGGAATTAAGACAGCACACTGTGCAAACGAATACATTCCCAGCCCTCACACGCTGTGGAGAAAACCTTGCAAATACAGCCTAGATGGTAAAGGCTCAGGATGCAAAGAACCACATTCCTAAAATACTTAAAAAAAATAAAAGCTCAACTTTTTTTAAAATTTGGCACCTAATACTGAACGAGTCCCACATTGCAAATGAATCAGAAATCTCAAAGATCTCTGTTTTAATAATCATTGCAAATAATAATAATAAAAAAAGATGGAGAATATCCTATTTTCTTTTTTTTTTTTCTTTTCCACAGTTCTATTACAAAAACGCTTGGTAAACACAAAGTATTTTCATGAACATTTTCCTTTTTAAAAAAACTACACTTGATATGTGCTTGGAACAGAATTTTTTAATTGCTGCTGTAAGATTAAGTAGGAGCTCATGACCCCGTTAGAGCTCTCAGTCTAGCAATGCCTCTTTATACCCACTGATCTCAAACGGCCGAGGATTATATTTAAAAAACGCTCTTCATGCAAACAGGGGCGGAATGTCTTACCACTGTTTTCCCTCACAACTACATCACGTGGGAGGAGTTGCTGCAAAGACGCTGACCAGGCCTACCAAGGCGTCTGTCCCAGCCCTCAGAAGGGCTCAGGGCACTCAGAAAGCGAGCACCAGAACCCTGCATCGCCACGAACCAGTGCCAAAGGCTGTGCCTGGAGAGCGCGGTACCTGTATTTGTTGGGGAACATCCTCTCGCAGTCTTTGCACTCGTAGACCTGCCCATCGCCAAGGCCCTCCTGCTTGATCTCGTCGTTCAGAGTCTCGTAGAGGGAGCCGACGGAGTTGCAGGCGTACTTCTTGTGTCGCCGCAGGTCCAGCTTTGACTGAAAAAGCTCGTCACAGTCCTCGCAGCGAAACGTGTGCTCCTCTGAAACAGACAGACAAGAGGATTTGGACTCGTGGACCAGGACGTTCAAACGATTCTAGCTATTTTACCCAATGTTGTGCTTGTAAAGCAAACGTAACATTCTCATTAAAAACAAACAAACAAACAGGAGATCTGCAAGTGACAGGACAGAGAAACCGAGGCAGGCTGTGACGGCAGAAGGGTTTCACTTTAAGCACTAAAAGCAAGCCCTCGTGCGCGGTGGCTTTCGGAAAGCACCGGCGAGCTCCTCCTCAGCGGGGGCCGCCAGGAAAGACAGGAACGAACCACGCTGGGATCCCGGCCGATGCTGGGAGCAGCACATCCCAGCCCCAGCGCAACCTGGGGACGCTCCTCTCTCAGCAAACGCCCTCCCAACGCTGTCCTCTCGGCCGGCCCCGCGCCGCTGAGGAGCCCGGTGCGCCATCAGACAGGAGGGGTTCAGAACCAGAGCACCGTGGAGGAAAGGAAAGGGAGCCAAAGTCTTCTTTGTTGTGCTGGGCTTCTTTTTTTTTCTTTTTTTAAGAAAAAGTTCTAATGCACATAATAAATTATTGTAGTCAAGGTCAAACAAATTAAAAAGAGGGCAGCTATTATTAAGTTTACAAGGCAGCATCCTGACCATGGTGCCAAGTCAAACAATCAGCTCAGAGCTGTAAATTTTCCAGGAGAACAACCTCTGCGAGGGAGTCGGGACAGCTCGGGGTTTCTCCACCCAGCAGCCAGCTCGAAGCAGCAGCTTCCAGCGACCACTCGGCCCTTCGTGCTGCGGTCCCCTGTCCCTCTGCCCTCTCCCTCTGCTCTCTGGAGCTCTGTTTCGTATCAAGCTTTATTCTCTTTGTCTGATAACTTCACTTTCTAAAGGAAAGCCTGTGGTAAAATGCACTGCTTCAGAGGGAAGAGTGGCAATACGCCTCCTACGAGGTGGAGCCAGGAGGAGACCTGGGATGGAGAGCAGACAGCAGGGTGACGCCGGGCCGCCCTCGCCTCTTCTTGGCCGCTCACCTGTCTGCAGCCGGTTTCAAAACGCGCCACCCTTCCGCAAACCCTCGGTTTAAAGCACCGAACACGCCCGCCTGCTCCAGCTTTCACACAACTACCGCCATCCTGCTAACACCGTGACGCAAGCACCATCGTGGGCAGCGTCACACACGGGGACCGCCGCGTCCCTGCCTGCGCTCCGGCGGCCGTCTCCTTTTCCACCCCTCTCACCGCGGCGTATCTCAGCCCGGGCTGTGGTTTCTGACCCCTGCCCCTGCGCCCCAGTGCCTGCACCCAGTCCGTGACTTGCTCCTGAGGTGACAGCGACCGGCGAGGTCCCACAGAGGTCCCGCAGCCGCTGCAGGACTGCGTGGGCAGACGAAACCCCCGAGGTCGCACCTACATGGAAAGTATCGGCGTGCCCACGGGCTGGAGCGAGTCCAAGAGCTAAACGAGAAAATATCGCTGAGACACAAGCAGCTGTGCCCTGCTACTTATCCGAGCAGCACGTCTCGTGGCGCTAAACCCAGCTTATGCAGAGAATAAACCAAACGCAGAGATGCTATAGGATTTCCCGAACTGAGAAAGAGAGGGATGCAAGAAGAAATAAAATTCAGCAGGTCAACATCTCCCTTTTTGGGGATGGGTCGGGGGAACAGGTTTGACTGAAAAAGCCAACCTAAGGGAAGAAAATACCTGTGGCTTTCCCATTCCAACTAGTTTTGACAGATCATATATATACTCTGTACTGGTATCAGCAGTCTCACAGAGAGGTGGATTAGCCCCTGTTCTGCTCCTTAGAAAAATTCTGTTTATTAGCATTTTGTAGAACAGCACTAATATGCATCTCGTGTGTTTTAGGTCCCCGGGGAAGAAAACCTGGAAATTAGGACATAATAAACTGCCTAGCACTATTGAGAGACTGTGCATTACCTATCATTAAAATAATCCAAACTGCTTTTTATGAAAATACAAAAAAAGAAAAAAGAAAGAAAAAAGGAATTACAGTATCACGTTATGGTTTGTTACTGCATTTTACTTCTAACAACAGCATGGAGCGTATGATGTTAGCTAGCAAAATCTAAGATTTCATCTGTGTTTATGGCCTGACAACGTCCCTGGCAGGGGCAGGCCCGGTGTGGGGGCACGGGAAGGGCTGAGGCGTGCTGCACTTTTCACTCGTGACCCATCCAAAGTCCAGGTGAGAAGAGCCGGGCGCGAAACATCGAGTGTCCAAACACGCACTGCACGGGCTGAGGACGTAGCCTCACTGTGCCATCTCTCAGTGTTTAAAGCATTCGCGTTAGCTCTCACGCACACCGAGACGAGTGCTGAGCTGCTACAACGCTGGGGTTTTGTAGTCTCAGACGTCAGCCTGCGCTCTGAAGTGCCTCCGGCGCTGCCAAACGCGACGGCACTTTTGTTCTGCTCGGGCTCCCAGCGACGCACGTGGGGCAGAAGTTCATCGCCTCGCGCAGCCTGCTGCGCTGCAGGGAGCAGGACAAAGCCTCTTAGGGGGCAGCCTGGCAAAGCGACCCTCTGCCTCAGAACCCACCCGGCAATCCTGGTATTTCTCCTCCCTGCTCTCTTCTAAACCCAGCGATGGCTAAATGCAACAAGGCTTCTTTTTTGTAGAAGCGACTGAAAGCCCTCGGGACTGGAGATTCCCAGATGGCTTCACCTCTTGAGAAGCTCCTACAAAACTCAGCGTCTCACAAACAAAAACTGTGGCAATTCCCCAAAATGATAAACTTGGAAGGGAAAAACATTTATTCTTTTTTCTTTTTTGACTCAAGAAAATACATCAAAATGACTTCCCAAATCCATACAAGATTTTTCTTATCTCAGACTGAGATTTATACAATTAACCGTATCTTATTTTACCCAGACTATCCTCTAGGAACCAGAAATCCACTTGGAGTTTGGCAAATGAGCCTCAGAGAATAATTGATTGCGTACCCGGCTGAAGATGGATGACTCACAGGCACCCTCCTACAGCTCACACCCTGATCTTCTGCTACCTGTTGTTATCAACAAGAATAACGGTTTTTTGCCTGTTCGTTGAGATTACAGTTTAGGTAGATAGACAGACAGATGAAATACGTTAATAACCTCACTAATAACTGTTACAGAAGTAATTTTGCTTCCAGTTCTCCTTGTCCTCGGAGCAGAATTACCGACCTCACACCGTTACACACAATATAACGCGAGCCTCAGTCGGCAGTGGCTGGCACAGGCACGCTTACACCAGCTGAGGAGCTGCCCCCTTCGGACTTTATTAAGAAATGTAAGAAATAACAGAAGAAACAAGACAGCTGGGATGAGACACGGAGGTTTTTGCTTTTGCATACCTTGTGTGCTGCACAGATTTTATAGATCTAGCCCTCGCACATCAGTTAATTGAAAAAAAAAAAAGCTGTTTTGTACAGCTCCTGCTTCAGTAACAACAACGTTCCTCTCCTATTAGCAAGTGCAACAGCCTTTTTGTAGGTAGAAAAGATGGATGATAGGAAAAGAAATGCTTTTTTTCAGAATATTTGGATTTTAAAAGGAATGTTTCTTGAAAAGAAGATTTAAAGGACTGAGAAAAATATGATTAAAAGGCCTGTAGTCACATGTTACACGTCATCACTGGCTGCAAATATTATTCTGATATTCACACAGGCTAAGCAGGGGAAGCAATGACTGGCTGGTAGAGCAGCTGACTATCTCTTATCAATATCCAGCATTGCGTTCTGTTTTCTGAATTTCAGAACGTTAGAAATCAGACTTCTCAATAAATACTGCTGCAGGGAAAGGAACTGACCTGCAGACCAAGGGCCAGGTCATCACCCTGCAAAAAAAAGTCCCCACTAACAAAGGAAGCTCAGAACTGAACTAACAAGACCTGGTGTCTGCTTTGTGCCTTTATACGAGACACCCACTTTTTACGCTTTAGGTTCATTAAAGTTCTTTTTCTTTCCTTAAGCATCAAAAATAAAAATATCACCCTTCAAAACAAGTTCTCATTAAAGTTTTTGTTCCTTCTTCAAGCACCACAAATAAAAATACTGCCCTTCAAAAGCAGGTTCCTGCCTCAGTACCTTACAGAGGAGAAGGGGATAAAAAGAAAAGAAAAATCCAGTAACAAAAAATTGCTGCCTGTTCTCTGTGTCTTGTTTGTCAAATCTATGGTTATACGTGTCTATCTTAAGTTCCATCAGTAACACTCAGGACAAAGCAGGAATGTAACAGAAAAATAAATCAGTGCCTAATAGCTTTCAGAGAAACCAAGGGGAACACAATTATGTGGCATCTACATGCTAATCTACCAGACTTGAATCTCAAAGGAGTTCAAGTGCCCTACTCAAAATTCCTGCAGTGATAAGGGGTCTGCTGTGTTTGGCTGGGGTTCGGATAAAAGATTTTTATGATAATTATCTTTGTGTGGAACAATTTTGCATTTTCTTTCTTGTTAATTCAGAATCGAAATGGGGGTGCGAGGCAGCAGGAAGATAGCATTACTGAAAGTAACAAGTATTAAGAAGTCAAATATTTAATGTTGGCCTATTATAATTTGAAAGCAATTATGTGGCAAAAGCACCAGACGTTACCAGGAAGATACAGATAAATGTTATATAATGACAAAGATGGAAAACAAGGAGCACTTTTTGCTCGTTCAAATAAAAGCCTGTTAGAAACAGAAATGCTAAAGAGTGACGAATTTTCTTTCTGATTTCTCCCTGGCATCAAAAAAGGTATGTGTTACTCCATGGCTGTGAGTACAGAAATTATTCATGTCTGTGTGTCGGTCTCAAGAAAATTATTAACTTCTTTGTGGGGAGAACACTGAAAAAATAATTCCAAACCTGACATCTCAGTGAGGCAGCAGCTACTGCAATGCCTGCTCATAAAGAGCACTAATCCTCCAACTTGAGAGGATTCTGAGAAGCGTTTCAGGCTAATTGTTCATATCACTTATACACTCTTAAAGAGTTTTACTGCAAATCTGAATCTGAAAATTATATTCATATACAGGTGAAAGAAAAATAAATGTGTTGTAGGATGTCCAGATGAAATAATTCAAATTCCAGCAATTAATCACATAGAGCAATAGTTCCAACTAACAGTTTAAAAAAGACTGATAGATGAGAATGTATTTTTAGAAATTAATCATCAAATAATAATGAGAAACCTGGAACAGGCACTAAACTCAATGAAAAAACAGAAAAAGACATAAATAATATGCTCCACGAACCTCTTCACTTGAGATAATTCCCGCACCTTCCACACTGTTCCCCAACACTCACTGTTACCAAATTCAAGAAAACCAAGAACTTCATAAAATACAGCAGAACTTTGCAAGTCCGGACTGATTTTCATTTATGGATCACAATGTACCTCACAGTAGGTTAGGACTGAGGACTGCTCCAGTATGATGGAGTTTTGCACTCATTTCAGGAAAAGATTTGGATTTTCAAATGAACAGTTTAAGAATGTGTACAGTTTTCTATTACTTTAGACATGCCTATGCTGTTGCCTTATTTCTGTAACATTTTTGGGCACAGTGTAGCAACTCTTTCCTCGTTTTCCTAAGAGATCATTTCCACTGCAGAGTGTTTGCATGGAGCAGCTCTGTCACTTGAAGTGAAAGAAGTGGGACACCAAACGTCAGTCAGAGTCAGACGGATACTGAGAAAAGCACTTTAACCAGCAAAAAATATCCGAGAGGCACTCTCAGACTGCCAGATTGTTTCAGGCCATGTGTCCTGCCAGCCTGCTCTCCCGCTGCTGACTAACGCCAGCACCAGCTACTGCAGAGAAGCACTCAAGGACCCTCAAAGAGAGGTGAGCAGCAACCTGTCCCCAGGGAGCTCCTCCTGGCTGCCTCAGAACAGCCTCTTATAGAACCTGCGCAGTCTGTTCTTCCTTCCCAAAGCCCTCAGTTTGCCAGTTAATCTTACCGTGAGAGTTCTGGCTACTCTTACTCTGCAATAACGCATTGCTCTTCTTTGTGAAACTAAATTTGAACTCAAGGCTTTCAACAGTCTAACAGAATAGCAAGCAGAAAGCTTCATGATTCTTTCTTTTTATTAAAAAGGCAAGTATTTTATAGGCATCTTTGTGCACCATAAAAAAGGAAGGACTCAAACTCTTCTCTTTCCCCATCCCTCTCTACACATCCTCTCGAATTTCTCATAGCACAGTTTTCGTGTAATAAGAGAACCTCAAAATTTAGCACATTGCTCTTTGCCCTAGCTTACTAGAAAACTTCTAATGTGGAGAGCATAAAGGTCTTTTACATAGTCTGCGTGATTACTGAAACTCAGTAATAAGCAGGCTATTTAAAGGAAAATACATGAAGAAGTGAATAATGCTTAGCCTGTCACATTGCTCCACACGAGACGTGCAGTCAAGGAAACTTCTCCCTGAGCGAGCCTACCTGAGCCGTGCACCTTGTCCTGCAATACCAACTTGCTGCAAGGCAGGACAGACACTGCGGTAACAAAAACGGGAGCTTTCTTTTAAAAATAATTGTTCTTTTCCCCTTTATCGCATCAGTTCATGGTTTCAGAGGTGTTTGTTCTAGTAATAATTCTAGTGATGACTCTTCCTTCCCCTGCCAGGTCCCCTTCTCCACTTAATCCAAAGCTCTAACAACCAGAGTTCTGCAAGCCTTGGAATGATTTGGCACATTTTTATGGCACAACGTTCCTCAACAAGAATTAAATGAATCGGTTGCATGCTTTGAAGGTAATAAAAGCTTGTTTGCTATCATTGACTAAGATAACTACTCTCACCAGTGAGAAAGAGTGAAAATAAGCAGAAAATATGAACAGCTGCACAAGGGGGGCGGGCACCAGGTCAAGTTTTTGTCCCAGTTCAGCACTAATCGAGGTTCTTGAACATTCCTAGGTTGGCTGGTGAGGGGTGCAGAAAGGTCCTAGCTCGCAAAACAAGGCCTTACCTTCCATGCTGGGCGCCATGTTCCCAAGTGAATAACCACCTTCCTTCAAATACACCAAGAGCTCTTCTCCTGGCTCAATTTCTTTAATAACTTTATAATAGATCTGGGAATCAGAAACAAAAAAAAAATTGAGAGACATGTTAAATATGCAAAGACTTGCATTTTACATTTTTAACCAATAACTCAAATTATTCCAGCTAATAGGGGAGGCTGTCACTTGATTTGCATAATTGCTGCTGAGAGCTCTTTTTTTTCCTGCCTTTATTTTACTCCATGCATGTCAGAGTTTCATGCAGTTTGGACCATAAAGTAGTATTCACAGTAACAGCCTCTCTCATTTATATTACACAAAAATCTTCCAATTGTTTTTCCTACCTCCTCTAAGCTTCGTGTATTTGTTACAGCAAAGGGAAAATTAAGCTGATGGAGTTGACGCAGTTAAGTCTCTGCTTCTCTAAGCTGAAACTGGCCTAATGATTAAAGAGTGGAATTAGCATCCCTCACACCGTTATTTTGTGGATTACTCCCACCTGCAACCTGAGGACCTGACTCCTAATGACAGCACATGAGCAGTTTATCCTCTCTCACACCCACTGCCTAACGAGGGAACCTGTGCGTTCTGAGGTGTGATGAGGACACAGTGCTTGCCTCCTGCATCTCCGCTACTGCACTGCAGAACAAACCCCGAAATGGAAACAGAACTCAGACAAGGGCAGAGACCTCATACCAGCCGCGTGCACCATTTAAATACCCATTTAAAACTGCGTAGAATATGGTTTAGATGATATCTAGACCTTATGTAGGTGTCCTGAACCACAGTGTGCATTCCAAGGATGCATTTCTTTGGGAAAAAAAAAAAAAAGAGAGAAATCAACATTATCCAAGGTGCAACAAGGTGTAAGGTTGCAAGACATCAACTCATCAGTGCGTGTTTTCATAGCTCCTCTTCTTATACATACACACACACACACACACCATGCATTCATCTGCACTGTCCTACACCCAGAACAAGCAGGGACCAGGGCAGCATGTCCAGTGACCGAGGGGTGACACGCGAGCGGACCCCACTGGCCTCGTGCCTTGAGAGACAACAGCAAAGCACGTGGGGAAGGAGGGTGTGCTGACAGCGGCCTGCTTGTGCTAGCCAGCAGAATGCTCGCTGGCTCCTGGTGCTGCCGGACACCCACATCTGTGCGCCTCGTGGCTCACCAGGGTGCAAGCGTTCGGTAACTGGAGCCGGGCGGTGCCTTTGTGAGAATCCTCGGCACAAAAAAAATGTGAAAACCGGCAGCAGCGGGCGTTCCGCAGCAGGATGCGAGTTTTGCACACCTGACAAAGGGGAGGATCGCAACTACGTGTGTCCCGAGCCGCCGTGCCTTCCACAGGAGTTTTCCAAACTTTTAGAGCATGCTGCACCCTGTCCTCTTCCAAACACCACCACGAGAATTCAACCGGTAATTAGTCACTAACTGCAAAGTTTTATTTGCACTCCCTTGAGTAGCAACGCATCAAATTCTTTTCCGGGACATCAACTAGAGTTCACCCAGAACTATTCCCTGGATTAGCTGCAGGTCATCTTGTGGGGAACAAAGACAGAAACTGCTCGATGCCCCCCGCGCTGCTCGCAGGGCTCCGTGGCTGCTCTCCACGAGTCCCTCGGCTCCTTCACACGCAGCAGGTGCCGCTGCCGGGCCGAAGGCGACTCCGGCTGCTCCTCGGGCTCTTCTCTCCGGCCCGAATTCAGAAAGCCCCCAGCGGATTAGAAGCCCACACCTACAGACATCCCTTCCCCACGAGCCAGCAGGCTGCCCCCGATGCTCCACTCCCCGAGCACACGCACACACCTCTCCATAAATACTTCTGTGCTTCAGCCGCTGCCCGGGGAGGGCAGCTCTGGGGAAGGACCCCGAGCCCTTTTTCCCCCAGCTCTCGCCCCCAGGCCCGGGACCGAGGCTGCAGCCCAGCTCCTCCGCGGCGAAACCCGAGCACGACTCTCCCGGCCCGGCCCGGCCCGGCCCGCCAGGGGGCAGGCTCCGCCCGCGCACGGCCCCGGCCCGCCGGGCTCCCCTCAGCCCCCGCTCCCCTCAGCCCGGCCCCGCCGCCGGGTGAGGCCCGGGGAGCGCGGCCTGCAGCCCCTCCGCCGGCCAGCGGCATGGCGGCACGGCCCGGCCCGGCCCCGGGGAGGGGAGCCGAGGCCCTGAGGCGGCCCTGAGGGGGCCCTGGCTGATGCCGCTTGGCAAAGCCCCTTTCTGATAACCTAAGTTCGGCGTTTGATCGCCCCGGCTGCCTGCCTTGATCCTCTCTAAAGCGCGCTCTGAAAACCCTGCGATTTCAGTTGCCGGCTAATTGAAATATTAATGGCTTGTGTACAAGCAGAGCGAGGCGACCCAACAGAAAAGGACAGCAAATCTCTGCCTCAAACCACGCGGTGGCACAGCCACCATGCCACGCGTTTGATAACGCGCCACACGCTTGGAACTCTACAACGTGTCCCAAACCAAACCGAAACCCTTCCCTGCACTCGCCAGCGTCCTTAGCACAGTTGTCAGCACAATATTCCCCTGCTCTATAACTAACTCACCTGCCAAACACGCACCCACCCGCTCCGTCTGGGCCCGATCATGAAACCTGGGCTTGGCGGCTCGCTGGGTGCCACCGCGAGCCTCGGCCGGCACCCCTCAAACAGCAAACCCGACAGCAGGTGGGTGCTCTCGTACAGATGTAAGGAGCTGGAAGTGCTTCTGAAAGATTGCACTGGACTTGTTTAGCACCGATTGTGTAGTTACACTTCTGCAGATTCCACTGCAAACAAGAAATTTAGATAACATTCTCCCTTGTCTCATTTCTTTTTTCATTTGCACTTCAAGTCTTTTTCTTGCCTGCTTGTTCAACAAGACAAGCTTTTCTCAGGACCAAACCACACTGAGTTTAATGGTAAATATGCCTGCAAAAAAAAAAAAAAAAGAAAAATAAAAAAAAAAAAGAAAAAAAAAAAAAAGAAAAGAAAAAGACTAGGAATAAACACTGACCTTAGGGCTCGGCTCAGTAAAACAGAACTCATAATACACTATCACTTGGAGCTACCTAAGAGAAGTAAGAAAATAACTCAATATAGCTATATAGCTATTAATGAACATTTCTCTTTCAGCTAGTAATCCCAAACCTAATCAGCACCGAAATACAAACAACAGTCTAAAAGGTCTACCTAGGTCTTCACAAATACATTCATGAATTTTACCTGGGAAAAATCTGTCAGAATTATAATATTAAATGGTTAATATTACCTCTATATCATAATCTTAACTCCTTTATCCCTCCTGTTTGTTTTCAGAACAAAGTAGCTTATTGCATATAAACACATTGCTGCAAACAGTCTTTCAAGAAATACAGTGCGAGCTTCATTAATTATTAGGAAAAAGTTGAATTCTGCTGGAGTCACATTAATTTCATCAAACATTTCATTATAATAATTAACTTCATCTTGCAATCATGTTACTGATGGTCTGAATTAATTAAAACTACTGCTGTGTTTCCTTTCCTTTTTTATTTGTTGCGAACTGAAAAAGATCAGATTTACTAATCCAACAGAACATTTACATTCGTATCATTTATATTCATCATTTATATAAAAATACCACACATTATCATTTCTCGTTTCTCACCACAAAAGGGCACCAAATAAATATTAAATCAGTAATCTCATAATTATCAGTAAGTTTTAAACATAAAACAGTTAATAATATAACTCAGTTTTGGTTAATGCTCTAACGGAGGTCTGAAAATACTACATTTCTTTATTTTTATAAAAATTATTCTGCTTTCTAGGCATGGAGAATTAAAGGCAGAAGGAAAAAAGAAAGGAAAGAACAGGGGAATCTTTTCCTAATCTGGGCTCGATCCACAGATCTGCCCTGTAACTACTTCTGCAGACGTAAAGTTGGTGTCACAGAAAGCTGGCTCTGGCTCCAACATTTCGCAGCGCAAAACAAAGCAATTTGGAACAATTACTGAAAGTATTAATAACGCAGAACCGCAGCACGCCGATCTCCTCGGAGCAGAGCACAAAGTAACCCAAGCTGAACATCTTTTCTCTGAGAAAAAGTGTTCCCGAGACAGGCGGCCACGGCTCAGAAGCGATGTGGTAATTGTTTAACTGGTTCCAGTACCAGGGCAAGAGATGGAGATGAAACACATGAAGTGAGAAAAGTACGCCCGCGTATTACCTCATTATTTAAGTATCTTTCATAAGAAACAGCACTGTTTACCTGCTGCATGAGTTATGTCTACTATTTATCTTAGCTTCAGCGCGGTAACGCGTTTGTACTTCAGGCAAAAAGAGCATTAGAGAACTGAGAGAACAGCTGCAGTGTTTACCTAAAGATCAAAAAACACACCCACTAATTGCATCAGCGTGCCATGGAAGGGATGCACAAAGACAATTTAAAACGAGCTAAAAAGCTGCTGCTTTGCTGGCCTGGCAAGTAGTTAACTATCCGAAAATTCAATAAAATTACAAGGCAAATGTTTCTACCTACTGTTCATCTAAGACCACGCTCAGACCTATCTATGCAGCTGCCTCACTCAAGGAGGAGTAAATATGTAAAAGTTTGGCCTCGTGCATTTCTGGCCAGAACGGGACTGCACATTTTGCTTTTGTTCAGCGTTTTCCTCCTTTGGAGTAGCCTTCCCTTTGTTTCCACTACACCACACTGCTTTTTATTTCCTCTTTTTAAGGCATTGTATTACATAGCAAGGAATCCTGAACACAGACTCACAGTATGAGGTTATATATGTAAAAATATATTTTAAAAAATCTGTATTATATACACACACATATAAGATTGATTTCTTAAACAGAGGCCCATTTTTTTTCCAGCACTGTAACTCCTGCTAGCCCTTTTAAAAAATATATGTAACACAAACAAAAGCAGCAGCTATCATACTGAAAGCAAGCTCATGGCTATTATATTTATTACATATACTCTGTTTAATATTACAGTCTCCTGAATAAGTACAGCTAAACTGCTTAAGTATTTGCCCTACGAAGGCAGCAGTAGCGACACGAAAAAATAAAACAGAAGTCATGTATCATTTTCCAGATGCATTCACCAAATCGTTTCATTTTTCTACCATCCTTTTCCAGCCCTCCTGTAGAAACACAAGCATCTCAGTCAAACAAGGATCTTCTGTTCTTTTCAAATACCTATCAAATGAGAATAAATGTAAAGAAAACTGGCTAACATTATTTTGCATTTGAAAATCATTTCATAATTGAAAAATAGTTAATGAAATGTCTCCAACTAACCTCTCAGCACTTTAATATATTAATTGAAAAAAAAAAACATTCTGAGGTCCAGATTCTGTTGCCAATTACTTCATTAAAGATCCAGAAAAAAATCTCTGGATATTCCTGGGATTGTTCCCGAGTTACAGGAATGTAAAGAAGAACAGAATGTGGTCTATTTGTGAAAAGAAAAAAAAAAAAGAAAAGAAGAAGGCACAGAGGACCTTCTCCCCATGTAAACATGTTTATTTTTTTCCTGAAAAGCAAATGGTTTTGATTAAAAGCTTGTCCTGGCTCTCATCAACACAATGCTGCTTGGTTATTTTGTGGGTAATCTTTTATTGCAAGGCTTTTCTTTTCTTTGCACATGTACAAACAGAAAATAAATCTTTATGCTTCCTGACCAGCAAAGATAAACCCTTTCTCCCTATTTTTTTTTTTGAGTCCCCGTTACGGGAAAAAAAAAAAAACGCACCCTGCTAACAACGTGAAATTAAGGAGGGTTCGAAGGAACAGCACCAGGCGATAGCACTAGGTAGGAACCAGCAGTGCTTAGTCACGCCGCACGGCGCTCGCAGCAGGTTTCCTGCTTCGGGAGCCACTCGTCAAGGGCCGCAGCCCTCCGCTCTCGCACCCGCGGGATGCTCGCAGCGCCTCAGCCCCGCTCTGCCCTGGGTTTTTGTGCACCGGGGAGCGAGGCTGAGGCCAGTGCTCTGAATATATTGTGCAGGCAGAATGTAGGCATTCATTTTTAAAGCACACAGCAGCCCTGGCCACAAACAGAGCTCTCCCCCGTTTTTGTTAGGAGGAAACTCACATCGATATCAGCTAAATAAAAAGCGATGCCGTGTGATAACATCGTGTATCTCCAGCTGGGTCCAGCCACAGTGGTTCTACCAGCTACAGTACCTTTGAAAAATGTATGCCTCTTATGGCCAGGATGAAGAATTTGGTTTTGCAATCTATTACTTTTATTTTAAGTGTCTGAAGTTCCAAATACAGGGCCTGGTATCCAAAAGGCACCAGGGCTACTTGCTAATTATGACAGAATTTGATGAAAGCACATATCAGCTCACAGACATACAGACCTGGGAGTGTTTGGCATTTCTCTTCTCTAGTTGTACTGGCACCTGACACTCCTGGTTTTCGTGACAACCAGGTACACCCACGGCCATCTTTATCCTTTGGAGCATCACGCAGCAGAATCGCTATCAGTTTCACTGAAAGAAGCAACCATCAACTAACACCAGAAGGTTTCCAGGAGAGAAAGTCATGGGACTTGGTTTTGTGCAGCAGCGAGGGAAACGAGGAATGAATAGGAAATTCCAGAACCAACATGGCTAAATCATCTCCTCCATAAATAAAATAGAAAAATCTACCCTGAGTTTAACATGCTGCTGATCGCTCCAAGTACTGCTGCCATTCAGTTGAGTCCCTGGGCTCTCAAAATCAATCACTTAGGAAGAAGTACGTCCTCACTTCGCCTTTCCTCCTCGCCCAGCTGAGCACCCAGTGCCTCCAGTTACCACCACCACCACCCGCCGCGTTTCGTAGGCCGGATTCTCTCATTCCCACCAGCTGGCCTGGCCTAAGACTCCTCAGTCTTCCAGGGAAGAAAGCTGAGGGGGAGAAAACATTTTGCTTTGCTACCATTTCATTACATTCTGCACCTTTTATTCCTTCTGAAAAAACATTTGCTTGCTACCTACCCCCTTTTATTGAAGTTTTAGTGGGTTTATTTTTTGAGAAGATATAAAAGAACGGTCAGTACAAAGAAATAGTAAAGGACAGAAGATGAGTGTGGATGATAAACAGCTGTTCTTTCCAATCAGCTTGCTGCATGCACTAAAAATATACACCACCAAACATCTCCAGATGAGGGACAAGGACAGAAGGACATGCAGGGGACTGGGCTGAGAATAAAACGTGATACAGCCTTCAGGTTTCTGGCAAAATTTATACGTGTGCAACCCTTAATTTATAAGAACCTGGGAGAAGCCAGCAGCCTACAAGTTAACATTTTAAAAAAATGTTAATTCATGTCAAAAGAACAATTCTACTTCTTTTCTTTCCCCACTCTAAAATTGTTTTAAGAAACCCAAATTAAAAGGATTTTTTTTTTCTCTGCCCTTTAATATTTGTGCCTTTCTACTGCTGCTGGTAAAAATTCCCAGGAACAGCTTCATCGCCCTTTTGCCAGGATGAACGCTGGGCAAAAAGTCCTCGGAACTCACACTGAGCAGAAAAAAAGTGCCTGTATCTGACTGGACACAACCAGTAATTGCTGGAAAGCACGAGATAACACACGCAGCACAGCCATGCTGCCAACATACAGCAATCCCAAGGGGACCGCGCAGTCCCAGACTTCTGTCCCGGGGACCTGCGGGAGGCCCCGCAAGGAGGCCGGGTCCTCGCAGCCTCCTGCACTGCACAAGACCTCGCGAGTAGGCGAGGGGAAGCGTAAGGGCCGCTGAGACACCGACCCTGTCATTCCCTGAAACCGAGAGGCAGGGGCCAGCCCCGCGCGCCACGGAGAGCCCCTCGGCGCTTGCGGTGTAAGACGAGGAGCTGATGATAAATGTTGGCTCTTGGTTGGAGGGCTCCTTGCTGTAAGAGCACTTGTGAGCAGTGGTGAGTGGGCACTGAAGCAATCAGCAGCTCATTTCAACGAGGCGGGCTGAAATTTAGAGCTTTGTGCCTCGATCTCCTCTAGGTTGCCGGAGTTAGGAACATTTGCGGTATTTTTCTATTTTTCTTTCTGCATCCAAAGTTAAATGATGTAAAAGCATTTTAAAACAGGAACTAAGTTCACAAAGCGGGCTGACACTTCGGCACAGCCCGAGCTATTCTCATTTGACATGAGCTGGTTTGCTTCAGATTCCCTCCAGCGTCCCTCGCAGCTACAGATTTCTTATTGCGTTTTTTAGAAGTTTAGTTTTCCATCCTCAAGTCTTTTTTTGTGTGCATCCAAATACGCCTCCTGTTTGCTAGCTGGCAACAACATGACTGCATTTCTCATTTAAGTTAGGTCTGAAGCAGTAACTTATATTTGAATTGTACTCAATTTGAGGTTTGTGAAATTCCCAACTTGGATTGCTCGTCTTGAATCCAGTTTTGGTTTTATGTTTCAAACAACGTTAGAAACAATAGCTCTTTAATCCCTGGAATACCCAGTCATCTGCACAGAGAGGAAAGGTTATTGCGTCTTTGGGACTAACATTATCAAAACCATTCAACCCCTGTGACGTCCCTCGCCCCCGCCTGCTGCACCAGCATTTCTCCAATGTGCCGATTGGGTTTTTACTCCTTGCTCTGCAGACTCCCAAACCATTCCCCACTCTCATCCCCTCCCACATACAGACAAAACCTGCGTTCACGGCCTGGAGACACGTGCTCTGCCCAGCACCGACAACTTGTGGCACGAACTTTTTACAGGTTTGATGGCAACGAAATCCCAGCACTGGTTTCCATTTGTGTCATTTGTGCTTTAGTAACATTACCTACGCTTCCCAGCAGGTGCTAACATTTCACACAACCTTCCCCACCACGAGAGGAGCCAAGGCCTGGACGACAACGTGGGTTTTGGAAAGCTCGGGCTGTGGCACAGCAGCAGAGCTGCTGCATGGCTGAGCACCGCAACCGCTTCTACTCGGCGCTGCCACCGCGCTCTGTCCTCTGCGCAGCCCGCACGGGTGAACGCAGCAACTCGCTAATTGCCAAGGTCATTACCTGGTCATTAATGTGACACACGGCGAGGTTCTGCTCGTCACAGGAACAGGCCACGCGGATGTATTTCAGCCAGTTCCCAGCTCCGCTCTGGCTAGCATCAATGCAGAATTTCTCATTTCCCAGGTCATCGGCAATCTGCGGAAGAACAGGAGGAAGAAACACATGGGTCATCTGATATCAAACGGTAGATGCAGAAGGAAGAAAGAAAGGAGAATTATTTGCAGTGCAGGTTTCCCAACAAGAAATAGCAAGGCGTGAGCTGGATGGCAGGTAAAACTGATAAAGACATATGGCAAACCTAAAAGCAGCTCTTCAGCCATGATCACAAGTTCCTGGTTAGAAGAACCTCCAAGGTCCTCTATCAGGGTTCTCCATGTGTAACCGGCTCAGGATTACGCTTGTTATGGAGACAAAAGCACTCTTCTAGTATTCACATCAGCTTAAATAATCAAAACAGATCAACTTCTCTGAACTGCGTTCATTTTAATGACAAGGCCCTCAAACTGCTCCATGCTGCCAGCACCTGCGGCTCCGAGCCCTCCCGGAGGTCCCTTGGCATCACCCAGAGGTCCCCGAGCACCACGTGGAGGTCCCTGAGCACACCTGGAGGTCTCCAAGCACACCTGCAGGTCCCCACCTCCTGCGCCTGCCCAGCAGACGTGCCTGGCCCTCCCACCTCCAGCACTAACCACTGATCTCAAGCTACTTGCATTAAACTGGACAAAGGGAAAATCACATCATCCGTTCTCAGCTTATTCCTCCCAATTCACACCACGGCACTGAAGCTTCAAGGAAATCCTGCATTTTCTCCCAGAATAAGTGTTTGGATGGGGTAGAACTGGTAGGAGGAACAACCCTCCCTGTGCTCAGCCTCATTCCTACCCTGCCTGGGAATACTCTGGCTGCTGCTCACCAACCAGACCTAGCAGATTTAGCTAAATTGATGGGCCCTGTCTTTGCTAACAGTAAAGCACAGAAGGCCAAGCTGTACTAGAAAAACGCCCAGGATTATTTTATCCCAGTGCAGTGAGTTCCAGCACCAAGCCTGCAGGCTGCCCATGCGCTTCAGCTCAGCTCCCTGCTGCGCACGCACTGGGCTCAGGCTGCAAAGCCCGGCTCGCACCCGGAGCTTCGCAGGCATCGTTCCCGCGTGTTCAGCCCACGCTTACTCAGGTTTTTCTCCGTACTGCTCAGGGGCTGATACTGTGCTTTACTTAGCATGTCAGTCCTGGCACAGGTTTTTCTGGGGCGCTTGTGAAAATACCCAGGTGCTTCACAGCCGCTGCAGCTCTGCTCGTGACACACCCGTGAGGGGTTCCCAGTAAGCTCGTTTATAGCCCAGGAAGTAAGATGCAGAGATGTACACTGGACACCCCAGGTATTTTTGCATGTCCCTCGGGTGCTGCCCCCAGCCCATTTCTCAGGCGAATTCCCACGTTCTGCACTCGAGCCGAGCCCCACCTGGTGCTGGTGCAGAGGTGAGCACACGGCTGCTCTGCGGAGCAGAGAGCTGAGAGCTGGGCATGCAGACAGCGAGGAGCACGCCATCAGTGGCCATTTCAGGAAAATTTGCCTTCGGTGACTTCCTCAGGACACCGCAGCAGAAGCAGCGACTGAGTTTAGCTTTCAATTCAACTGTCTTGGCCACGAAACATCATCCTTCCCCTTCCAGAAAGCCCTGCCTTGTTCATTCCTCACATTCCAGCTTCCAGAATAAATAAAACAGGAGTTGCAGAGGCAAGGTCCTTTGCCACGGTGCCCCGGTTCGCTCCTAGAGCGGAGCTGCTGCAGATGGAAGCGCGCTCCCCGCTAAGAGCAGCGGCTGCATTGCGAGACGCTGCCTGCTGGTAGCCGTGTAAAAGTTATATGAGCAAATTCTGGTTTATGTGAGCAAATTCTCAGTTGCTGGTTTCACTTTCGCCTCGTTCCGCTCCGCCGTCAGAGCAGGCAGCCGCCAGCCCCTCCTCGTGCCCGCGCACACGCAGCCGCTGCTCCTGCAGCTCTCGGGGCTCTGCCGGGGCCCTCGGAGGTTTTGGGGCAGAGGAAGGGGTAAGGGACACCTCCCGGAGAGCAAGCACAAATCCTTCACCATTTCCCAAAATGTCACCCAGTGCCATGGGTTTGTTCCAGGTTTGGAATTTATGTCCACCATTAAACATACATAAAAACCAAACTGAAGGTGCATCCCATGCAAAGGGCTTTTACAAGCGTGTTTCACTGCTGTTTGTTTTTTATTTTTACGTAGGTGCTTTCCTCAAAACTGGCTGCATTTGTTCAGGGACCTCCGCTTTCCAGAACCACCTGCACGTGCTGAATTTACTCTCCCGTGACTCCGAGGGGAAGCGAGAGCACACGAAAGCCCCTGCTCTGCCCTAACGGGGCTCTCTCAATACCTGGTGCTTTGTAGCTCTACTCCTAATTGTACGGGCCTGATACAAGGCAGCACCGTCAGAGGAAGCTGATGAGGGGAGCGTGGACTTTGCAAGAAAAAATGAAAAAAATAAAAGCGTTCCTAATGTGGGTTGAACAACTCTTCCGAGTTTACTCAAGCTAAAATAACAGTAACTTCTGTTTTATCTCAGGGAACCTCTAGGAACATGGAGGTTGACTAAAGCTGCTGACTGTTGCTAAGATTAAAGCTCTTGCCCTGGCCTTGCTGACCCCAAATTAGCGACGGGCGTTGGGCAGCCAGGCGGCACCTGCGGGGACACACCTCACCGGGAAGGGGTAACAGCTCCCAAGGAAATTGTTTGGAAAACAAAACCAAGTGTCCATGTTCGGCTGCTGGTTGGAAGCCATCGAACAGTTTGGGCGTACAGCCTATCGGTTTTAACAGTTGAAGAAGCAGCACCCAGATAACCTCCCAGTACCATTAGTTTGTACAGCAGCCATCAGCAAGATGGCAAATCCCATTTTGGTTTACAGCCATATGCTGCAGGCGCCCTCTTTCATATTCTGGAGTTATTTAGGTGCAGATACTCCAGACAGCTCTGGAAAAGCCAGAATTCAGCTCAAATTCACCAACTGCTTTGCAGGCCCCCCGCGCAAGGCTTGCCAGCCCTGCCTGAGTGAGGTCCTGTCTTAGCTAAAAATCACCTGAAACTCTGTGGTTTCATCTGAGTGGAGCTTTAGCACCCAAACTGGGGGTGTGACATCTCACAGATCAGAATGAGAAAGAACGAGTCTGTACAAACCCTGAGAACTCGAGCCCCTGTTTTTCTCACACACTCACTGTACTCTGTAAATAAAACAAAGTCTCACGAGCCGAGGCCCGGCGGTGTCACTGGAAGGCATTTTGCACGATGCTGTCCCTTACACTACAGCATGCCTTCCTTGTTTTCGGTGCAGAACCTCTGGAAAAACGAAAACTGGAAAATAAAAGGGCTGTTACAGAGGCAAAAGAGGCAGATCATCGGCAGCAATGCACCTGCCAAGCAGCAGTAAGTTATCACTTGCTGGCTGACCGCAGTGAAATAGGTATAAAAGTTCTCCTTTCCCATTATGTATAGAAGGAAAAGGCATTCTTTTTTCCATGTGAATTTCCTGGGACTTATGCTAACACATCTTTACTTTGCAATTGCAACAGAAACAGCAGACAGCCCTACACCGGGGGAGTCTTCCACGTCCAGATTTATCCAGCTTTCTAATTTTCAAGGAACTTCATCTGCCTGATTAAAACCTCTTTTTTTTTTTTTTTTTCCCTGTGCACCCATGATCCTGCATGATACCTTAAACGTTATTTTGCTAGGATGTTTCAGTATCTGTCCAACAAAATGTCAAGCTGTCAGAAAAGGACGCTTTTTCTCAGGCGTGGTGAGATTCGGCCCGTGTAAGCACCTGCTCCGAGTGCTGCCGGTCCAGCTCTTTGTGGTTGACACCTCGAGCAAGATAAAGATCACATACACACACTTTTCTCTATATGAAATGTACATCATAATTTAAAAAATACTAAAAAAAAACAACACTAATTGCAAGTTATTATCCATGATGTCATTTTACCTCTGTCAAACGTGTCCACACAAATAATTTCCTAAGCCCCTCTTTCCCCTGCCCTAAAAAAACTCCAGAAAAACAAACCGAAACCTTTTACCACATCTTCTTCCAGTTCAGACCAGAAGGAAATCAGAAATTTCCTCTGCCGAAATTCTTCAAACCAACTGTTTACAAGTCACTGTCATTAACAAAAAAAAGATTTTCTGTTTGAAGGCTTGTTTTTGGAATGCACATAAATGATTCAATTGTGGGTGTTTTAGAAGAAGCACGACCAGCACTGAGAGGTAACTGGTGCTCCAAAGAAGTCCAAATGCAGAAGGAAAAGGGATTTAAAAAAAAAAAAAAGCTACAGAAAACCAAAACAAAGCCAGAAAATCACACAATCACACGTGGAATTCGTAGGAGTCGGAGCTGGTGGCGTTGAGATGTTCGTTGTACTTCTGCTTGCTCTTTGTGCTCAGGCCAGCTCTGACATCAGTGAGGTTGCACTGAGGCATCTCGGAGGGGTAATTTGGCTCAGACATTAAAAGACATTATCAGAGAAGAGGAAAAAGAGAATAAAGGGGGGAGAGTAAGGAAAGGGAAGGGAAAAGAAATTTAAAATTAGTAATTGGTAACACTTTTAATACCAAAACCCATTATCTATCGGTGTTGCGGTCACTTTCAGGACAACACACGTTACCATCTTCATTACCTACAGCCTGAACTGCGGCACCACGGCCCCCAGAGCCGTGCTCGGGGCAGGAGCACATTTGGCTGTCTCGCCTTTTTCCCTGAGCTAATCTCCAGGCAGTCTGGGACAGACAGACATATGCACTCGTAGATCTGCTGGAAAAATCGGCTTTCATCTGGATTGCAGCCCGTGGGCACTCTCATCAAATTCATCACTGCGAGAGCACTTCCAGTGCCTCGCCGCCCTCCGCTCAGCCTGATCCATCCATCCTTCCACCCCATCCCATCCCATCCCATCGCATCCCATCCCACCCCATCCCATCCCTTGCTGTGGGTTTCTCATCGCCTTTTTTTTTTTTTTCATTGACCATGTCAAACCAAGTTCATCTTTTCCCCCTTCCCTCTGCTGCAGATGGCAAGCTCAGGGCGTACGCTGGATTTATTAACCCAAGCACCTCCCTGCTCTTTTGTCTTCATCCAAGAACTCTCAGCTCCGCGTCCCGGCTGGTAACGGTGCCACGATTACGTTTTGCTGAGGCATTCGCTATCCTTTCACGGAGCGCTGCCTCTCTTCCCACCCCGGAGCGCCCATCCCTCTCCTCTTCAGTGAATTTGGTCCAACCAAATGCACCTTCATGCTCGTTTGGATGACAAGCTTTTAACCTGGCCCGTTGCGGAGACACAAAGTTTGGACCCAGACCCGAACGCTGGCTGTGGTTGTGGTTCAGGCTCATCTCGAGCCAGCCAAGAGGAAATGGCTGTCATGGTCCAGGGCTCGCTCTGCAGCTTCATCTGCTTTCTGCTGAACAGCCTTCAGGACTCGAATCCAAAGGGCTCATTGATCTTGCAAAGGCTCTGTCTCATAATTTATTAAGATCAGAGATACTGAGTTATGAAGCAAAAGTTATGGAAAAATTCTCTTGAACATTAACCATTTTTTTTGCACATCATTTGAGGTTTCCTGCTTCTCTAATTTGTGGGCTCTCTGTTGGGTTGTTTCTTTCACGTTTTAATGGGCAGAGTCCAACATTTGGCCTCCGCAGAGGTGTGCTGTAGGACTGGAATGCCTAGGGATCTGTCGTCAGTTAGCTTAATGGATTCCTAGTGTGCATGAAGAAACGAAGCAACCATGAGTTTGCCATCAGTGACCCAGCATCCTGTTGCTATAACATCCCTCCCCAGAAGCTGAAAGTGTAATAAACCTTCTCATCCCATAGTTGCAGGATCTGCCTTTGACAGTTTGGCTGATGTACGCATTTTATTTGGCAGGAGTTAGAGGGAGATTTTTTTCCCTTTTTTTTTTTTTTTTTTTTTTTTTTTTGCTTTTTGCTTTAATGACCCACAAGCTGATTTAGAGCAATAAACTGTTGCCATGAAGTTTTGTTGTGTTTCTTTCAAATAAAGGGGAGGGAGGGATCGCTACAATTTATGACTTTCAGAAGTAAGTGAAACAGAAAGTCCATTCTTGCCTCAAAATGAAGAGAAAAAGATTTCATCCAGAGAAACACCTCTGTCAATGTGTAGACGCGAAGCCTAGATGAACTCATAAATTCAGCACTCTGCCTGCAATTAACCAGGCGTCCTGGTGATTTGACAAAGAGTTAATGAGAAACGTGTCAGACAAAACCAGGTCACAGCACAGGGAACCGATGGGACCAGCAGCCGAGCCAAACCCGGCCGGGCAGGGGCCACAGGAGCAGCCCCGCGGGCTCAGCGGGAGCCGCGCTACGCAGCGCCCGGCAAGCACCAGCTCCTCCAGCTCACGGCCAGTTCCCCTGCCAGAGCAAACTGGTGGTAAGGGAGCGGGGGCTGGAGAAAATACTGCCCCTCTACAGCCTGCGCTTTGACTCGTGGCACTATCGAACGACCGCAGGATCAGAAAACTACGACATCCTCAGGTGCCAAGAGCCCGAGCTGCTCAGACATGGGGGCAGCTCGGAGGAGACGAGGAGGAACCTTTCGGGATCTCCCGCTGTGGAAGAAGCACCCTGAGGCCCCGCCAGCACCCCGGGTGCCACGTGCGGGGTGACCCGGACAGAGGGCACGAGACCGCTTCCAAAGAGCACGAGATGGCACGGAACAAGGCTGCTCCCCCAAAACGCCCCGCTCCATTTCCAAAGCCAAGGAGCCTGGATTGCGGCACGGGCTTTGCACGTCTGAATTTCGGGAGCGCACCTGAACCACGCAGAGCCTTCCGAAGGCCTGCCCGTGGCTAACTGCTGCTGCCAGCGAGCGCGTCCTACCTGCCGGCCAGCTCCGCGGGAGGATGCGAGCTGTGCAGAGCTGCAGCCCCGTCCGTCGGCACGTCTGAGGGCAGCTGAGCCCCAGGTGCAGGTGGATCGGAGCCGGCCGCACACCCGTCGGCACGCACAGAGCCCCGCAGCACGGCCCAGCGGCCGCAGTAGTGATGCGGTGCTCTTACACCACTCGCGGCTCCCACGGGTGTGATCGCCACGAAAGCGTCTCGTGCTCCACAAAGCGGCGTGCAACGGGCACCGCGGGGTTTGGGAGCCTCGAGGCTGAGCACGCAGGACGTCAAGGAAGGTGCTACCACCGCTGCTCCCCGCCGGTGCATGGAACCGGCCCCATTCCCCGGTGCTCCCCTCCCCGCAGCCCCCGGCCCCGTGCTCGGGGAGGGCAGCGAGCAGAGCTCGCACAGCACCGGATCCCCGCGCGGAGAAACATAAAGTAAAGATGTCAAAACAGAAGAAGACTTTCAAGATGATGGCAAGCATTTATCTCAACAAAAGCTCATTTTTCACCAGTAACGTAATTCATACCACACTGATTTAAATTAAACAGTAAACCGTAAAGAATTATGCTTGAATCAAACCACAGGGTTGCCTCAGATATTGTACACACAAGTCAAGAAAGGGATTTCCAGTTCTTTGTAATATATACACACTAAAACTTTGAAGTTTTCCTCCCCGCAGAAAGAGCTCAAGACATCACACTTTCGTATTATACTCCGTTTCGACCCATTTAAAAAATATTAATGAAGTTCTAAAAGCTTAGTAGATAAAAATAAATGGGAAATTGAGAGAAGTCTGGATCTGATAAACAAAAGGCAGACTACTCACAGGCAGATGAGGCTTTCCAGGACATTTAATTTCGCTTTAATTAGGAAGAGGGAGCAGAAGCAGGAGGTCCAGCAGCGCTGAATTTCCATCGAAACAGACCTGGCTTGCTAGCACCTCGCAGCTTCTGCGGAGGTACAAAGCGCTGTAGGGTACGATTGGCCTGGTGCTGCTTGAAAAGGGAGATCTGGCACTAAAACAGCTCCCTCCAAGGAAGGAGGGCCACTAGCCACGGGCAAGCAGGACCAGAGCAGCGCTGCTGGCAGCAACACGCAGGCCCAGAAGCCGAGCAGAACCCGACTGCAGCCAGGCTGCACAACTCCTGATCCCAGTTTCTCCTGGAGGCCCCTTGCCACTTGAGCTCTCCCCCGCCTGCCCTCCCAGCGCCCCAGCTACGTGAGCTTTGCTGCTTTCCAGGAGCGAACAACTCCCAAAGCCCCACTGAAGGCACTGCACAACCGGACACGTGAAGGCTCCTCCGTGCGCTTCCCGAAGCAGCACGCTGCTCTGTCATACCGGAAAAAACTGTCATCGCCCTGAACGCGTCCGTAGGACGTCACGTTTTAGCCTCGTTGCCCTACGAGGCTGTTGTAGGCATCTCAGGGATGCACGGCCTGGGGGAATGTTGCTGTTTTCGGACAAGCGCCCGTGCTTTTTGGAGATGGTGAATGCCTACGAACAGCCCCCGCCTGGTGCAAGGTGCCAAAGAAATACGAAGGTGAGGCTGCCCTCCCAGGTCACCTCCCCTCGTTGCCTGCCCAGTATTCGCAAGGCCGAGCGTGGTGGCGCGGTGGAGGTGCCAGTTCCATCAGGTCTTTTGGTCGAGGTACCCGCAGAGGTGCTGCCGAGGGCCTAAAATGAATGTTCGTCTTCAGAAGTCACAGAGACCCGTTTCTGATGGAGCTGAGGCGAATGTTGCACATCCTCGGGTGCAGGACAACGTATGCATCGCAAAACCATTTCTTTTTGCAAATACTGCAAACTAGGAGGCAGGGCTGCAAAATCACACGGTTGTCTTAAAATGGATGAGATGAGAGAAAAACTACTGCTGGATTCTTTTTGCTTTCCAAGCATGCTGTCTGTGATTAGTTAGCCTTGGGATTCCCCTCAGCAATTAAGAGACCTGAGGTCCTGTCCTGATCCCTGCTTCCAGGAACAGGGGCCATACACTAAGCACTAGAAGCGGCAAGATGTGCATCACCTGGCACGTCTGAAACCAAACCAAGGAAACCGGCTCCTTCCCCCTACTCGTTCCCAAAAGGTTCTGCTGGCCTTAGGAACAGTTTCTGATCGGCTTCTTCAGGTGTGTGCTGGGTGTGTGGCTGGGCCGGTACGCACGGAGGTTCCTGCCACTTGTGTTAAATCATTTCTTATTACTACGACTTTATGTTAATAATGTTTTGGGAACGGAGCTGTGGAACACCACTAACACGCAGGCCTCTTCAGAGTGATTTACTGAAGGCGCCCGGGTGCCAAAACCATTTGCCGCATTTTACGCGCTGGCCAAAAAGTAGCAGAGACTTCAAACGCCCATTCACACCGCTAACATCAGTTACAGAGTACCAGCCTTTTCACAGCCCTAGCGAAGTCCCCTGAAGGACCTGGCATGGGAAGGCCCATACGGAACAACGCCGTCCTGGGGGCTCTCACCTGCCTCTTCCCGACTTCTCACCAGCCGTACGCTGAGAGCTTTAAAAATTAAATTAGACGAAGGCCCAAATTCACCAGCAGCAACATACCCGGCGCAGAGGGTCGTTATCCTCCCTCCCGGCTCACATCATCGCATGTACCGGCAGCCAAGCAGCCCAGCAATACTCATCTGGAAGCGCATTCCTGTTCGCATATTAGCTTTAAACGCCCCGAATTTACAGGCCGAAAGGGTGCACGTTACCAGCGCTTTGGCCATGACCTTACACGTTCCGAGCAGAGATTTTTAAAAGCAAAGACCCAGAGCAAAGCCCTCCTGTCCCCGGGCTGCTGTGAGCGCAGCTGCACCGAGGTTTCATTTACACAGGAAACCCCCCCAGAGGTGCCACAATCGCGCGAGGAAGCACAGTCCTCGGAACCTTTCTTATCAGAAATGAGCAAGGCAGCTGCTTTGCAGACTGTTCTCGTGCTCTTTAGAAGGTGTGAAATAGATGAGTTTGTGAACCGGGTTGGTTGGCACCGAGCGAAAGAATGAAAGGATATTATAGGTTTCCCTCCTGAACGCAGCTGATCAAAAACAGGAACAGCAGAGCCCTGTTTAAAGGGCTCGGAAAACAAAGCAGCCATCTCACGCCGAGCCAACGAGAAATTTCCTCTTGATGTAGTAACAGCGTCCTGCTCACCTCTCGCAAAGCCGAAACCTGTGATTTCTTCAGAGCTGGTATTTACCGAAAACATTACCAAAAGAAGGTGCAAAAATGAGGCGCCCGCAGCCCGCGCACCCGTCCCACGGCAGCTCGGGGGGCTCCGGCCCCGCTGAGCACCATCCTGCACGCACGCTGCCGCTGATTTATGCCCAGTGCACACGGACAGCCCGGCACGAAGGCCGGGTGCTCTGCTCTGAGCTCAGGGCAGCGAGCAGGGAAGCAGCCAGGCGTATCCCATCTCTCTGCCTTGCAGCGTGGGCAGCAGGAGTATTTGTTGAATTACAAAAGCAAGGTAGAGAAGGAGAATCTCAGAGCGCTGCTAGAGCGTCTGCTCGCGGGCCGGCTCGCCTCCCGAGGGAGATGAGATCGTTCATGTGCTCAGCATCTTAACGGAGAACTTCTTCCCTTCATAACTCTTGTGCACAGCTCGTCTGTAACACCGGCGTCACTGGAAGGAGAACCTGGGACACCAGGGCTGGACATCTTTGCGCCAAGTGAGCTGTTTCCGCACCAGAAAAAAAAACTGTTTTTGGAGTCCCTTCCTGCCTGAAGATACCAAAGGTCTCTTACAGAAGGGAGCAGCCCTCTGGCAGCTGCCTGCGAGTCAGCATCAGTCTCACTCAACAGATGCACGTAAACAAAATGAGCAAAGCCATTTCCCTTCGAATTCACACGCTGAGCACGGTGATTCTGCCCTCTGACACAGGGACTCAGGCTGTAGCAGGATTCTGGGGCGCTCGTTTTCCAGCAGCAGCTCAGGACCGAGAGCATCCCCACTCGCTTCACAACCTGGCAGCCAGCAGAGGCTCCGAAGCCTCCTCAGGTACACTTTAAGTGCGTGAGGGCAAGAGTGCTGGGGCTCAGAGGCACTGGGGCTGGTCTGTGCAGCCCCGGTGTTTTGGGACGTGTGCCCTCGTACTGGGGCTGCACAGGCCAGGAGGCTGGGCTGGAGCTGCCCACGGACCCCAGCATCCCCAACACATCTGTGATCATCCACCAGCCCTCCCCCGAGACGCTTCCAAACGGCCCCAGCCCTGGTTCCCCCTGCGCTGGGGGCAGCCGCAGCCCGGTCCTGTCCCCCCGCTTCTGCCTGTCCCTGCTGGGCTCCCGGCACAGCCCGGGCTCGTCCCGCTGCTCGCTGTCCTCTTGGCAATTGCCTTCCCTCTGGCATTGCATCCTTCCAAGAAGCTTCCCGTTCCCCTCTCTCACACAAACATGTGGAAATCTTTTTTTTTTTTTTTTAAGCAAGCTCTAGAACTCTTCAGGCCCCAACTTGTTGCTCCTTTCAAAGTGACAAGTAACGAGGGGCTGATCCAATTATTTCCCTCTAAATCGCGGTGACCGGACCTCTCCGCAGCCGCAGCCAGACAAGTATCTTGTCTGCCACCACGAACTGAAACCCTCATTATAAGGACGTACAAGGGTCAATTGCGCAGTCCCCAGTGCCGCCCGGATGAACTTTACCCCGAGCCAATTCACCTACTTATGAAACGATATCTTCCAGGGAATTTATTCTAATGATAAATCTGCCCTTTGAATACGCTGAGCGACTCCGTTTCAAAACCCCCAGCTCAGACCTCAGGGCAGCTCTGGGTCAGAAGAGAGCGGAGCAGAACGATGCCCAGCCGGAGGCACGGCGGTGCCCAGCGGAAGGTCCGCAGATGCCTCCGCTCGGGTTATTTTACTCAGGCGATCCCAGCACATCTGGTTCTCTGAGAGAGGGTCTCAAAACAAAACACGATCCGACGTACCCTGTATCTTGCAGTGCCTGAGCACGTCAGGTTTGAGTTAGGGAGGTTCTGATAACCCCCACACAGAATGGCTTATCTCCTGTGGACAATTTTCACCACTCCTAGAGGCACGGCTGAACAACTGAAGCCAACATTTCGCATTTTGATCCGCCCTCCAATCCAACAGGAAAAGACTTCTTCTGGTTTTAAAGGGCGTTTTTTTGAAGCCAAATAGGAAGAGAAAAAAAAAGATTAGTATCAACCTTGTACAGGGATTTTCTCAACTACCAGAAAGTCAGAGGGCCATCCAGAAGGCAGAGCCGAGGACGGCATCAAGCATCTGCTCACCAAAACGGCCCCATACAGCATGGGAACGCGCCTCTGCTGTTGGAATAAAGGACTGCATCAGCACCCTCCGGCCAGGGAAGGGATCCCACATCCTACCTGGGCCACTCCTTCCCACCTGCTAAGCAGGAAAATGTTTGCTCCTTGTACAGGGTTTGCTTGTTATTGGGGTTTCGGCATCGCCACCATGACTGCAGCACGTGAGCACCTCCCCAGAATGCTTGCAAAAAAATCCCACTCGTGTCAGTCAAACACGAGACAGGACACAAGGCTAAATGCCTGCAAAAAGAGAGCAGGATTTTTGTTAATGGGATGGGTGGGACAGAAAAGGACATTGTTTTCTCATGTCAGCTCTTAGTCACTCTAAATGAAGGTTTCCCCTTCTTTCCAAAACTAACACCTTTCCTCCAGTGAAATACTGCTGGGAAAACATTTCAAGGACTTCAGGTATTAGAAAATCCACATGAAAGTAATCTGAAAGTCTTCTTCATTAACAGATATACTTTTTTGAGGCAGCTTCTTAGTCTGAAGCTATAAATCAGAGATTATAACATGTAGGCTGCAAAAACTCCTTCAAACTGCAATAAAAATTACTAATTTAATGCTAAGTAGGAAGCGCCGTGTCACATTTCCAAGCAGTTCTTTAGCACACAAAACCATTGAAACATATGGTGAAAACAAGAACATTGTCTTCATTCCCTTTGCACATACCCCCCCAGTAAGTCCAAGCCACTCCACAAGCCTCGAAATGCCGTTGAAACAGTTTATTAAGACCTAATCCTACAGCCTTAAAAAAATCTAATAGTGCAGTATTTCCACGGTATAAATGATTTCTGTCTCTATCTGGCAGCCCCGTGAGTTCTCCAAGGATGAACATAAATTCAATTATACCAAATTAAATCTGAACACACATAAGCCGCATAACATTTCAATTGGGGCTGTTCTTAACTTTTTTGGAAGAACTATACAACGGTAGAGCCTACCAGGATGATACAACACACATGCTTTTCTCCCTTGCGCTGCCTACTTTTATTAATTACTCTGGCAGAGATATATTTATATTGATGCTGTCAGTGTGTGAATAAAACCTCATGGACAAAAATGGTTTAATTAAAGCAGAAAAACGGGGTTTATGGGTGGTTAGCAAATCTGTTCGTTAAAGTCAGTAAAACTTTCATAAGTGATTAGATACAAATAAATCCTAGGAAAACGTTTGCACCAAATATGTCTCATATTATTGTAAAAAAGACCTAAGCAGGAGCACGAACCCAATAATCTGTTGGCTGGAACCCTCGAGGGTGATTTTTGTATGGCTCCAGCTCTCAATTCTTCTCTTTCACTCTGTTTGGATTAACAAAGCCACCTCTTCTGCCCAAAACCGCTCCGCTGCATCGCGAGAGCTTCAGAGGAGCAGCCAGGACAGGCGCACGAGCCTTACCCTCTGCTCGGGGAAGGCGGGGAGCCCGATGCTCTGAAGGCGCTCCCCCAGCGCTCCTGGGTCTGTCCCTTCCCAAGGGAGCCTCCCAACGGGATGGGGCTTCACCCATCCCGTGCTGGGGACGGCCAGCGGGCACCACTGAGCGTTCCATCCCTGGCATGGTCCTTGAGCAGAAAGGAGCCCGTCAGTGGCCACGGATGTGCTTGGAAATGCCTCTGGGGATGGCAGGAAGCTTGGCAGCGCCGTGCCGGGCACCTGTGGCCGGGTGGCCGGGCAGCGACCGCGCCGGGGAAGCCAGAGGCGCAGCGACGAGGAGGGTGCTGCAGACCCGCGGCCCTCCCGGGCACAACGCGCCCTTCGTGGACGGACAATCCTCCACAGAGACGGTGCTCCGGGCCAGGCTGTGCCATAGATGTAGATCTCACGTTCTAATCAATAAAAAAAAAACACCTGACCTCAAGGAAAAGATCCTTCATTTGACACTCCCGATCGGCCTTTATACTTCAAGCGCAGTTTTTACTGGCCGGGGTCCAGTTATCCTATGGTAATGTAACAGTCTTTTTCTTTATGCGAACAAAAGTCCTTTTCTAGTCCGAAGGGCCGCCGAGTTTATCCAAATACTCTCAGTTTCCTCCCAGCCCCCCCTGGAAGCGACCGGCTCCATCAGAGGACACTTGTCCCCTCGGCAGCACGCGGCGGAGGGCTCAGCCCCCGCCTGCCCCGCTCCCACCTGGCGGCACCGCGGGCAGAGCACCCGCGCACGGGGCAGCCCCGCCGCCCCCCGGCATGACCGATTGGAAATGCTAAATAGTCTTTTCCATGTTTCTACATCGGGTCCTATTTTGGCTAAGCCCGTCCAGTCTGTTAGCAGCTGCCAAGCGCATGAAGTAATGAGAAAGCATAGGGAGAGAAAGCTGACTTCATTCCAGCCGCGCTGCGGCTAACGCACCCAGTATGTTCTGCGGCTGTCAGCACGTTGCCGAGGTGGACCTCATTAGCAAATTTGACTTTAACGACCAGACGAGATGCATTCCTCCGGGCCACCTTCCCTCTGCTGCCAGCTAGCTCCAACCTGCTCATCCTCCCCTCGGCTCGGCAGCGGGCACCGCACGGCTGCTCCGCAATCGGGGCGTGCAAACGTGCCGTAGCCCTCGGGAGACACGCGCAGGCTTCTGAGCAGGGCTGGGGTGGCCTGGGATGGCCTGGGATGGGCAGCACACGCCAAGAAAGAGGCAGGCAACCAGCAACAGCCCGGTATAAAGCAGTAGGAACATGCTGAGGACTAGAAACGTGGGGCACAATGATAGCTGGAAGGATCCAGAGTTGTCCAGCCTTAGGATTGGGCGCTGGGACTTGGTACCAAGCTCCAGTTCAGACATTAGGACACCATCTGATAGTCAAGAGAGTGATGCAGAAAGGAAAGAGCAGCTACAGAGACTGTGGAGTCCCTGTGAAGAAGAGGTTAGAGAAATACCTGCCCAAATACCCTGGAGATCCTGTGCTGGCTGGGAGAGGGACCGGTGGCTTCTAGAGACGGTGTGATTAAATACATTGAGGTAAATAAATCAGCTGGGCCACCTGCTTTGAATGAACAAGAACTGATTAAACTAGGGCTTTCACAGGACCCAGAGTCATTTTCAATGGGGGAAAATCCTAAGACACAACATTTAGTGCACGGGGTCCCTCAGGACACAGCAGAGGACACCGCGGGAGGCACCGGCCGGCACCAAGACCCCAGGGCACGGGAACGCGCCTCCTGCTCCCGCCCCTGCTCCTGACCCAAAACCCAGCCGAGTTCGGGGAGAAGAGGACAGAAAAGTGCAAAACTGCCCCTCAGAGCCCTGCAGTGACTCAAACACAAAATCAAGGCTGTGTGACCTGCGCCAGCAGCCCGATAACACAAAGCTGTGCGCTTTCATGCGCCCCGGTCACCTCTGGGACCGCCGCACGCAGCTCCCGGGCACTTACTGGGCAAATGCTGCGAGGAGAGGGGAGAGTATCCAGGGGGAGTATTCAGGGGAAATCCTTCCTCGTACTGAATCAGCACAGGCACACAACGTCTCCAACCCCTCCAAATAACCACACTGCCCCGCGATGAATGTTAAAAATACTCCTCTTTCGGAGCGTCGTTTCATTTCTGCAAGTCTTATTCACGCGATGAAACGAAATTTTCAGCAGATAAATGTCCATAAATCTCTCCGCCTTATTACACCGACTGCTGGCTAACAGAAACGAGCCCGGCTTCTCCCTGGAGCATGTGCTGCCTTTCTGACAAGGGGTTTGCAATAACACGCACAAGAACATAGCTGGGCCCGGCGCTGCAATTTCCATGGGGCCGAGTGCCACAGGTGCACTAATATAGGCATTAGTGAATGATTAGGCCTCGTAAAATATATGAATGCTGTTTCTTTAAGAAGCCATAAAATTTTATTGAGGAAAAAATCCATGTGTAAGGCTTTTGGTTCGTTTCATGCGGTCATTCAGAATTTCACTCATTTCTGACAGGACTATGATAATTAAAACTGTGGCCTGGGTCTGGTTTCTATAAAGTCCATCTGGCCTTCCGCGATGGAGAGTTTTGGAAGTATGTAATTGCCTGGGCAGCAAATAACTATTTTGCCATCCGCAGTAGTTTAATTTTGTCCCTGCAGCAGGGGAGCTAAGTCAGAGGGGCAAAAGATCATTAACGTATGGAGCCAGAAAGAGGGGCTCCCCGAGCAGGCTGCTGGCCCGTATTTGTTGAAATGCTTGACACCAACGGGCCCCATTAATGCATGGGTTAGATACAATCTGTGGAAAAGGGTCTATTATAAAGGGATTATTTGGAAGTGTTCTGTAGGTGGGGGTGGGTGTGATTGAAGGACTTAAAACTGTTACATTAACCCTTAGGGCACTCCGAGCAGTAACAAACCTGGCATTAAAGGGCTGGTGTTTGTCACGATTTCTTCACTTCCCTCCTTCTCCGCCACAAGGTCAAAGAGATTAAAAACATCCATAATGTGCTCTTCTGTGCTATAAAGATGAAGCTTGTTTTCTGCCCGCTTTATGGCCGCGGCAGCTCCCCTGCCTCCCTGCTCTCACCCCGAACGGGATCATTAAAAAACAAACCAAATCCCCCAAGAAAGACGACAGCAACAACATACACGCGCGTACTTATGTATACTTATACGCTCAGATAGAAGCAAGCCAACAGAAAGCCAGCACAGATGGAGTGGTGACAGAAGAGGCTCCGGAGCTCTGCTTAAACACCCCAAACACGGCTGTCGGTACCGAGCCTGGCTGGGAACCAAGCGGGGACGTGAGCAGAGCTCTTCTGGTGGTGTCTGCAGGGCCCTGCCGCCGTCCTGAGCCGCACAGCCCGTGTCCCCTTCCTCCGGGTGGTACCCAGAAATGCACAGATGAGCAAGAAGCTTCTTAGAAGCTGTTAGGCTTTTACAAGCTTCACAGAAGTCCATTTAAATACAGATTGCTTAATTTACATCTTAAACAACATCTTGAGCAATTTCTTTGTTTTGCCAGTTTTGTCTCCCACCGGAGACAAAAAGACCCTATCGGGCACCCTGCAAATGAGCCAAGTGATAACAATCTGCACCACCCGAGGTAGGCATGTCAACCATCATCCAGAATTGTTCACATATTCACGTTCTTCCAAAATATGTATGCATGCACTGACTAGCCCCACTTTCCATCCAGTGTTTGGTCTTCTCTCCGTGCCCGGCATGTAGCAGGGCGGTTGAGACAAAGGACACCTGTATAGGATTTCTTACGATGCAAATGGTATTTCTGTTATCAAGCTGCAGTGCACTGAACGCCATGTGAACAACCTGTCTGCTCTGTGTTCTGAACCCCACTGCTCTCATGTCAAATTTTTGGAAGGCTCTTATCTCCACAAATAGCTCTGCACACGCTGTTGAGCTCAGCTATGCACTATTTACCCAGTGGTTTCTTTAACAACTTGGTCTTCTGCTTCCTTTTGCTTCTATTAAACAGCAAGTCCAACAAAAACATATTTTTGTTTGGCCTGAGGATGAGGTACTGCTATGCCAACCATCTAAAAAGATGAGGAGATTCAGTGTCAGCTGAATTTGGACATTCTGAGTGCTTAGGAACCATAATCATGGGATAAGAGGCAGAAAGCAACACAAAAAATAATGAAAAGATCATATGCAGACATGCATGAGAAAATACAGCATGTCTCAAGGTGGAAAACTCACTGCTCCTGTGGCAGGTGGGATGAAATCCTGGAAGACTTCCCCATCACCTCGAGACTCACATGTCCTCTGCATCACAGAAATCAGAGATGGAGGAGGAAAAGACCAGGAGAGAGGAGGAAAAGACCAGGAGAGGACACTCGCTCCGGGCACTGGGCAGACCCGATTTATGAGGAGCCTGAGCAAGGTCTTCTTCCTTTGGCTGCAATGTGTCAACGTGACAAATTATTTACACAAGTGTGCATAACAAGCATCTCAATGGCTCATCAATGGCAATCATCAGCTATTTCAAGTGCAATTTTCTCTACAATAAATGACTTTTGTTTTGCTTTCTTTCCAAGGGTTCATTCATTTAATATGATCTTGTAAGATCCTCAAATCAATCACTTGATTCACAGCGTGTTTACAGCACTACTGAGAACCTGGTAAGGACGCCAGCAGTTGTGAGGGTGTCCTATTTCCTTTGAGACCGTACCACATTGATGCAGGAACCTCAGTTACTGGCTCTACTTCTCTGGGCAGCTCTGGAAACGCTGAGAGAAAACATGTGCTTATTAACTGCTCCCCAGATCCCACTTGAAAGAACAACAGCAGATATCACAGTGGAAAACACACTTTATAGAGAATTACTGGAACCGCAGCTCTTCCCATACAGTAGAACGTCTGTTTTCCTTGGCATGCCCATCTTTGCTCACCACAGCAATCTGACAGCATAAACTACATCAGAAATGTTCAACATCAACGAATGGTTCTGCTTGGAAGACCACGTACGTTGATTAAAAAACATAAATTAGGAAAAAAAAAAGGCTTTAAAACCTTTCTCTTCCAGCACGTGAGCCCAGCGCACAAAGGTCCCTGCAGACCGAGCAGTTGCTAGAGCAGACCTCCTTACCGGTGAGCCACACTTCGAAGCCACAGACACAAGTTAGGTTTTACGTTTGCCATTTCAGAGCTGTGCCCAGCTTTGGAGATAACGGGTCCGGGATGATGCCAAGCAAAGTTTTTTTTGTGTGTGCATTCAAGAGGTCGAAGTCTTTTTCTTGGTAAGTTCAGATGTGGCGGGACTCTAAAATGCATGCCGCATGCTTAATTGACAACATCCTTCATTAGACTCGTTGCTGCCTTTTTTTAGACAATACTAAAAACAACTGGCTATAATCTTAATCAGCAAGCCAAAAGGTCTGAACGAGCACACCGTTATCATGTCGGCATCCCCTCTGCACAGCCGCTCAGACAGGAGGCAGAATTGTTTACCCCCACCAAAACAACGGCGTGCTTCTGCTGCAACAGTTCGCAGACAGCATCCCTGAGCATTTTATTTTCCTGTGCCAAAGTCTACATGGAGATCACAGTTACAACAGTGCTATTCTTGGAAATCACATTAAAAATCATTTTCTTCTCCTAAAAATACTCTAGATGCATTAAACCGATGTATTTTCTGAATCAAAAGGAGTGAAATTCTGCTAAGCAAAGTTAAGCGCAAGATTGCCAAAAATGCTGAAAAGGTCTCTCAGAACTAAAAAAAGAAACAGAATAAAAGAAGCTGTGAAAGTTTATGAGGATAAACACTGATGACAGGTGGAGTAGAAGCTGAAATTTGAACTCTAAAGTAACTGCAAATAAAGATTTGTTACAGATGGTTTTAATATGACCTAACACTGGGATGCCAGCTACGGTATCACTTTTTCCTGTAGGCTGGACAAAACTAATAATACAGTTACAGAAACATGTTTCACGAGTACAGATACATAAGGAATAAATGGCCTCTAATATACATGTGTTATCCCCCTATGAGAGCCAGACAGGATCAATAAAATGTTGCTAAAGAGACACAAAGCTGGAGCAAGCACCCACGCGGATTTCAGCAGGTAACAGCACGCGCGCGCTGCACACGCAGACCCGGTTGGAAAAGCATCGCCCTTCACACGTGTGTGCGGACGTGGGGGCGTGTGTGATGGACATGTTTGGTCCTGGCATGCGTTTAATTTGTGCCACCGATCTTTTCATCCTGAAAAATAATAATTCTCTGTTTTCTAAAGGCTGCATTTGGCAATTCCCCACCCCCCCCTTCACCTTTGCTAAAAGAAAGCGTTAAGCCAGCAATATCAGCACTAGTGGCTCTAATTGTTCCACAATGACTTTTCAGAAGGGAACACTTGGCCATTTTTCAGCTATTAACAATTTTCTATTTTATTCAGGGCACCAAGAGTCCATTTCCTTCGAAACGGTTTGAATTGTGCGATATCCTCTCCGCTCTCTTGGCATGAATCATCGCGCATGCCGTAAGTCAGTTTGCAGAAGAAAGAAATAAGGCAAAACCATATATAATTCCCCTTTTGTAAGGTCAAATTATCTCCCGTAACTGCTCGAACAATCGCACAAGTACAGCAAGGTTTCGTTTCGCACGAACCCTGCCTGGTTCCCCTCATCAGGAGCACCGCTTGCTTTCTTAAAATACTGGAGCAATGCAAACCTGCGAACCCTTAGAAGGGTCTGGAGAGCACCAGGAGCAGAGCCTGGTGTTGCAACGAAGGGCAGAGACGTGCCGGAGAGGTGTGCAGCGCCACACCAAGCTCTTGCCGGAGCACCGGGGCTGACAGGAGCCCGACCTGGAGCTCTGCGGAAGGTGGAGAGGAGCAGAGCGCCAAGGTCACGCAATGAGCCCAAAGCGACGGGTACGAACGTGACATCTGACGACACGGGGCCCTTCTTCATACCCATTGTGCTGCGGCAATTCTTAGCCAAGTGCACCCAAAAGCTACCCCTGGGAAGAACACACTGAGACAGAGATGCTCAAAGCTTCTGGCGCCCTGTGCTTTACACCCAGGGTCGTGCAGCCTTGGCTGGCCCGTTCCAACGTCCCTGCAGCCACCCGTGCCGCAGGGGCAGGCTAAGTCTGTTCCCATACAGGAATTCGGCTGTGCACTGCTTACCGGGTGCTCTACTTGTTGTGCTCTGTCGCGCGGGGGACTGAAAGCTGACTGCCATTGCAGGCACGGCTACCCGAGCTGCGCCCACGATCGCCCAAACCCTGCACGTCCAGGCTCTCTAGGAACTGCCCGTGGCCACCACGGAGGTGCCTTGCCCCAGCTCTCAGCGGTACCACTCGGAGGCAATGGGGAAAGGGAGGGACGACGCTCCTCTGACTTGCTCCGTAAATTCACTGCTCTGGCAGCTGGGCCCTCTCAGAGAAGCAAACAGACCGCATCTTCTCCGGGAGAGCTGTGAAGTTCTTGCCCTGAGCGCTGCCCTCCGCCCCCGTTTCTGGACTCTCCGCTTCATTTCAAAAGCCAAACCCAGCTGAAACACGCCTGGTTGCTACATCCTAGTCTAGACTTCAAGCATCTAACACAGTTGGCAGTTTGAAGCCTTCTTGCCAAGATCAATGACAACAAACCTACTGCTCCGCAGTTCTAGGAGGAATTTTCTTTCACAGCATGGGAAATATGAAACACAAGTCAGGGTACGAAAACGCTGCACTGTTACTGTTCTCGCAGGGATCGGCTGCCTTATTTGTCATTGTTGCTTCAGTTGGGTTTTAGAGGAACAAATGCAAAAGCTATTAAATAAAGAAAAACTTTGCTGTATTTCCAGAAGTACCAAATAGCCCGACGTTTTAAGCCACATTTATCAAAGACACAACGGAATGGGAAACAGAACGTTGAATCAGTCCACTAGGTGTATAGGTGAAACCTGTAAGGGTCACGTTATCACGTTCGCCATTCCACCAAATTAATGCCGCCGGTGACAGGCATAAAGGGAAGCCACCTTCCTTACCATGCGCGCAGCAACACTCCCGGATGTTTTACTCTTACCGGTTTTAAGTATTCTTACGCCAGGCACAGAGCAAGGCGAGAGGAAGGTGAGGGAAGACCTGAGCCATGTGTGCAGGGCAAGTGGAAGGCAGCTGTGCGGAGGGCAGGGAGCCTCGAGCCAAGCTCGCTCGGCCGCTGCAGCCCGGCTTGGCCTGGAAGGATCCGTGGAGGGCACGGGAGCGCTGCCAGCGGCTGCTCGCACCGGGATCGGCTGCAGGCCCCCCCCGCCACCTCTCCCACTACCGCTGTCGGTCGAAGCACGCAGGGAGCAGCGGCCTTACCAGGACGAGCAGCAGCGGGTCCTCCTCGTGTTGGCACAGCCCCTGCGCTGCCCTAGGAGCACCAGAGGCTGCCGAGCGCTCCCAGGGCCGCGCCGCACCGCGGGGCCTTCCTGCGCAGGAGGCGCGTGGCTCCCAGCGCCGAGAGGAGGCTCCAATAAATCCGACATCGGGAACAGTAAAATTTTACCACTCACCTTACGTAACTTTTATTTTACACTCGATTAAGTTTTATTGCCGACTCCAAAGAATAAAGGCATTCTTACTGCAGAGAATTAGAAACAGCCTGTTGGGGAGGGGAGGAAGGTGCATTCTCATATTAGGGGTTGCATTCCCTGGCAGCTTCGAAACATCAAGAACAAACACAGTTTAAAATGTGCACGTCTAATTCCCGGCTAACAGAGAAAGAGCCTTACCTTTCTCGTGACTTGTCAAGCAACCCCATGCTTTACTACCACGCTGGGCTCTGCACTTCCCAGGATCAAATTCAAGTGACACACCGGAGCAAGAAATCCCCAAGCTCTGTATGCACAATAACTCAGTACGACAGCGACTGGCTTGGCACTTACTGGTTTTTAATTGCAGCAGCAGAAGACACAACAAAATATTTATTAAGAGCACCGAGGCAGATGCATCTGAACTACATACCCCAGCAAACGATTTCCCAGGGATGCGTGTTGGTAAAGGAGGAGGAAGCCACGCCTTTCTGCATTTCCTTTAACTCATTATGCTTGTTTTCTCAAACTTTTTTGAATGTCAATCACCACCAGCCCCTTCTGAATATGCCGTTGTTTGTCCAAGTGGACAGTGCCCTGGGCCATCACGCCTGGGAAGTCAGGGGACCGTCTAATGCCTGGTTTTAATACGGGCCAAGTCCTTCCCCCCCGTTTAGTATGATTTTATACTGGGTGGACATATTTAGGGCCTGAATGGTTTGACAGTCATGATTAATACCCTGCATTAGGAGATTCCAGTGAAAGTATTCAGGAGCACGCTGTGCAGTTTGGTTCTCATCAGATGGTCAGGTCTACAGGCCTATTAAAAACAGCAGGAGAGCTGCAGACTTAATCACAGAGGCTGGGCCCATGGCGGGAGGAAGAGCGAGATAAAAAAAAAGAGAGAATGAATAGACTGATAGAGCAGAGGTGCCGAGAGCGCGGCTTCACGCACGCTCAAACCAGCAGCGGAGCTGGGAGAGGCTTTTATAAAATCCGTGCCCAAAAAGTCTCTTAAATACAAAACCTCTTCGCGAAGCCGAAGCAGGTACAGTTCACACGAAAACACCAAAGAGCTGAAGGTGAGAATTACTTATGGTCTAACAGCAAAAACCACAGCCCAACAGCAGAACAGGTAACGCTCACGCTTGATACGGCTGCGGGCCCTGGAGAGACGTGCCAGAGCTGTCTGAGGAGGAGAACCAGAGCCATGGAGCCACCCAGACGAAGGCACCCCAGGCCCCTCCTGCTGCCGGGCGGCTGGAGGCGCCAGGAGCAAGGTGTGAGCTCCGAGCATGGCTTAGCCCCGGGGAGCTGGGCTGAGACCTCGGTTTTGTTCAGACCCGGAGGTGAGGGAGCAGAGGGGGCGGTCGGTGGGTGACGCCTCGCCTGGTGCTGGTCCTCCCTCACGCCTGGTGCTCCCCTTGGGCGAGCTTTTCCTCTCATCCCTTTCTCCGGAGTTCGGAGGTCTCCAGTACTGGTGATCCTTGAAATACCGCACACGGATACCCTGCGCCCCTGACGGCTCTGGGCAGGGCTGGGGGCTACTGAAGAACTCACCCTCCGCCACAGGAGGAAACCAGCCCAGCCCCGTGGAGATGCCAAGCTGGTCTTACTGAAGAGCCTGGGACTTCAGCAAGGGCTGGGTTTTTACCCCCTTATTCAGAAAACAGTCCTACAGAATCGTTTAGCTGGGAAAAGACCTCTAAGACCATCTATCCCAGCCTCTTACAGAGCACTAAGTAGCAGACTGCATGCCTGTCTCACCAGAAACATAACGCTTCCGAGGAAACAAAGCCATCGCCACCATTAAAATCCCAGCGGCTCCTGCCGCCCTCCCGGCCTGGCTGGCAGAAGGCGCCCAGCAGCCCCAAACCTCACCACGGGCACTGCCACCTGGATTCCTCCCTACTCGAACGCCTGTAAAGATGCGCCCACTATTCACTGTTCAGGCACATGGAGAAAACAAAGTAAAAATAACAATTTGGTGAATACTGGAAGTATTTTTTCTTTAAATTTCCGATCGTTTTTACTGATTTCTCCCCATGCTTTTTTTTTTTTTTTTTGCTGTTTGTTTAACCCACAAGTCTCCAGTTTTCCAGGTTGACTTTTGACAAAACCAACTTTAAATCACAAAAACCATGTATGAATCTGCACTCAAACTTGGAAAGACCACGCTGCATTCACGTGTGAATGGCCAATCAAAATGTGTTTTGTTTTGTTTTTTTTTACAGTCGCCCCACCATGGAACAAAAAACCAAAGGAGCACAGCTGCGACCACATACATGTCTTATCAGCTGCCTTCATGAATCCGTACAGCTTGGGACACCCAACCAAAGCATAACCAGAGGATTTGATAAGAGAAATTGACAGCACATCGATCAACGGACAGATGTTGCTTTTAGCAACGCTACCAATGTGCACAAAGCTTGGAGGAATCTCCAACTTTTCTTTGCTGAAAAGGGGGAGCTCCAGCGACTTCTGCAGCGCCTGGAGGAAGACGAGGTCCCCGAGCCAGCTTCTGCCACCCGAGGAGAGCGAGGGCGAGCTCCTGCCACGCTCGGGGCGCTGCTGCTGGGCTGGAAGGGCCGCGGGCAGCAGAGGGCTTCGTGTGCTGGGGCCGCCACCTTCCAGCAGTGCTGAACTTGCATTAGAAACCAAATCATCATTAAAAAGCCAACAACATACAAACGGCGTATAACAAAGCCCCTGAGGTGTTCAAAGTCTGAAAATCCTCTTTTTTTCCGAGTGTCTGAATAACAACAAACCCAAAACAATAATTAATTCTTCTCCAATGCACAGAACCAGTTCAGTAACAAGCGCTAAAAATACATCTGAACCTTAGAAACAAAAGAGGAGGCACGGAGCACTTTGAAAGTTTGCTCCAATAATTAAATAAATTAGACCTGAGCTTCTAAGCAGGGAAGGACAGAGAGTTCACTGCCAGCATGACGAGACGTTGCCAGGTCTCGGCTTGTTTACGACGAGAAAAAGGGGGAAAACCAGCAGATTTCGCAGATTTCCAAATTCCTAGCATTTTTTGTTATTATTACTGCTGATTCGGCGTCGCGGTGCTCTCAGCAGAGGGGAAAGGGCCCCGCTGAGCCCCAGCACCACCACCTCGGGTCCCGCTGCCTCCCCACGGCCGGGACCAGCCCCGGGAGCGGCGAGGACGAGCCCTGCTCTTCGGGAAGCATCCTCATTTCGTGTGATCGGGAGCTCGAGTGTGACGGACAGCAAGAGAATATACGGGGACAGGACTCGGAGCGCCCCGCTGCTATCTTGGCGTTATTTGGATTTGCAGGTTATCAGTGGGGCAGCAACTTGGGCTCTGACCTCATTAACTAATGTGGCCACATCAGCACCTCTCCACGGCCCTTATCGCTCATCATGTGTCATAAAGCAGCCCGTTGACACCTCCTAGTGAATACCGGTTGTATCTTATCTCCTGCAGGGATAGGACCCTCGCTGGGAGACAGAGAGCATGTCTAGGAATGCGGCGAGGAGACAAGTTCACCAGCAGCAGCTGACAGGGGATGATTTCTCAAACAAACACCGAGTGGGAAATTAATGGGCTTGGGTTTGCCACTGACAATACTGAGCAGAAATACATTAACTTCTGACTGCTATAATTTAGGAATTATTACTGCAGTTTCAGGCCAAAGCTTCTGGTACACTTCCAGCACTGCATCCAGAACAGAGCCGCTCTACTCTCCCGGCACCACCACCACAAGCGCAAGCCCAGTTTGCACCATTTACAGAAATTCAGACTTATTCCTGGGCAGTGGAGTTCTCTTCTCCTATCTGAACACAGCAATGGGGTTTTCTTCACGTAAAAAATCTTCCGTTCGCATCTCACAAATCGGATACCGGTGGGAAAAAAGCAGCACGCCCAACGTACAGCAGCTCCCAAACAGCTGCAGTGGAGATTAAAATGATGCCAGAATGTCCTACCTTGTTTTACCAAGTATTACTTTTCTAGAGACGGTTTTTAAAGGTGTATTTTGCCGGGCAAATGGCACACTTAAGGGGCAGAAGCTGTGTTTGCTGTACTGAGGTCCAAGGAGCGCTCAGCGTGGCAGGGAGAGAAGTGCAGGGATGGAGATGTTTCCAGGCTCCAGCACGTGTATCCAGAGTCACAGGGAACCTGCTACACACTTCGCTTTGTGGTTAAAACAAAGGACGGAGGGCACACATACTGTAAGTAACTCAAATGGACCTGTGAAATGGTATGGGGAAAAAAAAAATAAAAGCGAGAAGGCATGGAAAAAAGTCCTGAGACTTAAATCAAAGTGAAACTAGCACAGCGTACAGAGCAAGCACGCTGGTCCCTACTGACTGCATCAGGAGTGCGAAGTAGACCAAAATAGGCAGCGGCCACAGAAAAGACCAGGCCTCCTCCCAGAGCTCGCAGGAACAATGCCCCGCGTTCTTCGCTACCCGGCGCGCAGCTGGCGAGCCGCGCTATTTGCAGCCATGAATAGGGAAGGCGATCTGCCGCTCAGGGCATCGGCCTGCCAGGACGAAAACCCGGGGCGAGTTCCCTGATGTGTCACCGCCTCTCTGTGCGACTTCGGGGAAGCGCCGTGATTTTTTCCTTAACGCCTCAGCTATAAGATCGTGTCCATAATAATTTCTTTCTTCCATCTGGGCTCTGACTCGACCACGTGCTCGCAGCAGCGGTCCCTCTCCCGTGCCCTCGACCTTCCTGGTGCCAGCACACGAGGATCCTGACGGCATCTCAGAGCGTACCGCAACAGTCGACGGGCACCGCCAAGTGTAAGCCACGGGCATGCAGTGTCTATGAGGCCTCTCTCCCGGTTTTCCAAGGAGGTGAAGCGTTCGGAGCCAGCAGCACATCACAGTGAGACCTGCAGCTCCCGTAGGGCTGCCTCGTGAGACGCAGAAAGCCTTCCCCCGGGCGGGGTGCTGCCTTGCCCCCCTGGCTCTGCGGGGAGCACCGTGGCTCAGCACCAGCTTTGTCCCTCATCCGCCCCTTCCCTTCCATCACCCGCTACATCCCCACATCGTCCGCACCTGCTTCGCTGGACGCGGCAGAGCTGGTAGGAGGGTGATGGGAGGACGCTGAGCCTCGGACCGCTGCGGGAGGCGGTACAAGCTGCAATCCCCATTCCGCAGGTTGGAAACGGAAAGCGCGCAGATGCAAACGTGCAGGGCTGTGGGACATTGCTGCACGGAACCGCTGCGCTGCCGCGACACACCTGGGACATGCAGAGTCCATGCAAGCCCCAGACCACGTCATCAGCTTGCACAGACAAAAGCCAAATTTAGCTAAATGAATTTACCGCTTAGAGTTAAAAACAAACAGGCAAAAAAAAAAACAACACCTGAAATCTGGCATTACGTTGTAAAACACGTCTAATGTGGCCTGATTTCTGTCCAGTACTGGAGGTGAGCTAAATACGTTCATCAGAAACGGTCACAGAATTGGACAGCTGAAATCTCGTCGGGAGCATACTGTGTCTGTGGCTCTGCCGGTCAGGTACAATTTATCCTAAATGCCTAGGGAAGCTTTTCTTGCTTCTTTACGATCTGTGGAGTCCTAAAGTGTCATTTCCACCCCAACTCGGATGTTCCCTTCTTTCTAATTGTTTTCCTTTCTCTGCTTTTAGAAAAAGCACCTTGTTCTCAGCTATGTTTTTTATTTTGTACCTGATTTAACAGCAGAACTAGGAAAGTGCAGCTTGTGGGATCTAACGGTTGTAAAACTCCTGAGTCTGACAATTCAGTTCCCAGTGGCTACACTAGGAAAAAGCACTCGGTCCTCCATATTATTTTCTCACATCCAAAAACCGTTACTGAGTCTGGAGACTAAAAGATCCCCTACAATCAACACCGGGATAAAGACTCTTCACTATGCCTTTTCCAGACTTAAAACCAGATCTTTTATTAAACCACATTAACCTAAACATCCTCCCTTTATTTCTCCCCTGCTGGGTAACACCATGTCAGAACATGAGCTGCCAGAAAAACTCTCAGTGTCCTGCTGGAAGCTGTAAAAGAGGCTGACTAAATGCACAGAACAGAAAACATAAACACATCGGGCTGACATATTTTGCGTGGATTAAACTGACCAGGAACATCATTATGACTTTTCTCAAACGGCATAAACAAAGCAAAACCTGATAAACATTTTCCATACCTAACACGCCAGGAAAAGTCGTTTCTGAAAACTCCAATAAAATCACGCTGCTCTAAGGAGGTTCCACTTGAGCAGAAGTAGCTAAGTGTGCCACAAAGCCCATATTGTTTGGGATCTGTGCGCGCTCAATGCACCTTTGTGTACTCTAGAGGCAGCATTGTCTGAGGGATGCAGGCAGCAGCCAGGAGGTGACCCGGCTTTCCCAGCACCTCCAGGCATTTCGCTTCGCCCTTCCACATCTCAGCCCCGGTGGTTTTTTGGAAGGGGCCGCTCATCGCCACCCACCTCCTTCGGGCCGTGCCGTCACCGGCGGCTGCCATCCTTGGGGCGCTCTGGGACAGCGAGGGATGCTGCGGGAGCACGTGGAAGCCTCGGTGGGTCCGTGCCACGGTGCCCCAAAACCCCCTGGTGCCGTACATTTGTCACGCTGAGCCTCGACTGCTTTGTGAGCTGCGTCAGCGTCGCAGCAGGGCTGGCCCACCGCTGGCACCGACTGCCCCCAGGAAGAATCAGAGCTGCAGCACTGGGTTTTGGCCAGGCCCCCTCCAGGAAAACCCGAACCCCAAACGACATTTCACTTCACATCAAATGATTTTTTGTTTTTTTGGTTCCAATTCCTTCTTCTTTAAACTTTTCTTTTTACCCGGAAAGAAAAACAGAAGGGACCAGAAAAGAATATCTGATCATAACTTTTGCGTGGCCATCGCGTTTAAAGCATTACCTCAACGCGGAGGAATTCTTCTTTTCCTTGTCACCTACATTACTGCCGAAGGTACGTGGGCTTCCCGGCCTTGGAACGGTTACGGAATTTCTTTAAGTCATATTTCTCACATGATGTCAAATGTCTCCAGGGCCTAATACAGCCTCCTTGAGAAGCCGAAGCGCGCGCAGCACTACCCGACAGGGGAGCGTGGAGCTGGGAGGCCGGGCGGGAGCCCACCTCGGCGAGGTTTCGGGAAGCTGCGCCCAGAGGCCTGGCTCTGCCCTTCCATGCACGGGGATGCCACTGCCCAGCCTCCCGGAGCAAGCCTGGATGTGGTCCCCCCCATGCATGAACGTACGGCACTTTCCAGCCCTCGGTGAGGAAATGCCTGACTTGGCGAGGGGCAGCAGCACCCCGCGGCCTGCTGCACTCATCCAGAGCCATCACTCACCATGCACGTGCCCGCCCGCGCCGCCTTCCTTTCTGCACATCCCCTGCACTTGAATACCCAGACGAGGTGGATTCAACACCTTCTCCCAACAGGAGCTCAGCTTTCTTAGCTGATGACACTCCTTTGCCTATTTCATGCAAGGGATCGCTTCATTTTTTTCTAAAGACCATGCCAAAGAACGCGTCCCCTGTGAATGATGACATCCGGTTAATAATTTAGCACCACGCTGCCTGCCGAATTTTCTGAATCAAAATATGATCAATGGGAAAGCAGCTGGGTTATTGAGTTTCCTGTCAGTTTTATTTCCTGAAGACATGGAAGAGAGTGCAAAGGATGCCTGCTGTGTAGAGCACGCTGCTGAAAAGTTACACTCGATCGATGCAAGTTTGCCAAAAATAATTATTCTCTCAGGGAATGTTCAGGACATTCTCTGAAACGCTGACCTCTTGAAGCTGGATCTTGGGAAGTGCGAGGACTTTTGCTTGTCTTGGTGTTTTCTTAGCACCAATAAACATCCATGCTTCATTAGCCCACTTTTAATTTTTATATTTTTGGTTGAAAAGGACGTGTCTGGAAGGTAGAATACGAAAAACCAAGTGAGCAAACATCGTGCTGGCAGAAGCAGAAAGCCCCAGAACCTCTCCTTCTCTCTTCCAGATAAACTGAAGGCACTCAGGCGGCTCTATCTGCAACAAGAGGAGCCCTGCTTGGGGTGCCCCCTTCGTGCTGAGTGTCTGTCAGCACCGAGCAGGAACGCAGTCAGGCAGCAGCCCGGGGAAGGAGAAGGTGCACAGCTAGAGGTGAAAGCGGGCCTGCAGCACGCGGGTGAGCCCCGCACCGCAGCGATGCCTCCAAAACGCAGCGTGTCCCACCGGCAGGTGAACTGCTGAGCTACCTCTCACACAGATGGTCACCAACTCTAACACCGGCACCTCGGCCGAAGAGCAGACGCCTTTTCCTCTTGCTTTCCTAAGGACCAAAACATGACAAGATGTAGATCTCACTGTGTTGTTGTCTCTGGATCCTGTAATTGCCCGAGCGCTGAGCTGTCGTGCCACAGAGCGTTCCTGAAGTGAGCAGGAATCGTCAAAAAAGCCCTCCAGTGATGACAACACCAACCAGTACGGGAAAATGACCCAAAAACATGAATCAGGTTGTTTTCTCTCAAATATTCAGAGCTGGGGTTTGAATGCTCGGAAAGCTTCTGGCGTTTGCGTAAGATGGGATCTGCCTTTCTCCATTCCTGCTAAGTTCACTGTAACCTTGCAGGTGCGGGTTGATTCATTTTTTTTTCCTTAAAGATTGATTACATGCTAAGCAGGGTTTCTTTAGCAAGCACTCACATCTCTAATTATTAGCACTGCCAACTTTCCCAACACAATGCTCAGTGTCAGATAAACGAAATCTGTTCCTGTCTGTTCTGTAACTGATACCAGCTCCATAGTGACAGTCCCTGACCTAAGGACCCCAGGCTTTGTGCGGTGCTACATCTTTACTCTGCCGAGAATGGGCTCCATACACATCAAAAACATCACCAATATTAATTAAATCACAGATACTGTTATCACTCCGCTGAATAATGGGCTTTTTCCAAGCAATATCGAGTAGCCTCCGCAATGCTTTGCTACTGACAATGTTCATCATGTTAGATTTCCAGTATTTTCTTTCATCTTACCACAACCTATTCAAATTAGCGTCTATTACATTACAGCACTCGGAAACCTGTTAAAATCCTGTCTATACGCAGCACATACTTTACAGACATGTATGAAGATTCTTTTCTTAATGAAAAAAAAAAAAGTAATTGTTAGGTATGTAAATATCAGCAGTCTGACTACAAAATGGATATTCTGGCCACTTGATATATTCTGGCAATGTGGAAATTTGGGTAATGTCTGGCGCAACAGACTCAAAATAACAGAATTTGGAGGTTTTAAGTGCATATAATAGATGTAACAGTGTAACCATGGATCGGTGACACTTTTCTGAAGGGATACCTCAGCACAGCACAAACATCCAGTCCTGGAATTCCCTAAAGCCAGACAGAGCAGGGTGCCCATGGAAACAGGAGACTTGTACGGGCTCTGCCGGGCTGTACAGAAAACGGAGCAGAATCTGGGAATCCGGCTTCATTACGGGGTGACTTTTTTAAACACGACATCAGAAGTAGGCACCTATAGGAGCCTTTTGTGGCACAGGTACTACAGTTACTATAGTTAAGGGAGAATACCTTTACGAGTGAATTTTTAAAGTATGATGTATGAATTTTTTTCAGTGCTGTCCAAATCTAGAGCATATATCCAGAATGAAGACATTTCCTTCCAAAACTTCACAGCCAGGTCTCGCTGTCACAGCAGTGAGAGCTATCTGGCTTGCTTTCCATTGATGACTGCTATGTGAAGTTTGGTAATTACTCAGAAGAGGAGCAGCCAATGTCAGCCAACTCCATCTACTTCCTTCAGTGAGAGAGACTTATTTGGAGACAGAAAATGACTGCAAATGGGTAAACATTAATAATAAAAAAATAATGAAATGCAGCTCCCTTTCCTACCTCTGCTCCAAAAGCAAGAACGGTGAAAAAGAGAAGAAACTCAAACATAAAAATTCAGTAATAGAAAATGGGCTACGGTAAAGCCTTGTTCAGAGAGCCCAGCACCATCAGAGCAGAGACACCTCGGTGTCTGTCAGCAGACACAGCCAGCAGCACGGCGATGCAATGCTAACAACCCCAAAAACATCAACTTTATGGTCAGCAAAGGAGCCTTTTGGGTAATTTTGACTTATCTTCTCACCTGGAGGGATTTAACGGAAAGAAAGGTTCACTTCACACGCAAGTGACACATTCCAAAAAATCATTCTCTGGTCACTTGTAAGCCTCTATGTCATTCATTGATCTCTCAAGTATCTGGCATGAAAATAAAAAGCCTGAAATAATTCTTTTGGCCAGCATTAGAGTCACTTGTGGGGTGGGGGGAGGACGATGAGCTAGTAAAGGTACAAAGAGACATAAATGCAGCAAACCCTAAAGAAAGCAAACACTTGACTAATTCAGTGTGTTAGTAGAGAGCCTGACCTCAGTAATTTACTTCAAAAAACTATTACTGGTTTTCTTCGTAGATGTTATTTATTTTAAACATCTAAACTGTGGTTAACTTAAATGTTTTTAAAAAAGAATCAATAAACTTGATTGAAATACGAAATGAAACAGAAGAAGAAATGGAAAAAGACATGTGCTCACTGTGACTTCTGATGCATGGAAACCAGAGCTGGGAGCTTCAGCGTCCTCTGTGTGTGCTGAATGTGAATGTGGGCACTGCTCAAGGGACGAGAACCCCAGAAGCAGGCTTCCTAAGACCAGAGTTCAGGCCTCTGTTGGCTGAAGATAACACCCAGGGGTTTCTGTTCACTCACAGTACGGATTTGTCCACGAGCACGCAAAGCGCGGTGCTGTGGTTTCACTACGCTGGATCGCTCCTTTGCTGCCTGGGGGACCTTCAAACTTCTTGAGTCTAGGCTCTCGAACAGACTCCTTCTCCCCTGCCCATCCTTCAAGGGTCGCATTAGCAGAGGATCCCCGACACAGAGCAACTCCCTCTTGCTGGGATTCACGATGGCTGCACCACCACTGCGGTTGGGAACCTCATGTGCCTGCTGAATTGGGTGGAGAGGCTCTGACCTGGGACTGATGGAAGGTCTCCAGGTGATCTGCTTCATTTCCACCGCTCGGCAATCCCAGGCACAGGGAAGCCAGAGGAACAGTTTGCAGGCACGAACAAAGCATCTTAGTTAAAGGCTAACGCTGCGCAGAACAAAGAATTCAGTGTTATTTCAGCATAGGCGTAACATTTCTGCTGGAATTCTAAGGCCTAACCAATTTGTGAGAGGAACCAGTCCGAGTTTGCCATTTCTCAAACACATCCCGAAGACGGAAAATACCTCCTGACTTTGAAGAAACTCATTTCCCCTCTGCAGTCTCCTGAACACGGCTCGTTATGGAGGCAGAACACCGCCCTCCAGAACAGCGACCCGTGCTCGTGGTCCCACGCTCACCCCGGCAGCAAGGCACAAACCCAGGAATGCTCTCTGGAACCAGAGACCCAAGTCCCAAGAGCTCTCCAAGAACACCTGAGAACAGAAGCTGCTGCTGTAGCTAAGAGTCGATTTTTAAATATTCATCATAAAACCGTATCTCTAATCAATATGAAAATATCTGCTGCAGTGACTTCAATAGTGCTCCTGTTAATTATTTCATTGCTTTTACTGGTTTGATAAATTCCTGCATTTTCAGTCCTTTGGATTTCTGGATGGATCAGAGGCTGTGACAAAGCTGAGAGACGTTTGCCATTTTTTGGCAGGGAGCCGCCCAGGCAGGACGCCTTATTTTGCTTTGGTACAATCTGGAAGAGCTTGAGCCCAATAAATTGAGTTATATTAGAGACGATTTGGAGTGAGATTAGAGCCTAACATAAAGGTTACTTCAAATGAGGCAGATGTTTAAGAATATTCTTTTAATCTTTAGCCCTGATCTACATTTCCCTTTTCTGAGAAGCACCTACTGTAAATAAGCAGCCAAATAACCTAACGTGACACATTCAGCAACGTGCATGGTTTTCCACTGGAATTTCCTCTTAGATTAACATGTCCAAACTTAAAGGTTAAATTCCACAGGTCTGCAGAACTGCTAGGCTTCTCTGAAGACGCATTTGGTTTTGTTGTCGAATAATTTTTAAACAATTTGCTCATGCACAGTGATGTGACTGAGAAACCACCTTTCTCAACGACACGTTTTCAGTAAACCTGAAGGATCACTTTACATATTCAAAGGACTTGGCACAAACACGAGAATAATTTAGCCTAGGAGAGTTAATACGATCCTCAGACATGTTCTCCACTTCTGAGGGGCGCCTGGATGTTGAGCACTTCTGCCACACGTCAGCTCGCAGCGGCAGCCACCAAAACGCCGCAGGCCCCGGCCCTGTCCCTCCGCCAGACGCGGGGAGCTGACACCGCGCTTCCCCGGCGCTCGGTTTGTGGGCACCAGCCGTCCTCACGCTAACCAATAAAACTGGGGGGAAAAAAACAGCACCAAAAAACACAGGAGGTTTTGGGATCCTCAGTGAAATCACAGAGAAATACCTGAGCCCTGACGAGTGGTGGTGTGGCAGCGCGAGGCCGCTGCCACCAAGACCTGCAGGGGCCCACCAAGAGCATCTCCCGCAAGGCTTCTGTCGCACTTCGACACGGACCCCAAGGCCTCTCGCAAAGTAGTGCCCTTGGAGAACCAAAAACATGGCCCAGGAAAGGCCAAAACTCAGGAGGACACTGAACCTTCTGGCCTTCACCTTGGCTTTGCTTGCCCTGGCCTCCTGGAGGCTGGAGCTCCACAGCCATGCAGGGAAAGGCCTCCGGTGTATGGAGCACGCTGCACGCAGGCTTGGCCAGCCCTCGAATGTCAGTTTGTGTGCTGCTGCTGAGGCACAAAGACTTCGAACCACAAGGCCACAGAATTTTGTGGCATGAATGGCACAACACGATGTTGAGACATGCTGTCCCTGTTCCCAAAGGGCCCTACAAACAGCGAGGCGTACCCGCAGCATGTGTTACTGCCTTGTCATAGGGGGGACTCCAGCAAAACTATTCCCTACCCAACGCTTTAGAGTTTGTAGAGCCTCACATATGCAGAGGCAGGAGCCCCTGCCCGGCTGCACAGTGACACTGGGTGCGTGGGGAGCCCCCGTGCAGCACGGGGCTGGGAGGGACAAGCAGTGCTGGAAGCCGGTGGGTAAAAACGTCTTCCACTGAACTAGGTTTGTGCTGCAGCTTTTTAACTTACTGGGAGGTCTGCGGGGCTGTCATTTGCTTATTTTTCCACTCCAGATAGGTCACTGTGACTGGTGCGATAGGCACGGGGGAAATACAACACTTCCTGACACATCCAGAACTCCGGCTCCGAAGCTCCCCGCACAAACCTGAGTTACTTTTAAAAATACATGAAATAAATATAATTGCCCTTCATGGGTGATGAGAAACTGTATTAATGTTGATTACTAGTAAGCACCTTTGTTTTCTGGCCTCAACCACTTCCACTACTGGTGGTGTAATGGGGCTATGGGGTGCCTGCCTCCAGCTCGGGGTCTGAGCCCCTTCCCTACAAATAGCATCGGGCTCGTAGGGTTCAGTTCTTTGCTCTGTCCCTAGAAATCACTGCAGCTGTACGACACGTCAGTGAAACAGGCACTTTCTGACACCCAGAATGTTGTCCTTCCTCCCCGAACTCTTTTTCACAACTTCTTTTCACGACAGTTATTAAAGGCATGTTGATTACTTGTATAATTGACTGGTACTGCTGGTAACAACACAGCAGACTAATTGAAATGTATGAGAAACAATTACGAGTAATTGGAATCAATTAATTGATGATTTTCTTGGGAGCTGTTGCTTGATGCGGGCAAATTCTAATTACACTTACCCAGCCTAGGAAAAAACTGAAAGCCCATTATAGATTTTGAAGCAACGTTGGGCTATTTTCACCCGAGCAGCTCCTGCCTGAGCACAAGCACACCTTTCGGAGCAAAGCGAGCGATGAACAAAACGGGAGGGCAGGAGGAGGTGTGAGTGGAGCAGGGCTCACCGTCCCTCCTTGTGATGAGCACTAAATGCTATCAATGCCTGGATTCGGGACGCGCCACACGAACTCCATCAGGCCCCACCACCTGCGAGCAGAGCCTCCGGCCGTGCCCAGCTTGGTGTCTCCTCCTTGTCGGACGAGGGCAGCCTGGGGTTCGCCTCCCGGCTCCTGCCGTTCTCCCCGCGCTCACGCCGACTTTGTGCTCGCCAAAAGCCGAGCTCCTGCGCGCAGAAGGCACGCCTTATCTCCGCACCTCTTGACCCCGAATCGGGTACGGGATTTTATTCCTACCGGGCAGCTAGCAGGTGGCAAAGTCCTTTGGCTCTGTTTTTAAAGAACGAAGGAACATCATCTTTAAACCTATTTTTGTTGTGTTGAATACACTGTCTAGGTCCACAAAATCCCTTTGAGACCATCTACCTTTTATAAACAGAAATTAGGAAGACATTTGCATATCCCTCAGCAAAATCACCTTGAATTCTGAGAACTTTCAGCAATAAAAATGGATGGTTTTGCTGAATTTTCTCTTTCATGAACCCTAAAATTCAAAGTCGCTGTGAGGTGACTAGTGGAAAAATAGAAATGAATGAAAACAATCACAAATATATATAGTTGCTTACGTTTCAGAGAAATATGCATTTTTCTGTAGAAGAATGATTTCCTTTTGTTAGAAAACTCCTATTTTACAAAGAATAGTACAAGGGATACCTTAAGCACTCACTTAAGCAAGTGACATGATGCTGCATTTTAAAAGGCAAAATAAGTGCAAAGCATCAAAATCCCAAGGACAGTGAAGCACCCGACAGCAACGAGATGCTGAACACAGAAGCTTCCATTAGCTTAGCAAGAGCCTTCTAGTGCTTTTTATCTAACAACAACATTTTAAGAAAATATCAGGAAAATCTATGGCATTTCTAAAAGAAACAGTTCCCTATTACACAATCCTGTAGGAGTTAAAGCTTCGCTGGAAATATTCCATATTCTCTTTTATTCTTTTTGCTAAGAACAGGAATGAAAAGCGTTTCCCTGTCCCTCCCTGAAGACACACTCGGGAGCAGCCCTTATCACAGCGCACTTTCATACTTGGCCCGACTTTGAAAGCGCTTTATCAGGTCTCACAGCCACGCCACTTGAGCTGAGGAGCTCTGGTGGGGAAAGGCCACGAGACAATCGAGGCAACTGCAAGGTGAGTGCCAACGAAACCGCGAAGTGGCAGGAATGGATGCGTTACGCTCACGATGTGGGAGAAGAAATGCCATTTCCTTGTGAGACAACACTGAAACCTCTACCTTGCAAAATTAACTATTAGCCTTCAAAAGTCTTTTTTTTTTTTTCCCCCAACCTCTATTTAGCAAGTATGTGGCCTGCAGCCACTTGGGTGCCAGGGAAAAGCCCCTCGGAAGCACAGCGAGCTCCCAGGGCATCGCCCCTGGGCCGACGGACACCCCAGGAGGGGGACGCTGGAGGGAAGCCGTGCAGGTCCCACTGCGATTCACTCAAAAGAATTCAGCGCTACCTCTGTAAACTTGTCTCAGGCGTCCAGTGTCAGATAAAAGTGACATGAAAGCATTTCTCCTTGCCGCATTCGGGGCTCCCTCGCGTCCCATGGCAGAGCAGTGAGAGCTGACAGTGCACAGTGGCCACCAAATTGTTCAGCAAACTATGTCATGTACAAGATAGCACGAAGAGCCCGCATCTAACAAAGTGTCTCTGCTCCTTTGAACTCGTGATGAGCTGTGTATGTTTTCTCCTCTTTATTTTTGTAACTGCTCCGGACCCTGAGGCAGGTGGTGAAAAAAAGAATCGAGGCAGGGTTGCAAGGAGCAACAGCCCCTGGGTCTGAGGGCAAACAGAGCCGAGCAGGCACATGGTATTGCCACTGATACCAGCATGGTCCCACGACGCGAGGATTTCGGACGGGTCCTTTTGAACACACAACAGAGGACAGAACATTTTTGCCTGCTCAACTACTTCCTTTGCTTCAACGTGAAGACAGAAAAACATAAATACCACGTCAAAAGCATCTGCCCTTCCCTGAGAATCCTGCAGCGATTTGTGCACAGTAACAGAGAACAGAGCGAAGAGAAGCACCTCGCCTGAAATCACAGAGCACAGGAGAACACCGGAGCCCCGAGCTTCGGTTCGTGGGGCATCACTCATTGCACCAACAAAATCCCGCAGTCCCTGCAAAAAAGAGTCCTCCCTCCACAACATGCTCACTCAAGCAGACGTACGCAAATTGTAAGCGGGCATCCCTTTGGCATAAAACACTTGGGAAGGATCAGAGCCTCTGACGGGAGGGTTTGGAAGGACGTGTTTGGTGAGATTAACAAACACATTAATTTTTCAAAATGCTGCTGTAATTAAAGCATCCCAGTTCTTAAGAATGTTCAACTGCATCTACAGGTGATCAGCAGAGGTTTTCAGCTTCACTTGCATCCCCTCTTAATTGGTTTATCCCCTTTCCAGGCAGCCTGAGCAAGCGGCTACTACAGTTAATCTGGAATGAATTATTCAGAAGACCTCCCTCCCAGCCGGGAGAAAGATAAATGCCCTAACTCGAGGCACGCTCACTAGAGGAAGGGAAAAGCTCTGTAAAGGTGGGATATTCTTCCTCCACGCTCCCTCTCTGCCCATAAGCACAGCCCGGCTGCAGCATCCCTGGTGTCGCTGCAATGGACTTCAGTTCTCAGCAGGGAGCCCGTGAGCTGATGCGATCCCTCTCGGAAACGTGATCAGCCTGGAGGTCAAATAACTTATTGTCAGCACAAACAGAACCGCTACAATAGGCCCGTCTAACTTTGTTGGCCCTGCTTGTATATGGCCTCAAGGAAAATGATTCCCAGTGCGCAGACGGGTCTGTGGGTGAGGCTCCACCAAAGGCCTGCAGCAGCCGATCCCTTTCCTACCAGGTGCAGAGACGTGGAGTAAAGGAAGTGTTTGGCTCCAGACTAGCGTAGATTTATGGAAGCTGCCCTAAAGCTACCGCTCACGAGGCACTGCTGCATTTGCCACTGATATTGCAGAAGTCACAATAGGTTTCCCCTTCTGTGCTTTGTTTTTGGGGTTGGGATTTTTTCAGCGCCTGGCTATTTCAGATGCCCGATGCGTGACGTGAAGGGCTGCGGTTATCGGGGGGCTGCAGGTCCCGCCTCGATGGGCACGTGGAGGAGGTGTCCCCGCAATGCCAGGAGCCCCGAGCTCCGCACACACCGGCACAGGGACAGGGGAGAGCCCCTGGGGCCGGCCCGCCTGCCGCAGGGCACTGCCTTCTGCTGCCTTCCTTCAACTTCCACTTTTTCAACTTCGACAAATTTTCCTTAGGATGTATTTTACGGTGTTTTGTTTTTCTTTTCTTTTTCCTCTTTTTTTTTTTTTTTTTTTTTTTCCGGAACCTGCAGAAACAGCAGCACGAGGCAATTTAACTCCGCATTCAATCTCCTGCGATAACAGGTTATCTACATAGCAGCCTGCAGGTCGGGCCTCCCATAATGAGAGATGCCTGGCAGTTGACTGAAAGCTGATTCCTGTCAGAAGCTATTTTCTCTCGGAGACAGAGGAGACATTGTGCCCCTTGGTGCTCGAGTGTGGCCTTGGCTACTGCCAAAAGACCACCTTTTTTTTTTTCTTCGCTGAGACAAAACAGAATCCCCCTGCTGTCAGCTCTATCTGGAGCTGCTGAAAGGAGATGTATAAGCCCGGTAACGCTGCCGAGGAGATAACTGTCAAACGGCATGAAAAACGCTGCCTATCTACCGAGCAGAGGAACTGAAGCACCGTCGAGGCTACGACTCAATGCTCAACAGCTCCTGGCATCTGTGAGGTCTCCCTTTTAGCCGCTGCTTAACGCCCTGGCGAAAGAGAGCCCAGAGAGGGCAGCTCCAGGTTTTCAACCTGCTTCAGAGCGCTGGGAGCATCTGGGCAGCAAGGCAGGTCCTCGGCACCGAAGCTGCAAGCGAGGCACGTGCAGAGGTTGTGCACGTGTTCTTGGAAAGATCACAGACGGCATGGGCGGACGTAGGAAAGCGGTGTAATGCTACTGTAATTATACGCTACTACCAGGTAAACTAATCTCTTCCTCCCTGGCAAAAGCTGAAAGCGGCAGCTGTCAGGAACCAATCCTCGCATTATTCTGCCTAACGCCACCTCCCGGGGCAGCGGTGTCTTAGTGCAGGCTCCAAAAGTGCCTTCATCTGCCACCGGGAGCTGGGCATGCCGGCGTGATCCCCACGGCTGGGTTCGGAGCCTGCAGCTGCTCAGTCCAGGGGCGTGCTCAGTACCAGCTCTACCCCCGATGTCCAAGCCAGCCACGAGTCACTCGGAAACTTCCAAAAAGAAAGTGCAAATTGGAATCGGAGCCGGGGGGGGACACAGCACACGATAAACTGCCGCTTAAACCATCAAAACGTAGACCTCAATCCACAAAGTGATTAATCAGATACCTTCTTTTTGTTTTCATAAATGATAAGTAAATCCACTTAGTTTATGTGGATTGTGCCTGCAGGGATTCCTTCTTCCTCACCCCTGTGCTAAGTCTGGGATGGCAGCGAGCCAGAAATGAGCAAATCCTAGCATTTTTGAATTATGTCAACTTGTATGTTTATTTCTTTTCTCTGGGAAAAAAAAAAAGAAATCACTCTATAAGGAATTGCTGGTTTCATTATTTAGTTCTGCTTTTCCTGCACTTAACCACAGTGCCATTATCAAAGCACCCCTCGAGAAGTTAACTACAAACTCTGCCATCTGTAAGTTTAGCAACCAACAGCACGGCCAAGGGTAGGAAGTGCTCCTCTCCCTCGTACTGAACGGAGAGAACAATCCGCTCACAGCGCATGCCTAGGGAAGTCTTTTTAAATTGCAGGTTTTTATACGTTCGCATACCCAGTAGCAGAGAAGCCACTTCAGCGCTTATCAGCTCCAATAAGGGAGAGCAGAACGTCGGGGCTTCGGTGCTAAGACTTGGATGTTAGGCACCAGAAAGCTGGGATCAGGCTAAGAAATGCCTCTTTGACACCATTACATAGCATATCACATTGTTACACGCGGTGGCAGAAGGCTGTAAATAGACTGAGCAAAGCCCCTTATGTTTCTGCAAGGTTCCCGGAGACTTCTGAGCGGAGCTTTTACGGCCCTGGATTTCCGAATGAGGACGCGGCTTTGGTCGCCGCGCTCCTCTCTCCATAAACTCCACGTCCCCACGCAATAATTATAAAAATTATCACCAGCGCTTGGGTTCTAACATCGAGAGAGATTAAATGCCAGCTCTTCTCGGTTAGCATCCAGCTCATAGGTGAGAAGCGGCACCCTGCCATTCATTCGGAGCGCTGCCACATTAAAATATGCACTTTTTGTCTAAGTCCCTTTTTCACCCTCCCGAAGGCTGATAACCATCCAAAAGATTAACCCGGCTGTGGAGAGAGCTGAAGCCCATTGTATCCCATTAGCGATGAAAAAATAATAAAAGGAAAATCCCTGTTGAATTAAAAAATCTCTTCAGACAGGAGGCCGAAGACAAAATTAATGAGCGCTGCAGCGAGCTTAACAATTGAGCTTTTTTCTTAAAATGCAAACCTCAGAGCAAAAAGGCCATAAATTTTACAATAATCAGAAGAATGCACTTTTTAACAGAGGCACCTCTGCCAGCCTGGGTGTCTTTGATCAGAAATATTATTGGAGAGAGGAGAAACCTGCATGTGTGAATTAATGACTCTCCGAGCTTCGTGGCCGAGTCAGGAAGCCTGCTATTTAGCTAAAGCCCCGTGATATGTATGGGGAGAGTGTTATCTAAACCACTAGGACGACTATAAAATATCTTAACAGCTTCTGCTGCTTAGCTGGAAGCAGGGCTCCCCAAGTATCTAATATGAAACAAGTGGCCCAGCCTGTGAAAGGCAGCTCTATATTCAGAGGCCACAGCGGCTGGAAGCTATGGGGTCGTCTCAGAAGCTCTCAATTGTTTTTAAATTCTGTTTTTACAAGGAGCGTGAGATTTATAGGCTCTTGAGGGGAAGAAAATGATGTAACTTGAGTAAATCAACAGGCCATTTATTCCTGGCCCTGCTTCCTCCCTGTCACTGCGCTCTGGAAGCAGCCCGGCACCGGCGGCAGCGGGAGGCTCCTGCGTGCCCCGGGGGAGCGCGGGGCCAGCCCGCACCCCGGGAGCGCAGCACCCCCATCCCCTCCTGGGCACCACGGAGCTGTGCCGACCTCGTGCACTTGCAAGCCTGATGTTTGCCCGCAGAGAGTCAGCGCACCCGTGGTTACAAGTATTTAGTTGTACCAGGGGGTTAAAGCATAACTTTTGGAGTTGTCCGATGAGAAAGCGTCCCAAAGCAGGGTGCTGCGAACGGGACCGAGCTCTGGAAACAAAGGTGTGGGGGGGATGCGAGGGGGAGGTGGATCTTTTCCCCCATTTTTCCCTCTTGCATCTGGTTTTCTGATGATAATGGGTTGGTTCATTACAAACAATTTCAAAACTGCTCCGAAACCACTAGCTTAGCTTAACTGCTGCTTAGTGCCCGCGGGCTCACGAAGTGGTATCTAACAGGCAACGTGGCTTTGGAAACAGGGCAAAGGAGGATGATTTTCCTTCCAAGGCACCTTCATTTGGATAAAATTTCCTTCTGCCAGCAGAGAGGGTGAGCAGCCCTCAGCCACAGGGAGCTGCCCGGCCCCGCATCCCCGCAGCAGGGCCAGGAGCACCCTCGGGCGCTTGGCTGTGCTCCCCCCCTCTTGGGTCCCTTCCCAGCCCCAGCAGCACGATCCCAACTGGGGATCCCCACCCGAGGGCCTGCTGTGGTTTCTTCAGGATGCTCCCCGTGATGACGAGACTTCAATCAAGGGTCTCGAGGAGGGAGAAGTACGGGCAGGAGGCAGGCACCCACTGCACCTCGCTCCCGCGGCCGAGCTCCCGGGAGGCACAGGGTTTGCACACGCTCACGGCAGCACAGACCCCAGGGAGGCTCCCTGCAGGAGCACGCGTTTGGTAATGACTTATTTCACAGAGCAACATCTGGACAGCTGAAAACCCTGCTCTGAAAGCAGGTATGCCTACGGGCTCCAAATTAGAAGAACATTTTAACCTTTGCACTCTTCAAATTTCAAGCCCTGTTACCGTCCCCTAATCTGCTCCCTTAACCTTGACCGGAGAAGGAATTTTTTTTTTATAGACACAATTTGATTGATACACACTGTAAATAGAAGACCTTTAACTCCCCCGTCTCTTCTTTTTCAATGCTCTGCCTATTCAACAGAGCAAAAAACTTTTGTTTCCTGCTGACACACAGCTGCCTTCAAGTTGCTGCTACAGCGAGCAGGGCAATTTTACCTCTCGGGTCAGCCAGCCAGGTTGACCCCTCACCTTTGACAGTGATCTTTATCTAGGCTCCATCTTAATTATTTATCTCAGGAAGGTCAGAAAGAAAATGCCTCTCTCAGGACCCCTGCTGCTTCAGCCTCTATAACTTGTTAAAATTCAAGTTCTTTGAGGATGGTAATTCAAGCAAGCCAGCTAAAAAAATGACGCATCCCTTTTATAACGATCCGGAGATCCCGACGTTTAGAGAACTGCTTTCAGCTCCCTGTTGTAATTCGTAAAGCTAGCAATTGCAAAACTCTTCTCATAAAGTTGTACGACTCAGAAGAGTCAGTAGATCTTTTCTAATAAGAATGTAAAACATTCTACATCGTTTTGAAGTCCATTAACATATTTTTGGCTAAAAGTTGAAAAGTTTAACAAAAACAAAAACCTCAGACACAATAAAATTTGAAAACCCCCTGGAAAATACAGGTAGCATTTCTATAAACTCCAGAAAGTTCAGTAGTACTAAAACAGAAAGAGTCGTAAGTGAAGTTTTAATAAAGTTATTAAAAATGTAATACTTTGTCCTCCTTGTAATAGTATTTCACAGCACAATTTAAGAAAAGCCACACACACAATAAAGGGAAGAAAAAGGAAAAAAATGCTTGCAGTAAAAAACCGGGGTATAATTTTCTTCAATCAACTCCAGCTCATGACTGCAATTACCCCAAATCTTTCCGAACCTTGCTGTGATACACCAGGGACAGGTCTTGGAGCCTCTGTGGGTGGCAACCTTTCATCTGCCTCTCAAACTGTTCTTTATTGTAAGGTTTCAAATTAGTGCTAGCAGCAATGAGCAAATTTGATAATTCGATCTCAAATTAGTTAATGTAATGTGCCAGGAACCACTAACTAAGGCATTGCAAAGATGAAAATGTATCTTTCCAGACTCAGGATGCAAGGTTAACCAGCCTGACATTTCATATTTGAAAAGTTGCTTTTTATTTTAATTAAAATGAAATTTTGCTTTAAATATCCTCCCTTCTTCCCTCACCGTATATTTTTCTCATTCTGCATGGAAAAACATACTATAAAAACATGAGGCACACATTCTTTTGTGATACAACATAAATTGTGTCTGACCCAGATAGCTGTGAATTGGGTGGAAATCATTAGGATCATATGTGCCGATTGAGCCTTTGTAGATAGTAAAGTTAACTGGGGATATGTTTCCATGGCAGCTCTCAATGAAACGAGCCAGTGATCCACATTTCAGATCCTTATCTCAAGTTTACCCAAACTCATTTGTTCTGGAAATCAAGATGAAATACTTAACAAAAATACAGAGAGTTTCCCAATGATTCTTGGTTTTGACAGGTTGGGACTGCGGGGGCACTCCATTACACCTTGGTGCTTTTCCTTCTCTTCCAGTATGAAACCAGAGAGACCGGAGCTGATTTTTATGTATTTTCTTTTGTCCTGGAAGAACTTCTTTTCCTTCTCTATATTCACTTTTCCTTTTCAACACAGCTCTGAGCTCCTTGTTGCTATTTACCTGTACCTTCACCAACAGCCCTCCTGCTTCACCTGTGCCCGGGGCAGGCGAGGTGCCGGGGCTGGAAGCACTGCTCACGGATGAACCAGCCGCTGTTACCGGCGGGGAGCTGAGGACGCTGCCCCTTCTTTACCAGGCAGGGCAGCTGGAGGGGCTTCTCTCCAGTCTCCAGCATCCCTTACCCTCACCTGCAAGTCCTAAGGGGAGGGAGGTAAAAGCATGCTGCCCTCCCCTCCTCGCCATGCCTGGTGCCCGTATCCCTTCTCCCCCTGTCCCACCACATACGAGCTCTTCTCTCCTGCCCTCGTCCAAAGGAAAGCATCCCCCCCAAAAACCAGGACGAACGAGGCAGCCTGGGAGGGCTGCCCCAGGTCTGCCCCAGGCCCCCCCGGGAAGGAAAAGTACCCGGGGGGGATGGCGCTCGAGACGCTTCTCTGAAACCAGCTGTGGGGTTCCGACGTTTTACCGTCCATCTTTCTTTCATTTAAAAATATTCACTAAATTGGACCAAATCAACATCCTGAAATGGAACTTCCTGGTGAGTAAACAGTTTTTACCATGAAAAAAGAGCTGACACAGTCTGGGGGAGCAGCAGGCCTGTCTGGACTAGGTGAGTGCAAGCCGTGAAGTAAATTGGGCTAAAGCTTTCCAAAAATATATCACAGACATTCTTATGTAGGCTAACGCACGAGGCTCTGGTTCTTCCCTAGACATAATTCTGCAGTAAGAATACAGGTCACTGTCTACACGGAAATTTGTATTAGTTGGCAGATTTACTCTAATTCATCCTAATAAGACAAATTTATGTTTGAATCTGGATAAAAGCTTGAGGCAAGGCAGATGAGGTTCCACCCAGGAAAACTAACTCCCCCCACAACATCCCCTTCACGTGCCGTTTGGTCTTCTTCATCTGGGGTTCGGGCTAGGACGGAAAGGTGCTTGCTGGAGGGAAAAGAAGGCGAGCAGGATGAAATCCCCAAAGCAAGGCAGCGGTGCCGGCCGGCAGGGCGCAGCCTCCCCTCCCAGGGCAGCGCCGTCACCTGCGGCCCCGCAGCACCAGGCAGCCTCTTTTACGCTGCGAGACGCTGGGCAGCACGGCCGGGAAGCTGGAACGGAACGGGGGACTGCAAAGAGTCTGAAAAGCATCACTGTTGTGCCGGGCTGCACGCTGCAGCCGGGGCCCGGTGACAGATGATTCTGCCCTGCAGTGTTTCAGAGCGGAACAGAAGAAGCCCTTTATCTGTGTGGTCTGAGCTCATTGACTCCAGGAGAAAACTCCAGCCCCTGCCCGACTGAAAGCCAGGTCTTGTTCTCCCATCTGATGGCTGAATGGAATTCAGAAGTTTGATACCGTCCCCTGAGATGTCATTTAAGTCCGCAGACACATTCAGCGGGCAGGTAAAGCCACAATGCCCCTGCGCAGACGCATCTCTGCGGCTCCCACCCCGTCCCCGCACGCATTCTGCCTCCGGCTGGGCAGTGCCGGGCAGGAGCTATGCTCCCTCCCTGGAGATGCCCGCCTGTTCTCAGCTGGTGTGCTGCGAAACGATGAAGCACACAAAAGCAAGCTCATGCACATAATTTCTTAACCGCCTGTCCGCTAAAAGTAGCTATGGAAAGCTGACTTTTTTATTTTTAAGCCGTATAAATGAAGGAGGAAAGTAAGAGTTACTGCTGCTCCTTACTGCGGAGGTGCACAGGTGCCAGCTATCGAGTGTCAGCTCTCCCGGCTGCTCCTGCAACATGGGAAAAATACAGCTGAGCTAATACTTCACAGCAGCAGAAGCAGCACGCCTTTATGACAAATTTACCCATCTTCTTGAAACGCAAACGCAAACCCCAACCTCCTAATCTTCTGCAAAGTATTTCTGGCAGACTGATCGATTCTGCCTGTCCTGCTGCTGCGGTAGGTTCGAAACTCTGAAAGCAAAAGAATGCAGCACAGCAGCAGAGGAACAGAAGCGAGCCCTTTTTTGGAGCAAATGACTCCTCTGCCGTATTGACGTCCACGAAGATTCTTCCCCAGACCGGGCTGCGCTCTGGGGTAACTGCTGTTGAACTTGACATAAAAGAAATTCTTCCCCGTATAGCAACATATAGAACCCGAGGGGCTACTGCAGCTGATTACCCACGAAAGCCGCGCACCCATTCAGCCCGTCCCGGAGCAGATAGCAGCAGGCTGCACGTTTCCCTGCGTGGGATGTTACCCCCACTTTATCACAAAAAGGGCTGCAAGACAGTTGGAGCTGCTACCGTTGTAATCCATCCAAGATGAATAGTAGAAAAAGCCTGAAATAAAACCCGGGCTTCCTGTCCCATGTGTCTGCCAGACTGCTGGTAAAAGGTCAGGGGCATCCTCACTCCAGACTGGTAATTGCAAAAAATGAAGGAGGTGAACCCTAACCAGCAGATCAAAGGAGGAGAGGGAAGGAGAGGATTTTACAGCGAACAGACCAACTACAGGGGCAGAACATTAGGGAAAAACATCTTGCAATAGAAAATAGCCAGGATAATTGGCGTTGCCTCCACGAATCAGTCAGACACTAAGTAAAACTTAGCAGACAACTAAATGTAACGATCTCTGGGCAACGGCTTATTCCCAATAAGCAGAACACGGGGATGTTTCACTAAGTCATTTTTTTCTGTGAAGTCCTAACGGCCAGTCTCGTGCAAGTGCTGGAAAACTTGCTTTTCGTTTACTGGGAGGACTGAAGGCGGGGCAGGAGCCGGCACTGTGTCCTCTGCACCGCCCAGGCTGCTCAGCGCACCCGAGGGCCTGGCAGCTCGCTGGGGAACCCCGGGCAGCCGCGGCAGCACCTGCCCGGCCCCAGCTCCTGGTCCCTCAGCGTGCACACAGCACCCACCGCTTCCGGAGAGCACAGGAATTTCTTCTAGGCAGAACACAGAAACGTTCCCCCCCCTCTCTCAAAGCAGACGCTGCGTAGCTGTAACGCTCGGCCTGCGAACGCTGAGGATGCGAAGCGCCTGCTCGGGCTGCCCGTTAAAGGAATTCCTCCCTTCTGGGTCCGTGCGTTTAATATGCTAATCCATTAATGACATTTCCTATTTAAATGAACGAGGTTACGCAACTAAACAATATTTTGCAACCAAAATGGGTAATAAATCACGGCTTTGGAAGTGCTAATGGTGCTCACATTTATTCCTGTTAATACTTCCTGGTTTTGAAAGCTGGGCCAGTTCCAGAGATAATGTATTACAAACTTTCCCGCTGAAGGATCTGGGTTCCTCTAGGCTCGATTCCAGTTCTAACTGGCAGCTAATACTTTCACACATTCACAAATCCCTAACTCCTCCCCAAGAGCAGAGGAGAGCGGAGAGGTTTTGGCTTGGGTCAGCAGATTTCAGAGTGGTACAGGAATGAATGGGAAGTGATGCAGTCCTCCTCAAACACGGGGCGCTAACAGCGGGAGCTCTTCATAGCGTACGTTACACACTCAAATATTCGTAACGTGTGTTCTGTGCACTATACCCTCACATCCACGGGCATGCACATCTGCACACCTAGGTAACGCCCTGAAAAAAACCGACAATTAGTGTAGAGCAGCGTACCATTGCACGTTTTCTTTCGGTCCTACAGAAGCGCCACTATCCGGCTCCCAGTGACGTGCTTCTGGAAGGACGACCCAAGCCAGTCACTGAAACACCAGCACAGCGTGCAGGACGAGTTCCCATGGGTCCAAGAGGGGTAGCGTGGGGGTTAGCTGACGTCTGCACAGCGCCTTGGACATGGAAGGGCCAAATATGCCGGCAGGTGGAGCAGAGAAAAGGACCTGTTGTTTCGTTTACATCATTTAAATATCACACCACGCCGAAAATCATACCCCAAAAGAAAGCTTCGCAGCATCCTATTCACTGTGGAGACACGACCAAGCGTATTCAGGGGAAACTCAAACCTCCTAGCAGCGGCCATCAGATGCACCATGTAAACTCTAACGTAGTGAATTTACGGAGTAACAAGGTTGGGGGGTGCAGGGAGGGATGTTGTTCCATCGTGACTCCCAAGACTTACCTTGAGAGACTACTCTGGTGCCACAGATGTACTCCTTACTTTTCAAAACGTCTGTTAGGATACATCGGGCATCTCAAAATACCTCTCCACTGTATCTGACAACACCTACACCGAGATCCGCGAGCACCTTTCAGAAGTTATTTCTGGAAATGTTGAATCTCATAACAGCAATAAAAGGAAAATATTGTCGTAGCCAAAATAAACGTCTATTTGGAACAGGTTTAAAAAGCCCTGGAATATTTGTGTAAGTCTGAAATACTAGCCTGCGCAGGAGAACAGCCTGGCTGTTGAGAGATAGCAAGGAGAAGGAGGAATGTACAAAGACCCCAGAGTTGGTTTGTCTATTTAAAGGAAATGCTCTGGAAGATAAAAGTCTGAATTCTGATTCTTCTGCAGTCAGATCAGAGTCCCTCTCCATCCTCAACCAAGTCGGTTACAAAGCATGAAATCCAAACCAACAGCTAAAAAAAGGCCTCGGCACCGCATCTTTTGATCAGGTTGCTAAAGACCACGGTTACGCTGCTCGCAGGGTCAGCTGGCTGAAAGCACACAAAAGCCTTCGTGTGCCATCCAAGAAACACAGGCACGAGAGGTGCGAGATCCCAACAAGGATGTGCAAAAATATTCGCAATTCAAGCAAAAGCGTGAGAGAAAATTGTATTTGCAAGGCTCCACTAAAACTATTAACAGGGTTGGGTTTAAACTTGTTTTCTTTCTAAGTATAAAAAAATCTGTCACAGTTGTAGTCACTTTCCATCTGCTTAATGAGATCAGAAACAAGTGTTTTGGTCAATGAGACCCAGTCCAGAAACCCTCCCATCTTTTATCCCCGCTCTGACCGTCCGCTATAAGGTAAATTCGCCCCAGGCCGGCTCTGCCTTTCGGTGCCGGGTGGGTGTGTGAGGGAAGCTCACAGGCAGGAAGGAATGGGGCAGAGAGCAGGAGAACGACGTGTGCTTAACAAAGCCAAAGACGCTCCTGAAAGCAGCCCTTATGCATATTTTTTCCCCCTCAAGGGCAGTGAGACACACATTTAATCCTCTACCCAGCGCCAGCTCAGTTATTTCAGATTACCGAATTTACACCAGGATCTGGACCAGTGGCACTGCGGACTCCCTCCCCTTTTCTTTGCTTTGAGACTCAGTGCCCAGACCCGGCAAACCTTTTCGCTTTTTTTTTTTTTTTTTTCCCTTTTCTAGAAGGAAAACCAGATGATAAAATAGACCAACTCTAGAAATGATGTATGCATTCACCTTTTTTTTTTAAATAGAAACAACAATAATGCTTCTCAAACCAGGACCGGTATCTAGGAACAGTGGAATGATTGTTGCGGGAGTGAATCTGGTTTTCATTAGGGGGAAGTGATGGGTCCAATTTCTGCTCAGGACTGTTTGCTCGCATCCCTTGTTTGTGCTCCGTGTTGGCAGTTAACCCTTTCTCCGGACGGGGCCGCAGCCCCAGCGTCTGCCGCTGTCCTGCTGGCACAGCAGCACCTCCACGGCTTCCTCCAGCGGGCTGCTCTTCTGCGCCCGCTCCCTCTCCCAGTCCCCACAGATAACAAAATCCCGCAGCCACACAACTGTAACGAATTGCTGAATTAATTGCGCTTCTCCTATTATCTAATTTCCATCTATTAGCTGCCAAACTCTGAAACGCACTCGCTGCTCAGTTGCTGGCTTTGCGCATGTGTGTGAACGCCTCGATTCACAGATGCTTTGCCAGGAGCTCATCTCGCTTCAGTCCTTACTCCTTACACTGATAAAAACTCCCACAGCTGGCTCGCTATAAGTGACTGTCTGCATGCGATTTGCACAAGACTTCAGTACAAGTACTGAAATTTTCTCTATGAGTTAATTCATCACTATCAGCAACATCATTTATATTATTTATTAATAAAAATGGAATAAATGAATGGGTATAAATACAGTCAGCACAAGAGGTTTAACGTATAACTCCTTTTTGAAGGCATTTAGTATGCAGAGCACCAAAGAGACTCTTCTAGGCGCACTCAGGGAAGCTCTGCAAGATGCGGACCCAAGCGTTCTGCCACTGTTTTTAATGTGTTAAAGGCAAGTCAGTCTGGGGACCACACAGCAAGGACTGCAAAATTCATACTGAACACACATCGGGCCCTGGAGGGGGGTATAAAACCTCATTAAAAAATGGCAAATGGGTACCAGCACACTCTGAACCTAAGGATTTTTCAAAATGCATCATTTTCGCAGTAACCAGCCCAAAGGAAGGCAGTTATATGTGGCAACTTTTCCCATGTTTTTCATATTTCAGTATGTAAGCAAATCGTATCACCTGCAGCTGGTTACAAAGCCCTAAAGCTTTCCTCGTGGTAGCTTTATAAATGATCTCCTACCTTCATACAGCGCTGCTCACGCCGCAGCCCTCCAAACAGAATGGGGCAGAACTCGTGTTTTGAAACATGAAACTCGCAGTTTCATTTTCTTTACAGACTTAAATCCAACGCAAATCTGCCGAGAAGCTTGCGAGCTCCAGCAGGGTGCTAGCGAAAGCTGTGGTGCCGCTCGCAGCGGTAACTCTGCGCCTCGCCGCTTCTCTCACCACCAGCTCAGAAAGCCGCGCGCCCCAGCGAGGTCCCACTGCCCGCGTGCTCCTCGCACGCAGGGAAGCACGGTGCCTGCCAAGGGAATTTAGCCAGAGTTCCTCGTTCTGCAGTACACTCACCCTGCACACACACCGCGCATCCCACTGCAAGGCTGAAACGTTTTCAAGACGAGAAAAAATGTGCTGAGATAAAGGGGGCGAGCGTGGAAAGAGGGTAAGAGCGAGCCGACGCTGCAGATTTCAGGTACATAATATGCTAGACCCAAAGGGGAATCGTGGTCAGTGTCTGGCCCTGAATAGGAGAATTAGCCACAACACGTAGGTAATGTCCAAGCCTTGTTCACTAGGTTTGCTTCCCCCATTACGCGGGATGCAGAAGTTAAGCAGCACGCCCCGGGATGATGGTTTGCCCGAAATGAGCTGGCCTGGCCTCGCCTCTCCTCTCATGGACAAGCCCATCACCAAAGCTGGAGCGCAGCACTCACACCAACCTCTGCTTAGCTCCAGCCAGCTCCACCCTGCCGCAGTGCCCTTGGCTCCAGTCCTGTCTGTGAAAAACGGAGGAACCCCCCCCAAAACCTCTGACCCCTACAACGTGACCGCTATCGCACCCTCAGAGCACAAATCTTGACGTGAACAAACACTACGACTGCGTTTCGTTGGGCTTTGCAGGACGTTACCTCGGAAGGAGAGTCCTGCTCTTCCCTTTACGGGAGGGAAGCCCCTGGCCCCCCTTTTACATTGAGCACATCCTTGTGGACGTTCCCCACAGAGAGCACCAAGACTGTAACAGCAAAACAGCCTTCCGCTTGTCTTCTTGCCCTTAGCCCAGTCCTCGGCCAGTGTTCAGCGTACCCACAGTGTGTCAGGCCGTGAAGGACTCATGGCAAAGCGTGCAAGGTGGCACTTCCCCTCTTCGCCCTGTGCCAACACATTTCGGACTCCTCAAAGCACCGCATTGTGCGCCTGTTTTCTGTTCAGATAATTCCTTGAATTACTCCAAAGATCTTTTGCTGCACTCCATACATTTATTACAAACTAGGTGTCTTAAGCCAAAACATTAATTGCATCTTCTAGAAAGGAAAAAAACAAGTGCATTTAGTAATGCATTCATTAAGCGACTGATTGACACAGCCAGAAACAGGGCTTTAAATACAAACTGTATAGAAGGACAGAGTGCTGGGAGTTTCTGGTATTCAGCTTCAGTAATCTCACCTCTCTGTGGTTTATCTCTGCAAGTCGGATAATTTATCCTCCTCATGGCAAGACAAAAAGGGAACTTGGCAGAGGGGGCAAGACAAAAGTAGACATTTTGTAACTGCTAAGTGCTAACGTTTCTGAAGATAATTTTTGCAAAAGGTTTCTAAACAGCCCCTGTCAGCCAAGTTGATTTTGTTATTTCAAAGTGACTGTGGGAGTCTAATCCAGTTCAAACCCTTTGTAAATTTTAATGGAAATGTTCATACACAAAGGACAAAAAATGCTTAGCTGCTGTTAGATATTCAGGAAATCTAAATCTAATTTGCACTCCTAATCAGCACTACAATCTCTGCAATGCCTCTGGTTGTTTCTATGTTTTCTGACTTCAATTTCGACTGCAGTATCTCTTTTGTATTAAAACATAGTTCCATACACAGCTATATATGTACAGCTCCACGTACAGATCAAACGTCAGCTTTAATCAACCACAGGAAAAACAGAAAGATTTAAAAAAAAAAAAAAACACAAAAAAAAACCACAATGATATATTGGTCTAACTTATGAGTGTGTGGAAGGGTAGAACAAGAACAAGCGTATATGTACCAGAGATGGATTTTTTTTTCCACTTGGGGCAGGTGATAAGCTCCCTGATATTAAAACTCGCTGGAGGACACCAGGTCCCTGCACCACGTCGCGGCGGCTCACAGAGACCGGGGGAGCTCCCAGGGAAGAAACGCGAGCGCTCGATGCTCCAGGGAACCAAGTGCTGGGAGCACGGATTCAGTGCGGCGCTGCTGGTGACACACAGACAAGGAGCTGCTGTGCCCATTGTGCGGATGACGAAGTGAGGAGCAGGAGGACACAGCCGGGGGTGTCGGGAGACCCAGCAGTCCTGGCCTGCAACGCGGGGCTCTCGCTGCCTGATCGGAGTCTTCAGAAATTTTGGGCCTCGCTAATTATGGATAATCCTCCAAAAAATGAAGCTCATCAGGAACAAACAGAGGACCCCCCTCATGGCTCAGCCTGGAAGGTTACGCAGGCTGCGATATGCGTTAGAGGACCACATAGGAAGGCATTCCTTCCCCAGTCAATGTTTTAATACGCTACCGGCTTTACATTACCACAGCTATTCTAGAGTTTGCTACACTTGTGCCAGCAACAGAACAAACTCAGGCAGCAGCTGTAATACTATTAAAACAGCAAGTTAGTAAAATAATCCTACAGTAGGAAAGCAATCTAATGGATAAGGCCTGAATGTGGTCACATTCAAGCAGCTGTGCAGAGACACCGAACTTAGAGCTGAAGTTGGACGAAGTCTCTGCTTGATCCCCCCAGCCCTGTAACACCCCCCCTTTAATTTTGCTCTAGGGCTGCGAGCCTAGAAAGCAGCTCTCTGCCACGCACGGTAAGAAATTCCTACTTGTACTGAACAGTTGCAGCAGGCTTTACAGATTTGCACCGACTTGAGCCGGAGACGATATCAAATAAGATTAATCTTTGTATTAAAACGTTGGCTTACATTTTGGAACTAAGCGCATCAGTTCCACTACCTCAAAAACATTCGTAAAGTGAGAAATTCATTCAAGCCATCTCCCCCAGGAATCTACTTTAACAGAGCGCTAACAAAGCAGCGTAAGCTGCGAACGCATGCTAGGCTGGTTCCAAGCTCAGACGCCCTCCTAGGGAGAGCTGCGGAGCACAATTAGGGGAGCGCTCTGGAGCTGAATTCTGCACTGCTCCCATCCTGCACGGAAGCAGGCACACGGAGAGGCTGCCAGCGAAGCTGCCATCTGCAGCACCGAGACTGCAGTAGGATGAAGATGAACGTCTATTTCACAGCAGTATTGCTAAGAAAGCCCATACACAAAACAGACTTCTTTTCCACAGTCCTTGAAAGAGACGTTTTCCTGCTGCATTTTGGGAAAAGAACCTCATTTCTTAGGGTTATCTGAAGAATCTAACGTAGTTTGGTTTTGGTTTGGTTGGTTTTGACAGAAGGTCCTGGACGGCCCAGCTCCCTGCCCAAGGATACCACACCATGGATAAAAAACGTACGTGTTTTAGGAGGGCAGCTAGCTAAGGACTACGTGTTTGAGAGTTTTCTTCATTGTGGGAATAGGTTTTACTATTCAAGGAACCCCAGGTTAGAAACCGCAGCTGAAGGCGGGACTGCCTTTGGTTGGGTTCTGTTTCACCAGCTAAGCTTGCACGGTAAAAAAGGCTCATGAGAAATCATCACAACTCTTAGAGGAAAGGCAACAGATGAGAAAGATGGATGGATGGATGGATGGATGGATGGATGGATGGATGGATGGATGGATGGATGGAGAATCTAAAGCAATGGGCACCCATGATGCCAAGCCCCATGTGCACAGAAATCCCCAAACCTTTTCAACAAAACTCTTCAAAACCAGCTCTGCAATATCGCTCGAGACAAACAGTTCCCCAAACCAAATACTGCCCGTGAATTTACCTGAAGTGCTTTCCCACATAGTCGCCAGTTCACGGCCTGGGCACCGTAATCTCTTTATTTATGAAGTAATCACGAAATTGTACTTAAAGTGAACCAAAGTTCAGCGCCTTTGATAAGTCTGTGCTCCAGCTTTCCCCTGGCAATGCTGTGCCCCTCATTAATGCCTCATCCTGGTTCATAGCTGGATGAGCCGCCGCGCAGACATCAGTACCGCTTGAGCCAGATACTATTATCAAAACCAGTGTCCATGGCGAGTCTGGAAGGTTTCGTTATAATACCTGGCATAGGTATGGGGCGGAGATGCAAATGTGCGAGCTGATTGTCGCATCTAAGACCCTGAATGTTTTCAGCTATAAAGGACATCTCTGAAATCTTAAAAAAAAGCTTTTATAAAAGTCTTTAAAATTCCCCGCAAAACCTGTACAATATTTTTTTTCTATTCACAAGCTTATTCACAGCATACGAATACAAATACGTGGTAGGGATTGCTGTAGTTTTAAGAAAATGTTTAGAATTTTGAAATCTTCTAAGAATACAGAACAGATAAATGTAACGACTATCAACGTTTGTATCTGTTGAGAACTATTTCAAAGTATTAGCAAGCAATATCTATCTTTCTTCAGTGCTAGTTCTATATGACGCATTTTCCCTCAGCAGAAAAGATTAAAGAGCCCCAGCCTGACCCACACCGAGGGCTGCCCAAGCAAACCTCCCCGGAGCCGTCTCTGGCCCCACAACCGAGCCCAGGAACACTCCGGTTGTGCGAACGCTTGCGAGCTTTTAGTGCCCAACAGATGCGCCACCAGACCTCAAAGCCCCTCCTCACGCCGGGAATACCCGTTCTTTTCTCCCTTCCCTGCTATCACGAGAAAGGATCATATAAAGTAACTCTTGTTCGCGTCCTTTATCCTCAAATTTATAACTGTCTCTAGACAGTGCAGTCAAGGGTGAAGGTTATTTGTGTCATACTTGCCAAGAAAGTGCCCCTTTCAACACTTAAGGAACACAGTCATGCTACAGATAAAGCAGCAGACAAAAAAGATTCTGTCTTTTTCAAGTATTATTTATCTCCTCTATGTCCTTTGTTTCCCTTGCAGTGGAGATATTAGCGGGAGTAAGATCCACAGACTTAAATCCTTGAACCCAAGAGTGTGATTTAATTTGGTTTCACTCGAAACTCACATCAGATGGGAACGCCACGGGTCAGACTCCTAACTCCCACTTCTGAAAGGCTAACACATTCTTTTCCCTACGACACAGGCCTCAAGCTGACATTAAAAGGAATCTTTGACAAAGCTGAGGGCCAAGCTGGATACGGAATTCCCTAGGGGAAGTGCAGCTGGGCCAAGTATTCGTGGTTTTTCTCTAGCTGGGCGCTGCACGGGGCTGCTCCGTTACCAGGAGGGCTGCCAGCTCCCCGTGTGCGCAGCGCCACCGGCACAACGCGGTCATGGAGCCTTGGGGCTGCTGCCCTGGAGGAGCCGTGCTCCTCCAGCACCGGGCAGGGACAGGAGCAGGGACAGGGGCAGGGGCAGGGACAGGGGCCAGCCCCGCTCTGAGCACGCCACAGGGAGAAGCCCCTGCCCAGCGCTGCCGGCCGGGCCCGCTCCCAGAGCAGGGGCAGGATGGTTAATAAGGCTCCCGATGAATGATTCGTATGGATTTCTGCACTGCTAATTTCCGTAACTATCACTCTTTGAAAGACAGCTCAAGGGATTTTGGGTTCAGGGTGCCTCTGTCTCTGCAGACACAGAGCTGCATTATATGACCAAGCTCAAATTGGCGTATCCCGTTTCAGTGATCTCATGTGCGCTGCACTTTAAAATGATACAATATTTTGAAACATGCAACTACTTTACTGATACTGTCTGTGCCTAAAAGCCTTAGCTGGAGCTCCAACAATGGTCCTATCTTATTCTTGTGAAAGTAATACAAAGCCTTGGCATGCGCTTTATACTTTTTATCCGTTGCTTTGAGGCTTCACATTGAAATCTGCTTCCATAAGGAGCGTGGCCCTTCCTCCCAGCTCCGGACGCTCTCCTGCATGGCAGAAGCTGCCTTTTCAGCCACTGCTGGTATTGGAGACTATGTTCAGTTGTCTCACTGCTACAAAAGCCCCAGAAGAGTTCTGCTGCCTCTTTGCAAAAGGAGCTCGTGAGCCGTGAATGCTGACGCGGGCACACAAGAGCACACACGCTTTCTGAGCTGCTCCCAGTGTCTATGCCCCAGCAAGGAGGGGAGGATTTGGAACTTTTTATTTACAAAATTTCTCTCCGTGAGGCTGAGGGGCCTGGGCTGGCAACCTCCAGGCAGGTCGGCCGAGCAGGGAGCAGCTGGGGCTGGGCAGGAGACACCCCCCCCCACATACACATGCCAGCCCCCCGGTATCTCCCGGTAACACGGGCAGATTTAGGCCAAAGCAGACATTCTGACACAAACCAATTTTGTGAACAACCTGTTGGACAGTTTTCCAGTCATTCTATTGTAAAACGATAAAGAAAAATTGAATGAATTGTTCTCATCTGTCTATCCACGCACACAGGTACGGACACAGTGACTTCGGAAGCACCAAGGCTGGATCTGTCCGTCAGTTTTCCTCTGTGCAGCTCCCTCCTATGCCAGTGACCTCCCTGAAGCAGAGCCACCTCTAGCAGCCATCAACCCTAGGCTTACTATTAGGAATTTAACCTGGGAACTCTAGAGAAAAACCTAAAAAAACCCAAAGCCAACACATGTATCATTCTCCAAAAGCGCTGCTGCTGGATTTAGCAAACCCTCCTGAATCCTACTGAAAGTTAAGGACTAAAGCATGAAGTCAAACTTGAAGGTGTATTTATGCAAACAGATTACAGAACATGTAAACCACTTGTTATATTAAAGTGTGTTTTCATGAATTTCTTACTGCCACGTTCTTACGCAGCCTCAAGAGTCCTCCGTACTGGAACACGGCAGTGGAAATACCTGCAAGCTGGAGACAATGTCCAAGTTCCTGTCAGAATGGAATGCAATTAGTGCAAATTAAGCAGCATCCTGAAAAGGAGGAGGTCAGAGAGAGCTGGCAGGGTCGAACCGGGTCACTACCAAGCATTTTTATAGCGAGGCGAGCAGAGGGATACCGAGTCCTGACTGCCACTGGAGCCTGAGCTCTGGCTCTGCACCCAAGAGCCGCCTGCGATGCAGAATGGGACTGGAACCCACCAACGGTATCAGCAGCAGCCCAAGAGCCGCCGATTACAAACACAAATTAACAGTGTCGTTGTTCTTTTCTTCTCCTTTCAGAAATTTTCCTTTCCAAAATGGAGAAAACAAAGTGGGCTCACCAAAGCCCCGTGGACTGCTGCATTCTCTGCTTGGCTTTGTGCAATGAGAGGGCACAGGAGGACGGAGCCCTACACCTCTCTATCCACAAGCATGTTCACACACTGCAAATCCACGCTTACATGCCCACCGTTTGCCTGTTTGTATTAACTACCATTTTAAAGCCATTTGCTGTCACAAAACTCCTCCAAATTTCTGTTAGTGTGGCTTTGTCCGGTCGGTGACTTCTCACCCCAGGAAAGCCACAGAGCTGAGACTGGGACGGAGCTTCCAGAGAGCCAACGTCGCGGGAGCAGAGGCGCTGCGCCGAGATGCTGACAAGGCCAGCAGTGCACCGGGCGTTCAGCTCCTACCAAAAGGCAGCAGGGCACTGGGCGTACAACTCTCCCGAGCCAGCGTGCGATTTCTGGGGAGCTGCAGTGACCGAACCTCAGCTGCGTTCTTTCTGAACGCAACTGAAAGAGTTTTGGCGCATGTGCAGGGCTGAAAAGGGGCTTCACGCAGGACAACCTCCCTGGCTGCGTCCTTTGTGAGAAGCACAAGCCCCAGGCTCTTCGCACAGACCGAAGGCAGCCTCTGTTCACCCCTTCCTTCTGCCGTACTGCCATTTTACGTACTAGAAAAAGCTGCAGGGGAGCAAAGGTGAGAAGATAACTTGGAGCAGGTCACGCACTGTTTAGGGGAGCTTTTCACGCGTTTCCACTCCGCAGCAGTGCAGCCCAGGAGCTCGGTGGTATAGACTTTTTCCCATGTCTGACAAAACACTAAAAAACCCCTCCAGCGTGACAACAAAAAATAAATATCAAAAGAACATTTGAAGAGCTCAATAAATTGATCATATTCTGCTGAACCTTCACCCTTGTAACGATAGTACCATTTAAATGCTAATGTCATTTTTAAAAAAGTCAATTACAGGAGTTTTAAAGTAATGGAGTCAGCAGTCTTGATGTAAATCTGTTATATTAATCTGCTCTGTACACTGTATCCATGGGCACTGATGCATTCACCCCCTTTTCCCTGGAGGTAACGTTCCCTCACAGTGGTACCAGTAATTGAATCAAGTTGATACAGACACCAAAAATATTGTAAGTCTTGTAGGTAATGAAAAGCATATGTTGATAAAGCCAGTTGCTGTACTTTTGGATGGAAGAGCACTGACATTTGGGAAGTTCAAAATTAGAATTAACCCTTTGATGATTAAGTGACCTGAAATTGTCTTTGCAAACTCCGCTCGTTTCACTGAGAAAAGCTGCTTGGAAGCTGCCGTGAGACAGCTGAGCTCCTTTGTGCTCAGCAGACTCTGGGCACAATTCTCAATGAACGCAGGCAGGTAAATGCGTACATTTGGGGCAGACATCTGCAGCCAGATGTTTGTCACCTCTCAAACCGACTATTAACAGGTGCACTAAAATAGCCTAAGAATGGCTCACAAGTTAATGGAAAGCAAGTGGAAAAGGCAAGAAAATGAGGACGTATTTCTCTTGCTGTGCCATATTGCAGTACGCTGTATTGTATTTGCATTGCACTCAGTGCAACTTCTCACGCTGGGAGCCTGTTATCTGTAACTGTCTGTAAGGCTTGGTATACACAAATGATGTTTAGAATAATAAAATAAACCCAAACCAGAACAAACATCTATGTAACATTTGAAGAGGGACTTTATTTGGAAAAATCTTGGATAAAGCCCAACATTTTGCAACTCCTCAGTCCACGTTGGCCCATAAAAAACTATTCAAGTTATTTAGATTAAAACTGAAGTGGCACTTCTGCACATACTGTACAGTAACTGAGGGTTTTTTATGTGAGGTTTCCCGGGCCAGCTCAGAATCCCTTCGCTCACACGGTGACCAGTAACGACACACACTTCCATGTTGAAATTTCTCACGGTTTATGATTTTACTGACTCCCAAATTACTGCTTTTAGGAAGACATACTGGTAATATATATAAGCCATTAATAACTCTTAAATCCGTCACATTAATGTAAAAATTCAGTGGTTAAAGGCAATCACCAGTAGCAGACAGCCACTTTGTGATCTGCCAGCTCAGCAGCAGAGATGCGGAGCCAGGCCCGCCAGCTCCTTCCAGGCTGGCTGAGCAGGGCCGGCAGAGCCCCGTGCGAGGCGGACGGCTTGTGGGCTCACCCCCAGAAACTCACCGAGGGACTCACACGGACCCACAGACAGGCACCTTTCCCTCCTCTCATGACTCCTAAAATCTGAAATGTGCCTCACATTAAACAAGATTAATTCTGGTTCACGAACGTATGAGATTACGAACATTAGGGGAGAGGCTGAGCTGGACCCAATTTATAACTTGGAAGTATTAATAAACACCTACACATACCTGTGTGCTTCCCGACATAGGTGCATGTGTGGGTAAAGACGTATTACCACTACAACAGAAGGCCTTCTGAGTGTTTCTAGACGGTAAAAGTTATAAAAAATAAAAGACTGAATAAACATATTTGTGTAAGTAGTAATAATAAGTGAATTGCATTTACCATTACTCTGAAATAGAAACAGTACTTCCAGATAAAGAAAACTGTCATTGAACACATTCAACTTATTATATAAACATGTGGCTGCTTTTGCTGTTAAGCAGGGGTTGATTAACGGTTCATCAAGATTTTCCTGCCTCTGCCCTTTGTGAATTAATTTTCAAGTGTAGGTCCAATAAAATTTTAGCAAATGTCACACACACATGCCATAGAAATATTTCCAGTGTCATTATAAATCTGAACAATTTGGAACAGGGTACTACGCAGTTATTTTGTTAGCTTAGGGCCTTATTCTCCTATGGTTCAGGGGTTAAAGGGATCCACACAGCATTAAAACACGGTTCAGGCAGCTCCGAGTTAACCACAAATTCAGAACATGTCTAACAACATTTCAACATTCTCAAAACCTGGAACGTGTCCCAAAATACTGCAGGCTCTAATATCTCGAGAAATCAATCTAGAATTTCAGAGAAGTTTTGTCACTACCCCAGCCACTCGATACCTGTCTCGCAGCACCTCCTGCGTTCCCGCTGCACGCAGCTCGGCCGGGGCTGGGCTCCCGCAGAGCGGGGTGCCCGCTGCCGCCCCGGGACCGGCTCCTCTCCGAGGCACCCCCGAACACCATCGGGAGCCGACGACCATCAGGCAAAGCAAACGGCTCCACAGGAGCGAGGCTGCCAGTTTCTTAGTGCTGTATGCAAAAGGTGGTGTTTTCTCTGCAGTGTTTGGAGTAATTTAATATACTGGCTTATAAGGCGACATCTAGCTACTTCCAGAGCAATTTGCTAGTTAAATGTTTTGCCGTTTTGGCAAAATTGAAAATCACCGTTCTGGCACAAAATTTTAGTACTAAAAGCAGCACAGTGCTTTTTTGTTGGTTTTGTGTAGTTTGTTTGTTTTAGAATTTGTTTTTAAATGTGGACAAATGAATTTCTGAGCTGTATCTCTTTTCTAACAAATCTTCCCACACAGCCCAACTCCCAGTGCCCTGGAAGTCATGTATCCAGGAACAGTTTATATTATTGGAATAATAATCTCCAGAAAAGCGCTGTCATTTTTGATGTAGTGTTCACAGATCCAATATTAGGAACAGAACCACAATCCTTAAGGACTTGATAGAGACATAAACTACTACATGGCTCCTTTGAAACCAAACCCTCCTGAAGCTGACACTTTAAAACAAAAGAGCGTATTACTTGAAACAAATTATTCTCCCATTTAGACCAATGTAAACAGGAACAACTCTTCCAATACCAGAACTAGGTGCATAATCAAGGTCAGAATTTAATCATCCTTTAGTAACAGTACCTCTGACCTGCAGAAATAAGAAAAAAAGATGGGACTTTTCATTTTCCAAAGAAAAACTTTAAAATAAGGTTACGGTGACCAGAATATTTGGAACTTTGACACTTGTGTTTGCCAGGAGGCACCAGCTACATTTTATTATGGTTTTGCTTAAAGCCAAGGGTGGGCTGTTAAGCAAAAAAAGTTAATTCCAAGTTCCCACCTGGAACAAAGTGTGTTTAGCTTGAGTGGCTCTGAAGCCCGTAAGGGAGACCAGGTCCCCTGTGAGCACCCTGGGGTGCCCCGGCCTGCGCCAGGCCCTGTGCTGGGACATGGCACCTGGGTGAGGGCACGGAGGGGGCCGGCAGCGGGCAGCTGCTCGGTGCCACCAGGGCAGCAGCAGGACGGCAGCAGGATGGCAGCGGGACCCCCTGACAGAGCCATGGGGCTCATGAGCGCTGTCACCAGGCCGCGCTTGGCAGGGAGGGCAGCGCCCCGCCACCCGAACAAGCGCGCCATTCTTCACCAGCCCGTGCGCGTTGTTATTTATTGCCCAGCCAGAAAACACATGTGCCTCACTTTTTTTTTTTTTTTTTTTTTTTTTTTTAACTCTCCAAAAATGTTGGCAGCGTTAGAGGAGCCTGAGAAAGGGAAGAGAAGGACGTTTTATTTTTAAGCTTCGCGACAACTCCCGGGCCGAGGCGAGAGGGGGCGCCCTCACACAGGCCTTGCGGCCCGCCCGGGCCCGGCGCGGCGCCATGAGGGGGCCAGGCGGGCACCCTGCCCCGCACCCCGGGGTGCTGCGCTGCCACCGGGCTCTGCAGCTCAAAAAGGGCTACGTTTACAGAGCAAGGGGATCTAAGTCAGCGTCAGGGAAAGATGCTACACACCTCTGTTCGTGTACTATTTCACGCACCGCATTGACATTGCATTTCTAGTTTAAGAATGTACAGTTTTAATGAGGTTCGCATTGATTTCTTTTAGGAGTAGTTCAGCTTAATCCTAGACCGAAGCTACCAAATTCTGACGTGTTCCTCGGTAAGCACCAAAGCCGGGGATGTTCGGCTGCAGCTCTGCATGGCACCCAGCAAAGGCTGGGGACGGGAGCTGGGAGCAATCCTGCACCGGGAGCTCTCTTACACCAGATCCTGGGGCCTTCCTGCACCAGAACCTGGGGTCTTCCTGCACCAGGAGCTCTCTTGCACCCAGAGCTGGGACCTTTCTGCACCAGGAGCCCACCCGGGGTGCAGCCGCCCCGCAGCACATCCAGACACCGCAAGGCAGATGCCCTACCGCCCTTCGGGCTTACTTTAAAGATCCATTTCTCCAACACAGGTTAAGAACACATCTATTGCAAAGAACTGTTCGCAAGGGCAGTATAGACTGAGCAAAAACATTTTAAAACAGTGTTAGGAGACAATGAAATCTAAACTGTTTCAGAGGAAGAAATGAACTGAAATAGCCTAGAGGGATTATATGCACTTCAGAGTCCTCCAGCTAATTTACTGCGGGTTTACAATAACACTTCCCTGGGATGCACACAAACAATAACGAAACTGACGAACCAGCTGGGAAAAGAGAGAAAATAACTGCCTGAAACTAGGAAAACACAAAGTGGAAGGAAAGACTTGGGTTTGTTTTTTCCTTTTAAATTTGTTTGTTAAGTACCAAGTAAAAACAAACGCATCCTATACCACATGACAACCTGTCCAATTTTTGTGCCTCAGCTCTGCACTACCACAGAATGCTTCTCAAACCATTTCAGGTGTTTTGCCTGGCAGAGCAATGTTCACTTTTTGTCAGAAGAAAAAAGAAACAGTTTTATACTGGCCTGTAAGAAATTACAAAATTGGGACCTGAGAAAAGCTGCAACTACTGAAACTGTTCAGACTGAAAGAAGCAAAACAAATAAACAAAACAAAACAAAAGGCATCCTTCACTTCTGTCACATTCCTAACCCAAACCAACTTGTTAAGGATTACGAAGTTACTGTATTTGGCTTTGCTTTTTGCACCTTTTCTTTTCCTGTTTCATATGAAACCAAGGCCATGAAAATATCCCGACAATACCTGCCTAGATCAGGGCAGAGTCAAGGTATGAAGCAGGACTGATGCACCTGGGCTAGCAAAACCCCTTACGCAGGCTCAGCCTTCCTAGCAGAGGTCTCGGTGGCGCTTGGCTCATGGTGGTCAGCGCTCTCACACTGCTACAAGGCTTTGTTAACAGAGCTGCAACCAAACTGCAGTCGCTTTGCCACAAGTTAGCATTTCTGGTGGTTTTCAAGGGTTCCCCAGGCAAAGCAGCCAAAGAAAGGCAGTAAGAACCCCGGTGCCACGGTGCTTTTCTCAGCGTGCGGCGGCTCCTGAGGAAGGGCTGCCTCTCCAGAGGGACACCCGGGCCTTCCACCGGCCACGTGCCGGGCCAGCAAACCGCACAGAGAGCCACGGGAGGAGTTCTCCTTGCACTGCCTGGCTGTTTGGATCTATGGCAGCTAGCCCTTTAGGCCTTCGTGTCACTCACGCAAGTAAAGCAACAGGATAAGGGAGGTTATTTCACACCAAATTCTTTCTTAGTCTGCTTGTAATGGATCGATCATTCTGAAGTCCTTGCAAACATGAGGGTTTTTTAACCCCTCTCATCAAAAAAAAAAAAAAAGTTCTCTTCCAATTGAAACTTGGACATATTCGGTCATAGGAGCACATTTTACAGTTAGAAAATTTAAAAAACAAACGGTTCAGACATTTTTACAGGCATAAAAATGAAAGCCAAGTTGGTTAGTGGTTTCAGATGCTTTTTATTTGCAAATCAAAACGGGCTTCTATTATAAATTGAAATTGTACTGGCTGCTAATCCTGAAGGCAGACTAAGGCCTTTGGCTCCTCTTGAAGAAATAGAAAAAAAATGCATTTTAAATACAAATTATTTCATTTGGAAAAACGAGTGCTGTGGTTGGACAGTACATTTATTTTTTAACAAAACTCATATAAAGTCTTTCAGATTACCGAGTTCTCACTGCAGTGCGCTGACGCTGTACCGCATGCCCCGTGCCGTTTACGCTCAGCACCACAGCAGGCACCCTGAAGCACGCCCGCACTTACTTGCCACGACCTTGCTCGCAGACGCACAACTCGGGAAGATTGCAGGGGAAGTGCTGCTTTGTACCGGAGGAGCCCTCGGAGCAGCAGGCCGGCGACCCGAGGTGCTGCAGCACGGCGCTGCTGAGGAAGCCGCCGGCCCTGCGCCTCCCGACACCGCCAGCCGAGCTCTCCCCGGTCTGCGAACGGGGCCTGACGAGCTCCGAGCGGTGAGCAAGCTGCTTGAGAGCAGTCACAGCTGGCCTGCGGTAGGGTGAGGTGTGAACCCCAAGCCCCGGTCTCTCAGGCACTCACTCCCCCAAACCCGAGAAGCCTTCTCCTCACTGAAGCACTGGTAAAATGATTATTCTTGTAATCAAGCAACACGCTAGTGCACCGTGCTTAAGGTTGGATGCTGGTGTTACTAGCTATTATTCTGCGCTGCAATTTCATATTGGAACTTGTCTGTAAAGGGTACTTACTTTGATACGGTAAAGACGATGTTTCTGGACAAGACATACAAACCAGTAAATTGCACTAAAAGGTGAGTCCAGAAAGCAAGGATAAATGAAATATGACTAGGGAAGGCCAGACACTAGTCTCTCCATTTCTTTATTTCCCTCGTCCCGATGCACTGCAAGATAAGTCCGCTACCTGCTGAGCTAAGTTCACTCATTTATCGTCCCGCAGAGAGTATGAAAACTGGCAGAGACAATGCCAGCTCTGCACCCAGCTATTCACCCAACTGCAAACGCTTATACAACAAGCAGAGGAACCACTGAACAGACCCAGAACATCTTGTTCCTGTCTTCAGCGCTTCACGCTTGCCCCGCTAGAAATAACTGTATTTCCAGCGAGAAGCTCTTCAGCATTCCCGAGTGTCCTGTCACGGCACCTAGGAAACTCGGTCAAGGACCGGCACCTTGTAGTAAGTGCCGAGTAGTCAAGTGACAACAGAAGCAGGTCCTGTTGTACGGAATCAGTAAGGCAGGAATAAAGCAAGACGTAAAAGTTGGACACAACAAAGGAAGAGGGAAGAGCGTAACCAGCCTTTGCAGGCTGCTGGGCTCCTGCACATTTCTGAGCTCCTTGGGCAGCTTTAGGACAGAGGATCACGGCTGGGGGATTCCCGGAGATCAAGGCAAACTGACAGACTTGAAAATTGATCAGAAAGTAACAGCTGATCAGAAAAAAATGCCAATGGGTGCAGGGATGAATGCAGTGCAAAGCAAACAGCAGTTTGAAAAGATGGGCAAAACTTAGCTTGCGGCTGGTGAAGAGTTTGGAAGATGGAAATACGAAACGCGGGGAATGCTGGTCCTGTTATTTGTGGGTTTCCCAATAAAACACAAAATGTCCAGAACTAGTTCCGTTACTTTAATTCCCTTAAACAATTACTGGCTCTCTTTCTCGGTTAAGGCTCCTAGCATCCAATCTCATCCTCCTTTGCCTTCCGTTTGAGTTTCTCTCTCTCTCTGACGATGGAAAAGAAAATCTCTCCTGCTCGGGGACGGTCTCACCCTCGGCTTCCCTGGCTGAGATCACGAAGCGTTATCGCAGCGTGGCAGCACCGTCAGCTGTCTCCTGCAATTGTTCCTGCTCCAGCCAGACCTCTTTTTTTTGGTTGTGGGGGTGTTTTGTTTTATAATTCATAGCAAAAAAAGAAAAAGAATTATTTCTTACAAGAGAAACCACTCTCTTGTTACGCAGAGCTCTTACTTAGCTGCATTAAGAAAGCTGAGGAAAGTTGTTCACTTGCACAGGAGGAGGTGGGCAGCAGATCTCCCCATACAGCTTTTTTTTTTCTTAACACCTTCCATACGCCACATGTCAATCCTTAACTTCCTATAAATGATAAGCAACGCTCTGACTATTTCCAGTTGTTTCGGGACTTGGTATCTGCTGGGCTTCCCTTTCTCTCGCCGCCTCCTCCCACAGCCACCCGTGACCCCTGCGTGTGCCTGGCGAGGGACGGGGCCCTTCCCGGAGCACGCGTGCAAGGCTGCTGCCGTCCGAGCACCCGCCGCAGCGCTCAGCGTGGTCCTGGGCACCAGCTCAGGTTGGGGCCCGGTGGCTGCAAACAGCAGCCGTAGCAGAAAAGCCACCAGGAGCCGCGAGCATCCCAGCTGAAAGCACTACTGAGACTGACTTGGGTTTTTACCAAAATTTCACTTTCCGTTCCCAAGACAGCGTTCCTCCTACTCCAGTCCCTCCGGGCAGAGACGGGGTTTCAGTCCCACTCGTTAAGCATCAGGTGCCCGTCACCTCGCTGCAACGGCTGCCGATTTCCTTTCTCTTCCCTCCCGCGTGCTGAGAAATCCCTGCCCCGGCCTCGCTGCAGGGTCGGAGCTGCGAGCACAGAGCCCTCCAATGTTCCCCGCGGGCCGGGGCAGGGCTGGCTGCCCTCCGGTGAGCGCGCTGCCGGCACCGCTCCCGCTGCTAACCACAGCCCGGGCCGAACACTGCCGCCCCTTATCCTCCGGTGCGCCCATCACCTCCTGTCATCTGAACGTCTTGTTCTTCCTGGGCACTTTGATCCGACCGCATTCCCCCAAAAAAACAACTGCGTCTTGGGGGCCCTGACCTCAGACTGCGTCAGTGCCACAAAACGAGGTTTTATTGGCTTCTCCGCCCCATAAATGTAGGGGAGAGCAGCAGCCGGCCTCGCCGTGCGAGGAGGAGAGCGCTGCGCCCCTCGGCAAGATCCCCGTCAGGTCAGGAGCCAGCCGCGCACCCCTGCGGGAAGCTCCCGACCCGCTCCGACCCTTTGACAGAGGGACAAGCACAACCTTCCTGCGGGGCCCTGGTTGCATTTCAAACACTATAGAGCCTGGTCCGCAAACTGCCTCGCTCCAGCCAAAATGGTGTTCTCAGGGAAAAAAAAAATTGCATTTTATCACATTTTTTTAAAATGGGCTGAGATGAAAGGTAGGGCATTGCTCTGCTGAGGAGACACGGACACAGACAAGGGCTGGCGCCCATCGCCTCCGGACTCGGGGCAGCGCCCCAGCCCCGCGTCCCGCTGCGCCCCCGCTGCGAGGGAAAGACCCGGGCAGCAAGCAGAGGCAGGGCAGGAGTCAAAAGCTTCCGGTCCAAGAATTTTCCTGCCATCTCCAAGGATGGCAGAAAAATACTGGAATTTTTAAGCCATCCTTGGAGATGGCTTAAAATAAGGGGCCAAAGAAGAAGTCTTGATTAAGCAGAGGAAAACCCAACCTATTTTTTAATTCTCAAAACCCTGAACATTTTTAAAATCCTTGGAAGTTCATTAACACGGGGCCTGATGGCTTACCGAGGGTTCGGCTTTTATGCTCTAAGTGCCAAGAAAATCACAACCACCGGTCACGAGGTAATTCTGGTTCACTTCTAACCATGAGGGATTAGTAATCCTACAAGTCTGGAGCACTCACAGCCACCTTGGTGCTTCAGAATGACATCAGTGTCCTCAGCACTTCCCGGGAGCTGTTTCTTGGGTTAAAAGCTGATCTTACCCCATTTACAAGCTGATTTTTGAAGACATTTCAGATGTAGCTGAGCTGTGAACGCAGCCCTGTTAGAAGCTTCTGCTGCCCATGCAATTTAACAAGATAGCTGTGTACGTTTTGTGCTGAAATACAAAATCTGCCAATTCATTAATATCCGGGCAGTGCTTTATTCCAAGGGCTCAGTACAGTAACTGCAGTGTTTTTTCATTCACAGCTGAGTGTCCAAAGCCACAGCAGAAACCATGAATCTTGCAGGATTCTTGTAATGGCTTTTAAACCTTACATTGTGGGCTGTTTATGGCGTGGTTGCATTTGCTTTAGAGATTTGTTTTAATGCTGTTGGTGTTATTTAGAGAGATATTAAATTCAAACAGCTTTATGGTTGCTAATAAACATCTATTACCATTACAGACGTCCGGACAGAACAGCCTCATACAGGTGCTTTCTCTGAACTATGCAGATTTGATTGATTAGGCCACGGTAGTTTATTTTACACTTCAGTGGTCACTAAATCTATCGTTAAGATTAAAATTTGCAGTTTGTGCAGTCTGGAAATAACTTCACACTCAACCTGTAAAATAAAATCACTTTACCAAAATTCTCTGGGAAAAAAACACGACGCCCTAAGAGCAGATTAAAAGAAGGAAAGTTTTGTAACACCTTCCTCGGCTCTGCTCCGAAGATGGATTTCTCCCTCTAACGTGCATCACACACACTGTCAAAGGTGCTCAGAAAGCAAGATATATGGGAAGATCTCCTTAAAGTACTTGGAAATCCTGCGTTCTAGAGGGCTGTGAGATACCAGCATCACTAAAGCAGGCATGACACCTAACGGCGACAGCTCAGGTCTCGAACCAGCAGGGAACATAAGCATGAGTTACCTGTACGCATGGGAGCAGTTCCACTGGACTCAAATTAGGCATGGGATTAAATGCCTTTCTAGATCAAGAAAGATCTTATAAAATATGTATTTTAGTGCAAAGTCAGGTCCCCACTTGTTACTATAAGATACAAGAAGATACTGCAAGGTACAAGAATTTCTATTTCATTAGGAAGTTTACCTGGTCTGTGTATGGCAAAGTAAGGCAATAATGAAGGAGCAAATGTCTTAATCCAAATTTTCCTTAATAAAAAATATACTGATGACTGCAGCAAGGCGTGCTGCAAGGAAGAGATGGGGTCAGGCGTGCTCATCAAGCTGCGGCTGAGCTGCCAGAAGCTGCAGCAGCACAGGGGTGGGAGGGCGCGGGGCGGATGCGTGCGGAGGGCCCGGCTCGGCAGGGCTCCTGCTGCTCCTCCCGGGACAGGACCTGCTGATTCTCCCGGGGCAGGAGCACAGCGAGGAGACGTGAGACCACGACACCAAAGGCCCTGCGTCACCTCACTCCGTCCACGGATTTGTCGTTAACAGAAATGTAACTGAAGAACGCCTGCGCAACCCTTTTAAGATAGGGTGTGTGTCTTTTTTTTTCCCTTTTCTACGCACGCAGGGTCTATAAAACCCTGATGCGTGCCCGGCTGTAACGGAGCCCAGTTTGTTACCGTCAGTATCCCGCGGGCGACAGGCGGCAGGTATCGGCACCTCGTGCCGCAGGACGGGCACCCCGGAGCTGGCAGCGCTGCTCTGCTCCGCCTGCAGCGGGACCAGCACGACCCGACACGCACCTAACGAGCCGCTGCCAGAGAAGGAACTCGGTCGACTTTACGCGTGACATTTGCACCAACAATTTTGATTCAAATACAGCGTCATTTGTTACTGTCCCCGCGTTAGCTGCACCGCGGCGTCCGCTGGCCCCGACTCCATCCCCCTGCAGCGCCGCCGAAGCCCCGCTCGCCCGCCTGCCTAGCAGAGCTCCGACAGTGACCACCAGGGAGAAGGTTGATAAATGGCCGGTTTATAATGCTGTCATGCCAATTTTGTCCTATGGGAAATGTGTGTCTCTCTCAAAACAGCTTATTACCAACCTGTGGCTCAGGCCATGATCAATCAAACTGATCAGATATGGCAAACATGGTAACTGATATAAAGAAGATTTCTTACTACACGGTTTGAGGTTAACGTGACAAATGATAGAGTGAGAAAGAATAACTTAGGGGAAAAAATAGCCCATTAAACGGTGAACTTAAAGCAGCTTTGGGAAGCAGAGTTAACACCAATTCCTTTTAACATGCACTCATTCCCTCTTCATCAAGGTAACCCCGAACGTGCTCCCTTGCAAGCAACTCGTGTAACGCAGAGGAACGGTTTTCGACCACACAGCCTGATTCTAAAGAGAAACTTTAAACAACCTACACACATCTTCAGCTCTCCGACGCGATGGTCGCAGTGCAGCTAATGCCTTGTGTCAGCACCCATTTTAGGCTGCATGTTGCAGCCACTGCACCAGGCGAGGCTGCGATTTGGTTGTTTAAAATGCAAAGAGAGGCCAACGTGCAGCTTAACATTCAAGTTCTGTATAAACCATTAAATAAACCAGCAAAATCTGTATTAAGATGGCCTAGCCCACACTCCTAGGTGCCAGAACAGACAGCAAACTGTCCCACCCTACGGACTGGCCGAATCCTGCACTGAAGTTTGGTGCCTTGACGCGCTGATAGGCAGCAGAGGATCCCCCCCACAGCTTCACGTCTGTCGTTTCTTACATTTTCAGAGGGAAGTGGTATGACAGAGTACTGGGCTGGAAGTCGGGAAGGAAAGCTCTGCAGTTTGCTCCCTGCTTTGCCATCGCCTGACGTTCAGCCCTGACCAGGCTTTTCCCACCTTGCACTAGAGTTTCTCCACCCGTGGAGATGAAGAACCTCGGTTTTTACAGCGGATTCTGCCCCTTTCCGCTTGTCCCAGGTACTGGGACTGTGGATGCCACAGCTCAGGCACAACCCACGTGTGACCTCAGGCCAAAAAAAATAAAAATACTCTATTGTCATTCAGAGCAAACAATCTGAGAACAATACCCTTCCCAGAACTTCATCCGTTTGCCTTCAAAACCACGGAGAAATAATGATTAAATTCTGTTGTGCCGCTGCCCTGCACAAGGAGTTGCGCTGTCAGGGTTCTCTTACTGATGGCACAACTGTGGCAGAATCCAAAATAAATTAAATAGAATTTTTATGGGAGTTACTTGGAAGCCCCAACCAGACACACATCCTAGGCTCCTCTGCAATTGCAGGCACTGAGCAAGCTGCTTAGCATTGCTCTTCTGGCCACTGTAGTTTCAAGTCTAATAAGTAATAAAAGGAAAAGCTAAACACTAAGGTTTCCTAGACAGCTGCTGAATTAAATTCAAGCATTAATATACGACTTCATTGCATCAAAGACTATTTTTCTATAAAAACATTCCATATCTCACATAACTTATTAAAAAAAAAACAAACCTCAGTTGAGGCAGGACTGATATCTCCACGTGCATTTAAACAGCAGCACAAGGACTGAAGGCACCACGACAGTACTGTCTATTATTATTACATGATAAAGAACCCTTTTGCATATATATACGCATATATGTTCTCAAAGTATTTAAGATGAGGTTTGCTGGGGGAAAACAAACAAACAAATAAACGAACAACTACAAAAAAGCAATACAAATAAGTTTTAGCAAAACCAAAGTGCAGGTGGTGAACTTCTGCCCAACCTAAACGCAACGTGATGGCTTTTGTGAACCGCACACAGGATTACACTTTATAAAACAAGATCTACTCATGGCTCGGTTTTGTCCCTTTCTGACCAGCAGGCTTTCTCTGAAAGCTCAGATTATTAAAATGCCCTTTTAGCTCCACGCTCACGCGGCGCAGAGCAGGGCAGCCCCATCCCCTCCTCCTGGAGGAGGGAGCATCCCTCGCCTCGTCCGCGCACGTCTGTGGTTCCGGCTCCTGAAGCTGCTGCAGCGGCTGCTCAGCCTCTGGCAAACACCTGATATTATTCACTTGACTGGGCTTGTGAAAACGAAGACTTATTTGCTAGCAAAATTAATGAGGAAAGAGAGTCTTCAATGAGACAATAATTTATGGCTTCCACAGCGGCCGGCGAGTACAGCAAAATTCATCTGCCTGTTCTTCACGTGAAGGAGAACGATAGGAAAAGCAGCGTGGATTTATTTTCCGAAATATTGACTGTTATTTGAAACTCAAGTTCTCAGCTAGGCAATTTATTTTATGAAGCCCTTCCAAATTTGATGGAGGTTGAAATAAATGGGCCTTTCCCCCTCCCCCTCACTGTACGATTACATTTAATGACAGAGAAATAAAATTCTGCTCTGTGGCTACATGCCAGCGATTAGATGATGCGAACAACTCGCAATGGCGGGGTTTTTGTTTTGGGTTGTTTTTCTACATGGTAAAATGAGAGGCATTCAAATATGCTCGGAGACCGTGCATCATTTATTGTGACTTCACACAAAAGTGAGAGCTGCAAACACGTATCTTTCCTTGAAACTCAGCTCTCTAACCTGGTCACAAACACCAACTCTTTGCCTTTCAGACAGAGAGAACTGCAAACAGAAAAGCCAGCAATGCATCAGACAATAAAAACACGTATAATGGCTACCAAACTCAGTTCTTCTCCCCCCTCCTTTTTTTAACAGATAGGTTTTAGACTCTGTAATAATCATGCAGCTAAGATACAAGGTCTCTTGTTGGCAATAACCTACATGACATGACTTAGAAGGCAGGTGTTACTGTAATTAGCTATTGTTTGACTATCAAAAGTCAGAGCTGATTAAAGCCACTAAGTACAAGTGCACTATTTTATTTCAAAGAATATTATGAACTGCATGCTGGGACTCTTTCACTGCGGACCTACCTTCCGGAGTCTGCTAAGAGCCCATGCCAGCAGTAATCAAAACTAAAATCTGCATAAACCTTCAGGGTTTTAATTCAAGCAGAGCCCTTTCATTAGAAATATGTTACTTTATGAAATCTGGTCGCCAGCAAGGGGAGAAAAATGTGACTTCTTAAGAAAAGTGAATGGCATCTCTTTAGTGATTAACCCAAGATTAATGGAGGCTCCTACTGCTAGGCCTAAGTCCATTTTATTGCTAATTCATTTAGGTACTATTTCAGATGTACTTGATGAAAGTCACCTGCTAAGAAGTCATGTTTTGGCAAGCAAGGATAGCCATTATGGTCAAATCCCAAATAGAATTTTTATTAAAGAAGCTTTGAAAAGTGTCTCGTATTAGTCTTTCAGAGACATGCTATTTAATGTTCTCAATTAGTTAAAAATTTGGGGCCCAAGTCACTAATCAAACATTCATAAAGCTTTTTATTTTTTTTTGTCTACTTGCATCTCTAATGTTCCAGGTAGGATGAAGAGAGCACTGAGCGGGGACATTTATATTCAGACAAAAGCAGCAAAGCTAAGACTTACCGAGAGGTGGGTGGGACCCGGGACAAGTGCACGGCTGGAGACGCGCACCGTGGGCTTGGCAGAGCATCTCTTTGTTCCCCGCGGTACCGGGAAGAGTGGGGAGATATGCAAATCACACGTCCTTAAACTGCGCGTAATCACTCGGTTTGGCTCGCGTACGCGTTTACGACACGAGGCTTGATCTCCTCGCACAAATAATTTTACTTTTAGACTTTTCTGCAGTTTGTTCTTTTATAAAGTAGAGTTTAGGAATTTAACGATTAGAGAGCACAGAAAATGGCTTTGACATGTGCACCGTGTACGTAGGTACATCCCACCCAGACGAACCACCTCCACGCCCCATCCAAACCTTGTGTGCAGCCTGCCTCCCGCTGTGCTGGTGCAGGTTAGCTGCTGGCGTACAGAGGCACAGAGAATTCCGCCTCCACACCTTGCACAGCCCCTTTTATAACTACAAAGTGCAAGAACGTTTTAGTGCCGAAAGAGACAAATGGATGGGACGATGGCTTCTGGGGGTACGTGTAGTGCTGGGGCTGAACCAGCCCCCCACCAGTTACCCTGTAATCAGAGGCTGGGACCCAACAGCATGGACGTGACCCAAGCTCTACAAAGCACCCTTCGCTTGTTCCCAAGAGGTTTTCAAATTGCAGAGCTCTGTCTGGTTGCAACCAGGTTTTCAAAAGATCCTTCTATATTGCCTGCAAAAATCTACTGAAAGTTTCCATTTAAATAAATGGCTGTCTTACCACAGAGGTGAAAGGAGAGAAAAATACACACGTATCTGGGATGTTACGAAGCTGACGGTTCTTAAAGCATGGGCTGTTTGGGGTGACAGATGTCCTCTGCCTCCTGAAGTACAGAACACTTCTAAACACAACAATCTGGTTCTTTTTTTTTATTTTTTTAATGACTGAGAGAGTTTTTAAAATATTTGCTGAAATTGCTAGAACTAGCGAGGGTAACAAAACCAGCAAGGTGTGCGAGATGCCACAAAACTGCCCTGCATGGGGACTTCTGTTAGGAACGCCAAGCCCCGAGCGCATCGCTGATAGCCATGGACGGCTGTCAACATTCCTACCAAGGGGAGCAGGACAAATTGCAAGGCTTTACTAGGACCACGCACAACTACTAGAAATGGCAGCACGCGTTCTGTGGCAGAATTCGTCTCAGCGGAGATTGTACAAAAATCAGCATGGACTTTTAAAATACTTCGCTGAAGGGACCTTATTACTGCGAGAGCCGCCCACATGTGATAACGAAGTTAACCTAATCTGTTCCCTCTTGTGTGCCGGGGCACTCATACATGCAAATCTTGTCTTGTTCAACTGTGTTTGTTCACCTCCATAGTCCTTCGGTGATTCAAATCTGTGTCTTACTATCCTATAATACCCTTGTCTAACAGTTCTTTTTAAATGCATGTGTTAATTATCTTGCCACTGCTGTAATTTCTCCCTGTAGTCCATTAATTAAGAGGTCACAATCTAAGAGCATGTTTACCCAATAAGCTTTCTTTTTTAATTATCCTAATTGCTTGGATACTGACAAAGACTCTATCCCTCCCCTTTCTCTGAGTGGATTAGAAAACGACGTTTCAAAGCCCCACACAACGATGGGCTTGTTAAACACACACACACACATATATATATATGTTTTTGTAACTCCACAAGCTTCTAACACCGAAGGTCAACAAAACGCAACATACTGCACTTGTCTAGCTGTATAAAATGAAGACACAAATCGCTCTTCATTAATTTATCTAGTAGTCTAGAATGTTATATTGGTAGGAAAATTATAAGCAAAACTTCTCTATCTTTGGTACTCTGAGCAGGAGCAGCCAGAGGTATGCTACCTGCTCTGTGCTGGAGACCATCAGTCTGTTACAGAAGTGTCTCTCTCCCTGCACCTAGTGGATGCTTTGGGATGGAAGCAAGCAGGAAAAAAAGGAAAAAGAAACAAAAAGAAGGAAAGAAGGAAAGCAATGAGCTTTTACTGCAGAAAGGATCGATTACCCCTTCCCCACCCCCAAAAAAGAAATTTCCTTCCCGTAGGTCTGCTGAAACTACACATCTTGTTAAGCTAGTGCAAATGCTTTTTTAACTGACTTAGCAAAACTCAGCAGACAAAATCTCTACCATTAAAACATTTAAAAACCATCCTTTTGTAAAGCTTTTAAAAGGTAAAAGTAGCTAAGTGAATTCCAGATAGGATTTTAATACAACAATTAGCAGAGGTTATGTCCAAAAAAATTACTGCTTTGTCAGAATGTGAAACAACATTCGATATGTCAAGTACAGTAAATTTTTGTGTTTTAATAAAGAAAATGTCTTGTTCAGACCAGTCATCTCAGGAACTACATAACAGAAGTATAATTACTTAGAAATTGCTTAGGTAAGCGTGATTGATGCATGGTAAATAGATGTTTCCAGCACTTATTGTTTCTTCCTGATGGATTAGGAAGAGTTGTTTAACAGTTCATTTGACCAGTCTCTCCTGGTGTTTCTTGAGTCTGGCTGTGCCAGTCAGCACCAGCAGTTCCTGGTAGTTTAAGTCTCTTTAATAAAGATTAAGATGTCAGAGGTCCTGCATTGCACAAAATCCCAATTTTATTAACTTCTCATTATCAGCTGAAATATGAAGTGCATTTCTTTTCATCTAAAGTAAGGCACTTTCTCAAGGGAAAGAACAGATATTTAATATACATTTATGATGATTAAGGGTGGGTTTGTTCCAATGTTGACTGATGTTGGTGGACGTTTTCTCACATGATGGGTACCACATACACTGATATTTCTCCCCCAGAAAGTGTTTTAGTATTTCTCAACCACGGATGGTCGCAGCACATTATTAACTTGTTCGTGGAGGACACTGTGGGTGAACGCTACAGCGCTTAAGTCAAGAGCATCTTCGTGAAAGAGCAGCAAGAGGCAATGCACTGGGTAGAAATACCGAACCACACAAGTCACTCAGCCAAGCACAACGCTGGCCCTGGCTAAATCCAGTCAATGTTCCCTCTTCCTACTCTGCAGGTCTAGGAAGACAACCCAGTAACAGCACAAAGGCTACACAACGCTCATTAAAACAGATCACAGCAGCATTCAAAGTCCACGCTCAGACCAGAAGTGCAGATAAGTCCTAATACCATCTACGTGAACTTAGGCAGCCACTGATAAAGTTAATTTGCTGAAGGCAGCAACACTGTACGGTATCCGAACACCATTACTTCTGAAGGGCTGATTTTTAATCTCACATGTGCTCTGATCACTCACACCAAATAGCTACAGCTCAGCGACACAGGACCAGGGGTGCAAGGAGCTCGTTCCCCTGTGCCATCCTCAGAGCCGTACTTTCACGGGATTCCCAAAAGCTGCTGCATTTATGTATGTCACATATCGCCAGGAGAGCCTCGACGTGCGTCCCTTCCCAGCCCTGGCTGTCGGAGGCAGGGGAGAGCTGGCACCGTGTGTGCGCCCCCGGAGCGGGGCAGCCCCCGGGCACTCACCCTGCAGAAAGAGCTAGGAGGTAAAAGTGGTTCCTGCAGTACAACAAAGTCCTGCAAAGAGCTCCGCACAACTCGACAGTGCGGCTCTTGTGAGGGTTAAGCTCTATTACTTCTGGTCTCTGACACTGCTAATGGCACTCCTCAACTAATTGCATTTCTATACCTACACATACGTCTAGGCAACAAGTAAGCCCTTTAATCAAACAGCTTCAGCTACTTCTAATTAATTCAATTTCTATGCCTTTTTAAGAGTACAGGAACACACAAAGATACAGATGATAGAGTGCGCTCTGTTGCCAGCTGACAACCGCTCTGCTCGAGCCTCCCTCCCGATTAAGCCCCGTTCTGTTTCACGATCCTACGCCTTCGGTATTTCTGCCGCTTGAGACTCAGCAGATTCATGCCGGAGACCAAAAGTAAAAAGCTGTGGCTGTGTGGGGTTAGTGACAGTGGAATTACCGCAGTGAATCACTTTTGCATTTGCTTATAGATCCAGATCACCTTTTGCTTTCATCACAAACTACATTCATCTTGTCTGTGGAGCGCATGCAGCAATGCAGCACGAGAAGACTGTGGCATCAGCTGAGCAAACAGACGGAGATGTTTGTACATCCAGGCCTGTCGCAAAGCCTGCGGTGTGAGGGCCACCAGCTTGGAAGGAAATGCTGATTCTTCTTCCCCGTTTACTTCTTTGATAAAGCAGGTCAATGTATCAGGAAAAAAAAAAATCACCCCATCAGTATTTAGGAAAGAGAAATACATATAGCATAAGCTGTCTATTTCAAAGGTATGTATGTACAAAAGGCATGATAAGTGGGTGCTGAATAGTTAGGAGTGGCAATTATCAGTGACACATATCATTATAGTCTCTCAACTTTTCAATAGCACAGAGTTCCTAATACCATGTTTACTAGATCAGGTAAAAGGGGACTCTTAATACTGTGCAAATATGACTTACCAAAGGACTTTGCTTTCTCACCTATTCTTGGGCTTTTCAAATCAACATTATTAATTGGCTGGCTTATCGGTAAGTGCTGTCTGGCAGTTAAAGGATGTTTCCACCCATTGCAACGATACATAGAAACTAAGCAATGTCAGCCACAAGGACAAATAACTTCCATGTTGAAACAGAAAAATATTTTGACACATTGAGGCTTTTTTATGACAGCATAATGCATTTCAGCAGTAATTTACTATCCTTAATTGCATCTGGTATTCCACATTCTATCATCTCTTTTTTCCCCTTACTACATTAATTCAGAACCTTGGCTTACAGTTACAGATACGAAGGCTTTTCTTTTCTTTTCTTTTCTTTTCTTTTTCCCCCCCATTTCTTTTTCTCTGGGCTTCTGTCATTCAGATGTGCATAAAGACATGTTTTGGAATCTGGATGGACTAGTTTCCATACTAGGGAACTTGGCTAGGTACAAGTTTAGGAGGTAACTTTCAGCCCTTCAGATCAACCTTCTCCTTAACCTGCCAGCTCTCCTCAGCACCAAACCCACTTGAAAATGGAGAAAAATGTTTGACTGATAAGGAATGCTCAAAGTAAAGAGCACAAAACTTACCAGGCACCACTTTCTAAAGAAAAACAAAATGCCTAAAGTAAGAAGAGAAGCTTTCACTGTACCGCATCTCACTTTTTTCAGTATGCTTCAACCTGCCGGTGCAGGCTACGTAGAGGCTGAGAGGACAGGTTCTGGCTCCCTACCTCCTCCACTTGGCTGCTCTCTCTCATGCTGATTAACAAGACAAACTTATGAGCACCATAAAAATGCAGAAAGGATCTCAGGAGTCATCCGGGTTACCCCTTACTCTAAAGCAGGGCTATGTACGACAAGTCCAACTGACAGGCGCTTGTCTCTGCAGAGCCTTCAGGGGCAGATATTTTATCTCCCCCCTAGAGAGTCCGCCCAGTACTAAACTGTTCTGGTATTTCATTTTTCTTAGCATCTAACACAAATCTTTGTTGCTACAAGGCTGGCTACATCTTGTCTTATTCTGATGGATGTATCATGCAGATGATCCCCCTTTAGGTTAATGCAGAACAAGAATTTTGGCTTTGGCTGTTTAGTTTACAGAAGGATGTCTGCTTATCTTAAGGAAATTCTCCACTAGAAGCATGATCAGGCCTAATTTATTTATTTTAACTATTTCTGTTTCCTTTACACAGGGTTTGCCTCCACCACCATATTGGCTTTGCAGTTGTGACCTGTGAATTAAGATGCTGTTTCCCCTCTCGCCTTTTTTTTTTTCTTTTAAGGAAATGGTTATTCATTTAGGTAGACATTTAAAGAAAAATCGAACAAATATTTGATGTGCTGTGTTAGCATGAAAAGGGGGAGCACTGTGTAAGCACAGTAAATGCAGGTGAACTGCTTTATATGAGTGAAAAGAAACTGGGGGAAGAAGGGCTACTAACAAGGATAAATCACAGCTGTGCAAATACAGCCCAAATACAGCCCAAATGCAGCAAATACGGGCAGGGTTATTCACAAATGGGACAGATAGTTGCCAAACGCATGACTGTTTTAATTCAGTGCTTGACATATTTAAGCATCACAGAAAAAGTACGAAAAGCACAAGACTACCCGAACAGGCAGCGATGCAGGATGGTACGGTGACTGAGAGCAACAGATGCTTTTTATCCAAAGAGCACAGCACGTTTTCAGATTGACACTGAATATTAATTTAACCACCTATACGTTCTCCCCCTTCAAGACCTAAAATTGTTAAGGGCTTTCCTCTCCCTCCCTTGGCACAACATTCTCACAGTAAAAGCAATCGTTCCCAGTCCTTCGGGCAGAGCTGCGCAGGCTGCGGCCGTCTGCAGGCAGTTTGAGCTGCGGGCCACATGTACCAGCGCTGCAATTAGACTCTTTTATCTATTTCTTTTTGAAATAAATCACTGGCATATGGGTTTGTTATTCATAATATTTACCATTCACTTACTATCTGACCTTCAGTGTACTCTAGTCCTCCCCTGAAACCTGCTCTTCATACCAGCTGTATCTATGGTTGTGGTTCTGCTTGGTTCTGGAATAATCCATTCAGAGGTATTAAAAGAAAACTCCTTGCTCTTTCATTCTACTAAGTCCCACGAGAAAGAAAACACATTCAAAGTCTCGTCCAGCTCTAAAACACTTCTGAACTTTTGGAGGAAAAGAAAAAATCCATTAGCTTCTTTTCTCATTATTTATGTACATAGGCTTCTAACGCTTTAAGGCTTTGCCTGGAATTAGAAGCAGAACAGAGGAAACATAACAAGGAAATCTATTTCTTGGGTATTTCCAGTCCACTTAGTTTGTGGAATTAGGAGGAATTAATTTTTAAAAATGTCATGTGCAAGATTTTCATCTCTGTTTATCAGACCAGAGGGGTTCAGGCTGAATTGCAGAGACGCATCCAAACTTCTGAGCCAGCATCCAAGGCAAACAGACTCCGAACTCTGACGTTCATCAGCGACTTTTTGCCAACCTTCCTATCACACAGCAGAAAGGGCCGTTTGAAATCATCTCGGAGTAACCTGCTTTCACGGTCACGGTCATTTTACTAGCCTCCGTCTGTGTAACACTTTTAAGTCACAAGAACACAAACATTCAGAGAGCAAATGGCTGAAGCCTTGGTCGGGGTTCAGGAATAGCAGACATTTACCAGGATTCAATAATAACCCTTGTTTTTCTGATTACATTAATCTGAGAAAATCGCGTTATCTGGATAGCGATAATAAAATCCCCACTTTTTACTACTACGGCTTCTTCTCTAGGATTTAAATCCCTTCAGAAAGGGACCCATGCCACAGGTCCGCGAATAGGATGCAGACAAGGAGGCGATGCCAGCCGCAGGGTGAGGGGGGGCGTGTTGGATGCGCAGCCACCAGCACCCAGCAGCACCTCAGGGAGAGGGGCCTGAGCTGAGCACCCAGCCCGGAGGGGCTGCCGCTGCCACCACGGGACAGGACCGGAGGACGGGGCACCATTCCCATCAAGTTTTTACTGGCAGAAAGACCAGCAAATAGAGACTGCCAGGGATAAATTTACGTTGGAAGCTAGATGACATGTTCCTCAGAAGACTAAAAGCCTGAAAGAAATCGTCTGACTTCAGGAGGGGCACATGACTGCACGGGGCAATGCGGAAAGTGAAGGTTCCTCTTGATTAGCTTTAAATTTAATTCTTGAGAAGAATTATACCTCTACAGCACTTCCGGAAAAACTACTTGGATGGAATCGCATTTCTGTCAACTCCCAGAGCTCCCACCGGCCTGCACGTGGCGTGGGCCGACTTCTGAGCCTGGAATCCCACTGGAAACGAAGGGCACCAGTTCCGCTAGGACTCGGGATTCATTCCCCTGGAGCAGGAGGAATTATTGCACCGAGCAGGGTCTGAGACGTCCTGACAGCAGATGTGCCTGACTATCTCTACAGCAATTACCAATGATGTGGAAAAACGCTCAGCAGCGAGCTCAGCTCCCTCTTCGGAGGCCAGCGTTCACCAGGGCAAAGCCCCGCACTGATCAGCTAGCGCACGGAGATGAGGAGATAAGGTGCCTCGGTAGGAAAGATTTCTTAATTTCAGAAACACGAAGCCTACATTAAAGCTTACAGGAACCCGAAACAGAAGCATGAGACAAGCTTATGAAGTTTATTAACTAGTTTATAACCTATTCGACAGATTTCCCTACTTCTTTTCTATACCTCTGTATACATTGTCCCTTTCTATATTATTTTTAAAAAGGCAAGAAAAAAGAAAAGAGAGCGGAGCAGTGCCTGCCTTCCGCTCTCAGCCAGGCACTATTTCTGCAGGAAGCTCCCGGCTGCTCTAGCACGCAGCATTAGACAAGGCCAGCAGACAGAAGCGCTGCTATTCTTGCTTCTCTCTTACACCCTCCTCTTCTCTCCGTTGCTCCTATTAGCAAAAACAGTGCAAAACCACACGCAAGCTTTGCTTGTACAGGAAAGTTCCCCAAACTACCGTGGGAGCTCTCGGTGCCAGATTCCTTTCTCTGATGCTGACAGTTGCATTTAAGCCCACTGCTCGAGCAGGTAGCCAACACAGGATTTCAGAATAATTAGATCAATCGCTTGGGTAGCCAAGTAAGGATTTAAGCACTTAATTTAGGTTCCTGTATTATTATTACTATTTTATACAATTTTTTTTTTTTAAAACGTGAGACCTTTCTGCATGCATTAACAGCTGGTCAAGGCACATGTAGAACTGTAAATTTCAAAGAAATGTAACCAGACCTGAAACCCCTACGGCTGCCCAAGTGGACAGAAATTGTCAGCAAAATCCTCCACAGCACTCAGAGAGACAAGGTTCCTTCTTCTCAGCTCAGGAATTTAATCAGGGGATTTTCAACACAAGAGCAAGATAAACCTGGACATTTAGTGAAAATTACTCATGTCATGACTGAAGATGGGAGGATAAAGTTCCCATCCCTTGCTACTTTCTCTTACAAGGAGCCCGCGGAGTGGATCCAGGCCTGCAGAGGCTACGCCCGGTGCTGAGCAATCCCGGCTGCAGCTCCCGGCCCGGGGCAGCCCCGGCGATTCCCAGCAAGCCGGGGACTGGCTTGGAACTGGCAGAGCTGGAAACAAATGGTGCCAGAGTGGGATCTTGGACACGCCGCCATTTCCTCAGCTGCGGCTCCATCTCTTGCTGTGGAAGGACACGACCAGCCCTGCTCTCGTGGCTCTGAAGTAGTTTTTGGGGCTCCGAACTTGGAAAGGCCTCATCAGTTTAAATACCACATAAATGCTCGCTGCTGTCGTACAAGTAAATTACAGCTAAAGACTGGAATTGATTGGAAATTTCCCAACTCAAAACATTCTCTGTTGATAAGTAGCAATTTATTTAAGCAAAGTATTTTTAAATTAAAATTCAGCAGAAGTTAAAGGAAGTAATCCGAAAACATAAGTCGATTAGGTTTAAGTGAAGTGGTTTTGGCCCAACTCAAAATAAAATAAAGTTTTGAAAACTCATTATGTTGTGAAAAGAAACATCCATATGGAGTAAAAAAAAATGTTGAGGACAATCATCAAGACGTGGAGCCAAAATTGTATCCTTACCCTCAAATAAGTCAGGTTTTGTACTGCAGGTTTTAGCATTAGGTGCTCCTCCATCCAACCCCTTCATCTACTACAAAGAGCACAGGGAATTAATTTATTTGCTTGTGATGTGCTCCCACTGCACGTTGAAATTTCCATAGGTAAAGATAGAAGGCACTACTGAACATCACCGCAGAGTGGACTTCCAGTAATTATTTTCCTCTCAAAACCGCCCAGTGAAAAATAAATTGGGGCTTTTTTTCAGAACACATATTTTATAATCTCATAAAAATCTAATCTAATCTAAAAGGCCATCTAACTGGCATCATCAAAATATACTGCGCTCCTGGAACGGGCACGGGACAACAGTCATATCTTTACTGCTGTTTACCCTTGATATATTTCTAGAGCAAAACGTGAACAAAAAAAATCAAATAGAAGCAGAAGCATTTTTTGGTTTTGCTATGATACATATATTTTTTAATTATAGGTCACTGGCATCCTGTTCCCTGCTTTTTGGCTTATTGTTTCTAAGCAGCACCGTAGCTGCCGAGAGGCAAATCCACATCGCTCCCTGCTCTTTCCCCCGCCTTTCTTTTCCTCCCCAGTTACTGTCCAGGTTTTTCTTTTTAGCTGGAGAGCCCTAATAGGCCTCCTACCTGATAGATATTCTCTTTAATAGCTGCAGAATGTGATTAACGGGATACTGCACGCACCCCAAGCTCACTGACTATTCATAAAGCCACCTGGCTCCTGTACCGTACGCGACATACACAACAAATCCCAATCCCAAATTTCCCTCTGGAGCAGAAACCCGCCCCACTCGGCGCACCCTACTCTCACAGCTCTGATGTTATGTTCCCGGCATGGTGTAAATAACCAGTGGCAACACCCACGCATGCCGGCAGCACCATCGCTGTCTGTCCCATGCCCTGCTCTGCCACAATTCCTGCCCCGGCACCTGGTGGTGATCCCGATCCCGGCCCCTGGGGCACGCTCGCCCTCCGACCTGCAGAGCAGCCCAAGTGGGGGTTTCCCTCCGAAGCTCGCATACAGTTCTGAAATCCCAGAGGCTATCATTCCAAATTTGTGATGTTTTGTCTACTCTGGTGATTTAAGGTTTGTCAGAAAATGTCAGAAAGGCCACGAGGCCAAGGGCTTCCTGATGACTGAGGATTTTCTTTCACATGACCTTCCTGAAGTTGATTTTGGGCTCCAGACAGTGCTGCCTTCAGCTCTGACAGGGGCCGGCTGGCAGCAGATTCATGGGGCTCTCTGGGGCATTCTGGCATTTTTAAACTGAGTGGAGGCCGTAATACCTCCTAATCATCCAGAATATTATTTCACTGGTAATCGTCTTACAGGCGGCACGTAAATGCCAGCCTTTCATTCTGCAGTTCATTTCATTAGCAAAAAGAAAAAAGTATGTGCTCAAAGACGTGCAAACTTTTGAAAACAAAGCTTGATTTAAATGAATAAACACGTATGTGGAGCATTTGGAATTTCAATAGGATAGCACGTGTGGGTTTCTGAGCAGGGAATCACTGAAATTATAGATTCGGACTGATAAGCAGGGCTGAGGGAAGTGTCAAATCGTCAGTGCGTGCTTGTGAATGATTTTGCGAACAAAGAAAGTAAAAAGTAAGGAGAGGGTCACTCTCTGGGACACGTGGGCTTCATGCTATTGAGGAAGCTCTTAGCTACAAACATGTTTATGAACCTTAAACATTCGTATGTCTTAAGCAGAAAAACAGCCAAAATGTCCCAAGGAGCCCGCTCTGCTCGCCTTGCACCCCAGCCCCGGCTGACTTTGGCTGCTCGGGCGGGCGCTCGCGGGTCCACGGCCACCGACCAACCGAGCGTGCGGCGTTTTGTTACCGCTTACCAGGGCAGGAACAGAAGGAATTACACGACCAGCTAGCTAATGAGTTATCATTTCTGCCCTAATTAGCCCAGGCTGCCCCGATGCTGAAATACGACTCGGACACTTCTGGTACCTCCCGCGGCGCGCTCTGGTCTTTGTTCTCTGCCCTCGCAGCGGGGCCGGGACCACGCCGAGGCCCCGCGGACCAGACCCGGACCCGTGTCAGGGCCCAGGGCAGGGGCAGCCTCCTGCCTTCTTGCTGCTGGCTCCGTTATAACTGGAGGCAGTTTGTCTGTGAGGGGCTCTAAGCAGGCGAGGTGGCCTCGGGCAGCTCTCCATGCCTGGGGTTCAACGGACACTTACCGTCAGAGTTCAGTAGAGGTGCTCAAACAGCTCTCCCCTCATCACCCTAACTCACGTACCCAAGAAAATAAGGCAGCGGGTTATATGCGTTAGCGTGAAAAGAACAAATCCCCATCACTGCTCTTTGGTTAAAACTGCCGGGTGTAGTGACTCAAGCATGAACTCCGCTGGAGCGGAAGGGAGGAAAAACCAACTTAATTTACCAAAAAACAACATGACAAGTTCGCATCCAGCCCATGCTCTGCATTGCCTTGCCAACCGAGAGCACGGCAAGCAAGCAGGGCAGGAGCCGTGCCGAGGTGCACTGTGTATATCTCGTGGTGCTGCCTGCGGCTCAGCTCCCTCCAACGCACCGCGGGCAGGGGCAGAGCAAGCCGAGCCGCTGCCGGTCTCCCTAAGTCGGCCTGATTTATGGGCTCGGCCCCCAGGCCCCTTTATGGACTCAGCTGTCACGCACACGCACTCCGCGACCGAGCCCAAACAACTGTACCGCAGAAATTAAACGCACGGTGCTCCTCCTGCAACGTAATTTAACCATCGGTTTCTTCGCCGACTTTTCCCCGCCTGCTTTACACCTTCTTTTTGCTTTACATGCTTCATTTCAGCAAAATCAAGGATGCAAACTTCTTAGAAGTACTTAGTTTCCATGGAAACCTAAGCTGACCGCAACATTATTGTTCTCAAGAGGGAACTGACTTTACTATATGTTCATTCACTGAATTAATGGACTCCTGGTTCTTTTATTAGCAGCCCTCTAACAATGGAAAGAGAGAAATGTTATAAAAAAGACCCTCAGACAACTGTCCACTCTTTTGTCCAGGGCTTACTGGAATGACGCAAGCCTATTCACAGAAAGATTATAAAAATCAACTCAAAGCTGCCCCTGTTTGTGGCAGCTAAACATACCTTTATTTCATAAAGATACAACCTATAAAAACAGGCGAACTGAAGCTCGTCGGGAGATAGGAGCAGCACGGCAGCGGTCACGCTGCAGCCGGATTTTGGCTCCTCGCGGCGCGGTCCCCGCACGGCGCTCACTGCCCTCAAGCCCACAGGAGCACGCTCCCCTTCTTTTGGCTCAATCTAAGAGCGCAAAAGCACATGCTGTTTCCAAAATAATTAAATTCAGGCTGGTAAATAGTGGTTCTTGGTAAGTATGAAGGCTGTTTTGAGACACTACCGTTTTGGGTTTGATTCCTCAATATATACAACTAAATGATATAGAAACGTCTCTGAGATTTGGATTCTTATATCAAATTTAGAAACAGTTTTAGAATGTCTTTCGTTAGATATAATGAACATGTAACACATAATACGTGTTAAACACAGAAACGGGAATCTTTTGTGCAAAGTGCTGCAAATCCAGGAACTTTAAACAGCTCAAGCGAGAATCTCGAAGGCGATCTCTCCCTGCATGGGTAATATTTCGACAGACTGTGCCGAGGCCTGAGGGTGTATGGCCCAGCTCGTAATTGCTCCACCAAAGACAGTTAACAGTTCCCTTGCTCTTCTCTAACTACCTTCCTGACTGCTTATTGAAGTCTGATTTCTTACTCCTCTGGGTCATCATTCATCAGTCCCACAGATCCCACCGGGAGAGACCGACCAGACCTTTCCATATCCCCGGTTGCCAGAGGCCATTTCTGACGGCCCATGATATAGAAAATGTCTTCACAGCAATCCAGTGGGACAAACTATGGTTATAATACCCAAATAATCATTTTGCAAATTATCATAATTATCAATCAATCATCTTGTGTGAACAATGTGTTCCTGAAGTATCAGATGGTTCCTGTGACCTGTAGCGTTTTGTATATAATAATAAACCCAGAGAGATTTATGGACCTATCCTGCCTCGTATCTGCAGAACCAAAACATTCGTTATTTTCTTTTTTACTTTTCTTTTAGGAATAAAAGCTCTCCGTCTGCCTCTGTCGTGTTTACTACTTGATACTTTCTCAGAGGTCGAGATTTCTAATCTAACTCAGTTTCTAAGCATAACGTTATTCTAAAAAAATCTATGCGATTTGGGAAAAGTAGCAAAGGTGCTGAATAAATTACTTTTACTTTATAATGTCATCGGCATTATATTACAGGCTGCTAGTAGTTTGCAATGTAAGTATGAAGTCAGCCAAAGGAAAAAAAAATTGTTTTTGTCTTCAGTTTTGGGGTTTTGTTTTGTTTTTTTAACAATGCCAGATTGAATCCAACTCTTTTGAAGCTGATAGCATCTCCCGCTCCCTGTGCAGTACATTCTTGTTAATGGATAAATTCGAGCTCTCGAGAAAGTCAAAGAATAAATTTAAAGCCTTTTGCCAAATGCCTATCCTATTGGATTTTGATAAGACGGCTATTGAGCTTTAATAATGTCTTCTATCCTTTTTCAGCTGGCCCTTAACATGTCTCTTTATTTGTCCCTAAAGCCTCTTCAGCGATGCCTTTTTATTACAAGTCTCTCAGCTTGCTCTCAAGGGAGACAGGGTCGACAAGAGTGATAGATAGATAACTCTATAGATTATCTCCCACAGATGTTTTCTCTCCAGTAGCCCCTCAGGCTATTCCCTCTAAGTAAACAGAAACTAAATAGAGAGTCTACTGAAGAGAGAAGTCCCCGAGGTCTCTTGTCACCGCAGCAGAAAAACAGCCCGACCGGAGGGGCCGGGCTGGCCGGGAGCTCTGCGTGCTCGGCTCCCAAACCCGCACGCGGCGGCGTTGGGAGGGGAGACCAACACCTCGCCGAGCTCCTCGTGGACAGCACGTCTCGTAACGGGCACCGGCCTCGCTTCCTGCCGGAGGAAGTCCGCATCTTTCATCTCCCTCGCAACGTTAAATCAAAATGACAATGGAGATAATGGTGACGGGCCAGTGCTTCGACGCAGTCAACGCGGTGGAGATGCTTAGAAAATTCGGAGTGAAAGAACGCGCGAGCTGCTCCATAAGCAAAATAAACAGAGCGCAGGAAGATGGCTTGGGGAAAAAAAAAAAAAAAGTTTGGGGAATATATGGGGAATATACACCCACCATATAGCTCGCATGTCTGTGCACCTCTCTGAGTGTACGCATTCAGTTTGCTAAAAAAATGTCAATGACTTTCACAATCAATGACTTAAAAACGAAAAAAACAGGGTGAGGAGTTAATGCAGGTTTGTGCAAGTCAAACTGAACATCAGCAAGCAGAGCAGATAGAAGAGAAGTTTGGTAGGAGCACACCGTGTGTTGTTCCATGGCACAGCACACAGAAAAATGACCCTGGGCACAGGTCTTTTAATAGCATTGCTAGAAATCTTAATTCTTGTGAGACAACAACATCGGCTTTCTGGTGTTAGTGGTCCCAGCAGAAACAGCAGCAAGGCAAACTGAGAAATACTGGAAATAGTGGGAAAATCATTCTTATTTTGCTCCAAGCAAAAAAAAGGCCTGCTTTATTATACAGTATAATAGTGTCCTCAGACTTTTCACTGCCTTTTAATTTATGAAAGGTTACATAATAGAGCGTTATTTTCTGGCAACCTAACACCAGAAATAACACTGGGGTCAGTTCTTAAGCAGCGATTGCTTCCTGTACATCTTCCATCCATCTCTCTGCTATCATGCTGGCCTTCCCTGATCTATTTTTCACTGTTTTACAGGTTCTCTCTTCATTCTAGCAATTTTTTCCCTCCCTAGTCCTTGTTACCACCCAGTCCTGAGCCCGTGATACAGCAGTCCATCAAGCGAGCCGCTGCAGATCGCGGCACCTTGGCTGGGCTCTGATTTCCTTCCCCTTGCCTTAGACTGGCCCACCCGCTGCACTTGCATCTGTCTTCAGTCACCTTCTCACCACCAACACATCTCTGAAGGAACAGGAATAAACTGAAGTCAAATCTCAACTATTGCGTCTTTAGGGATATGACAACCGAATGATTTAGAGATGCTAGAAAAGGAAATCTCCCAAGAGGGTTTGTGCCACCAGAGCAAAACGCTACATAGCAAAGAGTGCTTGCAAACTATTCTAAGATACCTCAAAAATTGTACAGAATGGTTTTTCATTCTTTTTCATTTTTTCCTGACTGAAAAGCTGTCTAGCAGTAGTCTTTTCACAAGCCATAAAGTTTAGACTTGAACTCTTTACCTTACTGCTTTGACCTTTTTTACCCTAGCTGTAAAACCCTACTGCCCATCCTTCAATAAATTTATCACCTCATAAACTCCCACTAGTGCTTCTCTACAATGCATTTAAAGAAAGAAGTGGAAGGGCAATCCTCCCCCCCCCTTGTCAAATATCATAATTGTCCAGTTTTATACCTGCTGTCCAGGAAAATATTTAAGGACACGGTGTTTGTTTCAAAGGCCTGTAGTTTTTGCAACATTCTGCTTTGAAACAAAGGTAATGGAGCTTAAATACAAAAACATGTATTCAACACATAAAGCTGCCAGTTTAATGTTTCCTTCCACCATTGTCTCATACAAAGCCTGCTCACTTCAGGGTAATGTAGGTTCAGCGAAATAGGGATGCAGAATTTATTCGTGATATTGTATTTAGAGACTGAGAAAGAAACAGCAGAGCAGTCGTGGGCCACGGAGAATTTTCTCCATCGCTGTGATAAGCGCGTTGTGATAATAAGAACCTGCCACCTTGTCACCACGTCTGCCCAGACAAAAGGATCCCACAGAGGCAGAGGCAAACACCAAGTGAGTTATGGGGATGAACAAGGTAAAAAGTTCAGCAGTGTTGCGATAGGTCCTTTTGCAAGGTCACCGGATGGTCAAGGGACACTGCCTAGTGGAAGCCCGAGTTTCTAAAATAAGAGCTTATTTTTCTCAGGACGGTAAGAATAGAACGGCCCACAACGGACATGCGTCGAAATATCTTTTCCCAAACTAACTTTGGAGCCTGACAAGTATTGCATTTCACTGTGTTTGGCAGAGTGACACAAGTGTTTCCTTTTAACTTTCAGAGTCAGAAGCAGTACTGAAGATGGCCTAAACACATGAATAAAAAAGGCAGTTGTTGCAAGCTCCGATTTAAAATATCTTCCACTTTAAAAAACTCATACTTTCTGAACAGGACTGTGAGTAGCTATGATAAGACCATCACATCTGAAAAGAATTATCATTATTTCAGCAAGGACGCGCTACCTCTGCAGACATCCAGATAGGCTATAATCAAATACGACTTGAAACGCTTTCCCTTAGGAAAGCTGTTAACCAGCAGATAGCCACGGAAAGAACGCCACCTCGGTGCTACGAGAACAGCCCACCCGCCACAGCAGCCTGGCTACTGAAATATGTAGTGCTGAGGCTGCCTCGCAGTTACCATGCAGAAATTTATACAGCTGGGCCGTATTTGGAGCACATTTTTCTCTGGTCAGTATTACAGTTTAAGCATCACAATGTGATGAAAAGCGCTGGTAATACATCATCCTAGTTAAATTTTATCCTTCCACATATCTATTCCTATTCCCTTGGACTTCACGTAAGCCACATTTACATGGTGGAGTGACCTCTAAAAATTTAGCACTTTTAACAAAGGACCAACAATTTCTTTTACTGGAAGAGAGGTAAATGAGGTTTTTAGATTTGGACTGGTAGCTCTTCATATTGTAGCTGAATCAAGAAACACTTCACACTGCTATTTTCTTTTTTCATAAATACTGGAATCACAGAAAGACAGAAAAATACGGCAATAGAACCACAAAATTTAACCCCCAAAAGCAATAGCAAATATTGGAACACTTTCATGACGTTATTGCAATACACACCCTTGTTCAAAATTAAGAGGAGGTAAAAGAAACCAGGTGTATTCCAAAGCCAGACAGTAAAACAACTTGCACGAGGTTAATCCATATCCTACCTTTTTTATATTGCCCTCCTGGGAGGTCACCTCAGGATCAGTCAGTATTTGCTACAAAAAAGAAGAAAAAAAAATTAAACTGAATTGCAGCTAAGAATGATATAAAATAATGAAGATGATGATTATTATTACCATACAAAGGCCAAAACCCTCAACTGCAACTGAGTGACGCAGACATTTGGGAAGTCAGATGGAAGGCGCACAGCAGAGCGCTTACATACTCTCCTATTCTCCCACACATTACGGTTTTCTGTGGTTCTAAAAACACCTCCAGGTCTGGCTGATGTGAGCACACACCGCTTTCCCAGACGGCTCCGAGCGGCCGCATCCTCACGCCAGCGACCGGCCGCGAGGTCGGGGCTCGCGGTGCTTCGGCACCTGGGCGCTTCCCGCAGCCGTGCGGGAAACTCTTTAATTCCTCCCCCAGCAGAGGTGTGGTGACACAAACCATCCGACAGCGGCTGTGTTCCACCTCAGATTAGATCTAGGTCAGCAGGCATTCAGGGAGGTCAAGTACCCAAGCTTCGTGCAACGCTGCAGAGCGCCATCAGGATAAACATCCCACGCGAGGGCTCGATGGAGCAGCCCGGCTCCAAGTACTTAAGTACCTTCTCTGACCTCAGCGGGGATCTCACATGTCTGAGGTTAAGCACATGCTCAAGTGCTAGGGTAGGGTCAAGGTACTCAGGACTTCCAGGCCTGGGCAATGTATTTTGGCTACCGAAGAGCAGAAAAAAAAAAAAAATAATAAAAAGCTCAAAGGAACAGAGATCAAACTGCAAGGAAACCCAAGATACAAAGAGAATAGTTGTACATTGTAAAGATTTATTTAAAAAAAAAAAAAAAAAGGAAGGAAAAAAAAGGAAAGAAAGGAAGGAAAGGGCCAAGTCCTCTCTTGGTGCACTCTGAGCTGACTCTCACCAAATCAAGGCAGCTCTATTGCATTTCAGCAGCTGAGGACTTGGCACAAAGTTCTTGGACGCCCTTGACCATGTCCAGGTGAGATCGACCGATTTACAAATTTCAGAAATGCTGGCAAATATTTCCAAGCTCAGCTGTAACAACAGCGTGCCATGTCTTCAATAGTAAGAATCCTAAGCCATTCTGTATTTTACAACAGCTTTAATAGATACTGAAATTGTGGTTTGGAAAGTAGCTGAAAGCAAACAGGACCAAGAGGCGAATACCCAAGCAATAAAAATCTGTGTGCTCGTGCACTTGCGTGTGCACATGCAGACGCTGAAATACCACCACGAAAATCTATCCCACAGAGCCGGGAGCGTGGGTCCCCAGGTTGCGGGGGATCGGCTGGCTGCTCGGAGGCTCAGAGCATCCCGGCTCCCATTACTTTCCCTGGGAACTGGTGAGAGCCTTTGAGAACCAGGCCATGAAACTTTCAGAGCTGTGATATAAATAGGACGATGCTAAATGACTGAAAAGCCTTCACGAAAACACTGCTGCTTCCAAACGAAGACACCTCGCTGTAATTATTGTATGTAAAATATCTTTAAATACAATTGGTTAAGTATGTGCATTCAGAGTGCATAATCCACCCGTTCATCATGACCATAAACGTAGAGGGGAAAAAAAAACTGAAATGAAGTGCAAATTGGGCTGTGGTATAGTCCTATATAAACAGGCTTAAGAGTCAGGAATTCCTGAGTCTGAATCTAAATGCCAACACAAGCTTCCTTTTGTTGGTTTGGAGAGATCTCTGCTCAAGGGGCAAGTTATGTTTCTCAGAGCATTTTTTTCCCCCTTCAATTCATAGCAGATCCCAAATTTTAAAATTCTGAGAGAACAGAATTTCTCTAAAAAGTATTTCATACACATTCAAAAATTGTAATTCTGCAGAAAAGCATCATGGCTTTTTATCTAAATGCTCACTCGTGGTATTTCAAAATGGTTGTTTTTTGACAAAGTGAAATAGTTTTTCAGTTTCCTTCCATTACAGAACTTCCAGGGAAATAAACCCTGATTTCATGAAGAATTTTTATTCTGATGGAGCCATCTCCACACTCAAGCTGTATGCATTTACATGCAGGGAAAGGTATTTAAGCAAAAGTGGGAGATTTCAAACTCTGTTACGTTTTCCATCCTGCATTTACACCAGACTTTACAAAAGAAAGATGATTACGTCTGCGGTGCAAAAGCACGGGACTAGGTTCTGCCACAGGGTTTCTGCGTTTCTTGAAGGCACCTGAATTTCCTACTTGCCCACGTCGTTAGAACAAGTCGACAGTTTTGGTATTTGGGGGCGAGGCTGTCAGAAGACACAAGCCAAAGCCCAGAGCTGTCAAGCCTTTACCAGGGATCTGACAGAGCCTTCAGAAACCTTCCCGGCTTCAGAAGGAAAGTACAAAATCCTTATTCTGCACTCCCACTTTGGAATGGAAACTGTTTGAAAACGCCTTTCTAGACGGAAGAAAATTTGACAGCCACATCAGGTGTGTCTGCACTCCGCAAGCTCCGCGGGGCGAAGACTTCCCCGGGAGATCTCCGCAGCAGAAGGGGAGCTCAATGAACGCAACGCTGGGATGTAAATACTACCTCCTAATTAAACAAGAGAAAGGGAGAGAGAGAGGGAGAAAGTACCAGATGTGATGTTTATTAATAAGAATAACAAAAGATACTTTGAAAATCTACTCATTGGGTAATTTTAGCTCAGGCTGGACTTCATCTTATGTGAATGCCATAATACTAAATATAGTGCTTGACGTGTACAGTGGGCTGCAGTTTTGCAGTTAACACAGATGTTCTTAAATGTACTCAAAATTTACACCATATGCTTTTTCTATCAACTGATATGTTGATTTTAGCCAAAAGAAAGACAACATGTCAGCAGCAGCCACGTCAGAAGTTGTTTGAGGGATCCGGTTGGAGGTATCTCTCCTCCAACTGATGATGAATTTCATTGCGTTTCATTTCCTGGGTTCAGCAAACTGGTGGCAACAGAACCCTGCCTTACTTACATTAGTTAGGGATGTGCTATAATTTTTGCAAAGCCTCCTGAATGTATACTAAACATGTCAAGTAACACCATGTGATTCTTTTTGAAAAACAGTTTACAAGCTGGCATTCTCCAGCTGCAGTTAACCCTAATTTGATTACATTACCGAGACAGATCACAATGAGCTTATGTAAATAGTAACGTTATCCATTCATTCCGTGAGCTCAGATAAACTGTCATTTAAAAAAAAAAAAAAAGCTTGAATAGGCATGGTTTGATGTGTTCAGCAAACCGAAAGGCAAAGACAACGACAGACTAGGACCTGCCCCTGCTCTTCCACTGTGAGTCTTGGTCTTCGAGAAGCATTTCCATGTTTACACCGCGCTAGAAAGGGAAGAGAAAGCCCAATGGGTCCGCAAAGCTGGCGTGGGGATAACAGCACTTTGGTCAATAACTTGGCTGATCCTTCAGGAAGACCTCAACACATCACAGGTTGGCAAGACACAGTTAACCAAGCACTTTGATACACTTAACTCTTGTTCTTCGTAATCCCATGAATTACTCCTCTGAAAGCTCTGTCCTGGTGTGCCGCAGGACCAACAAATCCTCCTCCTGATGCCGGCTCGCGTGGCTCTGCCCCGAGCATCTTCCCAGCCTTATGCCCATCTGCGTGGCCGTAGCAGCTATCTCGGTAACTCTCCCACCCCCTGGTGCCCAAGGACAATTTACACACGTGCACACAAAAAGCAGCACGCGATGTGTTTCTCGTTGTTACCATTTGCCTGGGACGTGAAGACCATTGCTCATCGCACTGACACACGCTGTTGCTGCCGCAGCAAGGAGCCAACCTACTCTGCCATTAGCAGCTCTGGGGACTGCAAATGCACAAGCAGGAAAGGCTTTGTTTATTTAATAACAATTCTCAAAACAATCTATTTGCCAATTTTGAAGCGAAACCGAAAAGCTGATTTGTGCAAAACGTAACAGTGTCACAACAGCTGTCGCTTTTCTAGCTCTTCGAAGAAGTTTGGCATTAGCTCGGAGGTCTCCTATAGCACGGAGCCAGGCCAGCAGCAACGCGCTGCTGCTAACCAGGAACCCAGCACAGGCGTTCTCCTGGATGCCACAGGGCTCCAAAACGGCACACGGAACCAGTACAAAATCTGTTGAACCCCATACACCAATTTTCAAACAACCTTTAAATAAAAATAAAACATTGAACAGTAAATTTTGTAAGCTCTGAATTCTGCAGAAGACAGATAACTATTTGAAAAGCCCATAAATCGAGTGCCAAAGTTGCCTGAAGTTATACGGTAAATCAGGAGGCAAAGTTTTCAACCTTCTGCCCGGACAGACTGTGGAGCCTCCCTATTGAATACATTGGAATAATTCTTAATCTGACTTACTGCCACCAGAGCTATCAAGTCCTGAAATACAAATGGAAATATCAGTTCTCTCCTCTGCCTGAACGTTATACGATGGCCAAGCACTGCTTCAGGAGCTGCAACACCTTGCGCAAGAAGCACTAAGGTTTTGTAGAAGCACTACAGTGCTCGTTTCTATTAGCCATGTTTTTAAAATATAATGATTTTACAGGCCTTTCTGGCCAAAAATTTACAAAATTCTAGAATTTCTGTAGTAAATAAACTGGCAAAGCACTGTTAACTCGAGGAAATTTTCAATATCCTGTCTTGGGAATTTGAACCGAATGTGCCTGGAATTAAGAGGAAAAGGAGGGAAGCTCTTGTCTGAGAGGAAGGATTTCCTTTCCTGGCTGGTGAGGGAAGGGGGACGAAGAGCACTGCCCTGCCTGGCAAGGAACAAGCCAAGGGCTGCAAAGAGCGTAAAGAATAAACCAACCAGTCACTGCTAAGGGCAATCAGCACAATTGTGAACAGTTAGAGCAGCCAAACTGTGGTTTGTGGACCAGTAACAGGCTGCAAAGCCACGGTATGCACTCCACAGACCATTTGATAACCATTTATTTTTCAGTTGAAAGTCTGAACAAAAAGGTGGTCCAGCGCTGCATGAAAAACATTCAAACTTAGCAGGGATCCACGGCCCCAGATTTCTGGTAATCTGCCCCAGGGCACACCTCTGCACTTGCTCGTGTCTCATCTCCTGGGTGGCCTTACGGAGGAATTTGTGCCGTTTGCTGACTTCCAGGAGAGCTGAATGCAGTTTACGGAGGTGAACCATTACAGGTCATCCTCAAGGGCGTTCAAAAGAAAGGGATGTCCCAAGTCGTGTTTCAGTAAGAAATATCACCTTCACATTACAAGAAATGAACTTCTCTGCAGTCAAACAGGAGCAGGGAGATGTCAGGGGTAGTTAATAGTGAAAAGAGTCAATGTCAGACACTCAGGATATGCTTAGGAAGAGAGGCTGGAAGAAAGGAAATAAACAGGCAATTTACATACATGGTATCACAACTTCTGTATCACTTTTTGAAGACATAACTCCTCCGTGACATTGTGATCAAGTTCAACTGCAAATACCAGGAAGTTAAACAGAATCTAATGGAGAGCATTTGTAATAACTTCAATAAGCTGAGGACTTGAGACTTTCAGCCAAGACAAATAAGAGAGGCTACTGATTAGTAAATGTCACCATTTCTCTTGCCAAGCACTCAGGGGCTGGTGATAGGAGAGCATTTAATATAATCTCACAGTCTTTAGGGGCTGTTTGATTTTATATTGCATTCTTATCGGGTTCTAAAAGTCCAGCGTTAATGAGCATGAGAAATGCACTTGATAATTTGGCAGTTTTGCTAAAAGAGAATGTATTCCATTCATTGCACATGTGCCTTGGATCCAAACTAGAGATGCATTTCCCCTTCACAGGCCGTCACGTGTAACCTCCTTTTCTTTTTCTCCATTTCAGCAACCTGACATCACCTTTAACAGCCACCTATTTACACTGCTTAAATTAAGTGCCTTTACCAACAACAGAGAAGGGGATCCTTCAGGGCTCCAGCAAGGAGATGTGCCCACTGCATTCCCTTCTGCGAGGCAAGCGATTCTTGAAAGAAGAGGAAGTACCAGGGATGGTAAATGACTGGGACAAACCACAAAACCAGTAACAATAAACGTCCAGATTCTGTTCAGACTCTGAGTGACCCAGGAGTTGAAGGAAATCCAGAGGGACAGCACGGTTTGAGAACACGACTGTGTCTCAATATGGCAGTGATGACAGCGTTACGTTAGATACCCAGCTAGCAAAGTGCAGGCAGGTCAAAGTCCCGCTACAATAAACTACAGCCTGACTTTTTGGGGAGAAATTGTGCAACCTTTCCTAGTCCTGACCTGTGTGTTAGGAGTCGCATTCACCAGAATGAAACTAGGTGCACTCAGCGTGCAGGTGGAAGAATTACCCCTCACCTCCCCCATTCGTATGAACGTAAAGCAAGCAGTATTATTTTGGTGCATGTTTCCATTATAAAATTCAATCCTGAAAAGAAGAACGGACACTTCTGTCTGCCTAGCAGAGCAGTATGTACAGCCTAAGGATTAAAACAGACATCCTCAGTATTGAAGTGCTTCTGCATTTACTCGGTTTGTTCGTCTTCAAAACTGGGACCATAACTAGGAGAGTTTGAGAAAATATCAGATCCTGTGACAGAACGTGCTTCTGAACTGCAAAACACTGGTATTTTCACTCGATCCATAGAGAAAATAGTAGTGGAATGGAAGTGTCGGGCCCCCAGCTCTGCATCGTGCCTGCTGCAGGATCACACGAGACAATCGCTTAATGGATCTGCAGCTCGTTATTGTCCAGGCAAAAAAATCATCTTGGAGAGTGAAGTGCAGTGTTTTGGTTAGCAGATCAAGCTTTGCTGTTTGCAGCAATGTAAATAGATTGGGCGGTTAGCTTTAGTCATACACGATCCATCTATCTTTTGTTCTCGACCCTTTTTAGTTATAAAAATGACCTTGATATTGACAGAATAATACAAATGAACTTCCTCTGTACTTCCCATATTGATAACCTGCTTGTTAAGATGATCACTAATATCATAAGTAAACAGGGAGACCATACATCATCTGGTAATGGCAGTGCTGACACGCACTTGGTCTGACGTATGGGGACCTCTGGGCTTTGGCGGAACAGCTCATCCTTCATGTTGCGCTGCAGCCTTTTTATCCAGGACACACACGGGCATACAGATCTATACAGGGCAATGCACTCAGATCCTAATATACAACCACACCTGTGATGACCGAGACGTCTTGCAAGATGCTCTCACAGGGAAGAGGTGTACTGAAGTGGATTCAACAAGTACACCACCTAGTCCCCAGAATAACTCGGCATCTGCACACCAGCCATCTGCGTCTCCCTTTGGGTGAGGTTCGTACACAGCTAACCGACTGATTTGCCCCATTCTCAGTACGAGTATCTCTGAATTCATTTCCAATTCCGATGGCAGCACTTCCAGAAACTCCCTGCTCTTCTTCCTTCAGTGGCAGACGTTCAACACTTTCAAACCAATGCGGCAACATCGACGCTACTCCTTTTTTCCTCACGAAATCCCCTTCGTCATATACAAATTCTTGTCACTGATGCTGACACTGACCAGCATCATTATTGTAGGAAGCAGGAAAGTCTCGGCACCTCGACCTCCACACGCCTGTAGCTGACAAACAGAGGGGCTAGGAGAAGGGGCACCCAGGTAAGAGATTTTCTGCCCCAGGTCTCAAGCCACGAGCAGGGCAGCTGCCCTTGGCCTCTGCCACCGCCCGCTCCGAGCGCCGCAGCCTGCGCGCTTGTGCCTAAGTGCAGTGATCTCACAGCTGAGGACTTGAGAAAGAACAGAGAAAAATGACCTCATTTCTTTCTCTTCCTCGCAGCCTAAAGAGACACTGATAAGAATTACGAATTGTTTCACCACATTTAAAGAGTATATAACTAATAAATTTTTCCTTGGGCGCGCTTTCCTGCCTCGGTCCAAAAGCCAAGTCTTTTCTCTGCCCCAGCAACACGGCGTGGCTGAGCTCGCTGGAACTGCTCTAGCTCCCCGCATGCAAGCACGTCAAATCACAAGCACAAACATAAAAGCAAACTTGCAGCTCACTGCATACAGAATTTGCCAAAAATCCTGCTCAATAAACTGTGTCTATATCTAGAGCTTATCCTCAGTTCCATCAAAATAATGGCCTTCCCTGTAACCATAGTAGTGCACCAAAGCTAAATAGCTAGGCTGTGACACGTAGATTTTTGATCATTAATCACACTTGAAGGAAAATAAAGCCAATATGCAACGTTCCCACCAATTTCAAAAGTTTAAAGTGGGAAATGCACTGTCTCATTTAGCAGCTTAGTTTTGCTGCTCGCGCTGTGAAAGGGACGAATGAGAACAGCAGCCTGCCTAATAGCTGGTACCGTCCAGGGGGAGCGCGGGCTGTCTGGGAATGTATCCCTGCCTGGCACTCAGACAGCGAGGATGGGATATGTCAGTTTGATACCCATCAGCAGGATAACCTAACTGCCACTTTAACATGACAAGGTCGTAGCCAGGCACTGCGATGCAGTAAGAAAAATGGCCCATTAAAGCCTGAGAAGAACTGGAAGAGAAACATAAGGCTGACTGTGAGAGGTTCAAGTCCTGTTTATTTTAGGGGAAGACGCGGATATTCAGTGCTCCTTTGCAGGGCCCATCTCAGAGGTAGCTACTGAAAGAAAAGCAGGAGGATGGTGACCAGCACAAGAAGAGGTTGTGCTGCTGTTTTGCCACTTGTCCTCCAGACTCGCTGCCCCTCAGACCCAGAACAGGGACTTGTCCCGAATCGGCTGGTTAACCTGGGGAGGAACTCCCTGTCGTAATGCTTTCTGCGAGGAAAAAAACAATAGGGGGACAGAAAAGGGCACTTTGTCTTCCTCTTTTTTTCAGAAGTAATATCAAGAAGTTATATTCTCTATAAAGAAAAGTTAACACGGAATTATTCTGCAGACTAACTTCAGACACTGGCACAATCTGTCTCCTATTTAAAAGGGACACAGTGTTGTTTTTCTGAGCTGATAGGGGGTGCCAGGTGAGTTCCCTTTTAAGAGCTGTAGGAACAGTTTCAGACAGAACTGGATAATATTATGCTTGGAATGATAATATTGTGTTTGGAAAAGGTCAATATTTTATTTAATCAGCCAGACAGAGAGTGGGTGGCAATTTCAATGCATTTTCTTGAGACAGGAATTCAGGGAGTCCGAACGGAAATCAGTTTCTGTTTTTTCCTTAGGCTGCTGATGTCTTCCCCAGGTAGGAATTTGTGTCCGGGGCCTCGACATAACAGGGCTGGATAAATGCCCGGCGCCTCTTTGCAGGGAGTGCCACCGGAGAGCGCGTGGCTTCACTTGGCACCTAGTTTGTAAGCCAGCTACACTTCAGGAATTGGTGGGTCAGAGAATTACAAGGGCACCACGCAGACAGCTTTCGGGGCAGACGGCACCCTCCCATCTCTCCACGTAACGCTTCTCCTTCCAACGTCACCTTCAGCACCCAACATCCCTTCCTACTGGGGGCTGTCTGCTACCGACGTGCGTGTGCTGGAGCAAACGAGATCTGTTAATTCTTACAGGAGCCAGCAACACCCACCCTCTGCACCAGGACCGCTTTTGGCCTCCAAGACAGAAATGGGATTTTATTCCCCGAGACAGAGGCAAGTCCTAACCTAGAGAGAACACTGATTAAAAGAGCCAGCAAATAACTAGAGAAATGAGCTTATAAATGCAGCGAGCGCTTCATTTCTTGAGGTCACAAAACTCGACCATTACCTGTCTGCTCACATTTTCTTGATTAGACATCTTCCCAGCAAAAAGACCTCGCGGCCAACCACTTCAAAAAGCCACCTGCCAGAAGCTCCTTCCCTCTTGACCGCACGGTTCAAGCCGTGGGCGCCCGGCTTTCAGAGTGCTTGCTCAGAAAATTTGGAAATCTCCGCAGAAAATTTTCCTGAGGTAAACCAGAACGGCTAATAGATCCTAAAAAATTTACTGTTGTTATCTTTAGTAATTCTAGATTCTAAAAAAAATCACCTTTATTATCCTTAGTAATTCCAGTTGCTCGCCACCAAAACGAAAATGGATTTTTTCATTTGGAGCTCCGTTCAGAACACTACCAAAAAATCCCACACTTTTTCTTTTTTCATTACGAGCTTTGAAAAAGCACACACAGCCCTCCTGGTCGTTAAACACTCCAAGTGCAGTTCTGAAGAAAATCTGGGGAGACCCGGCTCTGAGCATTGATTGCAAGGGGTTTTTCAATCTTGTGCCAAAAGGAACATTGAGGTTTGAAGATGGCTCCCTGCACGATCTTGCCAAACAGCACTTCAGTTTACGTCTTCAAAACTACCACCAAGGGTTCATAGACAAAGAAATGTCCGCAACGTATCCAGATGCTGGAAATGAAACGTATTAGAGCCACTGAAGAGGGTTTAATGAAGTAAAGTGCTTTTTTAACTGCCAGCCCAAAGTAAATAAACACCGATTTGAGCATAGTTAAGAGATTTCACCTTACCAGATCATCTGAACGTGCCATCAAGGAAACCATTGCTTTGTGGAAACAGCACAGCAGCAGCTTAACACTCTTAGAAACTTGGTTCTTGTCTTCCTCAACACCCCAAACCTCTTGGGACTGAGAAAGAGTAAAGCAAGCCCTGCAAAAGCTACAGAACTCCCGCATGCTTGTCAGTCTGTGTTGCCGGGTCACCGGGGTCAATTGGTCCTGCTCTGACTTAAGGAAGGGAAGGATGAAGTCAATGAAGTCATTAGCCACAGGCTGCAGCCGTTTCCCCACGTTTGCCCGTGGCACCTGCTCTAACCAGGCTGGACACCGCCCAAGCCCCGGCTGCTGCAAACGCAGCGACAGCTGGAAGGCGAATACTGCGGGTTTTACACAGAAAAATGCGATCATCCTCGATTGCACGCTCACACACATTTCTTCGAGGGCTATTTTACTGCTTTGAAAGTTTGGCATTGTGCTGCGGATTGTGCTGAAGTTTAGAAAATTCCAAGGGGGACTCTGAGGCTTGGGATGAGTTTGTGGTGTCTCGGATTTCTCCAAAGACGTCTCCTCACCACATCCTTCCATTCCAGGCTCCCTAAATATCATCCCTCGTATTTCAGATGTGTGTTTTTATAATACAAAAGGAATTTGTAAGGCTGTTTTTTGGTTTGTTTTTTAAAGATAAGGAATCTCTTTTAAAGCAGTAAAATAATGATTTCTAGGATTGGGATAAGCAATGGAATAAAGCAGAGAACCAAGAAAGATAATATACTCTGTTATGCAATTGCCCGCTTTGCTACAGCCAAGGCTGTCAATTTGTCCATATATTTATAATTCACAGTTGTTTATCCCCCTTCCCTAATTCAGGCGTGCAGCCTGTTGGTTAGATGAAAGTTAAGATTAAATGCAAAAGCAATGATCTGGCTGACATTTGGTGGGACACTACTTCAGCTTGACTAATCCCTCCCTTCCCAGAGGCTCACTGCTGTGCTCTCCCTTTTGCCAGGAGCACAGCGCCAGTCAGTGTGGTTTCTAAATCGTGTTTTGGTTCAAATCGCAAAAAGAGAACTTTACAATAACTTACACGGGCTGCACTACTTGGTGAAAGCACTAAGAGCGTACTTCACTCTTCTCAAAGCACAAGCTATTCAACAGAGGCCTCAAAAACACACCAAAAAAAAGGTATAAGCTGCTTCGACTGATGCACAGTAAGTGCACCATTTAACATAGACAATTTGGTTTTTGCAATAACTTATTCTACAGCTCTAAATGTTAAACGTTTGGGGTTTCCACCTTCCTGAAAGCCTCCCGGGACGTGCAAGGACCGGGTGTCTGCTGGCTGTCCCGGGGACTTGCCTCCAAGCTCAGCAGCTATTCCTGCTCCACTGCTCCACTTGGCCAGGACACTGGGCACACTACATGGAAACAGCTCCTGAGGTGAAAAGGAGCACTCCTCCTTTACTGGAAAATAAACAGGAGATTACTTTTTGACCTCTCTTTTGCTCTCGGAGCCTTCTGTCTGTACAACCAGTGCTGCTTGTTCTTGTACTTTTCACCACGGAGGATGCACAAGGAAATGACCAAGTGAGCACAAACAATAAAACACAGCAGTAGGAACCAATCCAGCCGTGCTTGGGGTTTTCTTCTAGGCAGGTGTGAAAAAAGATGATTTTCTGGCAGATTTGGCCTTGCAGCATCGCTGTCCTAAGTCACTTAAAAAGCATACACACAGCAACATTTGCAACTTTATCTCACAAACCGTAACACTAGGATCCAAGTGATATGCGTTTGAGTCATTTATTTCCCAGTTTTCATGCAATCTGGTTCAATTATGAATTTGACTGCTTTTTTTTTTGCAGAATATAAAATCCCTTTCCTTGCACCATATAATTGTGTTCCATCGCAGAACTGGTATTCATCATTGCTCTGCTGTCCCCTAGCCTAAAAGATAAACCATCCACAGGGTAATAAATGTCAAACTATGATTATTGATGCTTTCAATTAAATTGATTATCTATTTGAGGTGCATAGCATGGTGATTTATTGCTGTCTCCTTACGTTGCACTTGGCACAATGGCTTCCCTGAAAGGTGAATATTTTGATTGTTTCAACAGATTTTCTATTAATCTGATTTTTTAAAAGGGACTCACAACCATCCGAGTGCCTGCTTAACTGCAATGGCACCTCATCGAATCTGAAATATGCCACCTGTTTGGTTAGCTTCTGCAGAGCGGAGGTTAGGATCCAATATGTGAAAATAGAAAATGAAAACTTTGGTTTAGGTGTTAAGGGAAAGACAGAATACATCCTTGACTTACATCCCTCCTTCAGAAACATTTATTTTTTATGGACTATATCAGACAAAAAGTGTGTATAATGTTGAGCTTTGTTGACTACTTACTATACACCTCGACAGAGGGATGAGATGACCTTCGACTCGTCACTAGCATTGTGTTTTTATTAGTTTCAGATAAGAGGAGCTATAAAATTCAAAGACATTTGCTCACCAATAATAATCAGCAGCTGCTTCACAAACAAGGCTTCTGTTAGCTGTGTCATGGTTAAGGTGACACAAGTTGACCTCTATCTGATAATTTACTTGAAGAAACGCCTCAAACGTGGCAGGACAGCCTCGTACCAGCTTCCGCTGCTGCTGTTTCCTCACAGCACAGTACAGTTTGATCCAACCTGTTTCGGAAAGCAAATCTGCCTCAAAAACGCCTCTCATCCACTCACCAAGGCATGCAGGAAACAAGCACGAGAAAATTATAACTCTCCTAATATGCTTGTTTTGCTAGCTATGAAGAAAATTACGTAAAAACATTTTCAGGCAGGTCGGCTTAGAGAATCTCCATACCAAAACTCATCATTTCCATGGGGGAAAAAAAAAAAAAAATCCAGTGCTGCTAAGCCATTGACTTCAAATTTGAAACAGGGACAATTTTTTCTCCATTATTGCCCACATCTGGTATTTCCAAGTAATGGGAAAGCACCACGTCAGATAACCCTGTGACTAAACTTCCTGGTGCTGCACTCCCCTGACCAAGTTTCCCACCATTTATTATCGGGAGCACCCAGGAAAAAGACCGAAGCCCCGTTGTGCTAGCTGCTACGTAAAACACAGCGATGAGTCTGCCTAGAAGACCTTGATAATAAGTAAACACAGCAGATAAATGGTGGGAAAAGAAAAAGAGAAAGATTGCTATCCCCATTTTACAGACAAGACTGAGACACGAAATTAGGTGACGTGCCAAAACCACACAGTCTCCGGCATTCAGAAATTGAGTTTCCAGCTCCTCAGAGCTAATCTCAACAATAAGGCTGTCAGTCCTCCTCAGATGCAAACACCTTTGACCCCGGTAAGCTCAGAATTATACACACATCAATTCAGACTTTGAAGCCTGGCTTATCTCTCGCTAGTGTAACTGTCCCCTCCGCTGTAACCAACAGGGCTGGCTGAGGGAAAAACAAACTACCAAGGAAGAAGAAAAGAAAAACAAAACCCTGCAGCTCAGGCAGAAATCGCTATCTTGCGTTTGCTGTGGGCTACCTCCATCGTGGCAAAGCCCAAAGGGCTTTATAGCTTGTGTGTGTGGGAATGCTTTAATCACTACCTGACCAACGTAGGAGAGGAGCTAACTGGGGCATCTAACAGCCTAAAGCACTCTGCAGACGAGGTAAGGGCAAACATGAAGGAAACATTTCCATTTGATAATACCAGCTGCACACGGAAAGGCAAATGTAATAACCCACGCTTAAATTTGGCCATCAAACCAGAGCGAAGGCCTCACCTCTCAGCAGCTACGAGTTAGCGCCACATCCTAGGACCAGTTTCTGTCGTATCCCTGTTTGAAAAGTCAACTTGAACAGCTCAGGCTCCAAAAACAGGAGCTCAGCTGAAGGTGAGGCTTCAGGAAAGTCACCCAGAGCATCCTGCTGCTGGGCCACACGGGTCCCACCACCACCACCAGCAGCAGCTGGTGCTGGCTTAGCGAGCCACGCGGCTCACGGAAAAAGAACATGAGAAAGGCCACAAGCAACTGGGAAGCACGATGAGTTCCTGAAGCTCCAGACCGAGGGCAATTTGCTCTGCTGAACATCAAGGCTGTTTCCCCAAAAACAAATATAGGCACTGTAAGGTTTATGTGGCCAGCCCCTGCCCCTGCAGTAGAGGTTAGAAAACGTGACATCTGGTGTCCCAAGGATCTCTGTCTGGCCACGCACAGCTGTAACGATAGCTACACCTTGTAGACAGCACGAGGATATTTTCATGGCTTGAAGGATGATCCTAAAGGCCTGGAAGAACAAAAAAGATGACAAAAAAAAGAAAAAAGCAGGAAACCTCAGGATGAAGGGCCGCGACCTCCCTCCTCAGCACACATCACAAGCTCTCGGATGCACGGAAGCAAATTCCAAGCAACCTCTGCGGCGAGGGTGAGGGCACCGCGCGGGTGCGAGGAGCGATTGGCAGAATGCGCCCTTTGTGGGGCGGCAGCACCGGGAAGGTGTTTGCATATGCAAAGTCCCTGGAGCGCTTCCAGGCGCACGGCGCTGAGCGGTGCGTGTGGACGCAGGAGGAACGCGGTGTTCGGGCTCGTGCTGCCGCCGGGCCCGGCTGCTGGCACGGGCTGAGAGCCCACGAGCACGGGGAAGCACATCCCGCATCGCTCCTCGCTTCACTCTGGGCACTTTCCTTCCACTGGCCAACAAGAAGCGAAACCTGAGCGGCTCAAGGGGACGGGGTGTTTTTTATTTCATTTGACTGGAGAAATAACCAGGCTCCTTCACCCTGGGAAGGTTTGGATGCATGAGAACCGCCCCTTCAGCGCTGATGGTCCACAACCGCTCCCCCCTCACCGAAGTGATGCACGCACAGGGTCACGGCGAGCCGTGCAGCTCCGGGACCCCGTCCTCCGCTTCGCTCTCTGCATTCCTCAGATAGCAGGGTAATGACTGGGGGGTCATGAAAAGGGAAGAACTCGAGCATTTCTTGCTGTTTCCCTTACAAGTTTCTTCTGAAAATTATTTTTCGAATTGCATAGGGTAAAGTTCAGCCCCAGAAAAGGCAAAGAGAAGGAAAACTGAAAGGGAGGCAACGGTGGTTACTTGCTCATTGAGCTCAGACTGGGGCTCACAGATCTTTCCACCAGCCTCAACAAGAACCTCCTGAATCCTCCCAGAAGTTTGGATCACTCTCTCCTTCCCTTTCCTTCCTGCACAAGACGCTAGGATGTGCCCCTTCTAAAGCAACTCTGGGACTTGCTGATGGTTCAGTTCCACGCAAGAAGTGCTGGAGCTCCCTGCTCTGGCCATGAGCGTTGTGGGAGGGCAGCCTCAGAAAGGAAGCGTGTATTTGGCCTTCCGTTCTGTAAGCCCAACCTGGAAGCCAAAATAAAGTGCTGCTTCTCCTCCCTTTCCTCGTATCAGCTAAGAGAAGAACTGTTTTGGTATCGGATCACAAACAACTGCCTGCTGAGATTCCCATCAGTGAAGAAGCTGCAACGTGACCCAAAAGCTCAGCGTCTGCATTCCTGGAAAAAAAGAAACCATCACAGTCCTACTTCAGTTATCTCACCAAAGGCAAGGTCCTCTTTTTTTTTTTTTCTTCTTTTTTTTCTTTTCTTATAGGGACACATTGAGAATGTTACTGCGTTATCATGGCAGCTGGACACAGCTATCAGTAATAACCGTGATGGCTGGACTGGACTGTGCCACAGGAACTGAGTAGGCATCTGCTCTGTTTAACGCACAGGAAGCACGGGGCAGGTTTTAAGAAGTATGCAGAGGATGTAATGGAGCCTCTAATGTGTTTAGGTTTCTCCAGCGGAATCTAGCTTTATCAGAAAACAAAGGTCCTGGTGGGATTATCAGCAGAAAGAAACCCAGAACCTGTCTGGTTAGGAAGGGGGCTATGGAGATTGTTATGTCAAGGTGCAATAGCTTCCTCCCAGGCCAGCTAAAAGCTACTTCTGTATTTGGTCCCCTCCACAGAATTAATGGGAAATCTGTGCCCACGTGCAAGATTTTTAGCACAAATAAATCAGTCCTTGTCTCATGCTGGCTCCTTGCAGAAAGGAAAGAAAAATTAAGATGTCTCTGATGTTGACATTCCTCTCCAAGAACTAGCAGTATCTTAGCAAAACAAAATTTTATTTTTAAGCTGCTTAATAGGAAACACACCAAGCTCGGCCCTGCGATACCTCCGAGTGCTGCAACGCCCTGCCCATCGCGATGAATCGAGTAACGAGTGTCTGAAGGTTACAAAAGCACCTTACACCTTCAGCTGCCCTGCTCCATCTCCAGCTGAGCACCCAACAGCGCGCTGCTACGGGGTGGGAGCAGCCGGGGGAAGGAGGAACCAAAGGCATAAGAAACTTTTTCACAGGCAGTTAAGACGATTGCAATTTAGGAAGCAGCAATTACTCGGAAACGTGATCCTTGATTTTTTTTTCCTTACATGATTAACAAAACAATTACGGTAATTATTTAAATTAAAGTACCAGCCCCGATACCATAAAAATGGGCCCTGTCAGTCTGTTAGTCTCAGCTCAAGGCAGCCGTACAACAGGGAAATGCCAAGGTGAAGCCATGAGATCACAGCTGGTGCCTCCCGAATCTCTCAAAGGTCACCGTGGAGGACTCAGACCTGACTTGTTTTTCAGCTCACCTATATGAGTTTCACAAAATCCAGGTTTACATCCTGGTTAATGTATCAAAACACACCCGTAACAGTGTTTGGATTCAAGGGCCCTTGATGAGACCACGAAATAAATACAGCATGGGTGTTTTAAACAGGGAACCACGATAGCATGGACAACCTCAGCAGCAGACAAGGTGCCTTTTGCCCCCGTACCTCTGCAGCCTGCCTTGTGCTCAGCCCCATCACCCTCCGGTGGCTCCCGGGATCGCCCCCCTCATGGAGCACGACGCATCATGTGCACGCTACCCTTACACAAGCAGTGTGTGCCGATAACAGCGCTACCCTTAAAAAGCAGCTACTGCTGCTCTTGGGTGAGCTGTTTGTTACGGACGGGAAGGGGCAGCTCATCGACAGCCTGAGCCTCTGCCACCCAGGCCAGCCCTAGCCCCGGTCTCCCCGATGGCCCTGCGGCATCTCGGGGCTGCCTGGCACTGCCAGCCGCTCCCCCAAAAGTCGCCGAGCTCTGCTCAGCCTCCCCAGGATGATTTACAAGCGCTGCCTTCAGACGAGAGAGGAGATGAGCCCGTACCCCGCGTCCCTGCCAAAGGCGTCCCCCTCCCCTCTCCCCTATCCCCCGGGCCCGACCGTCCCTCTCCTCCCCCACAAGCACCAGCTAAAAAAGGGAAAGAATGAGAAAGTGAGTAGTCTGTAGCTGGCACTGCAGACAATGTATGTCTTGTGTGAGTAATTTAGCACTATGGCCAGTCAATCTGGTTTCTGGGCCCAATGCCCTGACCCTCTTTAGAGCTGCTCTCTCTCTCCAGCACAGTGTGAAACATTTCCTTTCACAGCACTGACACTTTGCAGATTGAGACGTCAGGCCTGTCCAACTGCAGCAAATTAGCAATTTTTCTTTTACTAATTGGAAATAAAAATGTTTGCTAAGGGAATAATTTGTAGGAATGCAGTGTTAGGTTTCCGGCTTTTTATAAGGATGCTTTAAACTTTATACATGTGCACTTTTCTTCTGTTTTGATGCCTTGCACTGTAAATTTTAATAGGTTACTCGACTGTTAACTTTACAGTCTCGGCCATCCAAAGGATTAAATGAAGTTTTTAATTTATCTTCCTCTCCAAGGCAGCAGGGTCTTCCTAAACAGTGCCTCGCCCGCTGCTCAGTGAGCCCGGAGAAGGAGCACGGCTCCGGAGAGGTGAAAGCACACGCAGCTCCGTGGCACCCCGATGAACGTGGGGCAGGCAGTCTGTGTGCGAGGCCTTCGGTGTGAGGCTCTCCCAAGTCCCCTGGGAGCACGCGGAGGGAGGTGGGCAGCAGCTTCACGGGGGCTTTTCCTCCCCAAGCTGTCACAAACGGGTGGTTCCCTACCTGTGAATCTGCGCAGCCGCCCGGTCACTGTGCTCGCAGCAAATACGGCCAAAAACCTGGCTCCCGCCTGTGCTGGTAGGGAAGAGGGGCAGGAGGCTCCTCTCTGCCGTGGTCCTGCTCCTTTGCTCGAGTGCATTTGGTGCGGAAACACCAAATGTCGGGAAGGGTTTGGTGGTGACAGCGCCTGGATGTTTAACTCCTTTCAAAAGCAAATGCAGACCTGGGACAGTTTGATCTATTTGTTCCTAGAGACCACTCTGCTTTTAAGAAATGGCATGCAAAGGGCAGTCAGTAAAGACTTCTTCAAATAATAAAAAAAGTTTGAGAAAGCGGGATCGAGAAAGAGCCTCCTATAACCTAGGAAAACCTGCTGAAACCCAGAAATGAGAAGGAAATGCCCTTTTGCTGAAATACAATATGTTAGCTTAATATTTCTCCGTAATTCTTAAGGCATGTAATGTCTTCCTGCAAACTGCTCTCAGGCAGGAGTACATTAGCTCTCCCAACAATGCCAGCACATAAAGAGTTACTGTTCTTTCCCCCCGAACCACCCCCACCCCCCCATAAAGCATTTGACAGCCATGCCTAATAATTCTTTCTGGTGTGGTTTTTCTTTTTCTTGATGTCTTTATGTGAATATGAAGCCAGAGTGAAAGGCTTTGGGTGACCCCCGTGAGAGAGAAAAAGTATGAACTACAGAGAAAGCGAGTGAGATATAGGCTCCCTGCGGAGACATAGGCATCTTCTCTGGCAGCTCACCACTTGGCTTCAGAGGGCCTTTGTGAAGGAAAAAGGACTCTTCTTCACTCAGGCTGTGACAATAGGTGTTTTGTCAGAGAGGGACAGGATAAAAAGCAGGGGGTGGGAGGCGAGATCATCATCGGCAAGGGGCTAGCCTTTGGGGCCTGCAGATGTTGGAAGGAGGATGATTTATTGCTCCAGTGTCCTCGGTGGCATTTGGCTACCTTCCCAGAGCCCGGCCGCGGTGGCGGGGCGGGAGGAGGGAGCGCGGCACCGCCGTCCCCATCCCTTCCTCGGGCAGAGCGCGCCGGGGCAGGGGGCCGCGGCAGGCAGCCCCCATGGGGACGGGGCCGCGGGGCAGGGCAGGCCTCACAGAGCCACGTTCCCTGAAGCCCTGCCGACCGCAGGCCGGAGGCACGGCCTCCTCCTAACGCCTCGGCCACAGAAAGGCCCGGCGGAAAAAAAAAAAAAAAGAGGTGCGACGGTTACTTACAAATTACTGGCACCGCGAATCGAATAGCGTGACGGCTTCGTGCTTAGAATAACCGGCCCCAGCTAAGCCACCTTCATCCAAAACCTAAAACTGAGAAGCCCGGGGGTGGTTTTTGTGCACAGGACAAAAAACTTCCTTCCTCCTGCTCCTGTTACCAGCTGGGATAACATAGGCTATTTGTGCACGGTCCTCTCCTTGCCGGGCGATGAGGAAGGAGGGAGCGGGGCCGAGGCGCGAGCCCCGCTGCAGGACAAGGGCGGCCTGGGCCGGGGTGGGCAGGGAGGGAGGGATCGGGTGCCTGTACTCGGTCAGAAGCTACGGAAAGGCTCGGGAACAAATCAGCAGAGAGAAGGAACCCAAAGCTTGGATCCTTCTCCGTGCCCAAAGAAAATCTCAGACCCTTTTGAAGTTTGCCCGCTGCTCCATACATCCAGCATATTGAAAAGTATCCCCGATCGCCGAGCCAGGAACTGCTGGAGAATTTCCAAGAAAAAGGAATCACAGCCTAACAAGAAATACACACCAGGACAGTACATTGCCAGGAGTTTGATTTAGGACTTTTGCTCCAGCTCCTTTCCTCTTTTAATATACAGTTTTCCACCACACTTTCTATATAAATACTGTATCCTATGGCTGACAGCCTCTTTTAGGAGATTTATCCGTTGGTGGATTTACTAAAAATGTTTTCTGTTGAAACAAGCGCATATGCTTCACCTCAGCAAAAGGCACATCCAGAGACAGTATTAAAATACAAAAGCAGTAAATCCCAGACAAGATAGATGCAAATAAAATGCTTCGGAGTCATTTTGTACAGAAATTGCTAGGTAGGAAAGCTGGAAGACAAAATACAAAAGTGGAAAGCGACTGAAAAGGGCATTGAAGAAAAAACATACTAAATTCCCTAGATGAGTTCCACAACAACGACGCTTAACAAAACCCCACTACTGAAAAGACTGCCATTAGTTTCAATTGCCGAGCCCCAATAGCAGCTACTAGGAGGGAAAATCTCAAAATGCATTATTAAGTTCCAGACACACTTTTCTGCATGTACTCAAAACTGTTATATCCATTTACAGAAGGAAGTGAAGCATTCAAAGTATAAGTGACATGTCCAAGGTCACACAAAGAGTCAACTGCAGAGTCAACAGAAGAGTAACTAGATCTTTGCTTAAAATCCCTTGGCTTTGACTGCTAGACAATGGCTCCCCCTCCCACGTAATCAACCAGTTATGGAAAGGCATAAATGCATATTTGCAGGACGAAATATGTTCACTTGAGAATAAAAATGTTTGGATGATTATCTATAGATTATGTGACATTATCCAGACCTCTCTGGTTTGGAAGTTGGATAGAAATTTGATGAATTACAAGCAAGACACAAACGTTATAAGAGAAGCTTTGCTCTGACTATTTCTCTTGGTCTCTGAAAAAAGTAAGAATTGCAGAAATATACCAAAAAATACAATACCCACAGCTCCGAGTTCTCCAAAACCTCCCAAGTTATTATTCTTATTCCCAATATTAGTTTGTTTATCACTATTGGCATTTAATATCCTTCTACTCATCTTGCCACAACTGCGGTTTTACAAAGCAAGCCAGCGACCACAAAGTTTGAGCAAAAAAGTCGATCCAAAAGGCGAAAGAAACAATCTTCTGGACTTTCACAGGCTGTCAGGTCACAAATGCCTCACATTTTCTGACAAAATTATTACTACGACACTATGAGTAAGCCCTACATAGTTTGCACATCTTAGGAGGAGCTGAAATTAAAATAGTCTGAGCTGCCTTTTTATTCGTTTCCACTTTCTGAGACTGTTTGTCAGTGTCCATATGTATACATGGATTCTCCTTACTTGAGAGCAGCAAATCCTGTGTGCTGCGCGGTGTCGAGCGCTCTGGCTCCTGAAGGACGTCATGGCACTGGAAGTAGAATATATGTCAAACGCTGCTGTAAGGGAACACGCTGCTAAAAGCTGGCTTTGTGCTTTTTTTTTATTTTTTTTTTAAGAGGCAGTGTTTGGATGACAGACGTGGATAATACTGCATCTTTAATGCCTCGCAACAAATCGCCACATCAGCACTAAATACCTCCACTTAATTTTTCATTTGGATACGATGAAACATTTTTTCCCATGGAAGGAAAAGTCTGGTCTTTGTGATCGTGGCACTGCCAGCCCAAGTTACAGTAAAGGTTAATCACAAACAAGAGACAAGTAAAGTAGACAAAGAGCATCATACACTTCACTTTTCAATGGATGTTTTCATAAATGTATGAATAATTTAAATTATCATTGCCGAGTATTTATTCGAGTGTTTCAGGGGAAAAAAATGCCTCCTCTTTTTTTTCCCCTCCTTGATTCTTTTCATTTCTGTCTCATCTCTTTTATGTGCTGCATCGGCTGTTTTCTTGCCATCTGAATCAGTTTTTTGGAACAATGGGATGTATGAGGGCTGAGGGGGCAGTTGAAGAATACAGCCCTTGTTGTACACTCTGTGACTTGACATTGATTAATGAGGGTGCGGACATGGGCAGAATTTGATAGAGAGAGAAGGGGAAATTGGAGGACCTGAGGGCACCAGAAGGAGGAGGGCAAGGAGATGAGAGAGCGCGCCACAGCGATGCCAGTGACTGCGCAGCATATGGGAACAGCGAGCGGCGGAAATCACTCTGCACAGGGCCAGCTGCCCGAAACGCATCCGTGATCGCCACCCAGGCTCCTGATACCACGAGGAATACCTAGGAACAGCAGTGGGGCACCTCCGGGAGTATCACAGCGCTCTCGCGGTTTATCCTACAGGTCAAGGCTTGTTGTGTCAATACGGCTCTTCCCTTCACACGAACGCTTGCCCCCAAAAAAGCTTGTAGAAAAAGCTTTATTGTTTCCTCCATTCTTTCACACATACCTCAGCCTCCACCCTGTTGGTTTACTTTCAAAACCTACAGCCACTGAGGTTTGTAACCTCTTCGGCAGGAGTCTGTAACGTGTCTGTGCGTCCCTAAAAACCACATGCAGACCAAGGCTCCCGGGTTGTAGGGGAGGGCTGGGTTGGTCCCACTTAGAGAGATGAGAGTTTGCCAGCTTTCTGCTGATTCCTGTGATGTTCGTTTGGTTCCTCTGAAGGGGCTCACCAAACGAGGTGATCACGAGCACTTCGGCCACCACGTGAAAAGCTGCTGGTACAGGAGTGAAACGCAGCACAGTTCGTACAGCACTAAAGACACGCAGGAGCTACAGTAACTATATCTTGGGATTACTGCTATTAAATACACTGAGAGCAATGTCTGACGAGTCAGAAATCTTTATAGAAACCACTTTTGATGAAACCTGGAAACAAAGCTGCAGTTTCCATAATTTCAGTCAATATAAGAGGGGTGGGGTCCCCCCAAAGCAGCAGCAGCCCAGTTCTCAGACCCAAATTCCAGTTGTTTTGCCGTTCTCCACCGTCCCAGACAAATTCAATACCTGCCAGACTGGTGACTGTGTGCGAATCCAGCTCGGCCTCTCATTCAGGGCTGTTCTCTCTCGCACAAAACACGAGATGTTCATTTAGGGAGACGCTTGTCCCCGCGCCCTACGTGAGCGCTCTCGCCACCAGCCTGCGGGCCACGCGAAGCGGGTCTCAGTTCTGCTTTGCATCAAGGACAGCGAAAGGCCCCGGCTTTGCTGGTGTGTCCATACAGGCACACGGAGTTTCACAGATGTGTAAGGACTGTCCTCCCTCTCGCTCAGCGCCGTGACCACCACCAGCCGGCCACCAGCTTAGCGCCTCTCCCCGAGAACAACCCCAAAACACGGCAGGCAGACATCAACTGCCTTCTGGCTGCTGGATGCACGCGACCTGTCTGGGCACCGGGGGTTTGTGCAAGGCCAAAAGCAGCCTCCTGTCGCCGAACAGCCCGGCTGAACGCAACGCCTCGGCCTTTTGCGCTGTGGCAGAGTCCTCCAGCGTCTCCCTTTCTCTCTCCTCTGCCTCCGCACCGCAGACAAGCAGCGCGGTGATCACCTGCAATGGCAGCCACAGAGGGTGACCTGAGCCCTAGAGCTACTGCTGGAACAAATGAGAGAGCTTAACTAGAGCAAGACTGGCATAAAAAGGAAAGAGAAAAAAAGAGAGGAACAAAGATTCCGTCCAATTTGCTCTTTTCGGCATTGTAAAAACTGGCCTGTTTCCCAGTATATCACTCTGCCATTGAATAAGGTCAATTGCAGAGCAGTTCTTCAGTCATCCTGATGGGTTTTCATGAGAAAGTGAATGGAGTGCAAATTAGCCAAAGTCGTCACAAGCTTTTTTACTGTCACTCTAAGCCTGACAGTCCAAAGGAAAATGAGGATTAATAAATCTAACGAACTTTCTCTATTATCCAAGCCAGGTTAGGAAACTATTTATTGTCTCTCTTTTTCTATGTTTCATCCATTTTGCCTACTGTGGTGAAGCATTTCAAGAAGAAAGGAACAACAGACGCACGCACACACACGCTTGCACGCACACACAGAGCTTAACCTCTCCAAATCTGCTAGACAGAGCCACAGACATACCAGAAAATAAAGGCACCGGCATCATGCGAGCAAATCAAGATTTTAAGATAATTCCACCTTGCACGCTATGTGCAGTTTTATAAGAATCCTTACAACTGCTGATTTCCATCAACTATGACGTGTTCAATGTGCAAAACATGCATTCTGTGGGAGAAAGAATAATGAGAGCTGGCAAGTTTCAAAAACTGTTTTTAAAGGGCAAAAAAAATGTTTCAACTTAAGGGGAAACAATTCTAATGATTGTATACACATTTGTTAAGATTTTATTGCCCTTTCAAAATTACTAACTTTACGTCAGTAGAATAAGGCATTTCAGTAGCTACTGGTTTAGAATGTGAATCTTTACTAATTTATTACAATCATTTTTATTTGGATGAATTTGGAAAACTAGCTTAACTAAGAGAGAATTGCCTGAAACATTCTCAGGACCAGCGATGCCAAGCCTCTCACAGAGGTGATGGAAAAGAACTCTAGGGCCCATTTAGCATTTTTGTGTTTGGGGGGATATACCATATTTACACGTGTACGTGTATATACGTATGTATGTAAGTCTAGCATAATGCAAATCTGTCCAACTTCACCGCAGAACACAAAACATTATCCCATGTAATGTGCTGCAATTTTAGTTTTCATTTGAGAATTTCAAAGTCCTTAAAAACTTCCATGAATCAGCACTCAGGCTGCCTGAAAATAAATGCACATTTTTTCAGAATGCACGTCTTAAGCACCAGTTAAAACATTTCATGTCTGTGGTAGGACAGGTGGGGAAAAGGAGACAAAGAGATCAGTCCCTTGCAGATGTCCACGGAATAAATGCCTGGGAGGAGACCAGACCAAACTTCAGGTCACCTGGCTCCTATGGTAATCGTTACGAAAAGTGATCTAACTCCTCATTTCTGCTCATAAGAACTATATTAACAATAGAAGCAAGTAGAGAACACCGTACACGAAAGGTTGGGATCAGGGTCTTAATAAAAACACGCATAGTATTACAACTAGGGACAAAGACAAGGGAACATCGAACCAAAGCCCAACAGAATGCTGAACATCAGCTACAGTCTAAACTGATGCAATTTTTCATTTTCCTCCCGGTAAACACGAAAACCCTGATTTCAAACCTTGCTTCTTGCCTTTATGTTGGTACTGACAGTAAGTGCATTTCTCTCCTGTCCTAATTGGTAATCTTCTTTCAGTAATAATAGGAAAAGTTAAAGAAGAAAGCACAAGTTTTCATTCTGGAAGTTACTCAAAAAAAACCCTTTGATTTGCTTTAATTTCTTCCATCCTTCTTTGAGATGATCAGAATTGTAGACAAAAAGAAATCGTTAAATACAAAGTTTGACACATTCATTGCTGCAGTAGGTAGCAAACCAGTTTAAAGTCAAGCCAAAGAGTTTGTTTTAACATTTTGCTTTGCTTTCACCTTTCACGCGAAGACACTTATCAGAGTAAATGCCCCCTGAGGAAGCTCAGCTACGGTCTGACTAACCGGAGAGAAATTGTTTAGCATTCAAAGCAATCTGGGGTTTGTTGAGATTTCTCCTCTCCTACTTTTACAGTCACTTGCCATTCCATTTAATAAGAGAGAAAACTTTCCTGACCGTCTAAATTATGCCATTCAAGATATTAAGGAAAACACACATACCCTGAAGTAAAGGTAAAATTATGCTGTAATCATCAAATCAGCCTTCTCTTCTTTATCCCATCTGTATATTCTCCATGTAAATGCTCAAGTATTGGCTGGAAAGCTACACGAGCAGCACAGTCCTACCTGCTTGCCACTTAAATTGCTGGTATTTTAATCTCATCAAAGAATCTGAGTTTTTCTTCCTGCTGTTTTGACTTTGCTGTCTCTTACTCTTGTCACATTCACTAGTTTTGAATAAGTGCAGAACTTGCATTTACAGAATTTGCAATCTGCAAGATTGTTTAAGTGATTTATCAAATACTTTGATTGAACACTTATTGCCATTCCAGTTCTGAATCTCATTTAAATTGACTGGGCTTGACATAAGCCTTTAGAGTGAACACAGAAACGAGTCCAGGCTGTGTCAGGTACAGCACGGGGGGAAAACAAGTTCCACCTCCAGCCACAGCACCGCAGGAGCTGCACGCTGACAAAACTGCCCAAGGAGCATGTTCCCCGTTAAGCATTTTAACTCTGATAAAACCAGAATACCAACAAGCAGGCGGTTTGGTTTATCAAGGATCCAGCATAATGTCTCCGCAGGTAGGTCTGTGACGCACACAACATCTAGCATCACCCAGACTGCTGAAGAGAAGCTTGGCATCACCTCCCCACAACTTGGGTAAGCTCTGCACAGCCACGAAGACCACTTCAGTAGAAATTACCATCACTTTGCACTCACAGACAACATACAGATCAGGGCTCTGTATCACAATGAGCTCCAAGGAAGCTTCAGATATCTACAAAGTTGAAAAATGGGGAATTATTGTCATCAGATGGACATTTCTGGAGGATAGCAGGCAAATGGAGGGCGAGTTGGAACACCTACACAGAAATCTAATGGCACAACACCAGTAGGGATGCAGCAAAACTCTTCCCATCAAATTAGAAAGCAATGCACCACAGATAAACATCATTAAAAAGATATATTGTTTAACAGGAAAAGGAAAAACACATCTGTAACCACAAACTTTCTTCACATTTAACTCCGTGTTCCTGTACGAAGTGTACACCCTGCATACCCATTCTGGTATGTCGCTTGTTTTTACCCCTGCTCCAAAGATGTGATTCAACAGATGAGTGAACTGAAGCAGGCAGCGGGGACCCCAGAGATTATGTACCTGCTAATTACACACGTGGGTCAGGAGAGGCCTGGCGCAGCTCTGACAAGCACAAGGTTCTCACTGCAGCCTGCTGCGAGAAGCCCTCGGCTTTCAAATAAACTGGATAAAAACATTTCAAAGAGCCAACATTTGTTGATCCGCAAGGTTGCTGCAAATCCGCTTCTTCCTTCAGGATTTTGGTGCAGAAAATGGATGCTGCACCGGGCGCTGATTGCGCGTGGCCGTGAGCGCAGCAGCGGCGCCGGCAGCCGACTGCTCGCGTCTGGCAGCTCTCATTCATCACAGCCTCTGCTGCTTGTGGTGAGGCCACAAGTTAACCTCCACAGATTTATATCAATAAATACCACGGAGGCTTTCAGACTTGCCACTTCCTAATAACAAATCAATGTTTATTGCCTTTGTTTCTAATTTTGCTTCATTTCAGGAGATTTTATGGAGTTACAGGTCCCCTTGCATGTTCGGTGCCTTAAACTGGACCAGGTGCCACTTGAAATTAAGTAATAATGCAATAAATTTATGTAATTAGTAGAGCTGAGCGCTCCTCTCCCACCAATTCTTGATGCCCCACCATGTCTGGAGCCCCCCCATACCTCGCAGTGCTGGCACCCAAACCAGAGCCACTGACCACCAATCCCTCGTGCTGCAGCTAGCCCAGCAAGCTTTGCCTACCTTGTGCTAAATGTAAGCCAGCAAAGTGAAAGGCAGCCTACACAGCCTTCGTTCACACCGGTGAACTACCAAGACTGGAAAACTACAGATCTTGTAACTAACACCAGAAGTTCATTAAACCTAACGAAACATCCTTTGAACAATGACAACGCTGACTTCAATTGTCAATTCTGCTTTGCTGATCTCAGCGACACACACAAGAAGTATACGGCACAAAGCTGCGTGTGCTACAGAAGTACAATATCTGACAAATAAAATGCTTTGGTAAGGTACTCGCAGACGTAAACGTGACTCCACCAGAGAAACAAGGGATTTGTTCTTTGTTTTCATTTCTAGCTTGACTGAAGTGAAAGCTGGCTTTCCAAGACTCATTCAAGACTCTCCCTACTTAAAATAAATAAATAAAGCAGGCCAACTACAATACCAGTTTACATTTTCTTTCTCCTACCCGTTTTCCTTCTCTCCTCCCAGGAAAAGAGAGAGAGTGGCTCTCCGAAGGTTTCGTAATTTAAGGTAGAACAAATACTTTCCTCCAAGCGTGTTTGCTCTGACTGCAGCATCACCTTCCACGGCACAGCCATTTAGAAACAAAACTTAGAAATTAATAAAAGTACACAAATGCCATAATTTCTTCAAAAGTAACGAGTAGAGACAGGCCAAAGGCAGAGTGGCTTGCAAGCACCCAGGGTTCAGAAGCGATCAGATACGGAGTTTTCATCGTTAACAACAGGCAAGCAAAGATTGAGTAAGTGAATTTGTTTCAGTTCCTAAGAGATTAAAGTTACATGCTTCTGCAGTATAATGCTTGCGATTCTGTCTTATTAAATCTGTTGTCTTTCAGGCTCATGGCATTTTCAATGCTTCCTCCAAACTCATGTGGGATAATGCACTTCCAAAAAGCAGGCTCTAGGTATGCACATTCTTAAAATCAACCACTCAACCCGCATCCAAATAAAAGTGAGCTTTCCTACCCATTTTCCCCTAGAAAGGAAGCTCAGAGCCCTTTTATGCATTGTGAATGGCCCACCTAATTTAGACTGAATTATACCCTAACCTTCATTTCCCCTTTACTTCTTTGCTCCATTCAGTGGTTTCTGACTTCAGCTAATTCACTAACAATCCCAGCTGGTCCTTCCCAGCTCCCACTTCTTTAGCACATTGTCCAAGGAAACTATGTGCTCCCATCTACACTGGTATTCCACTCTCCAATTAACCTACTGCTGAGAGGCTTTACCCCTTTCCACCGTCCATTCCTCCGCACATACATTTTTTTTTTTAACCTTTTACTTCTTGAATTAAAGTTTATAAGATCCCTTCCAGGTGAGAAGGCGTTAAATTTATTTGCTAAACGTGGTGCTGGTTACGCAGGAAGACATAACACGCAATCAGGAGATAGCTGTGAAAACATAATCTGGCTCATCTAGAATGCATTTCGAAGCCAAGTATTAAGGCGCAGATGTTTAAGATACAAGTAAACAAATAACAAAGGAATTTCAACACTTGCTGTATGACAGGCATATGCTTGTTCTTCCTGCTGAAACCATGCAGAGTAACTGAGGTCAGCCAGAGGTATGGCTGGTATTTGATACACGCGGCCCTGCAGTAGCACTGCTGAGGACGCGGAGATGGATTTTCTATTCTCACATTTAGAAACAATCCGTCACTTCTCTATCACAGAGTTCCAGCCCTGGTGATGAGAAGGAATGCCTGCGCCCGTGCACCCGTGTGCTCTTTACTCTGGAAGTTTGACCATGGCTGCAAGAGGTAACTGTCAAACACGTCCGTACTTCAGGTCTGTTTTACTGATTCCTTCAGCACTGTTTTCCCTAATTAGGGACACAGATAATCCTAGTCATCAGATACCTGATCATCACTCATCTACTTGTGCAAGCAGAATAAATCAGGCCAGAAATGATTCTCCTGTCTTGGGAGACAAGCCAAGACTTTGACATGGTGAAGCCCCCTACCCAGTATCTAATTACGTACAGAAAATTCCCAACTGCTGGCAAACCCCACCTGGATTCACACTGGAGACTCACTCGCTGTTACGGGGAGTGTCCTGCACACAGCCTGTGCTGGGTCTGACAAAAATGCTCTCCTTTTTATTTAAACTGCTGCAGTTATTCCAAAAAACCACTTTTCTAACAGATTAAGACCACGCTTTAAAAGCCTCAGACTTTAATGTATGTTTCCCGAAAGCCATTTAACATTTCATTTCCTTATGCAATGCCAAGTGTCTTCTTTTGAGGTAAATGGCACAAATCTCACTGTTGACAAGATCCTAGATGAAACAAAGATAGTGAAAATGTAATTGATGGCTGTTAAACACCTACCTCCCCCAGTTCCTTCTTTCTCGTACATTTGCTTAGAACCAAGTGAGCATAATAGCAGCACGGCGCTCAAAGTGGTTTTCGGAATCAGGCAGTGAGAAAGTCAATATGGAGCAGCGTGTCCATTTGTTTTGATTTATCTCACTAACTTCAATTGACAGTTAATTCATCAGAGTAGGAAAATGCCAGTCTAGTGAAAACACAACTCGTGAAGGAGAGAGAACAGAGTGGAAAACGTAGCGTGTGGATAATACAGGTAATAAATTAAAAGATACAGTATCAGTATTTTATCAGCCACGTTCTGAATTCGCTATATTCCTCCTCTTGCCAATTACAGCTTGTAGTGAGCAGTGAATTTACACATGCATTTACTGATACGTATCGCAGGCACAAGCCCTTTACAAAATGAATCAATTCTGAAAAAGAGGAGAAGACTCCCAACTTACCAGCAATATCAACCCCACTATGTTTTTATAGGTTTAAATCTCACTAAATAACATCTCTTGCAGAAACAACGGTTTGGGAGGTGCAAGCTGCACATCAACATCAGAAAGTAAATAGAAATGAACGAGTAACTTCGGAAGCATCATAAACTGGTACAGTTCATATAGCCAAAGGACCAGGATCGCAGAACAGGACGACAGAAGAAATTTCCTCTCTCCTCCCCTCACTCCACCTCGCACCTCTCCAGGTGCAGGGAGTGGAGGGGAAGACTTGCATCTTCCTAAGGACACAGGATGGGCAGAGGCCTTAGAGGGGCAGCATCCCCCGTACCTGGGAGCACCGCTTGGTGTGCTCTGTGTTTTAGTCCTTTGACCCCACAACTCTTCCCTTTATGTCATTTGTTGCTACCCAGAATCATTTAATTTCTCCCCCTTTTTTTTTTTTTTCGGTTGTTTGCGAAGTTTGCGTGCTTATTAAAGCCTAAGCACAGCTGCAGTGGACTACAAGAAATTAAGCTTCTCTCTGTTCATTTCCCAGGGAACTGGACAAGAGCCACAAGCAGCCTGCCCTGTTTAAAGTATCTGCATTTTGCCTCAACAAGTCTCCAGAAAGGCAGCTTTTTATCTCTCTTCCACACTGCTGAAATTCATTTTCTGATATGATATAAGCACTTATGAATAGCAAAAGACACTTCTGAGAGTGGAAGCGTCTGCAAATCAGTATTTAGAAGCGTGCTGTAGTTGATATTTAAGAGATGAGACGCACGCACCTTTTCTTTGAACGCACCTAAATACAGGACAGGGTGCAAGCTTTGTAACAGTGAAGTACTTTTGCATTATTAACCTCTTTCAATACAAGATTAAACACAACCACTGCTGAGTGCAAAACAGATTGCATCAACTCTAAAACTACGACTTCCATGTTACTAGCTAAAGGACTGCAAAAGCACAAATACATTCTGGATTAGCAACACAGAAGATATAAAGAAATCACAGCCTGAACTTTCACCCAAATATCTAAATTAAATCAGAAGTCTTCCAAAGGTTTATAAAAGTCTAGTTGTTGTTTTTTTTTTTTTTTTGTTATAATCACAAGGCACTGCATTTCAAGGGCTTTTTTTGCTCAGAAAGGAAAATGTCAATGCCTGCGGTGGGATTTACAGGTACGTGTGGACACAGGAAGGTCCAAATTCTCATAGCCAAAATGCCCAGCTTGTCCAGTGCCTAGGCTGGACTCCTCGTAACCTTAAAATAATTTCACAGCATTGGTCCTTTATCTGAAGCCAGTTTCTATACATCTTGTGGTTGCTGTTTGCAAGCACTTGTCACAAGATGTTTCTTCAGAGTATTTCTGCCCTGCCGCTCACTTGACTGCTCCACAGTCCCCCTCCCACCCCCTCCACCTGCGATTCCATCCTTCGCCTCTTCCTTCTTTTCCACCTATAGGCCAGATATACCAAACAGTTCAAATAACAGTCCGAAAGCCCCAAATGTCCACACGTTACATTTTTGCACAGGACGCCTCTGCTGCTTGGCCGTCACAGCAGTCCCGCGGCAGCGCACACGCCAGCCCTGCTGCACAGGGCCAGGTAATAACCACCACCGCCAACACCGCAGGCTACGTCACTGGAGCTGTACTTAATTCTTCCCTTGCTAAAGCTTTCAGCTCAACTCAATTAAAGTAATTCACCACAATGCTTCACAAAGTTTTCCAGACGAGGATTTTTCCCTCCTCTCAACCGAGCGACCTGTGCGTTAACAATGATGTTTGAGTTGTTTATCAGCTCCTTGTTTCATTAAATAAAAGATGAAGAAAGCTAAAAGGTGGAAGCACTAAAAAAATCTGATGCCTTATGGCGTTAGGGGTGGAACTTTCCAACCCCACTGCCGCTAGCAGCTGCCGGTGTTGTACAGCAGGATATTCACCCACACCATGGTCGACAACTCCCCCCTCCTTCAGGAGACAAACATTTACTCCCCTCCTCACAGCAAGTCCCTCGGACTACGGCTGTTGTCAGCTACAAGAGGATCTTTTATTTCATACAGGGCTCTTCTACGCTTGCCAAGTTCACCTTTAAAAGAAAAAACAAAACAAAACAAAACAAAACGCTTCTTGCAGCGTTAAAATCATGCTCCCAGTAACACTTTTGCTGCTCTGCTGCACAGGAATACTTTCAGTACGTATAGAGATGTAACCTGGTTTTTTAATATTTGCTTCAAATCGATAAACTTGATTTCAGCTCGTGGAAAGCCCTCCTTGGCTGCTCTGAGCATCTGGAGCCCTGCTCGGCCCTGATGGGGTCTGTGGTGTGCTCCCTGGGGACAGCGCTCCCCAGGGACAGAGCTCCTCGTCGCACCGAGCCTCTGGCACAACACCCCCGGGACGGGGAGCTCAGGGTAGGAAGTTTATCCAGTTCCCCACATCGCTCTTCTCTTCCAAACATTTGGCTTTCGGGATTTCCCCCCCGCCCCTTCCCTTCCCCTTACTCCAAGTTTAAGGCAGTTCACCACTTACGGTCATTTACAGCTTACATCTCAGCAAATCCAGAAGGTGTCTGATGAAAAAGAGGGACTAGCCAAGCATCTTAATCCCCCTGTTCATTCATGCTCTCTGTAATGTTCTTTCAGGCCTCTGCTGAGAGACTGGGCTGAAATGAAGGCTGATAAATTAGTCTGGAGGGAAACAAGGCAGATTCTGCTTGTAAAAGGTCATTCCAACTTTGTTCTGGGTGAGGGTTTATCTTGACTGCAGCTGCGACAGACAATGGCCGGGGCCTAAACGGCAGAAATCCTAGCTCTGCTCATGAAATTACTGTGCTGATAAGGTAGAATGGACTTCAGTGAGATCTAAATGGGAAAAGGGAGGTGGGGGGACAAGGGTGAAATGTAGGTATTTTTGAACATGATTGAACAGGGATGGCACAATAAGATGTACAATTAAAGCAATGACTTGCCCAGGCATTATCTGAAAGCGAAGAAACATACTGCTCACTAATCAGATCAAAAGGAAGAAAATACCCACTCCTGTGTGCTGAATGACCCGTCGCAGTGCAAACACAGGCGCAAGCGGGCTGGGAACCGCAGCCTCTATACCAGGAAGGTTATGGAATACATTAAACAAAGGTATTTGTTAAAGATCAGGGCTTCTGAACCACTGCATCAGTTATTATACGTTACACTGCTTCCAGGAGCTACAGGAGATTTACTTCAATAGCGACGTGCTGCCAGGAGCGGCCTAAATAAGCCCCACCGAGGAGTGTGCGTGAGCAGGACACCTGGCTGAGCGCACCCTTCACCGAGCAGCACTTTCATTTTTTTCAGCACATTTTGTGCGTTTCTGAGGCAGAGAGGTAAGTGATGGCAAGTTCTGACGAACCACTCTCTGGTCTGTGCTTCCCCATGTGTACACAAATCGACTTTCCTTGTGAGACAGATGCCTCTCCTTTATTTACACATCCCACTTGAATGTGCATGTCTCTGATCAATGCAAACACATCAAATGGTCGCAGCGCACTGCTACCAGTCTGGAACCCGATTAAGCTAACCAGCTTCCACTTAGGCCTGTGCCCCAAATGATCTCGTTATCTGTTTACTTTCAGAGAGGACAGCGAGAACCAGGAAATGAAGAGCGATGCACGAGTGACTCGAGGTGGATATTCCACAAGGACGCTTCGCAGAGCAGCTGGCCTTAGCCACGAGCTGAGAAACCAGGCACAGGACCAGTAGGAAACTTTCCAAAGACTCCCCTCTGCCCAGAAACACTCCTTCCACTCCGGCTGCCCAATTCCCCACCGCGTCCAACCACCGGCCATCCTCCTGCAGACATACTTCTTCGTTAATGCTGCTAAATGGGACTCGAAATTAGCTTCACGCCTTCCTTGGATAAACAGCCCGTGTTTTTCAAAGCTGTAAACTTTCAGTACAAGGACTGTCTCATTTTGCAGAGGTCCCACTACTTTGCTCTGATGAAATAAACAAAAAGTGGAAGGGATGAATAATTAACTGACATGCTAACAGGTGAGGAACAAAGACCCAACTATGTCCCACTGCTGGAGAAAAAGCAATAGACCCAACTTTTCACTTTCATCTCCATATACAACAACATAAATCCTTTGCATTTCTGGAGCCAAATAAGAAGCAACCTAAGTGCCAAAGTGTGAGAAGTGCTAAAATCCCACAAAGTAAGAGTTGCTATATTTAGCAGTTCAAATCTGCGGTGCTGCTCCATATTTGCTATGGGAAGAGAAGGACAGTGCCAAATTATGCAGGGAACGTGATTTCCCCTTTCTATGAAAGCAATTAACATTTTCCTCTGGAAAATCTGCTGTTGTTACTCCACTTCTTGCATCGTACAGATTGAGGAAAAGAAATTTAACTTAAAACCTGCAGACTCCACGATTCACCAGGACCTCAAACAAGGTTCACTCACGTCACAAACCTTTGGAGTCCGAACCCGTGCTTAAGCCTTGACTCGAAGGTGCCTGATGACTTTCTCTAGTGCCTTACCACAGAGGTTACTGGAACTCAGGGACCAGGGATGAGCTGCACAGGAAACGGACTGCTGGAGAATAACAGGGTGAACACCCAAAATGTTTAGCAGTAAGGGTCCCTCCATGCAGTAAGGGGCAAATACAAGCGGTGCGTGCAAGCAGGAGCGGTGCAGTGGCACAGACACAAGCTCAGCAGCGAGCCTGGGCTACCACCCCACGAGCCGTGCGGGGTCCGCGATGCCCAGCAGCGTGCCAGCGTTGCCCACTAGTGCACGGCACCAGCACGGTCTCCTTCGACAGCAAACGCATCCCCGATGGCCACGCAGAAGCAGCCAGGAACTGCAGAGCGAGACCCTTTGCACTGCTTCCACCTTCTGAAACCGCAATGCGAACAGTGTGTGGAATGACACCTCCTCCAAGTCCCACGTATGTTTACGGTTTAATTCTAACTTATTGCCTATTCCCTCTACAAAAGCTTACTGTGTTCCAATGCTCCGCCGGCCAGGCATTTCTGGGAGAGGACAAAATAAAGGTGGGATTTCTACGAAGGTTAGCATTCCAGAGAAAGAAATGAGCATCCTGTACTCTGCAAGTCTTCTGACAACGAAAAGAGCTGTTTTTCAAATCCTGCGGTCTACATTGAGTTATTTGTGGGATTTTCTTTCTCCTTTCTTCTTTTCCCTTTCATTCTTTTTTTTTTTTTTTTTTTTTTTTTTAAGTGTGGATGATAAAATACTGTTTCAGAAGCTGGTATTCATGGATGTCTCTCGAAGACGAAAAGAAAATATTTATTTCCTTTTTCTGCTTGTGAATCAGAATGTTCTATTTAAAGAAAGTGCCCTCTGCCGGATTGCTCATGAGTTATTACCCCTTATGGAAATAAAGGAGAAATATCAGGAGGTATTCTTAGTCATTCCCTTTCCCTGTCTCTTCTTGCTTTTTTCTTAATTCCTTATATACCCATGTTTTAGAGAAGTGCCTAAGATAGAGCAGGATATCTTGGCATTCTTGGACCTAAAAAAGACTTACTCTTTTAACCCCGACATTGAAGCATCTGGTGAAACATCAAAAAATGGTACAAATTTCAGTCCTTTCACTTGGGTATCATTAGACGCTTTTTTCATTTTTATCCGCCACTAAAATTGAAGGACACCCCCCCCCCCCAGCAGATTCAACTGCAGGGAACGGGGTTTTGCCTTTGATACAAGAAGTGCCCCCCCCCAACCCCCTCGGGCTTTTTGTTGCTGCTTCTCCTCCCTGACCCGGAGGCCAGAAGCGTGCCCACTGGCGTGGGTTTAGTGCCAGCTGTAGGAAACAGCCTAACAATCGACAGGACCTGGAGGCCGACTCTTCCCCTTCCTCGTGCTGGTCACTCAACACCAGAACAAAGGCCAGATGGGGGGAGAAAAATAAAGTGCCAATGTTCTCACCACGCTTCTTCTCTGGGAAGGGGACAGGATCCAGGGCATGCAAAGCTGAGCGACTTTTTTTGGCCCAAAACTGCACAATATTTAGAATACTCAGAGTGCAGTAAGTTCTTTTTCCTCCTTGAGATTCATTCCCCCCCCTTGTGCCACGTTTCAGGCTAAAGCAAAAGTTCATCTGCAGTTTTTTAATGCATTTATATTAAATTCTAACTACCGAGTAACGATGACGAGTGGCCAGCTGTTAGCAGCTCTCAGTCCCAGGGTGCTCTCACGCTCTGTTCACCAGATGAACCCGGAGATTCCTGCTCTGTCAGAATTCTTCTAGCCAAAGAGAACTTGGAGAAATTGTGAAGCAACCTTTTATGGGAAACGCTTTGCGCACAGGTACCATGCTCCACCCGGGAATGGCCACACACCGCTCTGCAGCGATTTCCAACACTGCTCGCTCCCTGCAAGAGCTTCAGCTGTGGGCTGAGAGCAGCAGTTCCTACGCCCCTTCCCGCAGCGACAGAGGCTGCTATCCTAACATTACTCTCAAGCCAAAGGGAAAGGCAGAGGCCAGAGAAAATGAATGAATCAGAAGACACATGAAGAAAAACTACAGGGAAATGTCATCACATCCTTTCAGTCTAAAAGTTAAGAAACATTACCAAGGGATGAGTACAAAGAGGTTTTGAGATTTCTCTGCTCATCTAAAGGACTCATCTTCCTCTTTTAGCATCTTTTCTTTCAAAACAGGACAGACGAGGACGTGCTTTTTTAACAAGCTGTATCAGCTTTTAAGGTGAAACAAGGGAATTTGGACTGGGAGCTCTTTTAACTGGGAAGCACGACAAAACCATCACATTTAGAAGAATGTTTAGAGTCTCCTTCCTATTTTAATGAGACTCACAGAAATGCAATATAATTCTCTCAGCAACCAATGCCAGTCCTGTGAAGTAAAATTTCCTTGGCATTTATGACCATTTGTAAATGCAAACAAAAATAAAGCAGAGCTCCACAGCAAATTTAAGTATTGTACTTTGTGGGAACAAGAAGGTGGAACTACCGTGCAGCGCTGACACTATGAAGCGTGTTCACAACCAGCAGTTTTCCACTGGCCCAGATGTGGAGCCAAGAATGCCTGCTGCATCCTTAGCTGCCGGCTCTTGTTTTTTCCACAGTTATTTGTCCTTCATGGGACAGTTTCTATCTTCACCCTGAAGTATGAAATGAAAGCACTTATTTTTCATATGTAGAAAAAGAAACCTACCTTGTTATTAGGAGAGTCAGAACTTTAGAGTTACAGAAGTCTCTTTTGTTTCAGCAAATACTCCCTCTTAAAACACAGATCAAAACAAAGGAACTAATAATTGTATTTTATTAATGGCAGTTGCCCTGTGAAGCAAACTGAGCTAAAAGCATATCTGATTGCTTCCAAATTCCCTAGAATTCAGCTGCTCTATTTTCCTCCAGGATGTGATTCCCACTCTTCTCTCAATTAGCAAAATAAACAGCGCTATGATAAATATCATTATTTACTCAACAAAGTGACCAAAATCGTTATGCTGGGTTTTTTTGTTGTTGTTTTTTTTTTTTTTTCCAGGTCCCAGAGGCAATAAAGCGAAAACACGCTGTGATTTATTCGGGGTACTCTGAATGGTATGTTCTGTGTCAGCAGGCAAGGAAGTAATAGGATCAGGAGAGCAGAGCAGAAATGCAATCACGTCACACTAAATAATCACAAGGCTTTTAGTTTGGGTGGTGTCTTTTAAGGAGAAAAAGTAGATAAACACGATCAGCACGGCACTGGCAGGGAGCGAGGCACAGGGAGCGCAGGGCACAGCGTCCCATACAAGCACTCACTGAATCATCCCCGGGAGGGGGCGGGGGGTGGAAGACCGACACATCTCGTTGCTTTTTATGAAATGAGAATGAATCACGCAGTGCCATGCCATGTTAAAACGGTCCCTGAATAATAGGTGGGGCTTAATTTCAAGAATACTTTTGAAAACATATCCTGCAAAGCAAATGTTGGAGGAAAACCGTAGAAAGAAACAAGATAGCAAAGGCTTGGAGCAGATAAAGCGGGCCGTGTATTTACCCAGTCTTAACCCAGTCACTCCTGTCTGGCTAAAGGAAAAAAAAAACATCTATAATTTTAAATATCACATCTTTTTTTCAAGGTAAGGCACAACATGCTGTATTCCCTATGATATTTTAAGGCTATTAGGGGAAGTAATGAGTAAGCAGAAAGTTTCAACAAACAGCATTCTTATTTTGCCTACTGAATCTAGATGTTGTACATCAGGCCAGGTCTGGATGAAAGAGTTTAGGTGAAAAAAGAGCTGGCCTCTACCCCCAAACAGGAGCCCATGTTTCCCGAGGACTTGGAAGAAATGCAGTTCACTGTTTTGTTTCATCTTCCTTCGCACAAACCCGGACCCACTGAACTCGAACAGAGAAAGCTATTTCTGCAGTGTTCATGGATCGGGTAGAGCAGAGATCCATTTTGAAATCAAAGCCCTTAACAGCAGAATTTCTAGCTGTCCAAAATGTATTTTTTAATTAAAGACATCAGACAAAATAAATCTTAACTGCAAGTACAAACTGAAGCATTTTAAAATTTGCATTGTATTTTAATATGCTGAATCAGCATCCTTAAGCTTTAATTAAAAAAATCCACAGAATTTTAAAGAATCCACAGCAATAAAAAGCTCTCTTCCCATACACGTGTACAGAGCCCGCTCAGCGCCCAGCAGTGCTCTGCACCCTCTGTGCTACCTGCAGCGCCTGGGGCCCGCTACAGGTGGGAAGACACTCGCATGCTGAACGAGCTCGAGAGCCAGGTGAGCCTTTTTAAGCACAAAGACATGAGCAAGAGCTCCTGGTGAATCAGAGGCGTTGGTAACGAACGCCCACTTGAAAACACGGTGTAAAACGTTCTTTGCCTGTACCAGCTCCAGGGGCACTCAGCTGAGTCAGCCTGACACCACATCCAGAACCACAGAAACCTTCCCGTCGGAAAAGACCTCTAGGGTCACCCAGTCCAACCTTCAATTTGCCCTTTGATGAAGGGCAAGAATTTTTTGTGCAAAAGGCAGAAACACCAATAAAATTAAGAAACTGATGATCATTAAAAACAGACCAAAAAACGGCCCGAATGTTTAAGATTATGGGTTGGGGCTTTTTTTTTTTTTTTTTTTTTTTTTTTTTTTTGCAACACAAGAGTATAAACTACAGGAACCAAAATGAGGGCCATCAGTAAGAAGTAGTTTGGGTGTAAGAAACAATTATCTTTCCGGAAATAAACAATACGACTATAACTAATAAAATGGACAATTCAAGAGTAACAGCACTATGTCAATAAGCCAGCAATCAGAAGTTATGAGTAAGTTCAAGTCATTGTCAAGTCAAACCCACAAATTACAGAGATGTACTGTCAAAAAATAATGTCACACTGCATCAGGGACATTCCTCTTGGCATACAACAAAAGCAGATTTGTTAGATTCATCACTATTGTATGAAACAAAAGGCAAAATTTGTAAGAAACTGGGCAAAAGCCTAGCGAACATGTTACAGAGCGAGGACAAATTCCTCCATTTTTCTTTTCTCCTCTTGCTGCCAACTGTCTGCCTACTCAGTCCTGACCGAGGACGGAAACACATTCAAGGCACATCACGGAAAGCTGCTTAGAGCATCTCTTAAAGGCTGTTCCAAAGAGCCTTGTGCTCAAAGGAAGCAGCTCAGAAACCAGCACAGAGGCAGAGGCAGCATTTATGACGGGTTCCTGCCCAGCACCAAGGCACTCGTGCAGTTTTTCCCAAGTGAAATGCTGAAGGCTCTGAGCGGGCGTCTCCGAACCGCCCTCAGGCACACCAGGAAGGGAAAAGCTCCCAGAGGTACCTGCAAGCACGAGCAAGGTCAAAAGAAATAGTGTCGGGGTGGGTGTAAGACAGTGTTTGAGGACATCTGATGGAGGACAAATACTCCTTCCTTTCAGGTATGAAACGTTCCTGCCGCATCGGAGAACACAAGCGTGCCGCAGAAACGAGACGCGCCACGGAGAAGGGAAGTTTGCTCAGGTACACCGCAAAACCAAACCGTATCGCAAAGTCAACGCGGACTGCAGGGAACGGGTATGGCCTGTATCAGGCATTCAGTGTGTAACGGAGATAGGAAACTTCTTAAAAACCTGAAAGTAAATACCAACTTGTACCAGCAGTACAAAAGACAAGGACAAAGTTACGCCAAGGTCACAGGGAACAAAGCTTTGCCTTACTCGGGTCTTGTCTGATTTCTAGCAGCCAAGGAGGACAGCTGTTTGCTCAAAGGAAAGCTTTGTTAAAATAAAAATAAAAATTAAGATCACCTCTAAATACTATGCTCAGAAAAAGAAAGCTCCCCCATCTGTGCAGGAGCGATTCCCATGCTGCAGCCTACAGACAGTACTGCACTCTCCTGGAGGAACCGGCCGAGCTTTCCCTCAGAAGCAGCTCGCTGCGACCGGCACTCAAGGTAACCTCGAGGTGCCCCGTGCCTACAGGCTCCTTGAAATAACCAGTAAGTAACCAGAACGAGTTCTGCAGCAGAATGACTTTTGTTTTTATGGCAAGTGTATTCTGCTTTCGCATGCACTCCGGACACGTTTCACAAGTAAACAAAAACATCTGGACCTACTTCCCCGGGCTTCGCAAAACCTCACTGTTCACTGATTTCTGAGGCTTCACAATCAGGAGTGTAAATGTAATCAGACAATTCGCAATGTTAATACTCAAGTTTGGCCTCTGGGGCCATATTTCTAAGAAAACAAGGCTGCTGTGAGTGCTCTCCTGGCTTGCTCACTGAGGTCCGACAGCCTTGTCCCACCTCCTTGTTCCTTCCCACCGCCGTACTCCAGCACCGACCACCGCACGCCGGTAGTGCCTGCTGGACCTGACACCGCGCCGTGCTTCACGCGGCAGGAAAGGGAGGTAAAACGGTGCCACATATTTCGAGGGACAGAGCTGGCTTATCAAAGAGCATGCGAGTGGGTCTGGCGAACCTCTCTAACCCAGCTGACGGGTGAGCAGGCGTCCCGTAGCGCTGGGTGGACGTGAGGGCTACAGCAGAGAAGTGGTTATATATTATATATCACACCACGGACAGGTGCACTGGGATAGGACTGCAGACACAGACCGTAAATCTTTGGCTACACTTCACTGTCCCCAGAACCCACTTTAATTTATGTTAATTCTTGCAGGTATGGATATTTGCAAATTGAGAATATATGGGAGTAAAGGAGACTGACACAATTTCTGGGACAATCCCAGAAAAGCAGGGAGAAAGATGTAGGAATTCTGGGATAGTGCTGTTTTTCCTATTGAAGACCTTTTTTTTTTTTTTTTTTAGTTCTTAGAGGAAAATGACTTTTGCATTCCTTTATCTTTGCTGCAGAACAGGAGCTCAAGAACATCTAGGGTGTTAATGGGTACATGTTATTTTTCTATGACCAGTTAATAATGCCCGCACAGCTAACATGGACTGGAAGTCAAAGGTAACACACCCAACCACAAAACATGACGCGACTAATCATATTTCTTCCATTGCGACAAGTTCTGAACACAATTTGAAAATGACAAGCGCTTTAAGAAGTGACCCAACATCATTTAAAACCAACCTTCTTAAATGGTGCTAGAGCAATATTTGTAGCCCCAGAAGCTATATTAAAGGATTTCTGCTGCTTTTTGAATACCCAGTGGAACTTGGGATACAAAATAACCTGGGGAAATACAGCATTAGCAAAGTCACTGCTTCTGTCCCCAGGCCAGCCAGGACTCAGTCTAGCTTTACGAACAGTTTGCAGAGAAGACAAATGAATGTGATTATCACATTCAGCACGCTTACCTCCCATCCAAAGTTTGTTTCCTTTAATGTGCTCCTTTGTACTGTCATATAAGGTCCAAATCTTTCCCCAACTTCAATCTTCTTTTTGGCCCAAATCCCTAGCCCTGCCCCTGGGACCGAAGATTCTCTGAGTTCAAAATCTGGTGGGATTGGAATGTCATCAGGAATGTAGACAGGAGCTTCATAAGGTGAGCCCTCCTTGGGAGTGAAGTCCTCGCTGGTGGGAAAGGGTGATGGAGGTCCGACAGGGATGGGGGACATAATACTGTCCTCTGTTTCCTCCTCTGCACTTTCGCCAGCAAGGAGATCAGGGTCGGTCTCGTACATATTATTTACAATCTCGCTGTCACCTAAAAGGGGAAACAGCAGAACAAAACACACTGAAATACTCACGTGAACATCAGTTAATCTCTTCTCGGGACAAAGTTTCATTAAGTCTAGTTCACACACTTTAGGGATAGGAGCAGCGGCGGAGAAAAGGCAATCCTCACCTACAGAGCTCAGGTGGACCTGAGGTGAGAATATCCACACTGGCTGCACAACGTTTAGAGCTACGTAAGGATGGAAGGGAAGCGAGTTGGAGGCTATCGTGTTATACTGGGTCAGGGATCCTGTAATGCTTGTCTTTCAGTAACGGAAAGAGGGAACAAACACAGAAGAAGTACACTCCGGCTTTGCTGTAACCATTTACCGTTTTAACTGGTTCAGCACATTTTGTAGGGGAAAGAAAAGGAGTAATTCAGATAAAATTTGGCTTAAGATTCTACAGTCACAAAGCATAAGCCGTTTGAAGGCCTTTCATCTTTTATGGTGCAGAAGCAAAAAGTGTTTGCACGCTTGGGAAGGGCAGATGCTCACTTTTCAGCTTGCTGTAGCCCAGCAAGAGGCAGCTTTCTGGGCACGGCTGCTCACTTCTGAGCAGCTCCCAGACAAAACCACCCTCAGGAGCATCGCAGGTGCCTACGGCGCTCCACGCACATGGCTTTCCCTCGTACGAAAAGCACCTGGGAGGCACAGTGAGTGCGTGGCAATGCACGAGGGACCTCGTGCACAGGTATCTCGGACCTCGTAGGAGCTAGACCCCTGCACGCAGAGCTGACAGCCCCAAATTCACTGCTCAGGCTTGCCAGGAGCCGCCTGCCCAGTGCTCGGGCTGCCGGGGCTCAGCGCGCCATGCAGCAGAGGCTGCTGTGCCCATCCAACTGCACCTCCGGGATGAATGCCCCGTTTCAGGCAGAACAAAACCATCACTAGTTTACAATATTATTTTAAGACTAACGTGCCATACGTGCTTAAAGAGTGAGCATTTTAAGCTACCCTCTTCTCAAGCCCAGTCCAGAGGTCATCTCACAACCTACCAGGACAGGGATCTTGCAGCAGTGCCACAGCGCTCAGAGACCAAGCGAGGGAGAAGCTGCACGCTGCACCCTGGAACCGATGATTTTCCACGCCACATTTCATAAACTTGACAGAAACAGACCAACCCAATACCTACTGTAACGTTAAGTGTTTAAAAGAAGCCCATACACCTAAAAACACAGGCCTGAAGTATTTATTTCATACCATTCAGAACATTAGGCTTAAAAAACTGATTTGTGTGGTCTTCCCACGGAAGCATCAGCAGAGCTGCAGCTGTTTTTCCCATGCCTCGAGTTCTTCAGATGTACAGGCGGTAGGAAAAAAATACGTAAACACATTTGAACAGGACGTTTACAGAATAAAGGCAAAATTGTAAGTAGGAGGAGTTAACGCCACTAGCCAGCCTCGATACCCACATCCTGTTAGAAACACCACGTCAACCCTTTGATGCCTGGCACCTTCAGGGTGACTGCAGCACCCTTCAGTTCCGTGCCTATGAAAAGGCCGGGGATCAAATTAAAATAGGAAAATAGGAAGGAACTGCATAGGTGTGCACGTGTGTGTGTTTGGGGAAAAGTGGCCAAACCCAGAAACCCCGAGAGTAAATAGCCTTAACCCTGCAAGGCTTTTTCAAGCTTCATTTTGCCAGAACAATTAGGAAATGAGCGCAATGTTAGCAAGCACGAATTATTACACTTCAGAGAATTACAAGTCAATTACATTACTAAACCCGTAACAACATGCATCCATCTTCTGGTTTGATATTGGCTTGTACAAGCTAAAAATATTCTTCAAACATCCCTTCCTCTTCCATCACTTTCCAAAAACAAGTAAATAATCGGAGACAGGTTTACCGGAACGCACTGAAGGGCAACCAAAGAAGAAAGCTTTGTGAGCAGGGAACTGGACTGGGCTAAGACGTTTTCAGGAAGATACTTTAAGGCAGAAAATGTCAGGTTGTTGGATCCACAGTGCTTCACTCAGGGATTTCACAGCAGAATTGTCCTTGCTGGGTGCAGCCCTGCCGGGGAGCTGCCCCAGCTGCCGCCCACCTTACGGAGCAGCCCAGGGCCAAACCTCCAAGGCTGCCTCGCCGTAAGGACCCGCGGGGCATCCTCGAGCCGTTCCCCGCTGTGCAGCCAGGATTCCCCGAGGACCCGGGAGCTGTCCTCCTAGCAGAGACTTGGCCACGCTCGCGCATCGGCAGCCGGGCCAGGACGGCCGTCACTCTGCTTTGACGCTTCCCTCCCTGCCACCCGGCCAGCAAATGCGGAGAATCAAAGCTGAGCAGATGTCAGAGCTTGGATCCCAAGAACACATTTCATTTCCCTATTTTCATAACCAAATACTCCAAAAATTTCAAAATTAATTGTCTCCTTAATTCCTTTGCTTTCCTGACCATACAAAATTTTGAAATTTAAGTCTTTTGATTACAAAATGAGTAAGTTTTGTTTTGTTTTAAACAAAATTCCACAGAGAAAGAAAACTTTGGGTTTTGACCAACTTTCCCTTGGACTCGCATGTGGTGAAATTCCCACAGTCAAACCACATTCTGCTGCATTTCTGCTCGGCATACACTTATGAAATGCAATTATTATTATTGTGATGCTATGCTGAAAGCTCCCATTAAGCCTGATTAGCCAGCCCTGCTTAGGAGAGAGCTCCTTCTGCAAAGAATTTACAAACAGATGGAAGGGGAAACGGTTTGCTGCAGTCTTACAGACAGGACACACAGCCACGGAGAGAACACACAGGTTGCTAACAGGAGCTAGAAAACGAGCCCCAGGCCTTAGCTTATCGTGTCTGAATCCTTCTCCTCCTCCCAATAAAGGCTAAACAAAGAGAAGCCGTCAGTCCCCCAGACTTCCACCGCAGCTCCTGTCTGAATAAAGCGCCATTCACCAGAACTTCTACCTCTGCAAACACCGATGGTAACTATGATGGGAGGAGATTGTTGGTTTTTTTCCCCAGTAAAGTGACAAACCCAGAGCAGGGTCATTTGTAAGAGCACTGCCACAGTTTGCAATGTAACTGGTTCTCTCCTCGCTCGCTGGAAGGCCAAGAACTTGAGTTCTTTTTAAGACTCCGAATACTCTACCCAACAGCATGTTATTTACTTTTCTGAAATTCTGTTCTGTTTATTTATTTATTCAAGGTCTGATGTTAGAGGTTTATAATTGTAGTGATCATCTGAAACATTTTTTGGGCAGCCAAAACCAAAACCAAATCAGAGGCGAAAAGAAAAAAATATCCAAGCTGCCTCCTTAGAACAGAAAACCCGCGATGCCCCACTCGGCAGCTCCTGGTACCCACCCAGCACCTCCATCCCCACACGAACCCCTGAGCCAGTCGGGGCTGCTGCACCAGGGAGACCCCAGGCACAAGGCGAACAGACCAAACAGATTTACCAACAGATACGGCACTGACAGATTTTGAGGACAGAAAAGAGGATTTGTGCTAATTCCACCTGACCTCCTGCGTAACTCAGACCACAGGACTCCCCTGAATTATTTCCATCTTCAAGATCAAAAGGTGACACGTAGCTTATCTCTGAGGCTGAACAAACCACCCTGTTCCAAGATTTCCCAGCGATGGCCAACGAGCCCGGTACAGCACTCCGCGGTCACACCGCCCTGCCTCACGTTGGCCCAACAGCAATTCCCGCTGGGGATAAAAAAGGGCCGTACGCCTTCCCCCAGCCGCACAAAGCAGCGGTTCGGCAGCAAGTGCTAATGGGGGAATTGTAAGGCCCTTTGTCTCCTCTCTCCCTGGCAAGCCGTCTGCCTCCTTTTTACCTTCTGCATTCAACATCTCCCCCTTTTCAATTTTTGAGGATGTCACCTCTTAACCTCTTGAATAAGCTACGTAGGATAGAATATCTTTCGCTGAACTGTGTGTTTGCAACCCTTTTAAGACTCCTGACTGAACCATCTGTGGTTTTTCAACAACTTTTTTGAACTACCTATGGCAGAACTAGCTATAGGATCATCCAAGTGAGTGCTAGACCCAGAGATCAGTGATCCAAAGGGACTCTGCTGAAGGCAGCAGGCTTCATCTTTGGGATGCATCTACCTCTTCAGACTGTTAGCGCCAGACAGGGCTTTTTCCAGATTTTGAGATCTTTCTCGTACAAAGAATAACACCTTAATGTCATAAACCATACTTAAGAGAGCAGAGTTATTCAGGCACCACAAACCTGTTTAAATACAGAGTTATCAGAACTGGGCTCACGTCCTCTATTCCCCGTATCTGACTAACGATGCACGTGCACGCAAATACATTTAGTTCCAACTTCCCAGTGCACAAAGACTGTTAATTATATTTCCCTCTAATTAAAAAAGAGCGCTTTCACTTTCATGGTTTGAGATTAAGAAGAAAATAAGTTTCAGACATCTTCCCTGAAAGCTCCTAGGAAATGAAAAAGGAATTACTGTATGTATGTCTTCAAAGTTTTCTGCCAGATTAATTGGAGCGCTGGCTTGTATATAAGAATATCCTATTTGAACTGAGTGTGACAAACCGATATATTCAGTTTGTACCAACCTGAAGCAGAATTGATTTTAATTCCAAATATGGGGGTTTAGCTGGCAACATAAAGTTTGGTAAAATGTTAAAGCAATATTCTGAAATACCAGTCAGTAAGAAATTGTGTAAAACAAAAACGGTTCCCACCCGGATTACAGTTACTGGAAGTTTGTTGCAGCTGCAACATAAAAAAATCCACAGTTATTAATCATTAAAATTATTCCTTAATTAATAAAAAATACCAGTATCCCCATTAGCTAGTGCATCAGCTTTGTAGCACACATTCCAGCCACTGGCTGAAACCAGTGTGGACGATTATTTCCTTCCAGTTCCAGAGTTCACAGAGCAAAAAGTGATGTCTGTTAGTACCCAACTTTTCTACACCAAACAGAAGATACTGTGTGTGTGGAAGGGGAAAAGCACCTCGAGGTATCGCAGGCAGTGGTTAGCTATGCACCAAAATGTTATTCTAAGAAGGCAGTCTCGGAGCAGAACTCCTGGAAGAGGTGCGCTGAAATGCAGAATCAAATTTAATAGAGGGAACGGTGCAAAAGAAGTGGCAAGCAACCAAGGCGGATGAATAAACTGCCTTGGAAAAAGGCAGGCTTTGAGTAGGTGCTGAGCACCGACTGAGCAATCAGCTGAAATTTCCATTTCAGATTCTGGAAATCCTGCCTGATGGGAATAAAACTGGTATTAGACAGAGACTAATTTATTAATTTAAAGTTAAATAGTTTGTCACCGAGCAGAAAAGGACACATGGGCTAAACAACTGCTCCTCCCTCATTAAAAAAAAAAAGATACTGCCACCAAAGAGGCATATCCTAAGTAAATCTCAAGCAGGCCCATGCACGGGGATAGATGCCTGAGCTGCTGGCAGCCCCACAGCTCGTGCTGCGAGGAGTCAGCAGAGCACGGGAAGGTACGGAAAGCTCCAGGGGCCTTGAGGTTTGCCCACAGCCCCATGAGCATCCTGCATGCTGGGGCCATGCCTGGTGCTGGCCGCCTTGCTGAGAGGTGCCGAGGCCTCCCTGCTGCTCTGCTCCTGCCTGGGACGGTGCCAGCACCATCACGAACATGAAATAATCACAGGATTGAGAAGCAAGGTACGCAACCAGCTCTGAACGTGCTACAGACCCCAAACAGCCCGCCCAGGGAGCATGAGGGACGTAGGAGACAGGAAGATTTCGAGTGAAAATGGTAGAGTCGGGGTAATCGAGTGTGGGGCATTGTTCCAGGAGGAGTCGATCGTGGAGCTACAACATTCAAATGTAACGGAAACGGGGCTTTTTTCATCCAGAAAGGGAAAAAAAAAAAAAGCAGGGGAGGGAAACAGATGAAGGGGAAAAGAAAAACACATTTGTCATACAATACAAGTAGCTGAAGTATTTTGGGAACAGATTTGCCATCTCTCAATTAAACATGAGGCAGCATGACTGTGCTTTCATTGCACAGTAGTTTCCACTATGATAACAAGTCCAACAACCGCCTCATTGTGGGCCGTGCAGAAACGAGAGGGACTCCCACAGTGCATATTAATGACTGACCTCTGATGTAATCGGGGGGAAAGCAGCACCCAACAAAAATTACAGTTTTCACGGCAGCATGGCAGGCAGCTCTCCCTGCCAGACACAAACTGTCAGGGGAGAGCAGCTGAAGCGGCCAGGCTCAGGCGGGGTATGCATACTGCATCTCTTCTCTATCCTCAGAATACACCTTCTGTATGGAAGGCACATCTCCTCCTCCTCTTTTTTTTTTTTTATGGCTAATACAGATTTTCCTGAGTTCATGCCTAAGAAACCTGGTGGCAGACTGCACGATAGAAGAGGATTTTGATTCATTTGCCAACATTTTTTGCTCCAGCTTTGGAGAAGTACAGAGAACTGCCTGCTAGGGTTTACAAACGTTTCCTCTGCTAAAAAGCACAACCCTCCTTACTCAAACATGTCACCAGAAACAAGCTTTCATAAGTATTATATGCTCCATAATCCTGAAAATACTTGTGGTTGCTGTAAATGTTTTCTCTCCTGGTATTAGCAAGTCAAATTATTTTCTACTCTATGATTAGCCTCTTTTGCACTTAAGAAACAGGAATTCCAACCGAGTTGAAAAGCAAAACTAGGTTTAGTGGAGCATGACCTGTGAAAAATTTCAAATGACACGAGTATAAAGACACCTCACTTCTGAACACTGTTAATTTAATCTCTTATATGGGATAATAAGGCCAGTTCTGATTAAATTGTAATTTACTCTGAAGTCGAGCCCACATTTGACTAACCTCGTATTTCAAGAAAAATCATTAAACACAGGTAATCTCTTCCTTCTGCCTTTTCAGCTGCTAAAATCAGTTACCGGGGGCTGGCAGCGGGCACAAACTGAAAACAAAAATTAACTTTTTCAGGCCATGACAGTTCTGATACAAGAGAGCACAGGGGATCCACGTGAGCAGAACCAGCACCCAAGTGTGTGCACCACATCAGCTCTTTAGCTCAGCAGCTTTTACATGGCATTTTTTACCCACCAGGGCTGCCAGAGGAAGCCAGAGTCACTCCTATCGCTCCAAGCAGAGTTGCTTGGAGAGAACAGCTGCATCTGATGTCCCTGAAACATAGAGATGTGCTGGCAGATCTCCCCAGGTCATGGTTATTCCAGGGATTTTAGGAAGATGCAGCAGCTGGGGTTTACATTTGATTAGACCTGATGTACCTGGGACAAGGCCACCTACTCACACTACTTCTCCAGTATGGATTATGCCTCCTGAATTTCTGGTTATGGCACTGCTGATAGCACTGCAATCGTTGCACCGTGCTGCAGAACCTTCCACATTGCCCTTGCTGAGCACCATGCCATTTACCAACCTCAGTGTTCCTCCACCTTACTCTAGACGTAGCACAACTGGTACAGTATGAGCAGAGAACATTTTCCTGTCTAGAAACAAGTTTCAGTTCTGCCGAGTTTCATCACAAGTTAGCTGGCTGCGATTCGAGAGCTCTATGGGATGCTGCATTCACCGACAACCGTGCTGTCCTACATCTGCCCCTCTTCCAGCGGCGAGTATTTCAGTGCTCTGGAATGTCTGGTTATGTGAAAAGCAGTACAGAAATATAACTTGACCTTATTGTTATTGTCATGAAACTAAAATTAGTCCTTCAAAGCTCGCTAGCAAAATTACTCAATAAAAAGACGCATTGAAAAGTTGTTTCCACAGATAATCAGATATGGGCACAGGCTTAAAATCTGTGTGACACCAATGAGGTTCCTGCAACAATGGAAGTGATGCTTTGGTATTGGTGAGAGACCTCATGAATAATCTCTTTAGCAGCTGTAATGAAAGAAAAAAAAAATCTAATGTTAAAGGAAATGTTTGTAAAAGAAACAATGTGGTAGATTCAGGGCAGGGTTCTCCTTGGGTTTGTACTTGTTTTTTAATATGCTTATTAATATTACTATATAAAATTCTGCAGAGGAAATATCTATTCATCTGAAACAACAAAGCATCTTTTATATTCACAGGCCATCTCCGACTCCTCAGCTCGGGAAACTTTCGGAGCACACCAAGAAGGAATTCCTCTCAGGCAACCAACGTCTGACCAGTAAGCACAATCTTCCGTGGATTGCACTGACCTTGAAATAAACATAAAGCTGGGCCCAATCCCACATTCCTCCCGCACGCAGAACTCCCATTGAGAGCACTGGGGATATTAAGAGCAAAGAGAACACAGGACTGAGCCCATAACACTTTTGTCATACTCCATGGCATTATGCTGTTGGCTGACACTCGGTGACTTTCCAAGCTGAAATTTGGCAGCCAGCTCCAGAACGGGATGTTCACAGAAAACAGCTCATTTTTACTTGCGCATAAAATAACAACCGGCTCAAGTCCACGATGCTGCCAGGTCAGAGGATTCTCTTGTAGAATCGGTTTGTATTAATACAATATACATGTAAAAAGCTGATATTTTCATTTTCTAAATGACAAGGAGAAGAATTACAGGCTCCCGCTGAATTCATACTCTGCTTCGGAAGCTCACCCGGAATATCAGTCTCAAGAAAAGAGTTTGAGCAAAATGGTAAAACACAATAAAATACACATGTATATGCACAGGGGATTATGACTTTGTGTCTGAGACTGAAATAACACAGTGATAAATAGACAGACTCTTGGCCTTAGGGATTAACTGGTAGGTGAAAGTCTTCTTACCCCATTATTCCAACTCCGCAACTCACTCCTAGCTCTAAGTTCAGAAAGGCACCGGGGTCCTGCCTGAAGTGCTTGTTCCTGGGCTACTGCAATGCGAAAGGTACCAGCAGAAAGCGCACACTGGGCCAGGAGCTCCCTGGGACCTGGTTTCACTGGTCCGAGGCCAGGAGGGCACTGGGTGATGTCCAACAGCTGCCCCAAGGGGACCAGGAACGTCGGCACCACCTTTAGGGCCCCTCAGCACACATCCCTGTTCCTGCACTCTGTGGATTTCCCTTTAGAAACATTCCCCAGGGCAGAAGGGAGAAAGAAAGCGATCAAACAGGAAAAAGCCCGGCTACAGTGCTACGTTAGAGAGAAGGCACGGAGCACTTCGCACCTCCAGAGACGAGACCGTACACATTTCAGAGCGGGGTGACAGGAGTCTGTGCCTATCTGCTGCACACTCAGGATGTTTCATCAGGGAGAAAAAAAATAAAAAAATTAAAAAAAAAGCATTTTTATGACTGATTTGTAGACCGGTAGAGCTGGAACAAATCACCATTGCAGCCTAATTCAGCCAAGAGTGCAAACACTCACATTCAAGCAACCATGTGCTTAACTGCTGCCAGCAGCTGCCAGGGCTCATTACCTCTCGGCACCACACTGCCCACCTACGATTTACTCGAGGTGCTTCGCACCCAGGAGCTGCACCACAGCCACCCCACGAGCCTTGGTCCCATCCTGCCGTGTCCTGACAGGGCCAAGCCACCCGGCAGCCACGGGCCCAAAGGTGGGAGCCTCAGCCAGGGCCACAGCGGGACCCGGGCACCCACCCGAGCGGGGGCTTCGGAGCTGCGAGCGATCACAGAGATCAGATTGCCACCTGATGGCCGCAGCTGAAATACAATAGAAAACCGGAAACCTGCCTGCGCTGAATCTGTCTGTCCTCAGTTACAAAAAGGCTGGTTTCCAGACGTTTCAAGCTCCACGTGCCACGGCCGGCGAGCCCTGCCACACGCCGCGTCACGGGCTCACACGGCGCAGCTGAGGTGCCCGACGTGCATCCCCCACAGGGCACCACCGTGCTGCCCCCCTAGGAGCAGTTCCCTGACACCCCGATGGCGAGGACAAGGGGTGCCCGGCCACAAGGCAGCTCTCACACAAGGGCCTGTCCCCACCAGCTGACCCAGTGCCACAGACAACAGGGTGGTGGGGGTTATAACGCCCAGAGAGCGGGGTAAGACAAGGGACCAAAACTTCCGTCCGAGACCCTCTCTGGGAGGTAGCCTGAGGTGGCTTTCCCACCACCAGGAAGGATGCGAAGTACTGCCAGAACTGCGGTGACAGGAATTAGTCCTAACTCACCGAGAGCGGGGCTGAAGCATTAAATGCTTCGTGACCATATAAAAATGATGTTTCCTCCATCCACAGACCGCAGTCGCTTAATTTTTAATGGCTGTGTAGAAAAGACAATAAGGAATAAGTTACTTCAGGTTCTTGAACCCATCACGAGGTTTCTTCTGTTCTTTGCAGGAACCTCTCCCCTTCATGGGAGCTGTACTGGTAAGAGCACGCACTGCGTTTGCTGGCGAACACGGGGCAGAAAGCGGCACATCCAGCAGCCGCCACAGGAACTGCCCAAGGGCCGCCTCCTGCGCACACGCGGGGCCAGAGGCCTATGGGGTAACCTCCAGCTCCCGCAGGAGGAAAAGCTGATTTTACTTTAAATGGTCATTTAGGAACGTCTCTCATTCATTCACGAAAACCCTTCATCTTCACAAGCTTTTAGGTCTGGAAAAAGCAAACCTATTTATTCCATAGAAAATATCCATAGGTTTTCAGTCTTCCTGAATTTATTATCTGAAGTAGCTGGCATGCGCTGGTTAAAACTAACGAGGGACGATCACAGGGCTAGGCAAAGCCCCAATATTTTGCGTTTTCAGCCCAGGATGCCAGGGCTGCGACAGGTGTAGTCCCCTAACCCCTGGCCTGACAAACCGGGAAATGAAGCGATCCCAACACACACACACACATTTGGAGGGCTATTCCTGGAACCTGATATTTATATATTATATGCCAATGAAATCAGGAGGAGACACAAGTTTTAACACATTTCCTGTGCATAATTTCAGAAAAGAGCCTCCCAGAAACCCTTCTCTCACCGGAGGAAACCTCCGCAGTTAGCGCTGTATTCAAGTGTCCCAGCCTAGCACTCGAATTGTTCGGTCTCTGCGACCGGTGCTAAGGACATAATGCACGTAACTGCCCCGACTCAACGCAGAACTGCCGCAGAACGCATTAGAAAACAATTTAGTCCCAGAGAATCCAACTGCAGGGTTATTCAGAGACCGAGACAGTAAGGGATGAGCCAGGACAGGGGGACAGGACAAACGAAAGGAAAAGCACTACGAAAAACAAACACTTTCAAAGAAAACACCTTTTCCATGTTTAATTTGTATATTCATTTTTCAAGTTTCACATTCATCGTCTGTTTTGCCTTGATTGTAATTATACCCCTCAAAGCTGAATCAAGTTATTTTATAAAATAGAAGCAGGAAACAACTTGTGTCAGAAGTGAACTGTGAGAACATATAATGACTGAGTGCAGAGCAGAAGAGTCAGACATTTTTCAATGTGTTTTAAAAAATAGTCACTTCGATGCTTGGCTGCAAGAACAACAGGTATTAGGGATTTAAAGTGCATTTGGTTTTAGGTAAAAAAAATTAAGTGTTTTCTTTTATTACAGGATTTCTGCTGGCAGAAATGAAGAATAAAGCTTGAAACACTATTTCAATGTGTTCCTTAATACGCATTTTCCTCTAGTAAAACCAGCAGGGAAAGTGTCCAAATTACTCTCCACTAAATGCCAGTATTATATTTCCAGTAAAAGTCTAGTTCAACCAGACATCAAAAATATTTCCACATCAGATCCTTTTAGAATCAAACTCTCCAGAGAACGTTGTTGTCCATAACTACACTTCACCTGATCCCTGTGTTCAATGTTTTGTTTTATATTTGAACTTAAGATGACATTTCTACAAATTCTGCTATGTTAAAATATTAATTCAATGCATATTTGGATGCAAGTATATAGAGAAGGTACTTTTAAACAGCAAAAAAACCACCTCTAATATCTCATTATTAAAGCCACTGGAAAAAATATTAGCCTTTGGGATTTCTGTCTCTAAATTATTTACAACGTAATAGCTCCAATGAAGCGTCACAAGAAATGTACACTGTATTACACATATAGTTGTAACAAACACTGGGAAGAATCTATAGAAATAACAACAACAACAAAATCTGGAATCAGAGATGAAAGCCTGAAGAAAACGCTCCAATTCGTAAAGAAAAATCCTAATTGCTTTTCAGTAGTTTGCTTATTTTTGCTTCAAAGCACCTCCCCTTGAAAATCTATAAAACTATGGAAATGCTCCAGTTCTATAGAAATTCCTTTGTTGGAAATGCAGTAAAGCAGAACTTTAAAAACAACTGCAAGATAATTTCTCCGCTAAGAGAAATTTTACCTGTTTAGAATAAATAAATAAACTCAGTTAGAGCAGCTCTCCAAAAACTAACAAATGATGCTGGATATTTCTCTCAGCCCTGGATGTCAAACCACAGAACAAGAATAAAGCATTTGCAAGTCTCCAAAAGGAGACCTTGCAATTGGAATTCACATCTTTGCCAAGTGAAAGCTTTTCGGCTGTTGTCACCGTCTCATTGTCATTCCACTCACTGTGGGTTCCCCAGGGTCCAGAACAGGAGTCCCGGCATTATTAACATAGCAGATTAATAGCAGTGGGAAAAGACATTTTCACAAACATGCTAAATATTAATATTAATCGATAACAATTTATATTTCCTAACGTGAGCCAGACAAACATACCCCAGGCGTGGAGGAGAGGAGGGAGGGCAGAGCAAGGAAAGGGACAGTGCCAACAGACTGTACGGAATAAAAGGGAAGCAGTGAATCAATGCGGGACAGAGGACTGAGCCGTGAGGTGGGTGTCAAAAGCAGAGCTCTGTTTTCAGAGGAACAGAGGCACACATTTTAATGCCACAGTATAAGTTGGATTTTCCATCCCTGGCCAAAAAAAATTCCAGTGAAGCTCACCAACTTTATATCACGCTATAAACAGCAGAGCTCTGCAAAAACAGTGAAAAACTGCTTCGTGCTATTTTTGCCATCCTTAGTAACACTCTGCTCTGCAAACTGTATTTTCCTCAGCACTCGTAACCCTACATATGTATTTTTAATTCAGACATGCAAAAATTTACCCAATTTCTAGATTGGTATTTGAAGCCTGCCCTGTACTCAGGTTATTTTCTACCAGCTGCACTTTCTACTGTAAAGAAAAAAAATCTTTAAAACTTGTTGCATTTTTCTAATGATTTACCCCGGTAAACTTTTTAAAATTCAGTTTTTGAAAGTCTTTATCATTATCTCACGTACTTTTAATGACAAGCAGCAGACGAACACCAGAAGATGCACAGTGCTACTATCACAGGGGTTCCCATATTATCCACTGCGTAATGCCTGTGCTGGTTAAATCAAATCAAACCATTGCAGCTCAGGACCTCCTGGCAGAATACAAATTCTGCTGCATCCCTGAGCCTCCTCAACTGGAAACGGCTTGCCCATTATCTATGGATTCACCTCCAAAACATGCGGACTGCTGTGGGGTTTTAACCTCAGCCCCTGCCTGGCTTTGGGTTCTCTTCCAGTGCCCCTGCACATCCTTAACTTTCCTCTAGAGTCCGCAAAGCCTGGTGCTGGGCTCGAAACCATGAGAGCCGCAAATATTTGTGTTTTCTCTGTGTCTGAGCAGCTCCTGGGCATCTGGAGAGCCCTGTGACCACGCTGCCAGTCCTTCTTCCGGAGCTGTTAGAAGCAGGAGTTACCAGCTGATTTGTCAGGTACACAATTACCCATAAATTGATGATGCAGCTTCACAGAGGGGAAAACATCGCAAGGATCAAGCACCGCAGATGGCAACTGAACCCAAGATTTGCATCTGACCTTCGTGGCTGAGGCACACCTCTGGCTAAATCATCCCGTCAGCTTCCAACTCGTGTGCAACCAGGTTTCAAGCATGCAAATGAGGAAAATTTAGTAAAGTCTGCCTTAGAGGTCTGGCAAATATTTCCCACCATTAAGCTGGGGAATCAAGTTACTGATATTATGGGAATAAAATTGAAGTCCTTTCCTTGACCAGGCACCCTTCCTCCAGCTACCAGTGCTCTGAGGGATTACAGAAATGTTTAACCAATATGAAAAAGTGGAATTTCAATGGGGCAGGCGATGACAATAAGGAACACAATTTTCATTTTAAATCTGGTTCTCTGCAGAAATCTTTATTTATTTATCCTCAAAAGGTTTCCGTGTTTGCACGGTGAGCACCTCTCTGCAGACATTACCGTTTTCTGCATTTTTTTCCTGATCACTCAAGTGCTCTTTAAAGACGGGCTTTCCTCTCTATTAGAAAAGCGAAAGCGTCTGACGCAGCACTCAGCATCTGTTTAATCCTAGTGCGTTTTTCCACCGAAACCTGCTCACAAGCCACCTCTGACTGAGAAAAGTACTCCTAGCCTATTTTCGGTAAAATTTAGGACGGGAACAGGGGTAAGTCCAACACACGGCAGTGGGAGGTAACACTACACGTAACCTTCCCCTAGTGCTTTGTGACAAATACTGTTAAACAGGTAGGCTTTCGGGGCACTTTGCAGATGGGTTACGGGACTTGCCCGAGCAGCTGCTAAGAAATGCCAAGCCGCAGCCACGACATTTGTCGGAATCCCGTGATCTCCAATGGAAATTCACCCGATTCCTGGGAACTCTGCAGTACTTTTAGAGCCATTCAGCTTCCCAGTCACACCACAGTATTCTTATGGCTTAGCTTGACAGATCCATTAGCATCATTATTTTTAAGCTGATTTCATCAGATTCGGTTTTAAGTCGCCATAGGGGAAGCGGTGGCAGCGCGAGGACGACGGGGCGTTTGCAGCACACGCACCCACGTACAGAGGCACAGCATCCTGCTTCCCTCTGCTCGCTTCCAAACCAACCTTGGTGTGTTGCACTCACCACCTGGCCCTATTTAAAGCCACGACATTATTCTAAAAAGGATTATTTATACTAAAAACGCTCCCGGGACTACTGTATTTGTATTTCAGGGCTGCTGCATCCCTTATTTCCTCACTGCTCTAATATAGCCTGGGGCTGAGCGGGTGAAATGACTTGCGATGCCACTGTAATTTTTATCAAGGCTTGTTCCTGGTAAAAAGCCTCTTTGTTTCAAAGAAATGTGATTTGGCCTTTTTCCTCCTCTGCTCTATTCCTTGGTTAATATACCACTTCCACTTGCCCTGGGGCTAAGAAAGGTATTCCATGGAATTGGTCAAATCTCACTGTTTTTCTTCTAAATCACAACTGGCTTTTTTTCCTCGACCCTTGCTAAGCACTATCTAAGCTGACAGTCTGAACTTGAGATTTTATTTGTGCCTTAACTCTTCAGCTCCTGGACTTTCACAGGCACACGGCCACGTTAAACAGATGCATGTCAGGACTGGTCAATCTGCTGTGGCAAAAGACTGCAGTGATTGCGAGCAAGAGAGGAGGGAGGAACGCTGGCTGATGTTATTTACCACTGGAAGCAAATGCAGCCATCTCTGGAAGAGCTATGGTCAGCCTCGCATTCATTTAACAGAATCTGAAAACAAGTATCTGCTGCCCAGCTGATAACTTTCAGTCTGATTCACGTACTTTAAAAAACACTTTTCAAAGATAATCACAGAAAAGCATATTAGAATATAATAGGCACAGAAAAATACATAGTGAACCACTAGGAATTTAGATGTGACATTGTGAAAGCTCCTATTCCATGCTGAAAACAGTTCTCTCTCACAAATTTATATTGCAGCAGCTTGATATAACTCAACCACAGCACGAACTATTTTATTTTTTTTTTAATGTCCTCTTCAAATAAAAAGTGCAGGCTAAAAAAAATATACAAAAGAAAAAAAAGAGGGGTAAAGATAGCTTATGGGTTCTAATACTTTGGATATACATTGGATAACGATGTACAGGGACATGGAGCCCTGGGCAACCTGATCTAGTGGGTGGCATCCCTGCCGAGGGCAGGGGTTGGAACTGGGTGGTCTTTAAGGTCCCTTCTAACCCAACCGTTCTGTGATTCTATGATAAGCAGAGGCCCATAATAGTAAGTTAAAAATAAATAAATAAAAAAGAAAGAAGGGCTCCCTCAAGTAAAAGGCGTGATTAAAATTGCAGCTGAAAAACAAAAAACATGAGAGAACAGGGAAAAGAAACCTGAGTCTACAGATCCACCATTCTTTTGCTAGACTGGCTCCACCAGGAGATGCGCTGTAATTGACTTTAGGGAAGCTTTAACCCTTCCCCAGGTGCCATTACACTTCCACCTCATCTTGTGGAAACGGGAGACAAACCCAGCCCTGCAGCGCGCTGGGCAGGGAGCTTCCCGGACCTCTACGGATTCCAACTGAAGCACCGAAGCTGCTGCCTTAGGGAACACCGAGCTCTGGCAGCACGAGACGAGTAAATCCAGGAGCCTTCCTACCAGGTGAGGCAGCCAACCTCTGTGAAACAGATTTTGGAGATGGGATCCGACGCTTTTGCTGTGCAACTGGGGCTGCTCCACTCTGCCTCACCACCGACAAAAACAAGGAACTGAGACCAAAGCACTTGGAGGAACATTATTCTTTAAAAACTCCTCATGGCAATCCCACAAGAAATCACACAATCTTGAAATTTTATTTCACTGGGAAGAGAGCTCAGATTTTTTTCTTTTTTTTTTTTTTTTTTTAATAGTATGCTTTAAAATATTTCCGTTCAACATTGCCAAATCATTTCAAGTTCAAGATATTTAGCATGACTTTATGGAACAGCCAACATTTCAGCCTTGTTTAAAAAAAATTCCTTTCTTGTTGGAAGCTAAATAATATTAATAAACTCCCACACGGCAAGTGAGATTTATTCAACAAATATTGTCCAGCCCCACCAGAAACTTTGTGCAATTGAACACGCATGGTTCTTGGCCTACTTTCCTCGCGCCAGATAGCTGCGTATAAGCTCACCGATAAGTTACCAAAAATATGAATGGATCTGCAGCTTCCTGGACAAAGCCAAAATAACATGCATTTTATTTAATATGGGATTGTTTCATTTTAGGAAGTACCGGTGGACTTTTCAAATGAACAGACAGGTTCTTTGTCTTATGTACCAGAAAGAATTTGGTCTTATGCACTGTAACACTTAACCCAGATTTGGCATTGCTTAAACAAATTTTAATTTATTCTGTCTCTCTCACTGACAAATAGGATAGATTTTCCTATGAAATACATGCCAAAACCTGTGTCCAAGTACACTAATAAAATATACTTCAAAAGTAAAAGCTGTGGCAAGATGTTCACTGGTCCCTGCACTTATACCATTCTCATAGTACACTGTATATATTATAAACTATTGCAATATTTTTAGACACCTCGAAACTGCTCAGGTTTGGAATCAAATTCCTCATTTACCAGCACTGGAAATCACTGCACACATTTGGGAGCATAAGGGAGGAACACTTCACCTCAAAGAAAACATTAACAATAAATCATTATCCAATAAACTATGCATTTTTGCAGGGGAAACATGAGTTAAGAACCTAACGGGATCTTTAACAATCAAAATCAACCAAAACTTTGCTTTATGTTTCATCTGAAAGAGAGCATCTCCATCCTGAATTACATGACAACTAATAAATTCCAATGCAGGAATTTTCCCTACTGTTCAGCAGTTTTGTTCAGCAATTTAAACAAATTTCTAAACCTTGCTACCCATAAAATTATATCCACATAAAATGGATTAGAATCACAAAACTTTTTAAACATCTTTCAGTGTTTTTGTGGTTCTTCAAGATTGTTTTCTTTGATGCAGCAACAAATGTTTAAATTCAGATTAAATTCAGCAGGAAAGAAGTTCATTAAGCAAAGCACAACCCAACAGGGCACAAACCCTTAACTTCTCTCAAGACAGTATCTATGCCATATTGCTAAAAGAAATGCATTTTAAAGAAGTATATTTATTCTTGTGTTCATCAATATAGACTCTGTTGGGACGTCTTTGCAGAAAACAGAAGAAATGCAGCATGCTACATAGCCTCTCCTCCAGCACTTTAAAAAAAAAAACAAAACAAAACTCTAATTCCCCCATTTTTTCTGCACCCCAGATAGCCAAGAATATGAAATTCTGGAAAATGTAAAAGATTTCTGTACAAGTCAAGTGCTATTTTTCTTCATATATGCGACTCATTATAAAGGTAAAAATCGCTTGAAGAAGGTTACCTCTATGTATCGGACAGAACAAATAAAGCTTTATGGCCGGGCTATTAGACATTTGTTTTGTCCTTAATACTAAGATTTTCAATTGGGCCTTCGTTGGTCTGCTTGGCAAGAGTACAAAGACTGCAGCTAAGGCACGTAACGAGGGGTCGAGCAAAGCTCCCGATCCCTTCTGTGAGAGTGCATCGGCTCCGAGAACCGCCGCCACCAGGAACCGAGCGGGGTTCCCACCGGTCCCTCGGGAATCCAAGGCACTGATGGGCTGCACCTTGCATACTCCAGAGACACGGGCACCTATACAGCAATCATCTCAATAATACGACATTGCTCAGCAGCACAGGCAGAATCAGAAGTCCTCATGCAACCAAGCCAAACTCTTCTGCCATCACCCATGCCGGGTAGCTCGCTAGTTAACAGGTAATCGAGTACCAGTTCCTCCTGCAACATCAAAACACGCTGCTGACTCAAGGATTACGCCTTTCTCTTGTCTCTTGCTCTCTTGCCCCTTTCTCCAGCCCAGCCTCGGAAGCTGTGGGGGCAGGAAGCCTCCCCAGCAGAGGAGCATCCCGCACCGGGCTCGGCAGCGAGCACCCGGGGCTCTGAGTGCCGGCGGGCAAGGAACCGGTGGGAAGGGAGCCGCCGGCAGCAGCGCTCCATGGCCTTGCCAACATGTGAGCCCAAGGACAGGCAGGCACTCTGGACATGGTGTGAACGAACAGAGGGAGGGACCACTTACTAATATTTAACGTTCATCTCCATCATATCGGACCACACCTCTTTTGTTTTCTCTCTCTCCCCTCTCCCGATGCAAACACGGACACAACTTTCAAAAAGCCAGTGTGCATCTGACAGACCCCTCTGGAGCACAAACAAAATCCCCAACGCTTGCCACATCCCATCACAACCGTAATAAAGATGTTTATAGTTTTAACCATCAAATAAAGTGCTTAATTCCACCGAGCTTGTCCCCTCCACTCAGTCACTCCACAGCTTCATTTAGCAGGCCAGTGGTAAAAAAAATTCATTAATTTTTATTAACAGGGAGAGCCATTTGTTCCCTGTGACAATATTTGACTTGTCGAAATGATTTTCACCTCTGCCATGAGGTGCGCGCTCCCCACATACATCACCCGATTACTCCAGGAGCGGCCAGAGTTGCAGTCATTAGCCAGTGAATTAACGACAATCCACAGCGCTATTAATCACGCTGACAAAAGCGTTAGCTTGCTGCTGACCCGAGCACGGCTCTGGGACACGAGCAGAGGAAAGGAGAGCACAGCCACAGGGCTAGGAAAGAAAGGATTGGTTTTTTTTAAGCTGCTGAGGCAGGGAAAAAAAGGGATAGAGAAAGAGAAATTAGATAGTTAGTAACAGCGGAGTGGGAGCACGCTGCACATGAAAATCGAGGAAGGCACAGAGGTTATAGAAGAAGGAGGGAAGGAGAAGCATCGAGTCACCTCCTGTAACTCAGAGCACAAGGTATTAATTCCTCTCTAATTGTCCAGGGAGCTCAAGGAGCCCAATCCACCGACTTTCACCAGGCCGCAGCGAGCCCCCAGAGGAGCGTGGGTGACGTGCCGTGGGCTGCCTGCCCCGCCAGCGGCCTCGTGCACGTGAGGCCATGCTTGGGGATGGAAGGATCTGGCCAGGAGGATCCCAGCACCGACACCACCACCGCTCCTTGCCCCTTCCCCTTCCAAGGGGAAGCCAGAGCAGGCCGCGGTGCCGGCCTACTGAATCAGCAGCGCCTGGCCGGGGCCCGCCGGGGCAGCCCTGGGGAACACAGCTGGTTGATCAAAGCTCATTGCCAAAGGCCTCTGCGCTCTCCCCTTGAAAATTTCAAGTAACCACATTTCATAGCGAAGTTAATGAACGCTCCTATCCCACTTCCAAAGTATGGGCATCTGAGAGCTGCTGGCTTTCGGCTCACAGAGCGCCAGCCACTTGTGCCTGGAAACAGTTGGAAAGAAACCGTCGGTGTAACACGCGGCGCTTCCTGGCATATAGACCCCGTTTTTGTTTTAACACGGCTTCTAATTTCAAGTTTCTGAACACTGCACAAAATACTTGGAAAAGATACCCACCAAACTTGACCGCTACAATTCTTTGAAAATGCTTTATTTTTTAAATGGCACAGCCTGCTGTGTTCTGTATGGCAGCGCTGTGGTAATCAAAACCAATACGAGCATTTGACTACAATTTTTAATTGAAAAACACTGTCAGCAGAAACAGCCAAAAAGGGAAATGTGAAGAAACACAGTTCTTGTATGAATGCATGAGGAAGGAAAGACCTACACATGCACTGGGGTAGGGGAATAATAGGGAAAAGAATGAATCTTTGCAATAATTTTGAATGTTCCTGCTGTATTGTACAAGCAGTGGTTAAGAAACTGCATTCTTTCAGTCTTGCCCCGTACCATCAATGCGTAACTCCCACTAAAGGCAGCCTCAACAGTGCGACCATTCAAAGTTATGAAGATAATAAAACCATGGTGAGAATTCCAAAAATCTGTTTAGAAAGTTTTTGCTGCTTTTTTTTTTCTTCCATTCATGACCTAATAGGGGATTTAACAGAATTTTCAGAAGTGCTCAGTGGATTCTTCCCCCAATTATGAAAGCACATACAGCAGGACGCTGTAACCGCACTGCTGCAACACGCCGCGGGCCAGCAATGTTCCGTGCACTCTCAGCTCCCTCAGTGACAGTTTATATTTCTCTAAAAACCATTTTTTAAAAGCAGTGGAACTGCTCCTAAGCAGGTTGACCATGTTTCGCTTTTACCACGCACAATAATTTTAGAACCTGTTTCTTGTTACTCACTTTCACCGGTTTAATTCTCCTTTTGCAGCGAGGAATGTCATGAGGAAAGCCGGGTTCGGAAATCCATGATTTCCTGTCAGTTAATTCATTTCAGCAAAACAGAAGGCAAGGTGATATTCCTGTTTAATGTTGCAACTCAGATACAGTAATAACCAGGGGCTATAAGGGATTCCATCTGCTGCCATTTTCCCTGCACTACTGACAACACCGAGTACCCACCTTGTGCCAATTTATACTCCTCCACCCTGAAGCCATTTTGTCCCATTTACAACTTCTAAGAATTTGAACATCAAAGCAGGAACAAGAACTGATCTAGGTGCAAACCACTAACCCCGCTTCTACAGCGCGCTGCTCTCCCATTCGGATTAGCGAAGTTTCCTATGGGTTTTGCACAGTATGATCGACCGCCTGCCATTTTTCAATAAACTAGTTTTGATGCAAAAATTGCATCAGCATTGTACCTTAAATCTGTGCCACGTGGAACACCTGTCAGGAGCCTGCTGTTTCAGGACTGGCCCAGCAGTGTCATCCAACAAGGCTTTAAGTGTGAAAACCACGCCAGGCAGCCTGAAACATCTCGCTCAGGCAGGGCCCTTCCTCCCTCCCCAGCCAGTTCCTGGGCTCACAGTGAGCACAGCCAGCGGGGGACAGGATGGAAAGACGTGGCAAGAAGCTCTCAGCCTTCCTCCCCCTTCAGCCCAGTGGCACCCAGACTAGTTACACTCCCCGGTATCGCCTCTGAAGATTTTCATTAAGTCTCAATAGATAAATCCAGAAGGATTTCCTATAAAACTTGGTGCAACTCGAAGTCCTGGAGAGATCCCCACACATATAACTACGCATGACACAACACTTTTTCCCCCTGTATGGCCCAGCTCCTGCTAGAAACCCTTTGGTTCAGCCATACACCGTGGCGAGATGGTTCACATTCCAGGCTGTCTAAAAACACCACCAAAACGCAAGGTCTTCTCTTCCCTACGACTTGTACGCTGCCAGGCCACAGCATACAACAGTCAACTGCAGTTGAACAAGCAATTTTCCTGCCTTTGAAGCTATTATTACAAAAAATATTTAAGACAAAAATATTTTTATATTTTGTTTCTGACTGGCCAGCAATAGTCCCACATTGTTTGAAGTATTAACTGTTCCTGAAGGGAACTTAGAAGTTTTCTCTGTAAGAGGAAAAATTCTTATGCTCTCCTCCAGGTGTCCAAACGACTGTTATATTTCTCTGTTTATTTTTCAGGAAAAAATGCAGATGCACTGAAAATATACCAATCAATATTATTATTTCCTTTTTAATTAGAACTAAGTACAGCTACTGTCTTCTAATATTACCTATTAATAACATCATCTGCCTGGATAAACAAAAACAAACCAATACCCTTTTCCCCAGATGCTCAAGAAAACTCTATGCCCTGTACAGAACACTTAAAAAAATTTTTTTTTGTTATCTTCTGTATCTTTCCAGCATTTAAACTTAGGTTGCACAGCACCAAACTTCTGCAAACTCCACTTCTGCACCTAGTTTGGTGTTAAGCCTTTCCTTCTACATTCCTTTCAAGGCTATTTCCATTCCAGCCCCTTTCAAGAGCTCATTTCACATCTCACCTGAAAATGTTTTTTTCCATGTCTTTTTTGTGTTTCTTCCTCTGTTACCTATTGCTTAATTTTGCAGCAGATTTAGAATACTATTAGCATGGAAATTACCATAGAAAGTTCTGCTGAAATAACATTTCAGAAAATTACTTTCCTTAAAACAGTGATGGATTCTTTATCTCTTTTGATTTTTAAAATATTTTTCTTCGAGAAAATAGATGTCTGGCTTTGAAAAAGACCATCTTTTACTTGCCTGGGACAAGGTGTAGATTCAGAGTGCCTAGCATCACTGCTCGTGTTCCATCCAGCAAGAAGACAGAAAGTAAAGTTATTTGTTAAAAAAACCCTTTTGGCTGAGCAAACGCCAGGTTTGATGCATGACTAGCAGCCAGTACAGCTCTGAGACGGTGAACAAATGAGCTTTTCACTGTTTATTTTTGTGAGCTCTCAGCCATTCATGAGCTCTTCCAATTGAACGCAAGTCCCAGTTTTAATTGCAACACCCCTGTGTTTCTTAGGTCTGTGCTCTACACCTCTAACAAAGTGAGGAGGAAAAAATTAGGATGTTCATGGACAGTAAGTGACAAAAGCTGTGAAAGCACGCTGCAGCTGCCCCACAAGGTAATTCAAGAAATTTTCTCCAACCAATTCCAGGATATGATCCTTGCTGTCCTGGATCGTGAAAGTTTTAGTTCATTCCCAAAGCAAAAATTCAGTTAAAGAGATCAATGCCTATAAAATCACAGCAGATTTTTTTCAAGGTTTTGAATTAACTGAAAAAAAAAAAAAAGAAAAAAGAAAAACAGAATAATGTAAATTGTTTAGATAACCCAAAAAGCGTAACTCAATTCACAATAGAATCTGTATTTTCTAAATCTGGAACATCTTAGTCCTTTCACAATTTCTCTTTTCCTTTTTTTAAATTTAGGTCATTTCAGGTCAGAACTATTTTTTTTTTTTAGCTTTTCTGAAATAAAACACTTAAAAAAATAATATACCTCTTTTCATGTTTTCATGATTTTCCATTGTTCTGATCAAAACTACTCTCTAAATTTTACCTCCAATATCTTTTTTCTTCTATAAATCAATCAGCTGTTAAAAAACACCACCACCACTACTTTAATCCTGGACAGATACACTATATAGAGATAGCAGTTTACTACTCATGTCATTTTTCTGGTATTCTAAGTAAGATTCATCGAGGCATTTACATAAATACAGGTAAACAGGGTAAATGAATCTGCACTCAGGCATCTTCACAGTTGTCCAAAGCAGCATCCACGTCAAGTTTGCCTGTTTTTGTACACACAGATTCAGAAATCTGGAAATCACAAAAAGGAAAATCTGGCGCTTAATGTTTTTTCCGTACCACTTTCTGGCTGCTTTATATCTTCTTCTGAAATGCATGGTGAATGAAAACATTAAATGTTTCACAGACTTTTTAACTTAGGGTCTTCATCCCCACATATTTTTCATATTACTCATATTCCCCTGCTTGAGTTAAACTCAAACAGGCCTGGAACAACTTCATTAACATAAAACCACATGATAATAGGAAACAGAGCCTTTTAATGGTTTATTTTCTTATTATCTTGTGATATATTTCATCTTCTCCCCCTTTTCAGAGTGCTACTACATTCTGTTTTCACTCTGCTTGCTGGTTCCAAGCGAGCCCTGGCTTGGCAGCAGGGAGCAATCACACACCGAACAGCAGATTCCATTAAGTCCAGGCACTTCCAAGCTCCCAAGCTACAAAACACAATGTCACTACCTTCGTACACGCATTAGGCCCAAACTTTTCACGCCCCGAAACATCTTCCACTGGCAGACCCGGGCTGCAGCCCGGCAGCCCTGCAGTCACCCAGTGCGGTCGGTAAAAGCGCGGCCCCGCTATCTGCTGATAAGGAAACCCGCGAACCCAGCCCGTCCTGCCAGTTCCTTTGCTTGCTCTCACTTTGCAGCTCTCTCCTTTGGATGTAGGAGCACCGCAGAAGCCAAGCTGCATCAGATCGAACTACCCCATCCGGTACCGGGGCAATCATAAAGGATTCCCTGAAAGACGCAAAATCTCCTCCCTTTAGTTGTAACTGAACGTCTGAGCACACTGCGCTGCGCCCCGACCTTACCCAAATAACCCCGGTACAATGTCACACATCATCATCCCTGGGAAAAAAAAAGTCTTTACCCTGTAAATTTTGCAATAACTCATAGGCTTAGACAGGGAAAATGACAAGGGAATCTCTTTTGCAATAACACATTTTCCTTTGTCCTAAGACCACAATTTCAAAATTCTGGAGTTGCAACATTTTTAATGAAGGTTAAAGGAATCAGAAGTTCATGAGAAATTGCATCTGTTTCGGGGTGGCTCTTCTGACTTATTTCAGTCATTCTTACTTCTAATTTTGAATAAAATTTCTTTACAGGATTTCTACCTTGAAATACTGGGTTTTATTTTCTTGCCTTTTTGGAACATGCCTTCAAAAGCTTTCACAACAGTTTATACACTAAGGGATTGCTACAATTTTCTTACTATTTTGTACATGATAACTTAAAACCTAATTAATCAAAAAATGTAAGCTGTTTTATGTCCTACAATAAAGTACATTAACCTAGCATTCAATGACTATATTTAATCTGCTGCTTGAGAGGCTCGGTAGCAGCCTCAGAGTCGTCTTTAAAAAGGAATGGCAATTCCTAGGATTCCCATTCTATCATAGCTCAAAGTAGGTTCTGTGAATAAATGGGAGAAGGAAATCAGTGAGATATATTAGCGCCAGTACATATTTTTCATTTCCCTCTGTCTTTGCTTCCAAAAGAATATTGGTGATGAATTTGCAAATGGTCCAAGATTATGACAGAATTTTTTACCCTTCATTATTTATCCCCCCACTGAACACCTCTATTAGAGATTACAGTGACAAATGCATGAATAAAAGGCAAAGACAATATTTTAGCACTGCGGTGTAAATCTCCTTTTACGCATTATTAATTTAAAGAAATCCATTATACCCCACAGCTCTGAGGGGAAGACAAGGTTACATAAGAACTGTTATAGGCAGCTGGGGGTCAGCGGGAGACAGAATCCCGCTGCCACCACGAGGCGACGGCAAGTCCCCGGCTGCCTTTCTAGAAGATCTGCTTTTCTTTCATATTCTCCTCTTCATTTCTTTCTTCACTTCTATGTTTCCTTCTGTTGCAGACCCTCACTCTCCATGAGCTGGGCTTGGGCGCAAGCTGGCACCACGTGGGCCACCCGCAAGCTGTTCGGGAGCAAAAGGTGGTGATCCTACTCCATCGGGTTCCCTTTTTGTAAAGCCCTTTCTCCAAAACCTCTGAAATAAAAATAACTCCTCCTAACCTCCTTCCCTTTTAATTCACCCAAAGACAGGGCTTAAATCTTGGGCAACATCCTACAGAGCTCAGCAGAGCCTTGCACAGAGTCTCCCTCTCCACCCCTCCAGCAGAGTAAGAAGGGGAGGAAATGCTGCTCCTATCTAGAGGAAGGAAATAGGAAAACAGATGGAAAGTACTCAGAATTGGAACAAGTGCGTTTTAAACAATACAACAGGTCCCTTTTACTCCAAAATAACAGAACACTACTGTGGAAATCTATATACAATCATGCCATCGACAACAAAGATAACAGGGAAATAATTCTGTGAACCTGAACTGAAAGTACTTTTTGTGAGAGATGCTAATCACCGGCCGCCATCTCCATATAGCTCCCATCATGCAAAACCAAGCCTTTGATTTCACTTGATTTATTTTTCTTAAATCTTGTGACAAAAGACTTCTTAAGACTAAAATACCCATAGCTTATGCCTACCAGTGGCTTAAAAACTACCACCCATCTGCAAGAATTAATTTATCACCAGTTCACTTCTCATGCTGCTATTAACTGTATTACTCGCAGCTCATCGACTCACCACATCTAGCCTAGTGTTCTGCGCTTTCTCTGATGGCCTTCTAAATTGCTCTGATTAAGCCCAATCCTGCAAACACTTCATGATGAAACACCAGGCTGCAAACACGCCGGTGGGATGCTCTCTCCGCCTGTCCCAAGGGGAGCACGAGCCCCTCAGCAGCTGCCGAGATGCGCCGTACTGGAAGGAACACACATCTGGGACGCCTGAAAACCAGAGCTTTCTGCTCCATTTTTGCCATCAGTGTGGGTTTAGGCACTTGAGTTGAGGCTCTCTGCTTGAAAACGGAGGGTTTAAGCATACAGCCATTTACGCATTACAGCGATGTAGATTAAGCACCTAGCCCTACTCCTGTTGTCAAAAAAAAAAAAAAAAGCTAATCTCCCAGTTTTAAAGGGATTAGCAACAAACCCGAACTGAGAGGTTCTTGCACTTTAGGCCTCTGTCCTTCGAAAGAGTAACGCTTTACCACAGTACTTGAACTCCATGCTGTCACCTAAGCCTCCCCCCCTTTTTCTTTTCACTCTACCTGGCGTTGGCTCCAGCACGCCTGGGTGTTCTGCCGAGGTTCTGCATCACAAATCCCAGCTTTCTAATGCCAATAATAAAGGGACTATGGAAGGACCAACTTACTTGGTGAAAACAGACGCCAGAACAGTGGAAATTTTGTTCTGAAAGGTCAGATAAGGTTTGCATAAATATTTTGTGAAATTCTTTGATTTTATGGACAGAACATACCGCACGAAAATACCCGGCGTATAAAACAGTTCTGCTTCTGCTCCTGACGACACAGCTCAGAGTCAAAAGAATCCAAATGAACACAGAAAAGGAAAAAAATCAAATACTGAGCTCCTCTAAAGCCTGGTAAGGGCTAAATTCTGACTTAATCTACTTGTTCACTCAGTGATGTTGGTAGTTACTCCCACTCAACGACTTTTAAAATAGAATTTGGTGGAAATAGGTAGGTTTGGAATTCTTTCACCTTGAAAATTACCAAGCACAAAAAATCCATCCCTCGATAGCTGAAAGGGCACTGGGAAATAAACACTTATCAAACAGTATATACTGTTTGAAACTTTCAGGAGCGATTTTAGATGTCCCAGGGTTTGGTGCCCCATTTGAAACATCCTGAAGGAGATGTCTGTGTAGAATGCAGGTACTTGTAGCCTTCTGAAAAACTGGGCTTCTTTAAGATGTTTAATATTGGAAACTTAAGCTCACTAGTACTCTTTCAAAATGTAGACTATGGTTCATTGATTTCTTTCCTTCTGAACTGAGGATCTCAGTCAAGGGGGTTGAAAATAAGATACTTAATAGTAATTTTAAACCCCTAATTTGTTTGCCCTCCCCCATGCTCCCTATACCTTCACAATAAATCCTTTGAAAAACTGGAAATGCTTTAGTGAAAAGACTGATGGGAAACGTTAAAAAATATCATGCAAGCAACATCAAGTTATCTCTGTTATTTTAGGCAAAACATATTTCCTGCTCTTTTCCCTTCAGACTTACTTAAAGTCTGCTGCAGAGCTCAGGCTTCAGACTATTCTGTCAATCAGCGATTAGAGAGGTCACTCATATTGGGGTTTTACCAGTGTACAAACCTCCTTCTGTGGAAGTAGCTTCACCTGTACAAAGCCCTTGTGTCGGCACAGCGACCACAGCACGCTGCTCAGTGCAAGTTAGAGTTTACCCTGGGAGCGCAGGGCTGCGCAGAGGCTGAGCCCAGCTCGGCAGCACGCGTGAAGCCAGCTGCAAATTCCATTGTTGCTGCGGAGGCCACAGCGCCGCACCAAGGTCTCACCAGGGCTGGGGCTCCAGAGGGTGCAGGAGAAAGGCTGGGGAAGTAACTTGGGTGGTTTCCTTACTGCCGGGACAGGGGATGCCTTGTATGACGACTTTCCTTCTGCAGGGACTTTTAAAACGTTAACGTTTCATAAAATGCAATACCCGAAAGCCCACAGCGTCACTTTCCTCATCACAGATATGTGAAAAGCTGCCATAAGAACTACTGCAAGACGCTGAAATTTATGTCCAGATCACCCTAACGCTTCCATAACTCCTACCTAACGTTGATGAAAAGGGTTACTATTGCACCTCAGTGATCCTGTCCTAATAAAAAAGAAATTAGTCTGTTTAATAACAGTGCATAATGAAGACTGTAGAATAAAGCATGGACAATTTGTCAGTGATTAGCAGGTCAATGGGTCAACTTATGAACAACTGAGTTGCTTTACCTGAGGGTAGCCGCTTCTGTAACATGAGAAAGCCCCTCCTTTGTCTCAGCTATCTCACCATGGGTACATTATCAAAATGAAGCTGTAATTTATCAGCCGTGAGGGAGACGCAGCTAGGTAACTGCAGTGTCTACCAAGAGAACTTGGAATTCTCAAGTTTTGTTTGAAAAGCTTTGAAAAACCAGGACTTATTTTTCCAAATGCAAATACTCCCCCCCTTTTTTTTTTTAAAAGGCAAATATTGTATTTTCATCACAAACTTATTAAGGGATTACATCACTTCTGCAGAAATATTTTTTATCAGAGTCATCTCAAATGGCAAAGCCCGAAGAAATAACAAAGTTTTGGTTTGGTTTGTAACACTTGCACCATTTACCTCTGATCCCATCCTGGATAATTCAAGATCTACTGAACACAATGTCAAGCTGACCTCATTGCTGAACAAACCGCTGCAACAACTGCTTCCCGAGAAACCTGTAAAGGTGAATTATCACCATACAAACCCCAGATTCAAAACTCTGCATTATTCTGCAAACAGCTGTTGATGTATTCCCCATACCGTGCTACTGTTGGGTGACATCGCCAGCTTTACCCAGGGAGGAAAATTCAGAGCTGTGAAGTCCGAGCTCTGGTAGCCTGGTCACCTCTGCCTGGAGCAGAAGCCAGCCCGTGCCCGGTTCGTGCAGGGGGAGAGGAGCAGCCCCACAGACTGCTGAGCGCAGAGTTCCCCTTCTCTGAGCACTGAGCTCTCAGGCTCCTTAAAGATTAGGGGTATTGCACTGGCAAAGATTTCCACTACCAGCAACTACGTGCCGCAGGGTGACCTGATATTCCTGTGTTCCTCTAGGAAATTTAATTCACAAGTGGACAACAAAGACCATCTCTGCATCTGGGAAGAGGCTGAAAGTTCACTCCCAGCCTATTCAAGCACAAATCACTTCTTTTAAAACGTAAAATAATAATGTAAAAATAATGAAGTATAAATTATTCCATTTATTTCTAATAAAGATTAAAGAAGGCTAAAAATACTACCAACAACTTGCAGTGCACATACGCACACACGCACAGAGTCAGGTAAAGCACCTCTGTTTCATTAGATCATGTTCCATCCAGAGTCCAGGGACAGACAGAAAAGCTCACTGAATTTGAATTGATAATAACATTGTGACTTGAGCTCCAAGGAATTCTCCCCCCCTGCAACCACCTTTTTTTTTTTTTTTTTTGCTTAAAATAATTAAATTGGATGAGGCAAGATACCTGATCAGTTAACTTTTCCATTCCTCCATTTCCAATGAAATAAAATCTAGCAACAAGTTTTTGCAAAAGATTGTGTTCTATGCCAGTGGGTCAGTGGCCAACTTAACCATAACAAATAATAGTCTAGTCTTTCAAAGTTTCAAAGATTTTTTTTTAAGGGAAAAAAAGAAACTGAGTGCTAGAAGACAGTTTGGATTTCCTCTGCATTTTTACGTTGCCAAGTCACTAGCACATTTTCCCTCTAGCTAGCTAACACATCTCCCTGGTGAACACGTGCAAATTGCAGCTTCAGACAGTTCCACTGCAACAAAGTCACTGACATTAACTGCGGGCATATTTACTCTGAAATTATGTCATTTCTCAACAGCACCAAATTCAGGTAACATCCAGATCCGTGGCAACTTCCTCGGCTTTGCTGTTTGCATTCTGCAGCTTGAATGGCTCTGGTTGTGGAAGAGTTAAAATATTTCAGTTCTGAGTTAAGGAACAGTAAAAGTTCTAGTCCAGAGACACTTTTTTCCTCCTTTCCGATGGTGATTGGCTTCCCCTGCACCTCTTTTGTTTTGAGAATTTTGGAGTATGCAGACTTGTGTAATGCAGAGATTGCTTCCAATTTAATTTAGTTGTTTTGTCTTTTATCACGATGGAAATGAGCACAGGATCCTTCTCAGGCTTTTTGCCATATAAAAGGATGCAGACTTCACTCTCGTGGTTCCTTAGAATAACGGGGAAGGGAGAGCAGGGAGAAAAGGATTTAACAAAATGCCTAAAAGAGGGTAATCCAGCAACTTCTGCACTGCTAGCAAACCCCAAAATCTACTCTTGGGCTACATGAATCAGTATTTGCGTAAGTATTGCACATAACATGCTAGACGTCATTCCCCAGTAACCCGAAAGAGCCCTTGCTACGGTTCAAATGACAGTCTCGACAAGGATGTCCTCTGCCTTTGGAGATGAAATCCACTGCGGATCCAGACAGATTCTGTTCCTTACAGGCTTTGCCCCTCACCGCATTAACAGAGCGCGATTTCTCTGACAGTGTTTAGTTCTTGAAGTATTTGCCGAACGGTTGGGACAATCACACTCGGTTCATTGGTTTCTCTGAAGTATTTCAGCTTTTTGCTGTTGAGGTTTCTGGCAAATGCCCATGGCAAAAGCTCTCCCCGGCAGCGAGCCCCGGGGGCAGGGACCTGCCGCCCTCACCTGCGCACCCCCGGCAGGCCCCGCGGGAAGCAGTGTCCCAGCGGGACAGCCCGCATTTCGGAGCCCAACAACAAACAGCCACTGTTGTCTTTTCACAGTATAAATATTTGAACTAATAATCATTCAGGAGAAATATGCGAAGCTTTCAGGATTTACAAACATTTTTCCAAATTCCTGGCTTGCTGCCAAGCACTTAACAGAGAATATTGTGCTACGAAGCACAAACCAAACTGCAGATGCAAAAATGACAACCGTTCCCTTTTTTTTTTTTTCCCATTTCGGTTACACTCCAGCGCTAACACCCCCGGCGGTTTTTCAGACGGCATGGTTTCCGGGAGGGATGGAGGTCCCAAATCGGTGCGAAATGGCGTGTTACAGTCAGACAACACCTGAATCAGGGGGCACAGAGTTGCGCTTCACAAACCTCCAAAAGCAACTGGCCTTCCTCCTGCGCAGCCAGCCGAAACGTTCCCAGGAACATCGGTCCAAAGGGATGAAAGGAGGAAGCGAATACAGAGGAGGAGAAGGTGTATGACTACTTGCAACTGATAAACCTGTTCCTATTCTAACACCCATTAGGCAAATTCGCGACTCCTGGCACCAATCGCAAGGGAACAAATCACCTAAACCCACTTCTTACAGGTGAATACAAATCTCACAGTCAGCACGACAGGAGTGATTCCCACTGCAGTGCTTTGTCTCGCCTTTACCTGTCTACATCTGAGAGCAAACTAACTGGGGCATGTATTGGGAAAGGATGGCAGGTACGGGAACCTTCAGACACACAACTTCCCTCCCAGCTAGCGGACAGGAGGCAGCCGGGCCGTCAGCAGCACCAGGAAGCAGCAGCACCGTCCAGCACCACTCCTTCGCTGCGCACGTTGGACGTAAAACAAATTGCTGCTCTTGTAATCAAAACGCCTTGTGGGTGGACACCTGATCCCAACGCGAGGAAGAGAAAGTTTGTCCTCCTGCCTGCTCCTGGGAGACACCACCTCATCAGAAAAGGACAAACCCCAAAGTCCAAGAGAGCCAAACGGGTTCCAAGTCAGAACTGCGATGTATTTGCAAAACCACGGAGACCTACACCAGCTGCTCCATGGAAAGCAGTATCTTCTTGATGGCTTTTTCTTGAACAAGGCCGTGTTTCAAAAGAAATATGCAATTTTTTAAAAGGAACAGCAAAGTAGATCTTAATTTTAAAAGCATTTTGCATTGTCACAAAATAATCATTTATTGACTAGCCTGGCAACAGACTTCTGGGAGGGAACTACCACGTCAACATGATGCAAGTCTGGTTTTAGCCATAAATGACCACTTCAAGAAAGCTGGATAGATTAATTCAATACAAAACTACTTTCTATTTCATAACCCAGTATTTGCACAAGAAGAGTAAGGGAAAAAAAGCCACAAGCATATCAAGTGGAGGAATTTTGCATCATTAGCAACTGGCTTTAAGCTTTACTAATAGCTTCCATGAAATCTGAAGCCTATCCCCATGGCTTAGTGGCAGGCAGAAGCTGAAATTTGAATATCAGCGTATCATAATCATCACTGTAATATGACAAACATCTCAGGATTTAGGAATATGTAATACAAAATCAGCACACTCAGACACTTCCCAAAAGCTATTTCCCAGTATGTTGTATAAGCCGTGTGAGCTGATAATCCCTGCTAAACAGAGATTACACGAAATCACACCACACGCTTATGTTGAATTATCCTACAGACGTGGCATGAGATACTCATCTGTCATTGTATCAGACAAATTCAGATAGTTCCTCCTCCAACAGAAAAAGTTAGGAGAATACTCTGTGGAGAAGTCTGCACCTTATTTGTCAGCAACATGGAAACTATCCAAAGCTTGTATTCAAATGCTGTCTGGAGACGGTCTCAATGGATGGAGATGCTTCGGTTCTGCCTCCACCAGCAGAGTTCACTGAAGAAGTGATGCCTGTTTGCTACTGAAGAGACTATAACAGCTTCTTTTCACCTTAGAAAAACACCTTTGCTACTTTCAACAACGGTAGGGCTCTCATTAAACCGGTGCAACAACAGACTACAAGAATAATTCTCAGTTTTAATTTGGAATTGGTATTAGAGCAGAAGGCATCGGCGTGCTGTGTGCGGGTTCGCAATGCCTCCAGTCATTTATCATCACACTCATAGGGTTTACAGACCAGTCGGTGCCAAACTCAACTACCCAGATCCTGAAACGAACAGCTTTTAGCTCGTTACCCCATGCACTCAGTGGACACGGGGCCGGACACACATGCAGGGCGCCAGGCCCCCGACCCCGCTGTCAGACGCTGGAAGTGGGAGCGCTGCTGCTACAGGGTTAAAGGGTGGAGAGGCGAGAGGAAGAAACCCACACAACACAACACAAACAGAGCCAAACCCTTCGTCGGTATTTGTCCACCTGCTTGGACCGCACAGGGCTGTAGCAAAGCAAACAAAATCTCCATGATAGCAGCAGATAGCACAGTTCATGGTTAACTTCAAGTAGCGCAGAACACACCTCTGCAGAAATAGCAGCAGCTCAAACAGCTTCAGAAAAAAAAGAAAACCCACACGCCCACAGCCTTAGAAAGGGTGGATGGCCCCGGCTTCCAAGAATCAAAAAGCAATATAAGCCAGGTCATTGACATGGGACAGCAGAGACAACCTAAAATACCCCTGGTCGTGAGGCAGGGTTTTTGAGGTGCCTCACTTTCCTTACACCAAGCCCAGAAGCCTCAAAGTCTTCCCGGCCTGCAGACCTGCACCCAGCAGGAGTACAGTCTCCGGGCTGGCCACCCTCTCACGGCTCACGGGCAGGCCTTTCCGAGAGGACTGAACCCCAAATAACAGCAGGCACAAAGGCAACGGCCCTCTCCCGGAGGAGCAGAAGGGCACGGTGCTGCTACTCCTGCTGCCCTTACACAATTCACGTTTGAACGTGAAAGAAGACACAAAAACGCTATCTGCATTATGATGAAACCTCCACTTTGAAGGTGAATTTCCCTCGCAGGCTCCCGAGCACCAGCACTGGCCTGCCAGCAGGTAAACCGAGGACACCGCCGCTTCCCCTGCAGGGAGTCTGGAGTTGAGCACCCCCAAAACACCGCATCAGAGGAGCAGGTGCCCGAGCAGGGAGCCCAGCACCCAAAGGCAGACAAATAACTCATCAAAAAACAAAACAGGAAACAAAACCCATGAGCCCAGATCTCGCTATCTTGCACCAACCAGATCCCCGTTACAAATGAGAGAGCTCTGGTTGAAGTGATGGAGCAGGAAGGAAACCAGAAGAACAAACCTTCGAGAAACAGACGACACCAGTGCCTTCCCGTAGTCCAGCTGCTAATTTGTACGGCTTCAGAGGGCTGCCCTGGGCTGTTCGTTTGAAATTATCCCTCTGCTTCAGACAGGTACCTCCAGAAGCGCATGGCAGCAGTCGTAACCACAATAAAGACAGTGTTTACAAACACGTTAATTAGAGCATGTTAGAAATAGTGATACACGGGTATTAATAACGCCGCGTTTGATATGAATTTTGTGGGTCTGACCCTCTGCTGGGGAACATCCGCATTGACAAATCTTTCTCCCCACGCACAAACCTTTTCTTTCAAGCCATCTTTAGCTCTAAATGGAAGCCTATAAAATATCTTTATTAAAGTTTGCTCTTAGATTAGTAAGAGGGCAATAGCACTGTGACTCTCAATCTAGTGCACACATTTCCCCCCTAATGATAAAGTAAGGGAAAGCAATGCGATGGCTCTTTCTACCTTCTTGATTTATAACTGTCTATGACTATAGGTCAAATGAATGAAAAGCACCTGGGGAGCATGCTGCAGGAACAAGTCCTCAGTGTGATAGCAACCCCAGAGTGCAGGGGAGATAGCTAGTCCGACTCAGTCAGACAAATTAGACAATTAAATGGAAACAGGCTAGATAAATTGCACTTTCTTAATTGGGTTATCAAGAAACAATAGTGACTATGAATGACCTCACTGTCTGTGTAGTCTAACACTTCTCTCCGTAGGAACTAGGAGGGAGTTATTTGTCTAGGCTAGGGTTATTGTTGGCCTAGAAAATGAATACTTAAGAACAACGTGTGTTGTTTTTTTTTCTCTCACCAGAAGCCATTACAGATAAAGATCTAGGTCTGCTGATACGGAGGTGGGAGCGCGCATGGGATGCAAAGAAAAAAAGGACTGCATGAACCTTGCATCAAAAATAAATAGTGGCAGATCACTGATGCTAAACTGTGCTTGCTCACACCCACAAGTTTGCCATCACTTGAGTCACTCAGACCAAATGGTTGCGTGCTAAAGAGAGACACAACACTGCAGTGCTCGTGAGATACTAGGGAATGAAATGGTTGGAAGGCAAGAGACTGGCAATCTCTTAGCCCCCCCAGCAAGACCAAAAAAGGACCCACCAGTGCAGTGGGAATTATGGCTAAATCTTCACAGGTCCACAGAGTCGATACAAACACGCATCTACATGGAAGTCGGCACCAGGAGAGGGGAGGACAGGGAAGCGGGGGAAAAATTCCCAGATCCCTAATCTGTAAAGCAGCTGTGCCCCAAGCGAGGTGGGTGCAAAGGCTTCAGTCTGTGGCCGACGGGTAGGACCGCGTGCCTCCTCCAAGACAGGCGGGCACGGTGTGTGCCACCATTCCCCAATTTTCCTCCAGCTCCCGGATAACAAGGATTTGTTACTTTCACCAACTGCTAAATTTTAACAGGAGAGAATCATTAACAAAAGCAGCTTCCTGTTTGTTTGTATTAACAGGCACTGGTCTGAAAACAGACCCAGGAAAACACGGCTCTACGAGTGAGCATGTGTTGTACCGGAGTCAACCAAATACTTAGAGCTATCACCTCTCAAGCAAAAAGCGAATTGCATCTACTTCTTGCTACTGCATTGCTGCAGAATAGAGTCTAAAGTTACCTGAATACAGCATGTTTTTTAAAAATTGAATCATACAAAGATCTTGATATTATCCACTGAGCTATCACCCCATCATTCTCAGATACTCAGTTGAAAAATAAAAAATAAAACCTCATATCCAGAACTGTTTTGGAGAAGACCACGCTAAACAAGTCCCATGCTTACCGTGCGTAACAGAATGACCAAGCGCAGGGGTGGAACACTGAACGTAGACTTTAAAAGAATATTTGAAAGACGGAGCAAGCATATGGCTTATGTTTAGAAACCTCTCTTGGCTCAACAACCCCGAGGCTACTGGCTGCATTGAAGCCCAAGTTTAACTTGCTCTTGGTTGTCTGTCTGCTGTACTTTATTAAAATAGTCTTCACCGAATTAATGAGCTTTATGATCTTACTTGTGCTCAGTTATTAACAACCTGAAATTGATTCTACTTCCACACACACTTCCATTTACTTCTGTTCCCTGCTTACAATGCAGAAAGTACCCAACAAACTCCGGTAAAAATGTGTTGGGGGATGTTTGCAGCTTGTTAGCTTAAATGTCAAGCACTTCCTCAAAGACAGCGCTACCTACAGCTACTCTAACTCAAGGTTCCTATCAAGATACCACACTTTCTATTCTTATTTTTATTCAAAATGACAGGAAACCAAAAACATCAAGTGCAGACTTTTTATTTAAGCCTCCAAGAGATCTAATGAGAAACATAACTAGCGGCTGTATCCGAGAATATGCTTAAGGCTCTCTAACTATGAAAAGGCTGCTGTGAAATTGTTCAGCTGTTACCTAGCATGAGACACCAACAAGTCTGGGTACATCAAGACCCAAACAATAATTTCAAGAAAAAGAAAGGAATACACTTCCATTTCTACTGCACCTTTTGTTCAGAGACCTTCAGCACCTTGGCGATGCCTCCAACCTCACCAAAGCACCGAAGCACTGACGTTCTGGTTTTTAGCAGCAAGCAACCTGAGACACAGATAAAACAAATCTAAGACAGCATCCTATCTCTCCTGGACAATTTGTGCTTGGAAGAAAAATGACCAAAAAAAAGCTGAATACTGCTTGACCAGTTTAAGGCAGTCACAAGCTTTTTTTGTGAATCACTGTGCCCAGCCCTGGTATTTTCCTCTCTCTTTATCCATTAAATATTAACTCGTTGGTTGAAAACTGGATGCTTTCAGAAGGAAAAGATGACAAACCTTTCCACCTTGACAACTACCAGGCATTTTCTCCAGCAGATACAAGTCTCCTCGCAGCCCCGCTGGATTCTGGCTGCCAGGTTCGATCCGCACCAGCCGATGGTGGGACAACATCGGGATCCTGTCGCTGTCACCCCCCTCCCCGCTTTTTGCTCTTCAGGAAATTCTTAAATAAGAAATGTAAGTAGATTTCGCTCTATCGGTGGATGGGATTCCCTCCCCCGTTCAAATAAATAAATAAATAAATCTGAGAAAAGCTATATTAAATTAAAATCTCTCCAGGACCCCCTACAAGCTGAAGTTGAACGAGATGACTCTACCCACCACCATGAATTTTAACACAGCAAAGTCTTCTAATTTTATCTGGCTAAAATCAAGCATCCAAATAAATCTTTACTTATTTACAAATTTGTTTTTCCTGTGACTGGTCATTTGCACTGAATTCAAGCAGAGTAATAATTATGTTCAATTTTCGTTAAAGTTAGGCCATTTTTTCTCCTACACTTCTATTAATAAATTAATTACACAATCCCCGCAGCAGCTGCCAGACAACTAAAATTTGCTTTTGAATTCATTCATCTGGCCCTGTCTAAAAGGAACGAAGGCATGAACGTTACCTCAAAAGCAGTACCAGTGATGGATAATTTGCCTTTCTGTATTAGACCAACGTATATAGGTTCAACATAAAAATACCAGTTACCATTCGGGAGATTTACATGAACCTTCCGCAGTCCTGCTTTACAGTCAAGCAGGGGAGAGTTAATTATTTCTCCAGAATTTATCTTCTGAATGGATATTCACTTGGTGTGTTATTCACGCTACTTTGCAATGAACTCTGCACCTTCCTGCTTCCCTTCCAGGAAGTCGCAATCGAAGACAAAAGCCTGCAAATGATAGACAGGGGCAGAGGCCATGTCCAACTTTGATATCTTGTTGATAACGTATTGTACAATTAGATCAATTTGACAATTTCCATTATGGCTGATAAAATATTTATTGAGCCTTGGAGATGATGTCTGATCCCTGTGCCATTTGTTTTACTAATGGGGGAGATATTTACCAAATCAGTAAAAAGCATTCAAATTTCAGATCCTCATAGCCTCCCCAACATTAGATTTGCAAATTACTGGCTGAAGCCATAAATTACTGCACAGCACAGCCAGACTGATGCCAAGCTGACAAGGTAGGTAGATGGCTTGCGATGACATTGTTTCATAGAAGCATTAATCATAGCAGGAAAGAAAATACTCTCAAATTGGTCCATAAGTCTAAATATTAAGGAATGAGAAGCAGGTTGCTGGGAGATAGCTTTAGCTGGAGCTGGAAAATTAGGAAATGAAAAACCCTTTCTATTATTTAACAAATCATCTTAATAATGTTTTATGCTCAAGTGCCAGCAAGCAAAGGAAATTCCTATTCTTTCCCATTTGCTCTTTATCCTCATTGCTCTTTAATAGGAATATTAATAATGTGAGGATTGGTTCAGATGTAGCCCGAGCTGTATTTTTCTTCTGCTATAGCTTAACTAAAAAGGGATAAACACTGAAAGAAAAATTTAATTTCTACGTTTAAACTGTTTGCTTTGTCAGCAACAAAAACGGGGGCTATAGCTCCTCTTCTGCTATTATGTTCAAGGTCAAGTGTACATTTACTTACGTGCAGGCCAAACTTATTAAAATCCCACAAATCAGATAAACTGCAAAACGCAGCTTACCATGAAACACCGAGACAGCAGTTTGTAACCTTAGGAAAAAATATACATGTATCACTGTTGATTAAATACAAACCCTGCTGATTAATTTAGAGAAAACCACTACCTTACAGGGATGATTATACAATGAACGGCTTAAAATGCTTCCCTGCTAATAGCATTGTCAAAAACCAGAGCCTTACAGTACGCTGGCCGAGGGAGATTCATAGCATGGCATGACTCAAGTAAGCTGAAGGTGACACATTGTCTAGCAGACATAATTAAAGGTATAATGTTGGTGCTAGAGGTCAGAGTTGTACAGTCCTAAGGCAAAAGCGGTTTGAAAGAAAAAGCTCTGAAATAGGGGAATGAAGAATGATGTTGGTCAAGAGCCTGACACCTCTCTACCTACAATTGCAGCGTTTGTCTCAGCAGGCCTGATGCTCACGTTTCCCTACCTTACACCGACAAGGACCGGGTTACCCACGGTTCAGAAGTCCCACCAGGAGCCAGCTGCTGAAGCGCTGTGCCTCAGTAGTTCCTCCTGTAACGTATCGATGACCAGATTTTCAACAGAACTCCGCACCCGCTGATTGCCCGAATCTTCAGGAAGCCTGGGCTGCTACTTGGGTGCCTAAAGGGAGTTTGAGCACCACGACACATCCCGGTGCCCAGCTGTCAGACGCACTACTGCTCTTAGACATCTACTCGCCCTTGACAAATCAATGGAAAGGTAGACGAGGATTCGTGAAGAGCCAGGACACTGAGCAGCACTTCTATAATTAGTCACTTATACTTCGTCACAATAAAACGCTAAAGAATGGGTTTGCCTTAAGCTTTTACGCCATCAAAAGCTTAAGCACTGAACGAGCAGACAACAACCATAATGGTCTTCTATTGCCTAACTCCTCCTCCCATGCCCGAGGGAGGAGGTAATTTCCTTTTTTCTCTGGGGAAAAATGTCTTAATCACCAGGGTCTGCATGCTGTCAACCTTTCCAGCTGAATTAGTTCCTCCTGCAGAAAGCAAGACAACAAAAAATGTCCCAATAGGCTAAAGTAATGCCTAATGGCTTAAAGATGCTCTTCCGCCAAAAGACTTTGTGCACGTAGAATAATAACTCCACCTTCTCGAGTATTTTATGAAATCCAAAGAACCTTTACCCAGCATCATCAAAATAACATAGAGAATGAGATGCCCCATGTGTTAGGAGAGTACCTAGCAGAGTTATTGTATAAAAGTTACACAAAGACATCTCAAACTAGTGACTTTTGTTACCACTGACATTCTGGAAGATCCATATCACTTGCTGCACACCTGGAGCACTGAAGGGGATGGTACTGTGCAACCTCTACAGTTCACACTGTTGCTTGTTTCCACTACTCCACAAACTTCAGACCTGGGAAGTTTTCTTTGTTTTAAACTCCATTTAGGTTTTTAGCTGTACTTCTGAGCACAGCACACATTTCACGCTCTCTTATAGGACTATCCAAAAGCATGCATTTTAGCATTCTGACAAGTGATGACATGGGGGGAAAAATTCACCTCCAAGCTTTCAGGAAAGCTTTAAATTTGCTGCAGGAAGAAATGATTTGATGTGTGTAAAGTAAGAACTGATGGAGCTTTCTCTCAAGATGTTCTGGTGTTCAGAAAGAAGTTGAACTCCTTATTGCTTCTTGCTTCTGACTTCTTAAAATCTTACACTGGCTTCCAAAGGCACCTTAATATTCATGTGGTCCCTTAGACATTTTGCCAGACCACCACAGAGTAAAAACAGCTACAGACCCCTTTTTCTTTCCATTCCTCCCACCCTGGGAATAACCCTGGTCAAGGGAGAAGTCAGTACACCTTTAAGAAGGAAATCTCCAAGCAGTGCGGCTTTGTTTGAGATAGCAAAGTTATTGTCCTTTGCGCTGTCTGGCAACCCCTTACGTCCCTTGGATTTATCTCACACACATGATGCAGCTTTGTGGAAGGGATCGGGAGGGACTTTGCATTCCTCTGGTAGGATGATATGAGTTTGTATCTAAATCTGTTCCATATGACCCACCTCACATGCTCAGTGTCTCGCCGATCCACTTGTAAAGGTCAAGAAGTATTTCAACTCAGGCTTCAAAGTCAAAGGGTTTGTTAATAAAAAAAAAAAAAAAATCCTACTGATAGAATCAGCACTTCATAAAGGTACTGTGAACATTCTCTATTCTTTTGTATAGATACGTTTAAGGACCCCAAGAGGCACAGGTGCCAAGTGTGAGGTTTTATCTGGGGGAACGTAGGGGCAGTGTTAAGGGTCTTGCAACCTTTCCACCTTAGATGACCGAGCTTCCAGACAAGCTGGGATAATTTAAATCCTTCCAAGTCCAACAGAACGTGCTAAGTCAAGAGAAAGTGGTTTCTCACTGGATTTTTAACAGATAACAATACTTTTTGAACTGAGACATCTGCATTTTGCTTCTGGCCCATCAGAACCTGACAGTGCAAAGCTGTGCAGAAAATCTATTCAAACCTCTCCAAAAGCGAAGAAATGCAAAGATTAAACAAGTTCAAAATCACATCCGAGGCCTTCAAGTCATCCATCCCAATCACGAGCTATTGGAAATGAGTGGAAGTGCACACCGCTCCCAGTTCTGTTACACACCACGCTCAACCAGACCACAGCCAGCCACAGCCAGAATAGGACAGAAGGATAGATAATCAGATCTCTAGAACAATACAAAAACAAACAAACAAGCAAAAAAAGATGTTTTCCTGTACTCTTCAGTGTGCTTTAGAAAAATCAAGACTATAAAATACATACACACAACTAACACAAACTGTTTTGTTTGAAAGAAGCACTCCGAGCATCTCACTAATTCACCTGTCTCCCATGGAAAGCGGAGGAGGTCCCTCTCTGTCTGAATGTACAACGCTAATGTTTACACCTGCCTGAAGACCTACACTGTGTACAGAAATAAATGTTATAGCACTGCAGCTCGAGCACATCCTTACTGCTAGTCCTACCCCATACGGAAATGACTGGGACAATTCCACTCCCGAGCTATACAAACCCCACCAGCAATCTGTCCATTTAAAAATACCAAAAAAATAAAATAAAAGGAGCGGGGCAGAAGAGACGAGCACAAATTGAGACGTCACATTCGTAACCAAGAACCAGAACAGGACGGAGGTCATGCTGCAGCTCCGACCGTGCTGGGTAAGCCCCTAGGACAGCAGGGAAGAGGACGGAGCTGGTGGGACTGGGGAGCTGCACAGCACACGGTCAGGTTTGCGTGGGCCAAGAACTCCTTGCAGCACTTGTCAGGAGCCGAAGGAAAACCCTGCACTTCCCTAGAGCATGTCACAGAGCTGGCTGAGAAATAATCCCATCCACAGCTCCGCAAATTGTTTATTCCAGACCCTGTTTCCTAGGATGAATGTGTGCCAAATTTGGGTGCCTGGAAGGACATATTCTGCAGAAAGTAAGCAGGCTTCAAATAAATAAGCGACCTCTGAGAAAACAGCAGAGGTTGTCTTTAGACAACTCTAATGCATCCCAGAATCTTACATTGCAATACAGCTCGGCAAGAAAACCACCTAAGAAATCACGGGACAGCCAGCAGCTCACACAAAACCAGCACCTTATCTTCAAAACTCCTTCCTCCTTTAACTGCTTAAAACATTTACCACCTCCATATGCATACAGTGAGGGGCTCGACACGAGCTAAGGGCAAGATTTAGGAGCCTGCCTTCATTTTCAGAGGTTACACGAACATACAGAAGCTTAAGTGCTATTTAAAGTCAGTGGCATCTGTTCTCCATACCTTAACACCAGGTCAGTATTAATATAATGAATCCAAGGCTCATTTACATTAGGCACTGGGAAGATCATTGCCCCAACCTTTTCTCTCATTTAGAGAAAGCTTTTACAAGCTTGTCTCTCCAACAGACCTTGTGGGTGGCCAGTGTTTTCACTGCTGCACTAGCAACTTCGACTTTTAATCCCCCTGCTAATACCCCAGCCTGACTCGCTTTGCTGGCGATAGATAAGTCATGTTGCTGGGTCCCGCACACAGCGACCGGACACCACCTCTCAGTGGCTTGCAAGCAAGCTCCATCGCCAAACAAAAGGCAGTCTGTTTGGTCACCCTTCCTTCAGAGAGGCTTAAGAACATTTTTGTCATTTTTGAACAGCTAATATCTTGCGGGGGGGGGGGGGGGGGGGGGGGAAGTTGTCTAATCTCTTTAAATTTAATCTTTACTTTTTGAAAAATCTGAGCACAGATGCTTAGTGCTGGACTATGTTCCATTAGACTAATTAGGTCAAGATTACCTAAAACGGTATGACTCCACCAACTCAATTTAAATTCCCTCCCCTCCTGTCCCTAAAGTTGCACCGTTTGGGATTTTATTCGCTTTTTCTCTCTACTACCCCAGAGAGCACAAATTGTGTTGGCAATTAATTAACAGTGAATTAAAACTGCAATGAAATCGAAGGGATTCTTCTCTTGGTCCTCAATACCAGTCCAAACTGGACACAACTTTATCATTTCCTGACTTCAGGACAACCGTGCTGACTTACCCTGGTTAAAAAACAAAGTCTGCTTATATTCCTGTACTTTGCTTCATTTACAGCACAGATACACTTCACACTTTTATTAGTGAGCAGTTTCCTGTTAATGAAAAAGACAGCTGATAATTTCTGTTCTTTTTATTCTCAGTTTTTGTGACAAATGCTTAAATGTTTTATACCCATTAAAGCAAATAATAATGAATTAAAGGCAAGATGTAAAATATTTTGTGGGTTTCAGAAGAACTTTGGGAAGATGTGCCTGTACTGCTTACCCACCAGAACAGCCACCGCTGTCTGCCCTGTCCGTTCATCCTCCTGCCACTCAGAACAATGTGCACGGGTTTCAGTTTCTGCATTTTTCCATCAAAGAATTTTTTATGTTCTCATAGCTGGACAACAGTGGGTTGTTCGGTTCACCAGTTCCAGATTAACGCAAATACCTAAGAAAACAAAGGATGTTTCCCCCCAGAAAGGATCCCAACTCACTGCAGAATCTGAATCTCACTGAAATCAAATACCTCCTGAAAGGCATCTTTAGACACCTGTGGGAATAGTCCCTCAAATTTCACATTACCTGACCCTCATCGCTAATTACTTAAGGCAGTAAAACAAAAGCCACTTATTTTTATCTGGGATCCTTCGGAACATACATGAACAATCTTAAGCATTATTTTTTTCCACGGGCTTATATAATTCTTCCCAGGCTGATAGATTTTGCTTTGATTTTATCTACACTTGCTTTACTACTACCATCTCACATGGAAATGAAAAGAATCCTGGCCGTGGCTGTGAATCCCCTACCCAGCAGAAGGTGACCTCTGAGCAGAAACTCAGCTCCTGAGCTCCTTCACTTGAGCTGACCAACTGAAGCCGGAGCAAAGTTTTAAAATCAGGAGGATGTAACACTGACAAGCTTTTATAAAAGCACACAGTTCCTGGGAGAGGGCAGACAATTTGCCTAGCACACGCTGCCTCTGAGAGCGCAGACCAAGACAGCGCTTCAGCTGCCGTACGCATGCTCACACTTTGCCCACCGTCAGAAACCCACAGACAGGCAAGGAAACAGAAAGGACGAGCTAAATTACAACAGGATGTTTTCCAACTCAAATGATTCAAAACAAAATACTGCTGATTTTACTACCTTTGAAACAGACAAGGGACTAGAAATTGTATTGTAAGAAACCATCCAGCATTGATTTAAGTGCCATGGAACTACAGAAATCTTTTTTCTACAACGCCAGTGAAATTAAAAAGCCCTGCAGATAAGGCATGCTTTCAGAGAAGCCTGTCTTTTAGCCACACCTTTGGCTATCAAATCATCCTTCAACAAGGAGGGGAGATTTTTATGAATCATAGCTATCAAAACAAAGGATCAGAAACACAGCAGATAATTCTAGCCTCAGTCATGCCTCAGCTTCTGAAATTCTCCATACAGTCGTCTTGGTCTGAAAAAAAAAAAAAGTGAAACTACAAACAATCGTACTCCCTAAATTCTAGTATTTTGGAAGGAAACGGCATCATATTGTGCTACCAAAACTGGACTTATGAGGTGGTAGAAGAAGCTAAACAGAATGACGATGACATTTGCTGTTGCTTGGACTAAGCAGAATGTCACTAACATTAACTGCTAAGGTTAAATCAATGAACTGGTATTATTTAAAAAAAATGGTAAAATTTATTCACAGGACCAATTCTATCAACATCACTGGCCATGGTTTGATATACGAGATAAGATGTGCTTCAGCACACAGGAAACTGCAGGACTTAGCTGCCAATTAAATTGTTTACTGAGATGTGTCATCGAGGTGTGACGGTTCTCAGCAGAATTCACTAACATCAGCTCCTATAAAACAATACTTTCCTATTGTTTGAAGCGTCTTGGATTACAAAATATATATGAATGTTAAGACCTGAGAGATTTGTATCCCCCAACATTTTTTTATTTTCATTATTTGGATAGTTTTGTCCACTTGCGCTTTGTCCAGCTTAGGTAAAGAACAAGCCTGGCGAGCTCCACATTATGTCAGTAACTTCCCAGGTTCCTATAAATTAAGCGCTAACATGTGTTTGTTTCCAAGGAGCTTGGCTTGTTTTTCTGAATGTATTTATTTTACCAATTTTTCATGCTAACAATTTAATCCACATTTGACTGTCTTAAAAGCTACATCGATTTTTACTGATTTACCCTAGGCTCAATTGAACAACTGCCCCATTTTCAGACTGCTGGCTTTTGGGATCCTTTTGTGGTTTTGTTGTGTGGGGTTTTGTTTTGTTTTAATGTACTGTAATACAGATCAATTGTAAACAGATGCTAAAATATCGGGAAGGAACAGTTTGGGACTATGAGCACGGAGACAGGGGCAGATCATGAAAGAGGCGAAGCGTTCCCTTAGCACACACGGACGTCTCTCCTGACCTTTGCTAATTCACCAGTAAGATCAACTGGCCCAAGTGCCACTGAGCGAGGTCAAGTGTTCGCACGGACTGCTCCCCATTACCTCTCCAGCTACCCTATTGCCCCGTCACTTGTTGCTTTCACTGGTGCCATCAAATGATCTGCACAAAAATAACCTAAAGGACTCGCTTGTTATAGCCCCGACCACGAAGCGATAGGATGAGCAGCTGAATTGCCAGATGCAATGTTTTAAAGAAAATCAGAAGCTGCAACAGCTCACTTTAAAAGTGTCGCAGCTGAACTCTGTGTCCCCTCTAAAACGGGGATGGAAGCACAGTGCTACCTGAGAAAGGCAACGCAACATCAGATAAATTGCATGATGAAGTTTGTGCTAAGATCAAAAGCATCCACTCACCAAATAAGCAGCGCAAAATGAAGTACAACCAGGACAAAGGTGATTTTCCCATCCCGTTGATATTTTAAACTGTCCTTTCCTCCAAATAAAAATTTTAACATTTTGAACCTCTACGTTCCGCTAAAATGACTGAGACAACCAGAACAACTCCATGAGAAACAATCATCAGACCACGGGAGAAAGAAGGTGTGAGTCCCTGGTTTGACTCAGGTGACAGGCTGACCATTTGCTTCCCTCTCTAACAAGCAGTTTGATTCAGATGACTAGAAATGTCCTTTAGAAAAGGTTTTATCAAAATTTCCCGTTACCTTCAGGGTAAGCCTTCAGGAAAGCCAAAACTTCCACAGAATTTGAACACAGTAGCCCTAAAGCAACTCATTTTTCATCCTAAAAGCATTTAAGCACAGGCAGAACTTCACATACTTATTTACCACCGATGCATGTCAAACCTGGGTTTGCTGTCATTTCCTTTTCTTAAAAATATGTTTTATCCAACTTAATGTGGAATTTAAGTCACGGGATCAGTTATTAATATGTTCTTTCAATTTTTGGAAGATATGAATATCTTCTTTGGCTGAGCAGCATAATAGTCCATTTATCAGCGAGCAAAGTCTCCAGAGGAATGGGATTTTTGTTTCAAATACACTTTTGCAGTTATTGGAAAAGATTCAGCTTTTTTTTTTCTTGGAGAAATATGTCACTAAAGTAGAAGGATGAGGAAAATGCTTGTATGTAACAGGCTTTTCTCTGATAGCAGACTGGTGCCCGTCTGGACAGATCCCTGAAGACATAAGCAATCCCAATTAAATCATGGGCAGAGCACTGCCTACGTAGAGCTGATGTCTAGATCAAGACCTTGGAATGTCAGCTTTGAAGTTTCCCTGGCAATTGCATCACACAGCCTATTGATATGAAAAAGCTATAGTACTTGCAAGCATTACCCTCCTCTTTCTATTTGAATGACTTGTACCTCTTCAGAAAAATAAAAATAAACTAAATGCTGCATTCAGCACAGCAACGCTAGTGTGCGAGGATTGAATGAGAGATGTATTGTCAATGAGCTAAGGGCTAGTTGATTCAGTTCATTTTGATAATATTCTACAACATTTCAGTGAATTCTATGGCATGAAATGTAATACGCATTTGATCTCTCTAACACATGAACTCATAGTGAAGTAATAAATATTTCCCTACAGAATAATTTTCCTGTAAGCAGAGATTTACTGTAACCCAAATTGCAATTTACTCATTTCAGAGCTTTAAAAACTAATCAGATTCTCACAAGAACTGGAAGAGGACTCCACAATATTACACTTCCAAACAGTATCCACAGTATGAAAATTACTACATGGTACCCGCAATATGAAAACTGCTACGTGCTTTTAATTCACAAAGTTACTTAGGGGGAGACTGATTATGGTTCTCTTTCTGGCCATCCAGAAGACAGGAAGAAAATTAGATTATTAGAAGGAAAACAATAAACAATGGTGGCCTTTTAGAGACTGGGTGGTTATGTTTAGAACTAATGTTTCCAAAATAAAATTGTCAGGAACTAAACACAATCAAGCTTGGATCAAACAAAACTTCTGCGAGTAAAACAATGAAAGCTATACTGGGTACAGCAGAATTCCCCCACCTTGTAAAGGTTAATTCTCTTTCCTCACCCGCATAAATTCAGGGAAAAAAAAAAAGAAATGCATTCATTGTACCACAAAGCGTTAAATAATATCTTCCCAATATGGCAAAATTATGCGTAGCAAACAAGAAAACAATATTCAAGAAAAACTGTGTAAAAAGTTTGGGGAAGGGGAGGGGGTTCTGGCAAGTACAAACACAACCGTTAATGGATTTTTTAATAACTCCGTGCCACACAGTAATAGGGAACCACCTGCCAAAAGCACAGCAAGGTCAAGCAAGCGTCACGTACACGTTATGGCCAAAGAAATGCTGTGATCATCTAGTCTGACCTTCTGCAGCAACCACCACTGCAACAGTCTCATCTAGTAGCACGGTAGGTTTCTGGTTCACTTTTTTCTCTGTTTTCTTTCTCTTTACCTCAACACGTTTATTTTGTTGCAAATACCACCTCAAATCAACACAAGCATTTTATGATGCCCACATTTCTCCCCTTCCCCAACAGCATTCTTCGCTCCTGCCCCAGCTGCGATTCCCCAATTATTTGATGAGGGAGAGGAGTGTCATAACACACTTGGAGTGAATCAAACCCAAAGGCAGGCAGAACAAACAATACGGTGTGTGTGTGCGTGTGTTTGTGTAAAAATCAATCACTCCGGGTTTCTTCGGCTTTCGGCTGCCAACAGCTGAGTGGAGACACGGCCAGCGTGTGCGTGCGTCTGCGCAGGGGGGCGGCCGGCACCCTTAGGGCCTGCCATCCCCACCCGCGGCTTCCCCGAGACCAGGCCTGCACAGCTGGCTGCAAAAAAATTCTCTTTTGCCAGCCTGTTCCCTGAGCGGCCTGCAAACCTCTCCCAGCAGCAGTGAGAGGGAGGGAAGGGTTTCACCCTGCCTCGTGCTGTGGCAGCCCCTCGCAAGCACATCACGTCGTCTGGGCCCTGCTGAAGGCCACAAGCTGCCGCCCAGCTCAACACTAACCCCGGGCACAGCCAGCCCAGGCCGCTGGCAGCAGTGGGGTGCCCGGCTAGGTGCTTGGGCCAAGGTGGGCCTTGGGCACCAGGGCCACCATGAATGCCCAGAGGGTGCCACATGGAGAGCTGCACGCCTGGCCTGGGCCCTGAGCCAGGTGGGGACACTTCGCCTGGCCACAGCCCCCAGACCAGGTCTTGGCCCCGGTCCTCATTGCCAGCAGCACTCAGCAGCACCCAGCAGCGCCCAGCCCCACTGCTGATACTCGGGGACCTGCTGCCGCCCGGCCCCGTGGGCACTGCTCCCCTCTGGTTCCTTGGGGCAGGTCAGAATATTTAAACAGTTGTATATTCAAAGACCACAATGGAGGGAAGAGAATTACCTAAGGACAGGGTTAGCCTGTTTGATCAATGCATAATCAGATAACTGCTCCAGCTTTTTTACAAGTCTTTAAGCAAAGATCAGCCACTCAAATTCTAATTCCTTTTGCTAATTAAGCAGCCTGTTAATTGCTCTCGGGGTCTCTAATGCCATGTCATTATGCTTTTTAACAGCCTGCTTGACATCAATAGGGCTGCAAGCTCCACACAAACAAAGCGGGCATCTAGCACTTACTGAATTAGGCTAATGCCGGCATTGCAGCCGGGCACTGGCACGTCGCCTCCAGCGGGCGGCATTTCATTATCATTTCATCATCCCTCACGGAAGGAGAAGGGGGAAGAAAAAAAAAAAAAAAAAAAAAAAGCAAGTTACAAATGTTCAACACTTACCAGGGCGGGCAGCAAAAAGTGCGGAACCTCGGGAGAAAGGCTGCCCGGTCCCCACGGTCACCCGCCCGCCGCCTGCTCGCCCTCAGGACCGCACCTGGGGCCCCGGTGGGGCTCAGCACCGCTCCCCCCCCGGTGCTGCCGCGTCCAGGCGGCCCGAGGGGCCGGGAGCAGCGGGGTCAGCGCGGCTGCCCCGCGGGGGGAGGCTGGCTGAGGGTAGGGCCCCATCTCCCGGGCGGGGGCTAAGCATAACATGTGGCTCCAGCTGAGGGACTCCAGTTTCCGCACTCCATTAGTCCGGGAGAAATTCCACCGGTGAAGCGCTGAGTGAGGGGCCTTGCCTGCCTGTCACAGATTAGTCTCTGAGGGCAGTGGCAGGGGGCGAGGGCTGCCCGCACCCCGGAGGGGTTTAACCGTGGCCTTTATTTAAACGTGCACACACGAAAAGATGCAAAGCCACATGATGTTTTTTTTTTTTCTTTCAAGGTTCCCGGGGAAGAAAAGTGGCATCTAGCAGTGTGAAACACCCAGGGCCACATCCTAGCAGGGACTGGGGGAGGCGGTGCTGTGTGAGGAATTGTGCCCGGGGTGCCACGGGCAGCAAGGCCTGCGCTGGGTGAAGGGCTGCAGGGCATGGGGAGGCCCGGGCTGCTGCAAGCAGGACAGCACACAGACTCAGGGGGGTTTTGTGCCACTCGGACGCCTCCGCAGAAGTCCTGAAGGGTCGTCTTGGTGCTTATTATCTCAGCCATCAGGCACTGCAAGCCCTGAGCACGGGGGACTTCACGTGTACACCCCTACCTCAGCCTTGCAGCTGGAGATTGCGTGTCCTCACAAGCTGCTTTTATCACTGTTTTCAAATTAAACAGGTTGCAGACCACTCCAACTGAATGCATCCCTTCTCAGTGTTGCCACCCTGTCTTTGTAATGACAAGGCACAGCTGCGCAGCGCTGTGGAGGCACCAGCTACAGGGACCTCTCTGCAAAGTGCCTGCTCTGTTCCGTCCCGAGAGCCAAGCACGATCTTTAGTCAGAAGAGGTCAAGTTAAAACTCTGCTTTGCAAGAACTTCCAGACCTTGAGACATACAGTTAGGAATTGCACTCAATGTGAGATCACCAAAAAAATGCACTGATCCGCATGGTGGCTGAATAGCTATCATTCATGTCAATAAACAAGCAGGAAGCAAAGCTAGAAAATAGCTTTGATTTCTCTTCCTCTCAGGAATAATGTTTACAGATAGCACAAAGATCTTGGTATTCCTAATGTGTTAGTATCTGAGAGAACTATACTGCAGTGAATTATACTGTAATTATATTCACTCTTTTAACACATGCAAAATATTTTAAGTTATACCAAGAATACATAAATTGCATTATGTTTCTGAACAAAACAAATTTGGATGAAGTAAAAAATCATGAGCAAGTTGCAAGACCAAAGTGAGATCCAGTGAAGCAGAATCAAAGCAAAATATTTAAACCAAAGTGTAAGTTAGAGTGGTTATGTCTGAAATTAACTGTTCTTATTTCAGTCTTTGTTTTGACATCATTTAAAGAAATAACTTGCATACTAAAAAGTCAGGCATTTCCAATAATGAGATGAAATAAGGAGTAGATTTTAGAAAATGCAAAACATCAATCAATAGAACAACATAGAATTAATATTAAGAGATACATCAGGGATGACTTCTCTTTTCTCTTGAGGACCAGATATTTGTTTTCTATTGTCAGACCATTTACTGACTGTTGGTGCAGAAATTTGGTGTTTTGGACAAAACAAACTCTAGGTCTAAGCTGATAGCAAGTCACAGTGCTTCAGTTCCCAGAAAAAAACATTAGCTTAATAGGTGCCTGCATGGAGCCACTCTTCATTTCTGAGCTCCAAGAATAAAGACAGGGTCCTCGGCTACACCTGGCAGGATTTTCTGTCTACATTTTCTATTTCTTATCCAAACCACGGCTCCACCTCAAAACAGCAAATGTTATGTCTAGGGAACCTTGCTTGGTAGAGGATGGGAACTTGAAAATCTGTTTTTTTCATTGCAGGTAAATGCTGTACTGCCAGCCTGAAGTGTAAAAGTTGCTCTCCCCAGCACCCTCCCACCCCAGGGAACTGGTGCTTATTGCACCAGAGGCATTACATCTCCCTGCACGTGGTTGTTTTCAGGCACATGACAGGCTGAGGGAGACCCAAGTTTAAATTCCACCTCCAGATTAGGCAGACAGAACTCTGAAGCTGCATCTTCATCCCAAGAAGTTGCCCTGTTTACTAAGCATTTCGGAGAGCAGATCTGTCTGGATTTTAATGCAAATACTGAAAGATCTCCATTTTGTCTCAGGATAATTTCAAAAATAGATTTTGTAAACTTTTTTTTTTTCTCCAATAACAAATTATTTTTTGTCAGCTCACAGTGGAGCCAGGCTTCTCTAACCCAGACCTGCTCACACACCCCTTCCCCACTTCTTTTTCATTATCTCCTTTTCTGCTCATCAGTCTAATCCATCTTTCACTCAGCCTCTTCCCCCCTCTCTTTTCCTTCATTCCTTACTCTGTCCATTTTCAAACAGCAGTAGCAATATCCTCACTATTACTGACAGTTTCCATCTGGTTGCTATCTCCCCATGCTAGCTGTAGTCTGGGAAACTCTCCATGTTGTCCTCTTCCCCTCACCATTTCCTTTGCGGCTCTGGCAGGAATGGCTAGTACTCTTCAAACAACTGGCGAAGTAATGAGACAGGACGATCATTTCTGCCCAGATATCTACACTGATCCATACCCACAGCCTGAAATATTTCTGTTCCAATGTTACCAGCAGAACTCGTTTTCGACGGCTTCCCTTTAAACTTTTTGTTTTAGTTGCTTGAATCAATCTCTGCAGTTTAGACTCTAGCTCATATCAAATGTGCCTAGTTATTAGCGAAGTTAAAAGACCCATTTCAGCTTCATTTCGATTTCTTTTACAAGTAAATTTTGTCACACTAGAATGAGACAAAATATTTAGTATGTGTCCCTCTGCATTGCAAGGTTGTCTAAGGAACTGCTGTTGCTGATAACACAAAGAATTAACCCTTTGGCTTTGTATTTAATTTATAAATGATAAAAGCGATTAAAACACACGTATCTGTGATCTCCCAGATATGCTGCTGTCTTTAAGTGGAATTAATCTGAGGTCCCCTATGCATGCCCATTTAGGTACAGATATTTATGTGCGTACATGTGACAGGTAAAAATGCATGCACACACAGAGAATAATTTTATGCATCTCCTATGTCTGCTGCAGGATAGTAACACAATTAAGTCACCATGACCGAGACAATTATCCGTACAGTAAGTAAAATGAGATGTCCACAGTGTGCTGAGGAGTTTTTAAACATGTGGGAATAAAGTACAGAAACTCTGTAGAGTCATGCAGCTAATGAGCAATAAATACACACTGGCACACCCTCATCAATTTTAAAGTCTTGGTATGAAAAGAATGTAATTAATTAAGATATGTTGATTTATAAGAGGTGACATAACAAGATGGATAGAGAAATCTTTTCCCTCCAATCTGTCATGGTTTCTTTCTAGAAGACAGCCCAACATGTGACAATGCCCTCCTTGGACATTCATAAAGAAATCAGCTTAAGTTTTCTTTTGTTTTGCTTTCCCCCACTATCATAAGGAATATAGACTTCCTTTTAAACCCCCATTTGAATTTGGCACAATTATATTTAAAGCAAAACAGTTCTAAAAACATAAAAGAAAAAAAAAAAGCTGAAAAAATATATTTAGAAAAATCCTTTCCACTTTTTTACTGTATTACATTTCTGCACATTGAAACATACACCCTGTTTCCCCACCCCCCACACCCCCCAGCTTAAGTCAGATGACTTTTTTGTAACTTGGCATACAGAGAGTCTGGTATAAGACAGGACTGTAACATTTGTTGAGTCAAGATGTTTAATTTTTTTCATTCACATAATGATCCTTTTTTCCCTCCAGCCACTTGAGTTTTGTTTATGTTGCTTGAGCCCTAAACTAATACATGAATTCTCTTCACTGCCAAGATGATGACTTCGGCACCAGGCTTGATGAGCCAAAGAGCCACATTTACTTTTAAGGATAGAGGCTATTTTAAAAGACTTTTTTTCCAGTTGTGACAAATTAAATGCATTAAAGGAAACAACTGCTGTTGCGAGAGCTACTGGACTTCAAGGAGGAACTGGGAGAGTTTTATTTTCTTTGCAAGCACTTGACTTTTGCTAGGGGGCACTTTGCTTCTGTGCCAACTCTGGCTTATATTTTATTATTCTTAGAACAAAAGGTTGCAGTAATTAGAATTGGGGAAATTGTGCTCAAAGAAACTGAGTCATCAGATAAATTTGATACCATTAAGTGGTTATAAAAGGAGGGATTTTTAAAAAGAAGAAAAAGTGCTCCAATATACTGGTTTTACCCCGTCAAGAAAAGATGAATGAGAAGTACAGCTACTTTCACTCAGGCTAGACATGTAAACCTTGTACTTAATGACTGATGAGCAAAATTTTTTCTCTTCCAAGTGCAGATGGGCAAATTCTTCCTAATTACAAAACATAAGAAAATCTAATTTTACCAACAGAAAGCAGGGCAATGTCCAAGTGTTTCCCAAGCAAGAGCTTTAGGTGCTGTTAAAGAAAAAAAAAACCAAACAACATTTCTTATAATGTGATCCATATTCTACCACATGCACATTTAATATAAAAGTTATGTTTGATATATACCGCCTTAGCATTTTTCTATTTTAACTGAAAGCCTTTTGTTCTGTCAAGATTATAGTAGGATTTGCTTTCATTTTTCATGATGTTTCACTCAATACATCACTAACATTAGCAGGACTTAATAAGTGCCCACCTTCTCCTTCCCCCACCCTGCCCGGGGTCTTTTGATGCATATTCTTCAAGAATCTTCAGATGTTGGATGCTGACTGAAAAGTGGCCTCTCTGTACCCTGGTATCAGGGATAACGATGAGGACGAGTCTGTAAAATACTGCGTGGTGCTAGCAAGCACAGTAAGCAAAATGTTTTGCAGCTTTAAATTCTGCCCTTGGTATGGTCTCTGTAATGGGCTTCCCTTCCTCCTTTTCTCTGTTGCAGATTCACATCTGTTTCTCTGCATTTTGAAACTGTGTTCATTTTTCACTGCTGCCCTTTGTCCCACACTTACTAGCTCTCGCCAAGGGCTTCATTTCACTTATTCAATAAGTGAGAGGCACTGCAGACTAGAGAGAGCTTTAGGACAAAGCTCAAACTTCTATTAGGCCTCAACAAAAATGTTTTTGTTCCCTATCACGGAACTTTTTACTATTGCTTGTTGTTGGCTGGCATTGTTTTTTTCTCTTTCTTGTTAATTAATATTTTTAGTTTGTATAAAATTGCTCAAACAGCTTGCAATTTCACTTTTACAAAACTTTAAAACAAATAAAAAAAATAGGTGCAGCACAAACCTGGAGTATTTGTTACTAGACAAACTTTCTGCTAGAAAACCCCGTTTGTCCTTCATCCTTTTATGTCAGCAGTAGCTGGCTGTTTCTGCAAATACAGTGCATTTTTGCTACTGAGATCCTGGTTTCTTTATATGTCTGTGCTTGTGTAAGCACTCCGTTAACATATATTTTCACGTCTCACTGGCTCGGTGCACGTGGTGCTGGAAGCCGGGTGGGACTGCCTGGTAAATGCCTCCCAAGTCATCCCGGGCTGCGTCGGGGCTGCTCCCTCCAGCACGGTGCCCGGAGGACACGCTAATTGCTGGGTTGTGCCACCCAGCAGAACTAAAGAGAAGGGACCGGGCACGTAGGTTTCCCCAGCACAAGATTTCTGACGTGTTAAAAAGTTTATCATATGCTTTTGCTAATCTAAACCAAAGAGCTCTTCTTCAGAGAAGGAAAAACAGGGATGAAGCTCCTGACAATTCTGTACTAACAGCTTAATGTCTGCACATGAAATTATTTAACTCTTGTGGCTACGTTCATTATGCCACAAGCACAAGTCAAATACAATTTTGCCACTAAATCATTGTCCCACTATGGTGCCGGTATTATAAACTCCCTCGTAAAACCATGAGGTTCAGGAAAGATTTCCAAGCGTACATTGCTCAGCCCAAAATTACTGATGCTCTCTATTTGCAACCCATTTTTTCCCTTGCCATATTTCTTTAAAGGCAGCCTCCCCCTCTTTGAAGCTCATCTGATCCTATGGTCTCGAGTACCCCTGATACTTACATATGTTTCATTAGTAATTACATTCTGTTTTACAGCCTGAAGCTTTAAAAGGCTTAGAACATAAAAGTCAACAACACATGTACTTTTATAACCACTATGTCTAAGGAGAAAGTAAAGAATGACAGCAAGTTTTATGTGTTCGCTGGTTTAGCGAGTCTCTCCTCCAGCATTTACGTGAATATTCCCGGGGCCAACAAAAAACCCCGTGGGAAACCCAGGGTGCTGTACCCGCACCTTCGGGTGGGCTCCAACCGCGCTTTCTCTGCGAGGTGAAACGATTTCAGAAGCACAGGGTGAGGCGTGTCTCACATCCCTCACCATTCCCATTTAATCCATGATTTTTTCTGTCATTCACGCAAAGCTTACATCTCATCTACCCCGCTAAGTTCTGTGGTGAATGCTTTGTGTAATTAAGAGCCGACACCTGTGTTCCTTGTCAGCAGCACAGTCCTCACGCTGCAGACACACACGAGTGGAGTGAACAGCCGTCAATTATCCATCTACTTTGCTTTTGCTTAGGTATTTACTATTGCATTTTCCTCCGTGTCTGATACCTGTGAATTTGCTGGTTGGTCCATGTTATCGCAGCCGGTAGGGTTACACTGTTTGGTTTAGGGTCTGCCTGTTCTGCCAGCGTTATCTTCATACCCCGCAGCCACATTTGGAGCCTCCTGACTTTCTCAGCTTTTGTTTGCTGCAGGAGCTTTAAGTGTGGATGTGCTTTTCAAGGGCAGCCCAACTATATTTACACTTGTTTCAGTCTCTGGTAATTTAAGCCATAAGTCAAAGTGAACAACTGGTGACATTAATGAGGCATCAGAAGAATGAAATCGGTGGTAACTTGTGTCCCATGGGAGGGGTGCTGATGATGGAAGAGGGAAACTTAATATTTGTGAAATTAAATAATACTGGATAAACAAGAGGTCTAAAACAGACTGTATCCATCTTTTTAATTATTTAGGGGGATTTTTTTTTTTTTAATAGAACTGGACTGTTAAAAGAATTTCTATTTTCCCCACCCTCCTATGGGACCCAGCAGGCATGATACTAAAAGCCTTAACACTGCCCTTAGAGGGTAGAGGCTTAATTGCACAAAGCATCTTTCTCTGGAGATCTGAATTCAAATTAATGTCTTGCTCTTCAGGTGCTATGCAGCACAAACTTGCGATGTCGCAGTCGCAAGGGAATTCAGCATGTAGTCAGCAGCATCTGCTGGAGGGATGCCCGCGGCTCAGAGTGCCCACAGGGATGTGATAGCTCTGCACTTCGAAAGGACCACCCACTGTCATGCAGGGACGGGTAAACCGGGAGAGAGGAGGAAAGGGGTGAAGCAGAACTTGAAAGGCAGAAACAGCAGCCCTGTCCAAGTACCTCTGGGTGGTCACCAAAGCCAGAAGAACTCCTGAACCAATTTCAGAGACCTTAAGGAGTCATGGATCAGGTTCTTCAATACAGGACCTATATTAGATTGGAAGTTATTTTTTTCTTTCTTCCTTTTTTTTTTTTTTTTAAATATGTATATATGGAGAGGCTAATTCCTGTAATTCTATCATTTGGCTGCTTTCCCCAACACCACAACAGATCTTTACAGCCCTCTTTGCACTTGTTGAGTTTGGTCAAAGGGTAGCTGCATTTCACTTTGTGGCATTAAAATAGTTAAAAGGAGAAAAAGGAAAACAAAACAAAGCACATCTTTGAGAATAAGTGGCTTTCAGTTCTAGTTCTACTCCATCCAAGGTCGTAATGTTTACTCTCCAAATTGCCAGATTCTGCCCACTGCTCCCTGTCCCTGCCTCCTACCCCCGCTCCTCATCCGAACAAATCGGCACATGAATATTTACAAAGATGCGGAAGAAGGTAATTGTCCCCCGAGTTCTTTTCAATTGAAATATCATTTCAAGCTGGAATCGTGTTAAAGATAATTAAAAAGGATTCCAAAGGGACAAACCCATCCCCAGCTCACCCGTATGGCAGCACAATGGGCTACCACTGTGCAAGCGAGCAGGCCTGATGGCACTTTATTTAACACGTCTATCTTGCCTTGATGAGCAGCTCGTATTGTGAATCACAAGGAAGACGTAGCGCAGGACAAGCAGTGCTGACAGACACAGTCTGTGACTGTTCATAAAAGGGAAACAGCGAGGGCTCTCTGCAGAGCAGGGCACTGTCCCACTCCGTCGCAGCATGGAATCGATATGTTTCTAGACGAATTCACCGGGGAAGTTTGGAGGGGGCAGGGGGAATAGGAAGCTTTATGCACTGATAAAAACTGCAGCAGGAACCAGCATCACCCTGCTAGCAAACTTTGCCAGGAGCAAAGATAAGCCGGGCTATTAAATCATACTACTGGTTTCTCCCTCTGCAAGATATTTATGCCAATGTGCAGAGTTTTTTTAAACCGTGCCCTCTATTAGCACTTGCTTTCATTCAAATTAGGGCCGCAATAAAGACAAATGACTGTGGCAGATTCAATGCATTTTTACTTGTCAAATACAACACGCATACTTTCCCTCATGTGCAGCTGGCTGTTAAGGTAACTAGCTGCAGTAACCTGGCACACCGCAGATAAGTTATAATGTACGTCTAGGCTCTTTTCAGAGTTTGTTTTGTACAAAATGCTTCTGAAAATGGTAAGTGTCCTTATTTCTGGACAACCTTTATGCGCTACACATAGAGGGGCATGCAAATCCCCTTTGCTGCACAGGTGGGGGATCCTTTGGCCACTAGCTTTGGTCACAGGCACATCCAAGCTTTCTAATTTTCTTAAAGAAAACAGAATTAGGAGAGTCCTTTGAGATATATGAATGGGGAATTAGCTTTAATTTATTATATACATTAACTGATTCCAATTAATGCCTCAGTGGAGCAAGGCATTTATTATTAAAGCTAAGCAGATAAAGGATGTAAGCATTTCTTGGGATACTCAAAGCTTGCCCCCACACCCCCACCCCATGACATGCAATTTCTCTGGCCCAAGCAAGCATGTTACAAGGGAAGACGAGCCAAAATAAATGCAAAACAGTCCTTTTCCTCTAACTTCTTTGAGCACACATTATGCATAAATGACAGAAAAAAAAAGAGAAAAGATAATTAGAGGGGGTTTCTGATTGTTGGTTTAAATTGCTAGTGTGCAAGAAAATTCAGCAAAACAGACAACATTCGAAATACACGTAAAATGGCTTCACTTTCTCCTTCTCAGCATATCATTTCTATTATTTTAGTACTGTCTGACAACCAGAAGCAGTGAGATCATGTCAGTAACCAAGCCAGCCAGACAATACTGAGACTAAACTCTCAGCCTGACCCCCTCCCCAGCACCCCTCCCCGAATCTGATTTTAAGCCAGGTCAGCTCCCATGGAGCTGTGCTCCTTAAACCGGCGGCTCTTGGGCAACCTCCTTGCCTCCAGCAGCAAGAGCAAGGTAGACGAGCACTCCCTCATCCATGGCAGTGTTGGGGAGAGGATGTCAGTCAAAAAAAGTATGCAAGAAGCAAATTCCAGCGCCGTAATGGCTCTGATCCCTCAGCAATTCCCTTCCAGCATCAGTATTGCCCTCAGCACATGTTCGGGGCACGAGGAACGGGGTCTGCAGCCTCAGTGGGTGCTGCAGGTAGGGCAGCTGCAATTATTTTAAAATTGTTTTGTTCTACAAAGTGTCCGTATAGGCTATTGCAACTCCTGTGCATTCTAGTACCTCCAAAAAATGGAGAATACTTAATTTAACTAAATACCACACCATTAAAAATGTTTACATTGTTCACAAATAACTTTCCCCATGATTTTTTTTTCTATATATTTTGCTTGGATTTTAATTTGCTTCTTTGATTATATGGCCTTCATATAAATCCCTCCTTTCTATAGCATAAGTTATATATATAATTTCTAAAATAGCAGCTTGTTAGACTCTAATAAAAAATACTTGCTGCCTTCCAAAGGGTGCCTTTAGATGAGATAATGCCTATTTATCTAAAATATCAAATGGGTAGAGAGAAATATCAACAGAGAAACTGATAGGCACACAAGAGGCTTTCTTTCCTTCTCTTTCTGAAGAGACTTTAAAGCTGAATAAACACCTTGGAAAAGCACAAGCAATATACAGATCTCCCGGGCTCTGAACCTGACCTTTCAAAGTTAAAAATACACATTTTCAAGGCTGATCCTACAGACCCTTGCTCACAAGAGCAGTCCTACTGATTTCATTGCTGTGAGCCCTTCGGTGGGATCTGGAGGGTGGGATGTATAAGGCCATGCTGAAGTTTGTTAATTCTTTTTGTTTTCCCGATCAAGCCAAGGCATTCCTGCAATGTCTCCTTAGCATTAATTTCATGCTCGTGATGATTAGCATATAAATCTAAAACCATGTGTTGGTCTGTCCAAGGGATTTTTTTCCCCTTATCCAACACGACATTAATCTTATTAGCTCAGGTAAACAACTAACAGCTATTAAAGGGAGTACAATCCATCCAAAAATAATTAACCCTTTCAGCCATGCCTCAAAAAAAACCTCTCAAAACGACAGAAATATGTATTTTTAACAAAATGTACTTGGACATGGCGAATTAGACGCATTGTCCTGGAGATGCTCGGGGCCTCGCCTCAGTCAGAGCTCGCTGGCGAGCAGGGAGCACCCCTTCCTCCTGCCCGCAGGACTTACGGGGCCATCGCCTGCACCTCTCCCCCCGGCCCAGAGGAGGCTCGGGCCCCCGAGGTGCCACGGGAAGGCTGAAGGAGGGGAAGGAAGGGTGCAGCCGCGGCAGCAATCGCAGCAGGACTCTGGACTTGCTAATGGGAGGGGAGGAGGCACCAGAGCCTTCCTTCAGAGCAAGAGGAAAAGACCAACGAGCGTGCAGACAAGGTCTGCCTAGCCCAAACTGCTGCCACCTTGTTTTTCCATTTATATTTGTAAAGGGGCACATTTCTGCATCGGGCAGCCAAACTGCGCAGAAGAATCGTATCCCATCAGTTGTTCTGAGTCCCACATAGACAGAACCCTGTTTGTACCAGCTGGAGGGTTTGGGGAATGGAAATGAACAAAGAGAGAAAAAAATGCATTTTTTTCATGCACGTATTCTGCCTTGAAGTACGAGAACTAAACCTTTTTTTTTCCTTTCCTTTATACCTACTCAATTCCACCTCCCTTCCCCCAAGAGAAAACCAAAAAGGAGGCGGCTTGAGGGGAACCGAGCGAGCCCCAGCACGGGGCCATTTGCAGAGACCCCAGCCCTGTGGCACGCAGCACCGAGGGACGAACTCCAGGAAGAAGCCTTCCCTTGCTTGCGGAAACCACACGGCACAGAATGCCCCTTTTAGGCTTAAATTCAAGTTTCACTGTGCACAGGAGACAGTGCTGTGCAAGCCGCCGACGCAGACGCTATCAGCAGATATCTTTCTTGTGTCCATACAAACGCTATTCACAAGGTCTCGAGCTCTCTTGCCTGATAGAGTATTGATCCCCTGGAGTGCAAAGTCCAGCATGCCATTAGTCCAATCTGTTTTCAAGCTGACACAATCCCATCATTTGTCATCTTCTCCTGTCCTGCTGTGTTTGTTTAGGAGCAGGATATTTGCTTTATCTGTCACTTTCCAATCCTCACTGTATTCTTTACCTGACATGGAGTTTATTGGGTCCACAGTTTTCTCAGAGTCATTAACAAGGGGGATTTTGACATGCTGATGAGATCACTGGAAAATGATGATGTCGACAGCTTGGAAAGCATTCATGAATTAGACTACACATGTTTTGAAAGGGGATATGCGTTTTGCATTTCAAACTAGATTTCAGTTGAGAAATATCTGAAGAGTATTTCTTTTTCTACAACAAATGTCTGAGAAAGGCCAGCAGAAGATTTTATTTGATGAGAATACCACGCAGTCACTGCCCTCAGAATTCTTCAACGGAAGATGAGACATACCTGCCCCGGCAACACTTACGAGAAGTGGAGCAGCCAGCTTGCAGAAGATGTTGAACTACATAAAACACAATCACTTCACGTGTTTGTTGTATTACAAAGCTCAAACTTTCAGTTTTCTTTTTTACACTTCATATGTAAGAGATGTTTGCATTTCATAGCCCAATTCACAAACATCTCTCCAAAACCTGACAAAGGACCCGTTGTCACCACCCTTGCTGTTCCCTGCTACCTGCTAGCAATAGTAGGTAGTTTGCACAGAAGTTCTTGTTATCATTTCTACGGGTATTTCCACACTACCAGGCATGAAAAGCATCACAAGAACATCACCCACTTATCGTCTGATAGCCAACATTTATGGCCATTTTATGATTTATTTTTTCAAATGCAGGTAAGCCATTTTGGAGCTGCAGTCTCCACGCCCCGAGTGACCGATGACACCCCGATGGCACGTAGCACACGGCCAACTCCCCAGGGCAGGCATTTGTTTTAATTTGTTTTAGTAAACTACTAAATTCTAAATTCTGGATCAGACTTGTAAATCGTGAATGCACATGTAGAATTCTGGATCAGCTCACAGGGAACTTAGAAAGAAAAGACTTAATTTTTCAGCTCTTGCTCCTACGGAATAATTCAGTGTTTTTGTTCTAAGATGCCCTTTTTAAAATTTGCAGCTTCCATTGGAACTTCACAAGTTTTGTTACTGCAGGATCTTAAAATAAATACAAGCAAGACAACTGTCCCCAGGCTAAGGAACCCGCAGCGCAGCCACACACTTAAGTACATGTTTAATTACAAAGCGAGCTGTGGGCGCCCAGGAGCTGAAGCTGCAGCCTGCACCTTCCAGCCAGCGCAGCTAGTAAACCTGCCCAGCTCTCGTAAACCTCCCAGCATCGGCTGTCCTTTTCCTTTCCCAGGGCTCAGCAGAGCCTCCCAGTGCCGTTGGTGGGACAGGATGAGGCCCTGCCCGTCCCAGCCCTGCAGGGGGCACGTTCAGCCCCGTGCACAGGCAGCACACACCAGCACCAGCAGCACCAAGCACCAGCTTCCACCACACACTGGGAACATCTCTGCAGAAACGTCCCCATCACACCAAAGCTCCCCTCGTGACACAGCTGCCGCCCTGAATGCACAATAGCAACACTTTGCAACTGCACCTTCTGCTCTTCTCTCCTTCGCCACGGCATAATCATTTTCTCTGTATCAGGGACTTTTCGAAAGATATACTGCTTGCAAGGGACTCACTCCTCTTGCCTTTCCCCTTTTGTTTTGTGGACAGCAGGAAGAGGGCTTGGGGATACAAAGGGATTACAGATTCACCAGTATGTTTCTCCTCTCTCACATTCTCCAGAATTGTCTGTCTTGCTTCAGTCTAGGTAATTACAGCGCCCAGCTCTTCACATCTCCTTTCTATGTGCCCTTATCTGTTTCTTTTTGCATTTCAGTTGTTTTTTGGGGAGTGATTTATTTATTTATTTTTCCCTAAGTACATTGCCCAGTTTACTTTTATGCCCTGTACACTGGGGAAAGCATTAAAAAGAGAGGAAGTGCTTAAGAAAGCTGGGTTCTTTCAGAGGTGGCATTTCAAGGGTCCTGGAAACCTCCGGCAGCCCCACACCCCCGAGAGGTTTGGGTTAGGCAGGTCGGAGATCACACTCTTCAATAAAAGGTGAGCTGCTCTCGTTGGCTATGGGGAGCCCCTGCTGGGGGCACCCACCCGTGCTCCAGCCCCCCGGGGCTCGCTGTCGCGCTCCGCTCCCTGCGCACAGGTTGCTGCAGGGATCGGTGGGACCGAGAGAGCGAGCTGCTGCTAATAACGTAATAAAAGCAAATTCTGCCCGGTGCAATAAAAATAGGAGGCAGTTTATGCTTTCTGAGCGAACAGCATGTGAATTTATGGACAAGCAGGCCTCTGCGTTCTCTCCCTTACACATATTGGGGATAAGGTTACGTTTTATTTGTAGGGAATTTTATGGCAGCAAAGCCCATTCATTAAAGAAAGAAAAAGAAAAGAGAAAAAACAGATGATCGTTACCCAGAAATCCTCATCAGTTCTCCCTCAGTTGTTTATCCTTTAACTTTTTAAAGGAATTTTTAGACAAAGATGCTTTCTTTCTCCTCTGGAAAAGAAAAAGGAGTGGGGGAAGACGCGCTGTTTCACCCAGGCGCTTTTTAAATCTCTCTAGGCAGCACCCTGAAAACAACTTTCCCTTTAATGAAGACCTTTCTGGTGCTCTCTTCAATATTCACTTAAAAAAAAATTAAAACTTCACAACTTCATAAGGACGGATCCCTGGGTAGGACTTTTATTAAGTCTTTTCTATTTACTTCCTACCTAGATAAGATCTTAATCACAGCCCCCAAATTATCCGCAATGACATTTATCAACTCTAGTCATCTTTTCTTTAGCATGCTCCGCCTGACCAGTCGGCTTTTCTTCCACCCCTTCCTTTCAATGGAAGTTAATTTCGAGTACATGATTTATCTTGCTGGGCTAACAGCACTGAGGCAGCCCACCTTTTCAAAGGGCTGGCCAGGGAGTGAATTATAGCAGAGTTGTCCAGTGATTGCGTTCCATAGGGAAGGAGAATAGGCAGCCAGTGTGTTGCCCCGATGTGGCGCTGGGACCTTTTCAGCAACTGAAGAAAAAAAGATTGGGCCTCTGACCGTGGGGCTGACAGGCAAGCGTTATATCAGCAGACAAAGGCTCGAATACCTGAAAGGATCAGAACTCCATGTACTCCGAGATGTGATGTTGTTTACAACACCATACGCTGACCCTATCCCGAATTTACATGATATCAGTGCAGTGGTCTTTTAACCTTCGCTCATTCTTCTTCCTGCATCTTCGCGCAGCCATTAGCATACAGAGAATTAGCGACGACCACATTAAATCCACCAACACTTTGAAATCCTTTGCACGCATTCTGCAGCAAGCGTTGCTGAAATGTATAATTTCCCTGCATGCCCTGTATATATCCAGGGGCTCTGTTTGGTTTGGCAATGGGTTTCATTCAGTATCTATTAACATTCAACTTCTATTTGTAAAGGGCATGTACAACCCACTCAAGTACATATTTGGCACAAGCTACAGTCATTTAGTATTGGTCCAGGAGTACAGCTGGTGCCATCTGGGGCAGGATAATAAGAATCTTTCACAGAGATCTCAGAAGCTGTGTTTTCGTATTCCTTGTTCCTTCCCTGCCTTGCTCGAACGGGGGTGGTTTGTGAATGTGCTCCTCCAGAGCCACGAGCTCCGGCAGGGTTCGGAGGCTGAGCACCCCACGTCTGCGGGGCCCTGCTGCCCGCAGCCCAGCACCCTGAAACCTGACCCGTTTTCAGGCAGCAGAGGAGATTTCCAGCACTTTGTTTTACTTCTGGAAAACAAGCTCTCTCCTCGCTAGTAACTCCGCTTTCCCCACCCCGCTGCAGAAGGCAGAAGTTTCAGCTCGTCTGGGAGAGGGGGAAGAGGCTTTGCCCAGCAGATGGGAGCTTCGCAGGGTTTGGTGCAGAGCTTTCAGCTGGTTCTTAACACACATCACTGTCCGAGTTAGCAGGAGAGGGAATTTCTTAGGTACAAAAATCACATGAGAAACCACTGGTCAGCCAAGGACACCATCCCAGCCTCAAGTCCCACACCTCCCGGCTGTGGGACTCGGACAAATGACGATGTTTCTGGTCACTTCCAGAACACGGATCCCTTGTCAGGAGAGACTTTCGTGCCCTGTCACTGTACCACACAGAGCTGAGAAGGGATGTCACCTTCCTTCGATGTGGGGTGTCCTGCTTAGCTTGGCAAGCCAGGCACTTCCTCCTCTCCTCTCTTTCAACCAGGTAATGCCTGTTTTCCCAGTGCATGAGCCCTGCTACTGCCTTCGTGGCTCTGTGGGTGGATGCACATTTCTCTTTGGTAGTTTTTTTTCAGGTGGGGACGGTGCCTTTATTTATATATACATATAATTATTATTTTTATTAGGAGGGAGGGTAACCATACGGACGGGTGGTTCGCGTGCACAAGTTTTGCATGAAACCTCATTTCTGAATCAGTCCGTCAGTCTGTGGTAGTCAATGGCCTCTTCAAAGCCATAGCAAAATACATTTGGGAAGGTCCATTGCAGATTTAAAATGGATGCAATGCTCAGAATTACTTCCGTACAAACCTGCTCGGCCTTCCAAAAAGCACTCATCTGCCCTACTTGCTACCAGCACAAAATACAAGCACCATCCTCTCCAAATTTACCAACCAGTACATAGCTTGTATTTTCCTGCGTGATTTTTAAAATACCTTTCTCCACTGACCACGTTACTTGAGCCTTTGTTACGTGCCAGTGGAAAGATGGGAATCCAGCGAGCTGCATTCCTTTACCAAGCCCCCACGACTGCCCAATAAGGACCCTCAGTAAGTGGAAACCTTTTGTTATGTCTCAAGCCATTTGCAGTGGTTAAAACCATATTCACCGTTCAACACAGAACCTAGGTAAAAATAGGATGCTTTATATAAAAATAGGTTTTTCTCCCTTTCGTACCATGGTGCATAGCTGCAGCTGTTAAAGCTGACCCAGTCAGTTACGTACAACAATAATTCTATGTGCGAGTTGTCCTGCAAGGAACGTGTCGTTTCCCAGAAGCGCTTTACTGCTCCAGCTCTCAACTTGCAGCAATAAGCAGCTTCCGAGCAAGAGCTGAAACATGAGCTCTGCTATTCCCTTTTGGTTGGATGCATCGTTCACATGGTATCAGTGCTCCTCTGCAATTGGCGAACATACAGGAACTCAGATGTAAATTCTTAGCGGTGGTTTTTTGTTTGTTTTGTTGTTGTTGTTTTGCTATCCAAATACAAATTTAGGCTCTGTTACCACAGATGCATGCTACTCTCAAACACTGCTCCACCTGCAGGGAAGACCAGCTAGCAGGACAGGCATTAACAATGAAAACCAGTCAAAATCCAAGCAGATATTTATGAAAATGATCACTAGGAAGCATTTCTCATCTAGCCAACATAAAGATATATGTAGCACGGTACATATAATCAGGTGTTACACTGGAGAAAAGTAAGTTGATACAAAACATGCATTCCTCCCTTACAATCCTCCTTTAGCTGATGGTCTGGCAATATCCTGGTACTGATATTTTCTGGTCCAAGAGGAGCCATGGCTCATGGGAACAGTGAAAACTCTGAGCACCTACAGGGTTATTACAAGATGTCTGACTTCCTGTAACTCCACAAATCCTATGATTTAGCATCTGTCTGGAGAGCTACACACAGCCCTTTTCCAAACTCATCTTTACAAAGGAGGTCATGAATCTGCAATTGAAAAAAATCAACACATATACCCATGGGGAGAAAAAACATTTATAGGCTTTAACAGCATAGAGAAAGTTTGCCAATGTTTTATGAAGAGGAAGAGAGAGAGGGACAACAATGCGTTCTGTAGTAGGATGTGCATTTCTGTTCTACTGACAAACACAGGCAAAGATGAAGAAAGTCACTATTGTCAGTAAGAGAAACACATACTTAGTACGCAGTTAAAACTGTACGAACTATGAAATCCATCCTATACTCAACCATAAAATTTCCTCTTATTCAACTTAAGACTATCTTGTGACAGTAAAATGTACCCGAAACTGTGAAGACAACTACTTTTATTTTATTTAAACTGGGATTTTCTACTCTGTGTGCGTATACAAGGAAATAATATTCTGTCAGGCAGCATGCATAGCTTTCTTTCATTATTCAACTGGTTGGATTTCAACAACGTAAGAATAAACTATGGAGGTGAAGAGGAGAAAAAATAATTAGGAGTGCAACAAAATGCAAGAGTGCATTAGGGTGTTAAAAGGGTTGGAAGTGTGAAACCCAGAAATAAACATTCTGCTTAATTTACTAAGGTAGTGTTTTGATGTATGCTAACCGAATCAGTATTTCAAATCGCTGTAAGAGCTTGCATTTCCAGCTGGTACAAGGACATGAAAACTGGACAGATTGTATTTAGACCAAGTCTTACCCTTGCAGTGTTCTACACTATCACAAGTTTGCATTTAGCGGCATGTAGCTCCTATTATTCTTTGTTTGCATTAGGATTAACTTTGTGGGTTGACACTGAAGAACTGTAAAAAAGAGTTTTTAAAACCCTCACTTTTGTGACCTTTCAGTAACCACATCAGCTACTCTACAGCTAACCCAGCTAAGCAATAAAGACAACCGGATTTGGAGGGCTTGCTTAAGCAAAGGCCTCCCAGATGCACACTCACATTTGGGAACTCTGCCCCTGCACAGGCTGCCCAAATGGGAACAGTTGGGATTTTCCCCACCTCAGGTATTAACAACAACAACAAACACTCAAAACAAAACCAAACTCTCCCAAAGAAGAGATGGAAGTGCTATTTTCCTCCTCTTCGTGTTGAAAGCGTATCACCACTGCGGACCAGCAGGAAATTAAACATTTTGTGAGGAAACAATGGGAGCAAACAAAGCAAACACAGCTGGCGAAAGACAAGGTGAGGTTCAGGGTAGCTCCTAGAGGCTCTCCCAGGGCGGACGGGAAGGACACAGAGCAGTGCGTGCATTTCAGTAGCCGAGGAGCCCATCCTGCCCTGAGGAAAGGATTCCTCCCCAGGTCAGTGCTATGGATGCACTTGGTCAGACACTGACTTTCAGGCCTATGACCTCCAGAGATCCCTTCCAACCAACACGTTTACAATCCCGCGAGCACAGGCTTAGCCCGCACCATGCATCTAGATGAGGTTTGCCTCTGGCCTGATCGAGATCTCTTTGCTTTGTTGAACCCTAAAAGGTGCTGGGTTCAAGCCTCTCTCTGCAAAATGACAACCTTTCTGTGAAACATTAAGGAACCTACGGGCACAAGCATGTGTGCTCAGTGTTGGTTGCATGATTCACCCAGATCACATCAGTCTGGAGACACAGAGAGCTTGGCCAAAGCAGTGAGGGCCAGGCACATTTGGGGCATGAACGGGGAACCCATTCCAGAGCCAGGCTGCTCGCTCCAAGGGCATCTCACAAGCCAGGCATGACCCCTGAAGATGCTCTTAGGGCAAACCCCAAAGCCTGGCAGATGCCAACCCAAGCATGCACGGTCCATGCAGCCAGAGGAAGCCGAAACGTGCCACCAGCTCACCGAGGGGACACGGGTTTGCCAAAAGGCCAGTCCGCACACACAGAGAGTCCTGTCGCTGGGAGGAGGTCCATCCCGATGGCAAACCTGGCAAATGTCTTATTATTACTATTATTTTTTTTAAGTGGGCCTGTTCTCTCTGGGTCACTTTACTCAAGCCTGCCCAACCTTGGTAATAATGAGCTGAGGCTGGTTAAGCAGCTAATTAGCATGCCGTTTGTTAGACGAGTTAAGAATGTAATTATTGTGAGTAGGCAGAGCCTGCCGATGGAATGCATTTTGAAGGTTACCATAGGAATCTTTCCTTGGTCTATTCATTCCGAGTGTAATACTAATCACTATCATAAGGAAAGGATTGCTTGGATATAGACTGTAGGTTAACATCTGATTAGATTTCCAGTGAACAAAGCAATTCAGGCAGTTTGTTTGTTAACCCTTTTGGGCCCTGCCAAAGTGTCCCGACCTGCAGGAAGAACTCGGCGCTGCAGGGTCCCCTCCCTGCCCGCAGTTTGAAGGCAGCATCCTAGCGCAGACCTCGGGGCTCTAATTGCAGAGGGCGGGCTGAATGCCGTCCTCCAAACGTGCTGAAATTAGCATGGCATTCACCAAAACTGGCATAGCAAGCCATCTATTACTGCTTCTTTTTTTTTTTTTTTGCCTTTTTTTTTTCATTTGTAGATTGGTTGGGTTCAAATTGTGCTGGATAATTCAAAGATCTGATTAAAACAGTAACTGGGAAAAACTAAAGAGCAGAACTACAGCATTATTCTTTTATTTATTTAAAATGCATGGTTCCTCGAGCATGCAGTATGGAATCCTGCAAACAAACATCCTGGGCACAAGTCCGCCCCGGTGCAGCGGCGGCTCCACCCGACAGCACTTCCACCGTTTGCCCTTCGAGGGAGAGCGAGCCACCCTTCTTTGTCACATCGCCTTGGAAAACAGGGCCACGTGTCGTGCTACAGGAGCACACGGACAGACAGACCTTAGCACAGCCGTACGGGCACGTCCCACAGAAGGACATCGCCCACGGGTGCCGGGTGGGACGAGCACGGGGAGCTCTGCTCTCCTGCTCCATTAATCACATCAGCAATAGTCCCAGGGTGCTAAAAACCAAACTCGTGTCTCGCCCTCGGAAGAGCTCCTCCCAAAGCAGGGGCTGCGATGGAGCAGTGCGGGGCGAAGCCTCTGTAAGCACTACCTGCTTGCTCTGGTTTTTCTCTGGATGAACAGCGGCTCTGTTTAAAGAGTGCGAGTGTGCTACCTTTTGTCGGGAAGGAAATTCATGTAAATTCCTCCTTTGTTCCCTCTGCCCCCAAAAGTCACAGGCAGCAGAGATCACATTTATAACAGTGCAGCTTTAAAGAACCGTGGATGTTCATTAAATCGCCTCTGCATATTTTGCTCTTTTTTTCCCACTCAAAGCTGCCTACCAAAATCTCTCAGTGGTGTTCCGTAGCTCTTACCCTAAAAATATTATAAAAAATGAAGTAGTGAATGCCACAATCTGAATGCATTCTGTGTCCAGCATCATGCTGTTAGCAGCTCACTTGCGAGGCCCAAGGCTCGGTGGGAATTTACAATTCATCGGCGACCAAACTATTTTAATGTTATCAACACATCTTTACCCTGGCATACGAGTGTGTGACTTATGAAGAGAGAAGCAATTTGTTTTGTGAATTTCATCCTTTGTTATTGAAAGCTGCTGGATTTGGATGTATAAAGACCTGTGCCATTAAGCCACAGGGCAGAAGCATCCTATGGGCTAACAAGTTTGTTTGCTTGTTATTTTTTTTTAAATACAAATTACTTTAAAAGTAGCATTATGTAGGACTCTGAAGGTGCTTTACTTAAATCTTGTGCTTCTTCCAAAAGATTGCAGAATATGAAGAAAAATGAATGGAACAGACCGTGATCTCAATTCAGGAGGAAAATACCGGCTGATTTCTAACCAAATTAATGTATATAATTCTGTAGTTTTACAATTGTCCAATCCAGTGCACCTCTAAATAACTGTATTTATTAGAAAATGGGGATTTATTAAAACAGGAATTTGATGTCTTTTTAAGAAAATTTTAAAAGATCAAGGACGATCACTGTGAAAAGACAATTTTACATTTACTCTACAGCTCCTTTTTTGCTGCAAAACGCTGTCTATTTGAAAAGGGAGATCTGATTTGTAAAGGAAAATCTTAAAAGGACGGGTGAAATTGAAATAAGTATCTAACACTACTGGTATAAAATGTTTCTTTTGACAAGATCCATGTTTTAAATAATTAACAACCTGAGGTTTAAAACAAACAAACTAACAAAAAACCACAGTCATGCCCAATTCCAACCACTTGAAGCAGCAGCCACCAAGTGGCACTGCACAGGCAGGGGCTCGGGGCTGGTGCCCAACTCGTCATTCCCCTCCTTCAGCATCAGTCAACATTCGGGACTGAGCAATGGGCACGAACTGACACCACAACAGGCATCACTGTGCTAGCAATTTAAGCACAAACATTTTTGCATTAGCACGGACCTCTTGAAATAACACAAGCATTGTGTGAAAAATCAACTCTAGGTTTTTCATGAGCAAAACTTTAGAACTGAGACATCAATTTTAGGCAGAAAATAAAGTGTATTTCCTGAAATAGCAAAGGATGAGATCATCTCTTATACAAAGGTAAAAAGAAGAAGAACAATTTTTTTTTCTTTATTATTCTTTCAAATCCAACATTATCTTGATCAGTTTATTTTCTCTAGTTAGTATATACAAACAAGAAGCCAGGAAACTAAGAGGAATAATATTTCAATCCAGCTTTCCCCAGATTACCAGATTCAACAAGAAATGGAAAAAAGTGTTCTTTGCAAAGTATTGTTCTCAAGCCAGTTCTTTCACTCTATTTTTGGCTAATTAAATTAATCTGGTAAGCAGGTGTAAACCCACTTGTTTAAGCAATGGTTTGGGTTGCTAAAAGGAGAGATTGGAGGTATTTGCACAGTAAGAGATTTGTACAAGGGAGCATTAAACCCTATCAACAAGAGGAAACTCCACTCAGGATGCAGAAAATCCTGTTTAGCACTTACCAAATCGTACCAAATGCAAAACACAGTCTGCTTCTAATCCAATATACTAACATGAAGGTGAAGTATAATCATCTGTTTTCTTAGACTGAACAGTCTGACCAGCTATACTGAATACGTTCTGCATAGTTAATGCTTTACATGGTGAATAGAAACATATACATGTTGCTGTCTTTTGAGATTTGGCTGTATTTGCAGTCAGTAGCATGCTCAGTTTTGACCCAAGAACAGTGAATATCCAGACTTCAGCTGCAATGGAGAACTTTCTTCATGTGCATTTTATTTGGCCAAAATATAAACTGAGCAGGCTACCAATAAAGATTGCAGACAGGCACAACATCAAGCACACTAATAGACAAAGTAGTGTTTAATAAAAATAAAGAATACCAACCAGACAAAAGTATATATATATATATATATATATATACCTATCAAAAAAAAGAGCCAGAATTCAGTTTCACCTGCACAGAGTTATAATGGCTTACCCTCAATTTGCAAATATTAAAAATTATTTTGGTGCAACCATTAAAATTTGGCAGTAAGGAATAACAGCTAACATGAAGAAAACTTGATTTCTGTTTAAAACTCTGACTTTTTCTGGGTTCCCAGCATACTGGAGAAGAATGACAGCTCACCACCTGGGGTGCACCCAGCCTTCAGCTGCTAGGACCCCACAGACAACAACAGACCCCTATGCAATGCCCTATTTTCTGACACATCAAGCTCATTAGCTAACCCTTGGTCCACCAACCAAGCATCCACAGCTGCTTGCTGCATTTCAGGAGTACTGAATGGGCCAACATTTGCTCCCACTGAAGTATCTGCAGGTGAAACACCAGAGCTTGCTGGTATTTTGTGAAGAATGCTGCAAGGGGAGAAAAAGGAGGAGGAAGAGAGGATCAGAGTGAAATGAGACGTGACTGCATGTCCTGTGTCACAGTGCTGGGGCCTTGCAAGGACCACAAGGAGCATTTAGAGAAGAAGCAGTGGTGGTGTTGCCCATGGGCTCCTCAAGACATTACATGTGCTCAAAATATTGTTCCTTTTCCTAGATCCCACTGGAGTCCAGCCCCCTGGCTGCTAAGGGTAAGGCAGTGCCAGCAGCCAAGCGAATGAGTTAGGAAGCCACCACAAAACATTTGTCTCATGTCCATCGCAGCCCCTTTCGCTCACCATCCCTCCCAAGGCAACCTGGGTGGCGGAGGGTCTCTGGGGCTGCACTAAGCATTGCTGGAGGCTGGTTCCTCCACGAGGGACCCCTGGAGAGGATCACTCTGTCCTTCTGGGACTCCCTGCACAGCACCAGGCCATGCCATTGCCTGAACCATCCTTGTGCTGAACGACACTCGCGCCTGATACTCCGCCTAATCTGCGTTTCAGCGGTGGGGACGCTGGAGAGGCAAGCGAAGGGGCCATTTCATCCACCTCGTCCTGTAATAACGACAATTGCCATCCCTCCTCTTTCCCCCCATCCAAAGCTCTCTTGCTCGGCCCCCTCCCGCCCGCCCCGTCCAGATTTGCTCCTGTTTTTCGTCTATTTGTGAAGGTGCCCAAGACAGGAGCTCACTTAATACGTTCCCTTACGCTTGTGGCGCAACAGCCTATTCAGTACAGATAAGCCCCTTTAGAAATGAAGGGGAATTTAATTCAGTGCTTGAGTGACAGCAGGAAGATTTATCCCCTCAGTAGACAATACGGCTTTTGGGGCTTTAATCTTGCCCAGACAATGGGCTGTTTCTCGGCCCTCATCTTGTGCTTTTCCCACGATGTTCGGTGATTAACCGGGGCTCCATTGGATGGAAGCCACTATCTCTCATTTAAGAGTGTTTGCGCCTCTGTCAAGGACCAGGGAGGGAGGGAGGAGGGAGGTGGGAAGAGGAGAAAGGAAGAGGAGGGGGGGAAAAGTTGAACTCATCCAGGAGCAATGCTGCGAGGCCGGGGACCGGGCCCAGACGGATGCCAGCGCTATCTGCGGCAGGCAGGGCGGTGACAAAGCAGATGGATACTGGCACTGTCACCTCCCGAGGGCCACGGGCAGAGCCCTGTTGACTTACTTCTACAAACAGAAGCTCCTAATTTATTTCATTAGGGTCTTTATTTAGAAAAGCACTCGTCGCAGGCTGAAATCCACTGGTCCTTAGATACGTGCTGCTTAAATTTAAGCAGAAGTGCTTCTCTAAAAACGAAGGAATCCGAGCGCACTGAAGCCTGCTCTGAAACCAGCCCCGGTGCTCGCAGCCCAGAGCAGGGAGCTGAGGTCTGCACTTAGCAAAGACACTGAGATACCACAGCAAAGGACAACCCCACCGAGAGCATCGGGGACACCCGCAGAACACGCCAGGTACCCTGAGCACCTTACGACAGACATTTATCTCCATACATGCACTGCACAAAGCGATGGATGATTTTGTTTTGTTGAAGACTATTTCATCACTAGAAGGAGCATCACCAGTAAGTTCTCGTCACTAGCAAGGAGCAACCTTTACTGCTATTGTATTCTATAAATTAGTTTTTGTATTAAAAAATAATAAATAAATATGTCCTTCTTACTAAAATACCATGGACACCAAAGCTTCAGTTCTGATAATGAACAGAAATACAGATTTAGTCTCAAAATAATAACACAATCTGCTGTGTTTGTTACAGTAACCCTATGCTAATGCAACCTTAATGGTCCATGTTAACGCATGGCAGTGCCAAGATCCTTCTACATGGAAAAAGTTCCTGCCAAAGTAATACTGTAGTTTGTTGTTTGGCTGGAATTTTATTGTCAGTTTGTGCTTGGGAGTTCTGTTTACTATAAAAGCGAGGCTGGCATGCGCATCACTGAGCTCCTGACCAGGACCAAGAGGACTTCTGCAGGCCCATGTGGTTGGTTGAGAAATACCTCTGCAAGCCCAGCTTTGTGTCTGCTGCCTGACCTGCTGAAGAGAGCAACAAATGGAACAGAACCGCTGCACACAAACAGTTTAAAATAAAATAACAATCAGCAGGTTCGCTATTGAAAGAGGAATTGTTTTCCTCACTCAAGACCTGCCTAGTGGAGATACCTTGCAATAAGCAAGGAAATAAGCTATACAAGGATAGAGGGCTCTTCTACAGGTTTTTTACCAGCAGCTGACCAAGGGGCGCGATCTCACCAGATCACACCACCCGTGCTTCAGTACCTGGGGCATCAGGCACACACCGCAGCCTCAGGTGCTGTGTTTGCACACCCAGGACAGGATGAGCTCTGGAGTCTGCTGGCACGGGAGGTTTCTGCCAGACGTGTCGGCGCAGAGCTTCTTTCCTACGGCCAGCGCAGCGCGCCGGTTGAAAGATGCTTTGTTTCAGCTATCACACATCTTTCATTCTCTGACCCTACAACTGCATACTTGGATGACTCAATCAGCTGAAAAAAATGCTGCAGTGTTCTCTGTTGTTGATGTGAATGTTTGGGAGCAGCTGAGCCAAAAAGCAAAAGCATATGTTCCTCCCCGCGCTGAGAGTGGAGGGGAGTGTGTAATCCAATAGACACAGCTGAGTGGAGGCCACCAACAGACTGACATGCCCGCTCACACGCACGCATCGTGTGTGCGGGATGTCCGACGGGCAGCAGAGATTATTCCCCTCAGAGAACACGCTCAGCCCCGCAGGAGCAAGGTGCCCACCGCTCCAGTTAGCCAGCAGTGAGCTGGGCACCGTGGCACAGGGAGGCTGGGGGCACTGCCCTGCTGCTGCTCCAGGACCACTGCAAACAGCAAAATGTTCCATGCCATGCTCTCTCCAGCTGGAAGCACTTTTGGCACAAACTGCAGAAGCCGAGGGACACGCGTGGGCTGCCCTTTGTGCCGGGGCAGGAGCCATTGCATGGTCCCGGGGGTGGTCCTGGCCCCACCAAGCCAGTAACGGAGATGCTCGCCCTTGACAGCAGAGCCTCCCGTGAGCTCCTACCTGCCACTGCCTCCTCCATCATCACGGAGTTGCCTCCTTTTTCCCATCTTTTCAATCCCCAAATGTCCAGATTCCCGTGTTTCAGCTCTCAGCACAAACCCAAGAAGCTGCTAGCTGGTTCGGGCAGCAGCTGAGGGCAGCCCGTGCATTATCTGCAGATAATGGCACCTTGCGGTGCTAGTAAAGGTAGCTACATGGTGGATTTTTTTTTCTTACTACTTTGCTTTTAGTTCTGCAACAAGAAAATTAGTGTGGAAGACTATCAGAGCCTTTAAGCCTCAACACACATTAATATGGGGCCAGTAGGGGGTATAGCTTAAGATTTCCTTAACATCACATTTGGGACTTTTTACTTCCCTCAACCACAAGTTCAAGTCCCTGAGGAGTCATTTGAGTTCTTCAGCCTTTTTAATGCAATCAGCTGAGTGAATGCATTTATTTTTTTTTGAGTGGCCTTTAGATGTAAATGGGCAGAAGGGTTTTATAGCATACTCTCTCTCTCTCTCTTTAATTGACCACAATTGAGCTGCGTGGTGGGACACACGGGGGACTGCCACCCACTGCTCTGTGGGCCCCCGCAGGGACCCGTCAGGGCAGGAGGCATGAGGAGCTCGTGGAATAAGGTGCCCACCATGGCACTGCCATCAGGAGGGGTTTAAACAACTAACACAGTTCTCTATCTCATACCAGCGCGTCCCCGTCTGCACTCTCTGCCCTCTTCCTTTTGTCTGTGACTCTTGTGAACTCATTCAGGACTCCTTTGAGGGCTCGCTATAGCCCCTGGGAACCTTTTCAGCACCTTTATGCTGAGCTGAAATAGGCCTGTAACAGGCTGAGCTGAAACACATCTATACATCTCCTCGCATGCTCTAAAAATGCAGAAGGGCTTTGGCTTGCTTTTGCTGTACCTCTGTCTTAGGAGATAAAGGCCCTGTCTTCCCCGTGGGACCGAGATGTACATCAGATGCTGTCCTCTGGTGCTGCTGTAGCCCAACAAGCCACAGCCTTGCCCTTCCCCTGCAAAGCACCAGTGCCCACCGGCAGCATCAGGCACACTGCAGTGAGTAACTGGGGCTATGCGGCCTTTTTTTCCCCCTCACCCTGGCATATTTTCACTATCTTGCCTCCAAGCTACTTCAAGCAGTGTTTTTCTGCACTATTTTTCAACGGTGAATGCAGGGAGGAGAGAGGGGAAGGAGGAAAGAACACGAGAGGAACAAAAATAAGATTAAAATAAAAGCCTGCACAGGGGGCCCGCAGAGAAACAAAAGTCAGGGCCCGATTCCCATGTCGTCTCAACCACTGAGAACCCAGTCACTCCCTTTAACTTGGAGAGATCAAACTGTGGCTTGCAATTTTGCAGCACCTTTGTCTGGCCTAGCATTTAGAGGAAGTGGGGAAAGTAGAAGGAAAATTATTCTGCACAGGCTTCCTGAAAACTACGAGGCACTTTTGCGGTAGCAGCCATGGGGTGAGGCAGGTCTGCACTTAGAAGAAACGCGCCGTAAGAGCCGGACTCATCCTGCAGCCCGCAGAGCGCCCAGTCCCCACCATCCCCGGCCCTGCCCACCGCTGGACTTCTCCCTCTGCAACAGGCACAAACCCGTGGCTAACGGTGGCCACAGCAGCTCTCTCACCCTGCCCAACCTTTGCAGTCGGTCCTGACACCAAAAGCAGTGGCTTTCTGCATCCCCCCCTTGCAGCTGAGCTTTCCATCCTCTGTCTCATGCCTTCAGTGCAATGAGCAAATGAACAACACAGTTTGGATTTCTGATCAAACATAGCACTGCCCACAAGGAAATTAAGGTATCCTGTTCATTGCTGACACTGCCCTAACTCCCACATCCACGGAGCTGACCTGGCCGGGAACAGCTCAGCCCGAGCCACATACGCCTGCCCCGAGTGCAGACAAAAACGTGTTAAATAGAACAAAACAGACTCTCGGCATCCCCTGCTTGCATTATAGGTTACATCTAATATTAAACTGGTTTGGCGGTTTGTTTGCTGCCTTGGAGTTTAGCAGCAGAAAGCACTTTGATGGGAAGTGTAAAGCCCTGTGCCCTTCACCAGTCTTTGCCCAAAGCCACTAAGTGACACGACGGCTATTATACACAGAAGCTCACCTTGTTTTTCTAATAGGTTTTTGTTTCAAGCATCCTTAACTTCCCAAGCCCCAGGTCAGGCCAGCATAAAAGCACAAGTATTCAGGAAGCTTCTTTGCCTTACAATTGCTGCATTTTGGCAGTGGCCCTAACTCTTCATGCAGTGACTCCTTTTCCTCAAATAATCCACTTAAATATATATTATAAAAACTCATCCATGTAAGCTGCAGTCACTGCAAAAACAACTCCCAGTCGAGGTAGTGCCAGGTGTTCTATTTATAGGCCTTTCAGCTAAACATGCACGTGTGTGCTTTTACTTCTAAATATCTACAGAGTCTCTGCACAGAGGTTATTTCTCATCATCGGCTGTTTGACGATTCGTATCAACCTGGCTAAGGCTGGATCCTATGAATCAGTTTTTACACTGAGAATTTTCTCCAGATAAATCTCTCAAAATGTAATCATGCCAGCTCACTACTGATTGTTATACAGATGCAATACTTCAGAAGTAGCATAACCCATTTGTTAAGGGAAACACACTTAGACTTTTGTCCTGACCTAGCACAGACGAGGCACAACTGACAGCCCAGGGGATCAAAGTCTCCTCTTTATCAACACACACTTGGCAGAAATGTAAACTTCCCCATATATGGCTTCATAAATTTGTTTGAACTTACTTGAAAACCAGCTAAAGATGTCTCAAGGAGTTAAAACTCACTGGCCCTTTGAACCCTGGATTCTGAGCGAGAAAGGCAACACAGGTACATTATACTCTGGAAGTCAATTTTTTTGTCCATCCACTGGTTTTAAGTTTGCAGGGAGGGATTAATGGAGAAGAGTTTAAGAAAACATCAAAAGATTTTTTTTTTCGTAAGTATATATGGTTTGGTAGTGAACTGCATAGTTATTTACAGAAATAATCAATTTGTGCAAATCCAGATCAAAAAATTATGACCAGCATCGTCTGGTCAGCCTCCCACTGCTGGCTGTGCCAGTTGCAGAAGGTAGATGAAGGAAGAGCAGATAAGATGGGCAAGAAATAAACACAAGTGAAGAGCAGCCTTATCAAAAAAAGGAATGATTAACAGCAAGACAGACAACCAGCAGTGCCAAACATTTCTACGTATAGATCACTAGGAGCTAACCAGGCTCTGGAAAGTTCCTGGCCTTACGCATTTCTTCAGTTCTCCACAAGATGCTTTCTAAAGGAAAATTTTTCAAAAAGTTAGAGCTTGAAGTTTCCATGTAACCAAAAAAAAAAAAATTAAAAAATGGTTCTGGTGAAAGAAAACACGGCAATTCGCTAATGATGTATTTGGCATATTCCTTCCTCCCCTATTTCTGCAGCCACCCTTGCCCTGTGCACACTGCGAGCACCGGAGCACAGAGCAGTGGCTGAAGGACCTGGAACAACTCCGTGGGCAACAACGGTGGCTCAGAAAAGGGCAGCCAAAGAGAAACCCCGTGGCTCCTAGCCTGGCGCTCGGTCTGGAAGAACAACTGCCACACTTGGAAGATCAGAGCCAAGAGTCAAAGCTGTCACCAGCTGAAATTCTAATTGAGACTAAAGACAAAATAAAGGATAGCCAGAGGCTGCTGAATACCAAAGCCAACAACAACAAATTAGGTGTTTGAAGTCATTTAAGTTTCATACCTACAGTGAAGTGGTTTTTATTTGGCAAGAGAAATACCTGGAGCAGTAGGATATAACAGGCTATCAAGCAAATGTGCTCAAAGACAAATAAGCTAGCGCAGATCAGAACAGCAGAAATGAAAGGAGGCTGTGAGACACGTTCAAGCAGCAGCTGGTAACGCCACCATGATGCAAGACGCTCAGGGAAAGTTTAAGATGATTTTAAGCAGACATGAAAAAAACCACCTACAATGTTTCTCTGAATAAAGGGACTTTTAAAATAGAGTCACTGGTAAATCAAACAGAAACACGTACCAGAATTCTGCCAGCAGCCAGCACGACCCAGTGCTCTTCACGTCTTACTGCCCTGGAAATCTTGCACGTATGGGTGACACAGCAGAGAAACCTGGGCTGCCCCCCAGAAGTCAGATTCACATCCCTTGAGTACAGAAAATACCCAAGACTCTTTTCCTAAGGGACTAATGAAACTGCTTTACCTGACCAGCCACTGGCTTCAAATAGGAGGAATTGGAAATGTGGTTTTTGTCTGCAAAAAACGCAAGACAGCAGCTAGAGGCAGAAAGAGGAAGGAAAGAGGGGGAAGAACCAAGAAGGAAGTACCAGTTCTTTGACACCTTTTGGATGGAGATTTGCAAAGCAGAACATACCCCCTTCCCTTTCAGGACCCTATTCGGTCTAATCTGATTTTAAAAGAGCTCCTTGCGATGAATCATCGCGCTCCGCCACGGGTGCTGCGGCAGGGTCCGGTCCTGCCCACTCACCCTTGGGCTGCACCCCAGGGGCTCAGCTGCACCCCATGCCCGTGCATCACCGGGGCCGTTGTGGCCACAAACCCCCGGCAAGGCTGGGATGCAGGTGCCTGAGGTGCCATCAACGGGATGAACACAAATGGCAGCTGCCCTTCAGCGACCATTTGTGGGATGTGGCGAGGCGGCCCCCAGAGAGCAATGATCTCAAAACAGGCCAGAGTCCAGGTTTGAAATCCCCCTCTAATGGGTATGTAAATGCCTCGGGTTTTGCTTTCACTGCTACTAACAATTTGCCAGCAAACTTATCTTATTCGCCGAGCTCAGTTTCTCTCTCATTTATCCCCCAAACCCACAGGGGCTTGATTTTTATGAGGTGCTGAGCAACCACAGCTCCCGTGGCCTCGTGCTGCGGCTGGTGTGGCGGAGCTGGGATGCTCGGCCCCCGAGGAAGGATGCTGGGCACATCCTTCAGGAACACAGACTGGGTGAGCAACTGGGGACCTGCGGCTGGGACCTCGGCTTCACACTGCCTGAGATGATGTTGTCTTCCGGACCTGCCCGCCCAGGTTGTGCCCTGGCTCCTTACCAATGAGCGAGAGAAGGAACAAGCTCTAGAGAAAGGTTTCTCTTGGCACACGGCTCTATGGGAACAGAGAAGTTGCCTGCTCTAAGCCCTGTGTGGTAACGTAACGAAAGGCAAGGGGTGAAGACGTTCCCCAAAGGTGACGCTGGCAGGCACACACAGCGAACCCAGCCCCTCTCACTTCCCTGGGCAGCCTGCTGCTGTCAAGAGCGCGGAAAACATCCAGTTCCTTTGTTCCCATGTCCAAAGTCACAGGAACAAACACCTCCCCTGCTGCTGGGCGAGTTGTCCACACGTTCAGACCCTGAGGACCCAGGAAACGCGAGGATGGGGACAGAAGAAGCAGTGCAAGCACAAGAGCCACGCTGCTCCATGGCACACGGTGCCCGGGAGAGCCAGCTCTGCTCCGGGTCGGGCTGCGCCGTGCTGCATGCACGGGTACCTCACACACAGCCTGCAGCAACGCCGAGACGAAGAGACGCGCCCAAGGTCACGCAGCTGATAACAAGACCCAGCGCAGATCCCAGACGTCCTGCATCCCAGTCCCCTTGTCAGACGTGATAACTCTTCATTTTCTTCCTCGGCAACTCATGTATACGATTAAGTTCCACTGGTGCTTAACAGTGTCACCGAGCGACACGGACGCACTCCTTGCCAGCTCGCAGTATTTGGCATTTGTAAGGCAGGTGATGGGGACAGCAGACATCTCCAGCGTTCCCATGTACCAATTGACAAGAAGGAAAAAAAGGATTTGACGGGAGAATGCAACAAGTCCCCTGCTCGCTGCGCGGCGCAGTCCGCACGGAGCAGTAAGGCAGCAGCCACCCCTCCTCGGAGCGCAGGGCATCTCCGACAATTTTCCCACCTGACCCAAGCTTTTTAATCAACAAATAAAATAAACCAAACATTTTGATCAAATGCCTTGTTTGTGCATACACAGGCTCAGGTGAAAAAGGGCTGACAAGCTTACCCTCCGTGGGTGTTAGACTATGCTGTGCCTCACCCTTGGCACTGCTCAGGAGGAGAGCTGCGCCCCCGCTCCCTGCGGACAGAGGCAGGGCTGGGATGGTTTATCCAGCGGGGCCCCCGCTGCCACTCTGCTTATCTGAGCCGCAGACCAGCACACAACCACAGGCAAGTTACTTCTCTCTTTATCGCTGTTTCTTTTTTCACCTTTTTTTTTTTTCTCATGTTAGGCCAGTGATGGGATCTTAGGCCACCTAATTTGACAGATCTTACACGTCAAAGCTTATTTGGGAGCGGAACAGAGCCCGCTTTGCAGCAGCATTCATTTCACCCTGAGTCCGTAGCACCTTGCATGTTGGGACAGTGACTCCAGCTGAGACTGGCACAAGAGGCAAAAAACAAACTAGTAATTTGTATAATTATGTTTCTTAATTTCTGTATCATCATTGAAAAAGTAGTGTGGTAAACTGCTCTAAGATGTCGGTGCAACACCAAACCAGAAGCGCTCAGTAACACCAGTAAGAAACAAATTCCTCTGTGCCAAAATTTACATCAGAAAAAAATAAATAAAAAATCAGGTGTTTACTTTGGCAGTGCTACAACTTTTCTCTATGAACTTTGCAAAACTTCATCACCAAATGGATTGACTTCTACATTATCTGACATTTCCTCATTAGCTTCTTTCCTTTCTCTCCTTTCTTTGCAAAAAGGCCCTTGAGCCTAACCATGTCAGAAGTCTCTGAAATTTGACAGATCTTACATTTCCAGCTCATTTTCTAATGAGTTTGTACATCAGGACTGATTAGTGTAATAAGGAATTCATGAAGCAAATAAATGTAACATGAAGACACCTTGAAGAGGGGAAAGAAAGAGCAAGTCAAATATGTTGAGAAAAGGTCTGGCCTTTTTAACCTTCATTTAATCGTTATGACAAAGACACTTCATCAAAGAGACTTGGCAGGTATTTGGACTTTGTGTGCATAAATACCGGGCTTTGAACTTTTTCTCCCCTGCATTACCCAGGAGATCCCATCATTAGCCTAATTTAGGCAACTTCTTATCAAACAAAGCTCTTGCTAACCATCTAGTGACCTGCTAAACAAGACTTAAATACTGCGAAGGATGAAATGCACCCGTGGTGACCAGCTGACAGGGCACCTGCCGCACCACCAGGATTGCTTCTTGGCCATTTCAGTGAGCATGCACCGCGTGAATCGGCTGACACACTTCCTCGAGGGCAGCAATCACCAAAAATCATCAGCAAATTTGCGTTGTCTCCATTAATGTAACTCTCAACTAACCCTGCCAAGCAGAAGTAACAGCAATGTTTTTTCCACAATAGGTACTGCTTCCCTGCAGAAAAAAAAAAAAAGAAAAAAAGAAAAAAAAGAAGAACATGCTCACTTGTAAAGCACATCTCTAGATTCACTTGCATTTTATTTTCTCCATGTTCAGTATCGCTTTTCTGTCGTCTTTCACTTAGCTTCTACTAGAGCTGAGGACCCTCATCCCCCAAAATTATCTGAGCCAAACAAGCTTGCACAAGGACAATTTCCTTCTGGATACAAATTTCTTCGTGGAGAATTGGCACAGAGCAACCACCCAGATGTTTGGATCCTATGGGAAGGAAATACCAGTATGGTTTTTAATTTTTATTTATTTTTTATCCCCAGAAGAAAAATAGGCTTTTTGGAATAGAAACAGATTTCATGTCTTTGCTGAAGAAAGCATAACTTCGAGAAGGTTGCGTGGAAAGCACGCCCGAGGCTTTCTGAGCGGCTTCAGTCCGGGAGCTCCTCCTGGATGCGGCTCAGCAGGAAACTGTGCACCCGCTGTAATAAAGTGTGACAGTATCTAAAACTAATGGACAGTAGTTCTGTTAGGTATGCTGGATGAGTAGAGTGAAAATCATGAGGGTTTCAGTATCCAGATCTGTTTCACTGCTGGACAACGGTGGAAGAGGCTCCACGAGCGGTCAGGGATCCCTCAGTGCTGCTCACCCGGCTGCCATCGCTGCTCTCCTCATCAGAGAGGGGCTCACCCTGTCTTACCCTGTGCAATATCGTCGGGGCTCCTTAGGAAGCTGCAAGAAGATTCTTCTGAATGGGGGCTGTATGTGAAATAGTTCAAAAGAGTCCTTGTCCTGCACAGACTAGATCTGCATGGGAAGTTACTGTTTTGTTCTTAGGAAGAAAGCAAAAACCCACAAGAAAAAAAAAAAAAGAAAAGAAAGAAGCCAAAGAAACCTCAAAAAGTTCAAAGGGTGTTTCATCAGAGTCTCAGTCCTCATGAGTAAGGACCCCTTTGTCATCTCTGGGTGACTGACTTCTCCCGCGAATGCAATACGCACAGAGAATCTCAAGAGGAGTTACACCAAAATCATTCTTCCTAAGCCATGCTACAGATTTGCCATCCACTGCAAAACTCTCGGGCTGATTTTGTTCCCACACTGATCACTGCCGTTGACACTGAGCCACGTAGTCCAGGAGAGCCCTGACCTAACGCAGCGCCTCAGGCTTTGACCAGCCTGGGGGCTCTTGTGGCCTGCATCTCCTGCAGCAAGAGCCACCTCTTCTCCTCTTAAAGCGTTGGAAGTAAAAAGTTTAAACTTAAAAAAAAAAAAAAAAAAGTTATTCTAAATCTGATTCTCTCTGAAATTCTAAATTTTGTTTTTGAGGTTCTTACTGCTAATACATTCAACTGATATATATGAAAAACTCACTATAAACTAGCATAGAAATGCTTCCCCTCTTCCCTCTTCTTGCTTTCTGCACCCTTTTGACTCATTTGCTCTAGCCAGCTTTTTCCCCTTATTCTCCTTTTGCACCTGACCATAGTCTGCATCTTTATCCATCACTTCAGCTCTTCTCTCTCCAAGTTCTGCAATGCTCTGGCCCAAGTCCTCACACTTTGCCTTTCACTTTTGTAGACATTTATCTACCTTGTCACTGAATATTACAAAAGAAAAAACTATTTCCTTCATTGCACAGCTGCCCTGGCTTTAATGCTGTTTGTAAAATTTTCATAGACAGTAAAGCTTGTATCATTTCAAAAAAAGGAAAAACGCATACTACAGGGTCACGCAGACTGACATACTGCAGGGTGCATTTGTCTCATGGTGCACTTCAGTCTTTTTTTCGTCCTTCCTTACAGGTCACACTTTTAGAGAACTTGAATAAGAAGCATTGCTATGGTGGCAGGTAACAAACGAGATGGCATTTTCCAGAAAACTACAGGAAAATCAATACAAGAAGATACAATCAATACAAGAAGAAGAAACACAGAGATAATCTGAACTAGTAATAGGATACCGGGGAAAATGTATCCAGCCATTTTGGCATAACAAATCATTTATAATATATATGATAAAAACAAGGTACAATATAATTAGCACAGATTTGGCAGGCTTCCAGCATGCTGAACTAAATAAATGATTCTGTATTTGCTTTATAGCATAGAGAACTATTTATATTGTCATCACAACGCCTGAGGGATAACTCTTTCCTGGAGTAACTCTACATACCACAGTAGTGCAACATGGCCTTTCATTTTTAACTCAGGCCTCCCAAACTGTAGCTCGAATTCAGCTCATTTCACTGCTTTTGCACCGCTCCCACGCACTTTTGCAGAAACCACAGCAAGGCTGCAGGAGCGCAAGACGGAAGCCTCTCGGTCTCCAATCCCACGGAGCCGGGGCTGGACAGAGGCTTTCGGTAAGAGCTAGCACGGAAAAATACACTTCCCAGTTTTTCTCTTTTTAGCCAAAGCGGCCAGCAAGTGGTCTTTTTCTATTTTTCCCCTACATGCATAACCAGTAGCCAAAGGGAAAAGGGAAATTTCATAGCATTAAAGCAAAAATTTCCCTATATTTTTCTGAATAGCATCCATCTACCCACCCTCCGCAAAGATGCAAAAATTCCTTTTTGGGACCTTAGCTTTGAAAGCTTCGAATTGCTCCACTGCAGGGAAATCCCTCCTGGTTTGCCCCCCAACACCACCACCTCCTTGAGCCCCCGCACCCAGCCCACCCCGCAGCACCCGGGGCCAGCCGTGCCCTGTCCGTGGCCTCTATACCGCCGTGTGACACCAGCCAAGGTGAACTTCCAGGTAATTCCACCACATTGCCACTTCTGTTAATAAACTTCTTGAAATGGCCCAACCACATGGAGCAGTTTTACCGCAGCAGCAGAAACATCAGCAGCTGCCCAGGGGAGCAGGCGCCTACGGACGCCTTTTTCCCAGGGCAGAGCCGATGTGCACGGGGCTCTGCCTGCCACCAGCTTACCCAGGGGAGGCAGCAATAGCTGTGAAATCACCCAAAAGCTGCTGTGGGCAAAGGCCAAAGCTAACTAAAAGGGAGGACCCCCATCATCAAGGCGGTTCTCGTTCCGACCTCAGTTACGTGGACACCGACCCAAATTTAAAAGCCCTCTGCAAACTGCCAGACACAGGCTCCCTTTCTAGGTTGGCAGGTGATTAAAGAGTTTTTGTGTTTAAACACAAGTTTTGGAACAGTCATTTACAAAAAGCCTACACCTTTGATAGAGTGCGCTGCGATGAGGTGGAATACAAACACCCACAACTGTCCCCTGTCAGGGCTAGCATTTTGTATTTTGCTCTGATTTGAGAAAAAGCTGAAAGGACGCTTTTACATTTTAAAAATATCTGTGAAAACTCTCAGTCCAAAACTAAGCTGATGGTCAAAAAAAATAGCAGCACTAACCTCCCTTGGTGAGACAAGCACCAAGGTAAAACATCAGGGCGCTGGGTCAGGGCAGGACCAGCCAGGTCCAAGCCCTCGCTCTGAGTGAAAACTTTCGGGACCTGAGGGACCAAAGCCAAACACCCTTCAGGTTTGTGCAGTCCAGGCTCACACCGTATCAAACCTCAGATTCAATCTCCACACTTGCAGCAAGAGGGATTGCTAAAAGGGGACAACACCTCTCCCCTCCTGTCCACCAGAAAATTAACTGGTGTCATTTCAATTCATGAAATGCAAGGTCAAAAGGGACTGCTGTGGTTCTCCAGGCTGACCTCCTGTACAACAACACTTCCTCAAATTAATTCCTGTTTGGTACACGCAAACCTTTTAGGAGGCGTCCAACCTCAGTGTTTAAATTGTCAGCAATAGTTAAACTTCCTCGAGTCACCGGCAAATTGTCCGAGCGTGGAAACTGTCCCGGGCGTTTTTAAGAACACGCTCAGCAAACATCTGGCAGAAACAGAGCGGTGAAGTTTGTCCCACAGTTGCCCAGGAGGACAGACAAGGTGATCTTCCAGCTCACCCTCCCTTCCCTGTTTTCTTTGATTCCCACTTTTTTCTTTTTTTCTTCCCAAGTAATGCTTGCATTACATCAGATGCTGTCACACTTTTAGTCTATCAAATCCAGTTTTGCTGTCAGGTAAGCGCTCTGAGATGGCAGTCCTGTCACCTCTTCACTTTCTCTTCATTAAACTAAACAGATCGAGCTTCTGGAATAACAGGCAAACTGTTTATTTCTACGTTTATAGTTACACGTTTTCGTTAGAATTTATGCATGAAGGTTTATGTTACAAAGCAACAAAATGTGTTTTCTGTTGTTTTTTTTTAAACCCATTTCACAATGAAATCCAGCCCCTAATCATCAACTGAGAACAGCAAAACAAGATGTATTATAATCCTCTTTATTTAAACGTTTTGATTAAATTAAACTTGAAGATACTACAGTAGGGGCTTTCCCACTGCTCTCAGCTGAAAGAGGGAAGAAATGAACTGGCTTTAAAATGAAACAGGTTTCTCCTCTGACTGACTGCAAGTTACAGGATGTTGGTAGTGAACCAATTAAAACACATCTTAAAACGATAAATACAAACCAAATGTACATTATCAGCATGTTCAGCCTTTTGTTTCTTGGTTCTATTTTGTATCTGCTTATAGCAATCATATGTGTTTTGAAGGAGGGGGAAAATCAAATAATTTTAGGAAATAATAAATAAAGAATTCAGTGGAGGAAACAAAAGAGGACTGCATTTATTCAAACATAAAACAAACCATGCCTTCAGAGAGTAGGGTAGAAAGGAAGCCACAATGTTCCTGGATCAGGGGGACTCAGAAACATCCAGACAACAGCAAAAAATCCATCTCAATGTAAGACAGTGATGTGGCACCTAGAGAATACGCTGCAGAGGAAGGAATGCGCTGTGTGTACCCCGTCCGTCTGGATCCTCAGCAAGAGATGTCCGGGCACGGTCAATAAGGAAATGTCATCTCGCTGCTGTGCCTTTCAGCCGCTCATTTCGCTCAGAAAGAGCACTTAACCTAAGGCTAAGTGAGGAGGTGCCTATAGGCAATGCACTTCCTCTTTTCCTTCCACAACTAAATTATCTCCTGGCAGTTAGTTCTATGCTTTTTACCACCCCTGAGATATTGCAGGTTCCTTTTTAGCTCAGTGCTGGGCTGGCCCGAGCCACACCAGCTGTGCAGTGTCAGGATGCTTACCTGCTGTCCCTCTTCCCAAGACAACAGCTTCTTTAGATGCATCTTCTCAATCCCTACTACTTATTTTGTCAGCTGAAGCACAGGTAACCCGCCTTCTGACAGGTATGGTATCTCTAGTTAACCCAGCATTAATCCTCAGAATTAATTAATGCATCAGAAAGAACACCATGACATTGCTGGCCTGAATTTCACTCCCATTTCCACCAGGACGTTCACATTCTCACAAGCACCAACAGATCGGTGCCCGAAGGGCGCTGACATTTCTATCGCTTCTCTACAGTGCAATGAAGGGGGAACAAAGTATCCGTGCTTACAAAACTAAAGTTACACCAGCTACAAGCACTCACCATTTTCACAGTAAAATACACGTAAATTTCACAAATGAAAGTGTTTCACTTTTCACAAGTCCCAGAAAAACAGAATTTTTCTACCTTTTTTCTTCCTAGGTTTGCTGTCCCAAGGCATAGCTTTTTTTTTTTTTCCCCCTTATTGATCTGCCCACAATCCCATACCCCAAGCGGATTGCTCTTAATGAAAAACTGCAGAAAGTTTGCACAATTTTTTCATTATTTGAAGCTGCAGGTAAGTAGCTGCATAGTCCTGTGCTTAGTGGAAGGAAGTATTGAAAATCTCCTTTGCTATTCCTTGTTTCACGGTTTATAACGTGATACTTATAAATACTTTGGTAGCAGATTAAGCTCCAGAGAAATGAAAACATTTAAAAAAGAGCACAAAGCCTGCAAGTGTCCAAATGAGGGACCAGAAACTCTGCTTTAAGCTCCAGGAGGGGGTTTATGAGATGTAGTGCCATGTGCCATACAATACAAGATAAACATCTGTTGTTATTTCAGTAAACTTAAATCAGATGTTAAGCTTTTTCTGCAGGGGGATAGTGGCACAAAGAAAGATCTTTTTTTCTTACCAAGGTGGCCATACCCTGTGCGGGGAAAAGTGGGAGAGGATTTTGGAGAGGAGTTAAATAAATACTGTTAAAGCACTGTGGTGGCGTGAAGTGACCTGCTGCACCCGCAGCTGTACCCAGGCCTTCAACCCTGACTTTCTGCCCAGACAGACATTTGCTAACGGGGAGGCCAATGCTGCGAGCACGGAGGATGAGGTACAGCACTGGCTTGCTGAAGAGCAAATCCAAAACCAGACGACTGCAGCGGAAAGGTCTTTGTGGGCTCTGGTGGCTTTTGTGACACCAGGCAATCCCCTCACCCCTCTGGGCTTACAACAGTAAGGATGGAAGCCTCTGGTTTGGGATTAGCGTTTCAAATCAGAACCCTAGTATTTCAAACAAATTGTCAGACTCGATTTCTCACTGCCGCTAGGACAGCTTATTCCATGTGGCTTGGAGACAAGCTGCGATGCCCACGGCAGCGTCGGGGCAGCCGCCGGACACCCGCACCCCTTCAGCCCCAGGGAAGGCAGGGCTGCAGCGAGGGGACTACTGGTCCCCAGCAGGTAAAGGAGGTCCCCAGCAGGTAAAGGAGACCGTGCGCTTGCCCACACAGAGCTGAAATCCAAGTGAGAAGGCATTGCCCATTTGCCATGGTAAGCCCACGACAGCTTGCCATCAGTATCACGCTTTGATTTAACAGCATCAAATAGCTCCGTTTTATATGCAGTATCCCACATCTTAAATCGTACGGAATCAGTCTTAATTGCTAACTTTGACAGCTGTCTACTTTCCTCATTACACACGGTAAGCTGTAAGGTACAGCTAAGTTAATATTCCAAGCTGTTTCTGTTTTCAGCATATTAAAAGGGATCTTATATCCCCAGCACCAGACAGCATATGGAGTTCAGCTCTCCGAGCCTTAGGGTAAAACTTCCAGGGGTTATGCTGGACCACTGGAGATGTTGTAAAAAGGAAATTTTGCAAGGTACAGTTCCAGGAGCTGGGCTTGCTTGTGTTTCTCTGCACAGTGGTTACCGGCAGCGCAAATGAACCATAGACCAAATGCAGAGCTCCGGATAAAGTAACAGTAATCTGCCTTTGTGTCCGATTCCAGATGTATTTCTGTTCAGCTTTTAATTCGGAAATTTTGTGGCATAAAGCGATTTAACAATGCACTTTTAATGACCCAATATATATATCTTTTGTTTCATTTTTATTTACCTTAGCAGCATACTAAAATATAACCAGCATACTCCAGTTTTTTACATTATATTTTAATTAGTGTTTCTTATATATGAAAGACAAAGACGCTACTCAGCACAAACACACATCTACTGTGCTGCATTTCCCAAGGCACATAATTTAATACCCAGAACACCAAGTCTCTCTCCATCAAAGTTAATACTCCCTGGCCAGGCCTTGGTCCGTCTGGTAGCTGGGTTTTAGGGCCCACGTGAGCAGAGAACAACGCTTGTTGTTCTTCCAGAAGGACCTGATGGTTTACAAACTCAAGAAACTTCACACAAGAATTAGTATGGCTGTGAAAGGAACTGAGGGCAGGCAGATGTGCCCCACAACTAGTTAAAAAACAACAACAACAAAAATTCCTAAAATTAACAGTCATACGTGCAATAAGGAGAATGCAAGAGAAAAGAACAGAACTTTTCCCAGAATGGATGCTCAGTGCTGCCCTTAGCACTGTGTGTTGCACATTCAACTTTCTATATTTCCCTAAATATTTTCATGTCGAAAACCCCTCCCAAGGCCAGGAGCGGAGTTCAGGCTGCTCGTACCCATCTGTAACAGCCTGGCCATCCACGGTTTTAATCCCGTGCAACATTTATGGAGCATTCCTTTCCTCCTCCTCTGAAGCAAGTGCAAATACTGCTTGGCAGAGAAGAGCTACCCGCAAGGAAGGAGTTCCTCGGGGCAGTTACACCAGAACTCGAACTAACCATAACATCACACGTCTGAATAATACTGTGAAAAATATATAAAATATGTTATGGCATTAAAAGTTTAAACATCATAAATCTCGAGCGCGCTATTTACTAGGCTGCGGAGGTGACAGAAACAACATTCTGAAGTGGAACGAGAAGGGAAAAGAGGAGGGGAAAGAGAAGGGAGCGTGGAGCCAGCACGCGGGGAAGCCCCCGGGGAGCGGGGGGAACGCGGCTCGGAGGAGATGCGAGGCCGGTGGGAGCCGCACACGCCTGCATAGCAAACTGCTCGGGCAAAGGGTGTTCAGGAGAGGCAAGAAAGACGACAAAAATCAGGTCGGAATTCAAAGGAAAAGAATATCATGCATGTAAAGTCAGGTCCTCCAGGCGGGTCACTGCTGTCCTGCTGAAGCTCCCCAGCCACGCCAGCATTTGCACGGGGATTACACAGAAAAGCGAGGATAACATTGCTGGCTACAACACTTGCTCCAGCATTGGCCAAATTTCAAGATAAATTCAGAGTTCAAGCTTGGATCCCAAAAAAGTTTTGTCAATTTTCGAGTCAGAACCTCGCTAAAATGTCAAATTGCTTTGAGCTTCTTTCCACGTGCTTTATTACTGATTTATTGCTCTCGGGCTCTGCGTTACAGTTCAGCAAATAGCATATTTAAGGAGAATGTTTAAGGAGTCACTGTGAGAAATATTAAAATGAGCAACTGCAAACTTTGCAGACTGTCAGCCCAAACCTCGGATAAGTTATTTGGGGTCGTAATGGCAGAGAGGTGTGTTTCTTTGTTTTATTGGCGGTGGTGCCAGTGATGCTTTTTATTATTGTTTTATGTATTTCTGCAGTTTTAGGTGGCTGGCTGCATATGCAAGCTTTCAACAAGGAATCAACAAGAACCTGACTTGTTTGCTCCTCAGAGCCAGTAATTCTTAAAGCCCCCTGTAAAACCATCTCTTCCAGGACTCCTGTTCCCCCGCCTCTCTCAGCAAACACCACTCACAGGCTGAGCACATCACAACTGGTGGGGTAACACCGTCACGGATCAGGGCCGAGCACACAGAGCCCAGCGAAAGCCCCGACACATCGCGCACGTGGGCAGAGACGATTTCTCATGCAAACCAGCTTACTTGAGTCATAATTCAGCACAAATTCAATTTTCATCTGTAACTGTGAACTTTTCTCGCTTTCGTAGCTTCAAGTCAGCTCATTAACATTACTTAGACATCATTTTTATAGTTGAATTATACTATGTTTATACTGCGGAATTCCATTACTTAATTGCTTCACTACTGGAAATTTCAGTGGGGTTCTCATTTTTCGCATAAATCTTGAGAATAAACATTTTTCTGTATTTCTCTTAATTAAGTGCATATTTCATAAAAATAGCCAACACAGACAAATTAAGCAAAGCATCATTTGTTTAATCAAATGGGAAATTCATGCTGCATGTAAATGGGGAAACTCCAAAAGCTTTGGCGTTTGCTTCCGGTAACTGCCAGAGACTGGGTATTCCTCCAGACTATCCGAATCTGCTCGAGCCTCCAGAAATGCCCTGCAGAACAGCACGGCTGGTCTAAAACAGGGGGGGATGACGACACCCACAGTGTGAAGGGGGAGAGAACCCAGGGAAGGAAGGTGCCTGGGGCTAATCCCTCTGCTCCACGGCAAGGTCGGTTACATCCCTGTTTTGCTCCACATCAGGCAACCCAAATGTCTGAGATTCCTTACTGATGCACTGCCTGTCTCCCAGGAAATCTGCTCTGGATTCAGGTTGTTTTATCGAGGCTTTTATCTAGAAAAAGGGTAGAGGATCAGTTTGGTTCACTGCTGTGGTGGTGAGATTTCTCATCGTCTTTTTTTTCTTTTTAGGGGATCACCGTGTACACAAGTGACTGGGTTACAGGGCTTTAAAAAAATTGGTAGCACACGGGGACAATGGTACAGCATTTTCCCACTCCTAGTGTAGAAACAGCACACAGAAGAGACGTTCTTGAGATGACGAGGAAAAGCAAGAAGTGAAAGTGAGCAATAGGAGGAAAAAAATTCCTTAATTCTAGGTCAGTGGTGAGAATATCTTTTCTTTTAACTTAAATTTGCTTCCTCTTCTGCACAGAAGTTTTTGCAACTGTTCTGAAGTTTAACAATGGAAAAAATAAAGGCTTAAAATTATTAACTGTTACAATTATTCAAAATTTTAAAAGCTATTTTGTGCCCTGACTTCATCCCCCACCGACGAAGCTTCCCCTCGCTCCAGGGCACGGAGCTGGGAGTACCCTCGCAGCCGCTGCCTTCAGGGAGCTGTGCCCTGGCCGGCAGCATGCTGTGTTCAGGCTCATGAATATGTTTACTGAAAGATCCTATTTTGAGCACCGTATTATTCAGACATCAAAACCATTTAGAAATTATCACCTGCCTTGGCAGAGCAGCGGCAGCCGAACAATGCGAGCATCTGGATTCCGCGGCCGTGTCGGCCGTGGCAGCTGGCACCGAGTGCTCGGCCTCACTCATCGCTTTCTGAAACCCTGCCAGACTTGTACTTCCTAAATGAAACCTGGCTGAACAGCGACATTCGGTTCCTCTGGAGTCCTGGAGGAATCGGGTGATTTATGGAAACCAGCTACTCGCACTTGAAGCCCGGGCTAAGCGATAATCGATACTTTATCAATATTTTTAATATGGCATTATGGACTCTGATTTTTCTTTCACTGAGATGTCTGCAGCACTATAAATAACCTCCCTCCCATAGCAGAGGGAGGTCTGACTGCAGCACTGACCCCTGTGATCAGCACAGTGGGAGCTGCGGCTCACCTCGTGTGCTGCGACACGCCAGGAGAGCACCGCAGGTAGCGGCCGGGCTAGGGAAGGTTCCTTCCCCAGGTACTTGCAGGTATCAGGGAACACGACACAGAAAATATGAGCACATTTTTGACCCTTCTTCAATAACAATTATTTCCTGAGGCATGTGCACATTGTGATACACCTTACTTCTGAATTGCTCTGCAATTTCCCTGTAAAGCCAGCGCCAGTAATGCAGCTAACTTGCTTGAGTAGTTAGAAGAATGCCTAATCCTGAGCACAGCTCGCACTGGCTTCATTTGAGAAGTGCATTCTCTAAATTTCACAGCTGAACAGGTAAAAAAAAAAAAAAAAAACAATTTTAACTAGGAAAAGATGGCATCAGGAAGGAATTGATCCTACCAGACGGGCGCCTCAAACAGCAGTTGTTCTCACCTTTTACTACGTCAGACACTACAAGGCTTGTAGCAAAGGGTCTGAGCAGTTCTATTTCACCACAGGAGAGAGCTGAAGAGGGATAGCAATGTTCTGGAATCGTTTGTCAGATCAAGCACCAGCTCTCAGCTCCAAAGGACAAAAATTAATGGAAATGTGACCAAGTGAAGCTGAAGCCTGATGGGAAGCAGAAGCCCAATATCCTCCATACCCATGCACCAAATGCTGCTGATCTTTTCCTCTTCTGAATGCAAGAGGAGTTCCTCCAGCTGGCATCACACAGCCCACGCGGTGTAACCTGTGAGATCGGCTCTTGCCTTTGCCCCGTGTTTCTGCATGCAAGCAGGGGTCTGCCAAGCAAAGCTGCTGCAATTTCTAAGGGACTAGAAATGAAAACATCAATGCTAGAGGCCAGAGAAAGTGGTGCACTTTGATCAGAGGGACCTAGCTCAAGCACTTCAAAGATCAAGCTTGATTTTCAGATGGGTATTTTTCAAGTTTTAAGAAGGCAGCTACCAGTGAGAGTGATGCTAAGCCTCCCGGGCCGGGTTTTGGAGGGTCAAAGGTCACAGCAGTTTCAGTTGCATTCACAAAATCCCAGTGCTTCCCAGCAACTTCACACTGCTTAAAGCAAACCAGCAACAGATTCAGAAGCCAGATAGGAAAGGGTAGTGAGAAAGATTTGGCAAAACAGCATCTATGTAACGCAGAGAAAAGCTACTTTAAGAGCTCTTAAAGCTATTTTAAGAGCTGTGCCTTTTTCTCCTTACCTCCTTTATCTCTAATTCTACCTGCTCTTGAGAGCATGAAGTAGGCAGGTGGGAAAGCAGGGCACCAGAAGCAAGAAGACCCGCAAGGCACCAAAGGCAGAAGACCCCCTCTGGAGCCACTCAGTGTCCACTTCTGATACAGACATCTTTCCCCTTAGCTCTGGCATCTTGTGTTCAACATTTTGATGTTCATCAGCTGTAGCCATAAAATCTAATACCCAGGTTAATCCAACAGCACATTAAGTTTTTGTCCCACGACACTGAAAATAACAAAAGCTGACACAATGAACCATCAGACACACACATGATTTTCTCCATTTCTTGACAAAATAGTCCATTTAAAATGGAAATAAGGACATCAGAAATCAAGACATGAAAAAACCCAAAGCTTCAAGTTTAGCTCATATGTTCTTACTGATACCTACAGCACAAAGCTGCCTATTACAAGCAAAAGCAAGGGGGATCACATTGCTCGAGCCTTTTGCTGCTATGGTCGAATTGCTAGTTTAGGTTTTTGTGGCTGGCTTCCTTATCCATGCAGGGATGCCCCTTATAAAAAGCTGATTCTGAACAGCTGAGAGCTCTGTAATATCCGAAGCAGCCCCCAACCTACCTTTACCAAAACAGCATTGCTACATGGTGCGTTTTAAAGGGAACAAGACATACAATAAAACTTTTATTTCCAGCAGGCTAGGTTGCTTCCTACACATCTGGGCAGTAACCGAGGCTGTACACCAGCGCAGCAAGGGCTGTGCTCCTGACAGGCACACATGGCTGTAATGAAACATCGATACTTCTCGTAAACCCCACGTTCAACGTGTTGGCACGGAGATGCCTTTAATCTCATTCCACGTGTAAAGTCCTCTCCCCTCAGAAAAGCTCTTCCTCCTGCAGAAACCATCCCCAGCGTGCAAAGGAGCCGGTGGCTGTGGCTTTCAAAGCAAACCCCAAAGTATTATTCCATTTTCCGCTGAATAAAAGTATTGAGGACCCTTTGTCAGGGAGGAGCGAGGCCGCCTGCCTTCCTACTCACAATGCCACTCTGTTCGGTGGGCCGCGGAGGGGTGTTGCCCGAGAGATCCCAGCGGGGTCCAGCCCGCCGGTAACGCGCTCCGACCGCTCTCGGCAGCCACCAGCCTCCTCCACGCTTCCCTTTGAACGAGGGTCGTCTGTCGGGGCCGGGGAGCAATTTAAAACCGCCGGGAAAGGGAGAGCTTGGGTAAAGGAGAAAGAGCGATCCCTTATCAAAGCCACCCCCAGAGCAGATCGGGGCAGTATGGCAGGGTCAGACCCTGGACCCCCACGCCTCCAGCCCCGATAGCGGGCTTTTGGCAGCCTGGCCCGGCTCCGAGGGGTTCGATTCACGCCTCCGTGGGGGGCGAGGGGGCAAGTGAGGACCTGGAGTCACAGGCGGTCTGAATTCCAAAATTCAGAAAAATAGGAAATGAGATTCACCGGGTAGCTGTGCTCCCCACGCCTGATATTTTGGGGGGAGGGGGGCGGTTTCAAGGTCCGTTCACAGAATTTCTGTGAAATATTTCACATACATGCACGGGTGAGAAGAAGCCCCAGGACCATGCTGCATGCTTGCTCTGTAGCGATGCTCGTGAAGGGAGTTGCATAAACCTGCCGGGCTGATCTCTAGGTGGGAGAGGGTGGTGCAGCACAGCAGACTTACTTTCAGAATGATTTTTCACTTTGGCTCCATGTTATTGGGCCACATCGCATAGGTACCAGCTTATACCCACTGAGAACTGCCCCATTACATTTAATTTCTCATCTAAAGTGGAACCAAATTCTTATTTCCCTGTTGTTGTTTTTTCTATGAAGGATAAAAACACTTTGCATAAGAAACAAGCAAGTTTCAGAAACAAAGTGCACGCTCTTGCAAAGAAACTAAAGGGTTTGCCTTCATCAAACAACTGCAATTTAAAAACACCTCCATGCAGAGATGTTCTGATGTGTTTTCTTTGGGCAGGAAACATCCCAGAGTTCAGTACATACAATTTAGAGTTCTTCTACTACCTTTAAGTGTTTGGGGGGGAAACAATCTGTTTTGATAACTCCTGACATTAAACAGTGATAAATAATTAAATATGTTTAACTGTTTCATTAACTAAAGATAGATTGAGAGCGTTCCATAGATAGAATATAGATCAAAAAGATTGAGACTGGCTGTAAATTCCCCTGATGTTTTATGACACCATTTGTATTCTGTCACTCACTAGCTTTATGTATAGTCCAAGCTGTGAACTGAATACCCCATTCAGAAAGCCACTCACTCTGCATGTTATTGCAATTTAATATTTTCACACACAGACACATCATTATCTTGGAACCTGACACTGCAAGGAGAATTCAGTAATTTTTCAAGAGTGCTTTTTTTTTGTTCTAATGCGAGCACTGAGGCAAAAGATTGATCTAAATGACCACTCTTCCAATATTTAGTCTCTAGATAGATAGATCAGCAGGTAGATATTTGTCTATGTTTTCATGGATTCTTCTCATTTCAAACATGTATGGATGCAATTTCACTGAAAGAACTAAAAAGAAAGATTAAGAATCTGTCATTACTCACAAGAATACCCCTGACATAGTTACAGCTTGAGACTGAGAACCAGATATGCATATATTGACAGTGAAGTCCTCAAGGCTGTCTCTTCAGTCTTCAATTACTGAGACGTGACTATGGGATGGGATTACTCCACTGACGCTGGGATCCTGGAGGGGCAGTGACTACACATTCCTCTGGGCTGGGTGAGTAGAATCAGCCACATTAACAGCTCTTCAAGTTACAGGTAAAAATATGTATTTATCAATATTTTAAGAGCCAGGTCACATCAGGAAAAGGACTTTAGAAGTAGAGACAAAGGCACAGCTGATTTGATCCATGCAAACAGGTCTATCATACACCGGACCCTTGGTAGCTAATCATTAACGAGCATTACATACAAACTCAGATATAACAAAAATCTTTATATGCAAACAGCATCGATGTCCCAAGGAGCTCAGTGCCTCGAGGGCCTGCTCCAAAGTCCAATGAAGCCGATGGAAGGACTGCCGTGAACTTCGGCAGGTGCCGGGGCTGCAGCGAGGGTTCCCCTGCGACCGCCTTTGCTGCAAGTGACAAAGCCAGCCCGAAGCTCCAGCCGGTCACAAACCACTGTCATTAATGCTGCACATTCCCAGGAATCAGCTGCAGGACAAACCTGATACTAGCGGGCAGGAGGAGAAACAATGAGTGTGCAAGGTTAAAGGCAAACTTCCACTGTGGAACCCCTGTCTCCTGGGCTTGGGTTAGACATGAGCCTCAGCCTGCCCAAACGATGCCTTCAGTGCTACCATTAAGGAAGAAAAGAGGGTCCCCATCCTAAGCAACACCCCAGAAATCTTCCATAGTTTCTTATTTCCTTCACCCAGACAGCACGGCAATAGACGTGCAGAAGAGACCCTTCATAACATGAACTCTGGGGCAGGACATTTCTCTGGTCAGCGCCCCGAGACTTATTTCTCAAACTGCTGAACAACAACGCTTTGAAGCAGTTACTGTCCATTGGGCAAAAATAGATTTATAGACGCGTGTTAAATGCACACTCCTTTTTCTGATCTACTGGAACAGACAGCACTATTACATAAATCAATATTTAGCTGGGGCATTGACTACTGGATCACACGAGAAACTTTCTGATTACGGCTGGAGGCTACGCACGTGAATATTTACACCGAGCCCTCTGTGTTCTGTCAGGATGCAGGGAACTACACATTAACTGGAGAACTACACAAAATTGCTGTTTTATCTGAAATGGAAGTTAAACAGTAATACACAGGTTTAAAGAGGAAATGAAATACATACGTGTAGGTCTAACGCCCGGATCATCCACCTGTCTGCCTATCTGAACCACTGCAAGGAACCCAGAAGCGGGTTTTCTGAAGAATATTTAACAAGGTGATAGCCATTTCGCTTCACAGGTGCTTTGTTGTATTGTTTTAAATCAATAATCATAACCCCCTGACAATAAACTATTGGAGGAAGCACGAGGCTTTACCTACGGGACGGAGACGTTCTGCTCGCCTGGAAAACCACACATCTCCCGGAGCCTGGGAAAGCATCAGTAGCTCTCCAGCCATGTCCTTAAGGACACATCCATGAAATCAGCTTGGATTTCCTGACGGCTCACCTTTAGCTGCCGCTACCAAGAAGCTGTTAAAATTACTGTACTCGTTAACAGGTGCAATCAAAACCAGAAGACAAAGGCAGAAATTCTGTTCTGAACTTTATCTGGCTAAATACTTGAAGAGTGCTCTAGCAGGAAGGATTTAAGAACTCCCAAAGTAACAAAGATCTGTTTTTTATTCATTATATATGGAATATATGAGCAGAACTGTTTCTGAGCAGAGGGCTTTTCAAAGTTATCCATGAGGCATCAACTGCTTTTTAAATATGACTATCGTGCCATGTAGGGATTTAAATTTATTTTATTCCTATGTGATAATTCTGAAATAAAACACATGATCACTTGCTAGTTGTGCTTGTTCTCTATTTCACATTTACGTAATAAAATATAAAATGAAACCAGTCCTTTTCTATAAACAGAAAAAATGGTAAAGCAATTTTATACTACATGAACTTCAAGCACAGCCATTTAAAAATTAATTTACATGATTGAGCCCAAAAGGTCCATTCACTGTGAAATAAAAAACACTAAATACTATCCTGGAAGGACAGAAAATGCCAGGCTGCATGTAAACAAAAGCATTTCTTTATAAGCATCTGAGATGGAAATAAAAGATTTTTAGCAAAAACTGAAACTTGCAAGAACAAAAAAAATCTGATCCAGTAAATTCAGCAAAAGTCTCCCAGTGACCTCAGCGGGAGGCTGGAGCAAACCCAAAGATCATTAATGATACGTTTATCCTGAAATCACAAAGGCAGGTACACAAAATCCCTCCCATTTTACAGATGAAGTAGCTGAGGGTAAATTATTTGCTTAAGGCAGTAAAGCTAGTTCATCAGCTCCGCCAAAAAGCAACTCAGGCTTTTTCTGCACCCTAGACTCATCTCTGGTCAACTAAGGCTCAAAGTTGTTGTTTTTTTTTTCTTTTTTTTTTTTTTTCTTCTTTTCTGAATAGCAGCAAAGGCCCCTGCCCCCAGTCCCATCACTCTACAACTTTTCCATGGTCTGAGTACAGCTTCGCATCCAACTTTCCATATTTTCTGACAGCCAAAGGATCGAAGCCCGGCAGCACGGGGCTGAGGGAACAAACCCATGTGCTGGCCGCAGCCTCGCGCCGGAGGCCGGGGTGCAGCGAGGCTGGAGCCTCACCCCCGGCACAGAAACAGCCCCAGAACCGCACTGCAGGGGGTTCAGTGCCACTGCCTGCACCTTGCTACAGCCCAGCCGCTTCCTCAGCCTGGCTTCAGAGACCGTGCCCAGCTGCGTGAGTCCTCCCAAAGTGATTTTATATCAAGAAGGAAACAAAGCTGATTTTTTTTTTTTTCCTCCCGCAATACCAATAAAACATATCTGGGTATCGCTTGTACCAAAACACCACTGCTATAAAGTTAAAGATATGGAAAAGAAAATTAACTACTGTTTATGGCAGTGGTGGAAGGGAAAAAAAAAAAAGCACAATGCATGCAGGGGACAGATGGCTTCTATCCAATATAGCCCCTCTTCTGTACATTACTTTGAAAAGGAAGTCCAGGCCACTTCAGAAAATAGCAATCTGTGTAAAATATGCTAAGGTTATATAATTGATCATTCCATGAGTTAAGAAAAAAACAGTTTACATCCCTCCATCTGAATATGGATCTGCAAATGCTGAAAGTGAATGTGCTTAAACTAGCTGTATACCAATATTTGTATATATTCTGCACATACACAGAAAACCTCTTGGGTCATGTGCTCAGCTGGTGAAAGTTAGCATCATCGATGCTGATACTGATTTCCATGAGTTGAGATCTGGCCTCTCATTTAAAAAAAATCCTGAATTTTGTCAGTTTAACCTCAGCTTTCGCAGAAGAATCAGGCATGTGAATTAGAACGTGTTCTGCTCAGCATTATTCACTGGTTACACACGCATCCTAAACCAGCATTGTGTGCACTTCCATATGAAAGGCACACATACTAAAAAAAAAAAATAAAATAAAAAGGAAAGGAAAGAACAGTTTTCTGGCTAAATCGTGCTACCTGAACAATACCTTGCCTCACAAAGTGCCAAAACCCAGTCGCAAACCAGCTGAGTGCCGAGCTCTGCCCCACACCCCATGAAAGGTCCCGGTGAGCACGGCGCTCTGCAGGGTGCAGCCTCTCCTCTTCCCCCCAGCCTCCAAGGACCACAGAAAAACTCAGAACTGCTGTATAGGAAGGGCTTGCTCCGGGGTAGCTTATCAAGAAAAGCTAGCAGAAGAGGAAGGTATATTCAAAATGATGTCTAATTCCGTAACGCCTTAACCTGCACTGCCAGGAAGAACTGTTCCGTGCACAGGTCGTACCAAAAGCTAGGCTTGCAAACCGGTGCAAGCAAATTCAGATGAAAAAATAAATAAATAGGGAGTGTGATTCGGTGAGCACCGACTGCCCATCTTCAGATGGGAGCTTCAGACAGACAGGCGTGGATTTTCTACAGTGGAGGCAACCCCCGAATCGTTCAGTAAAACACACGTGTGATAATGAATAGCCAACCTTCTCTGGTGGTGATAAGATATTTTAACTAAAAACATCAGGGCATGTTTAAAAAATGATTACAAATTATTTTAACAGTGTATTTGCAGAGGGTTATAAAAACAGCTATAATATTTTTGTCTTGGATTCTAGAATTACCAGTGTGACAGCTAATGCAGTAATGATTTGTTTCAAATGCCAGTGTTTAAGCTGTATAAAGCTGATTTTATACATTTTTCCAGTAGGCCGCATTGTAGTTAATGAAATTAAACACACCAATCGCATTTGTCCCCAGGGGATGAGGAACTGAACACGCCACTGGTTTATTTTTTTATTAAAATAAATTGCAGCCAGCAAGATGGACTAATTGCATACAGAATTGAAAAAGAAACATTCCATTGATATAATTAAGCCAATTTTCATGGACAAAAATAGTTATAGTGGATATAAAATAAGCAGAGCATTCACTACAGTTTGACTTCTCCCCACCCTCCATATTTTGTACAGAACATTAACTATTAAACAAATATGTTTCTCGAAGGGGCTGACAGTGTTATCTAGTAATGATGGCTAAATTGGCCCCAAGAACTGATGCCAGGGCATTGTGTCTCATGGCTTTGGCGAGAGAGTCCATACGCCAAAAACAACAGACCAGTAAAAAAAAACCTGCCACATCAAAATAAGACCTTAAAGCAAAACACCTGAAAGATGTAAAAAACTATCAAGACAGAAATAAATCGGTGCCCATCTTATTTTGGTCCACCATTTTCACCCCGAATGCTTGTGCAGTCTTCCCGGAGAGCTGTGGCCCAGGCTCCCCAGTTTACCCGTGCCACTACAAGCAGCGAGCGGTTAAGGGAAGATGAAGCCTTTCCACACCAGCTCAACAGAGACCAAGATTTACCGCGATAGAAGCATACTTCTGAGGCCTACTGGAAGTAATTTGGCCGCCCCCATCCATTGCCAGGTGGGAAATGTCTCCCCCGGAGAACCAGCGGCCTCGTTTGCAGAACGAGAGCGGGTGCCGCGGCACAAAAACGCCTTCCTGGCTTTCTGTAGGGTCAAGCACATCTGCGGGGCAATGTGCTGGACGTTCACCCACCCTCTCCCCGCACACCACGTGCTGCTGTGGCACAGCACGGGTGCCTTCACGCCGAGAAACACTTTGCTCTGTGGAAAAGGAGCTGGGTCCCAGCCCTACCTGCTCACGTTGTGACCCTTACCGCAGGGAAATTTCTTTCCAATCGCAAAAAAACACGAGCAGCTAATTCAGGCTGCGAGCGTTCAGAAGCACGAAGAAGTACACTTATTCCAGGGATGAAAGTCGTATTTCATTTTTATTAGCAAAGAGGGTCACATCATTCACTGAATGAAGAAAAGGAAAAAAAACTCGCCGGGACAGGGACACTCTGTTACAGATTTGGACGCTACACAACGCACAACCTACTGCAATAAAAATAAAAATAAACAGCCCGTGAGCAGGTACCGGTGATGCATGAAAATCCATTAAGAAAATAAAAGAAATAATAAGGTCATAGATCTTTTCCACTACGACATCCCTGACCTGCAATTCCTCCAGAAAAAGAGGGCATATTTAAGATCCGAAAACACAGCAGTAATTTTGGTGTGGAATGCTGCAGAGCACTGACATATCAACAGGCTGTTACCCAGAGAGTGGAAACAAATGTGTTTGCACATATCCTTCAGATGTCTTTATTCGTAACTGCAGATGGACACTGTATGTGTACGCGTTTACCGATATGCTGGCGACTTACCCCTACAGGATTTAAAATATCGCTTGAGAAACAGGCATGAGAAATTCATTATGCAGCTGAGATTTTGACCCTTTCAGCTAGCGTTCAGAATTGCATGAGTTTGTCATTTAAATAATCCGGCTGGAAAAAAATAAACACGTCCAGTGAGAGTGGAACAGCCATCACGTTGTGGAAACACAGCCTGAGCTTCCCTGGCCCGCAGAGCACGTACGTTCCTACGTGCTGCCCCCTTACACCATAGAAAAGGCCTAGGCTGCAGTGGAATTAAAATCTGCATTTAGACAATTTCACACACCAGAAGCTTACGGCAACAGGAAAAAAGTAACAACTACAATAATAATAATGGAATGCAAATTTTGCAGCTGGAAAGGCAAAAGCAAGTCTGAAAAATGTGGCCTCTCTGCCTGATGCCATCAGCAGGAGCGGCCAGGGATCCTCCGGCAAGTGGCCGCAGCCTGCCCCACGTCCCCAGCGGTACGGGCAGCTAACAATGCTTCCCCACCAGAAAGGCGGCCACCGAGACTTACCTCATTAGTGTTTGCAAACTTCTCCAGACCTTTGTCTTTGAAGCACTGTACTAAATAGTACAGAGCTTTCATAAAATATATAAGCCATAATAATCGGAGCCGTAATAACAATAATAATACTTTTCACTCAACAGGGCCTTTCCTTCTGAGAATCTCAGGGTGCTTTACAAACATTAATGAGTGCCGCCACGCCACAGAAGGATATTTCCCTCTTAAACAGAAGATGCCCTTGTCAGTCACTTCAGGTATTTCACTTCACAGCCGAGGCTGCTCTGCAGCCAGCAGCGCAGCCCGTGCGGGCAGGTGTAAGCTGTGTGCAGCAGGCAGGCTGCGGCGCTCCTTTATCACCGGTCACGGAGCGGTTACATCCGACTGAGGAGCGGGGATATTATTACAGCGAGCAACAGCTATGAATTACACTGCTCCTCTGTTGTGAAATCCTAGCTCCCGCATTGCATTTTGCCCAGAAGCGAGTGGAGATTTTGCGTATTTCAGGTACGCTCGGCTCTCTCCCGTGCGGTGGGTCAGAATCCTGCCCGTGTCAGTCTGCTGTGAGACGGGGAGCGCGTGGCTCAGCGCTGGGTGCTGCGTGCTTGTGGGGAACAGAACAGCAATTCTCTGCTCCTTCTGACTTCAGCCTTCCTCGGATATTTAAATAGGAACCTCTGGAAGCACGCTTGTTTTATTCTGTGAGTCCCCTTAGCTTCTTACAGACCCACATTTGCTGACCTTGGTTTTACACTGCAGTTTCAAAACAAAGTCTAAAAATAAGGCAGCTTTACTTGTTGTTAAACAAAGTTTATAAAATACTAGTCACCGCATTTCTGCGCGTAGCTCACAGGTTCATCGACATGCAGAGCCTGCAATTTTTTGAGACCTTTCTACAAGCACTATCAGTCCAACAGACGAATGCATCTGCACAGCCACGCTTTGCATCTGCACAGCCTCCTTTTAGCACACGGGAATTCAGGGACACGGGAACAGCGTGCCATTCTGCGATGCACTGCACAAACCTACGTTTATAGATGCGCACACGAACGCCCTGTGATGCAAACACACGTGGATAAAACATCACAAGCACCGCACACAGACACCTACGAGCATCGACTTTATTACAGGCCAGAATTAAATCCCCGATGTCTGTCTCTTCTTCAGCCTTAGCACTTTGGCACCTTAAAGCCGCCAGGCTACGGGCAAGTTCAAACAAAGTCTCCCTCGGCAAATAACCAATTCAGCCCTCCCTTTTGCCAAGTTTCTTCCCAGGACACGGGAGAAGGGAGCTCTTTGCAGTTGTTCCCTCCGCACTTTCTCAAATAAATCAAACGTGCGCGGGGAGGCAGGGAGGGGGGTGAATTGATAAGTTATATTTGTAGAATTTAGGTTATATATATTTTTTTTAAGACTAAACCGATTTTAAATCCTTGCTAATTTTTGTTGAAGCGCTAATTACACATCACCTTAATTAGCGGATCAACTCCCCCATACCCCCCCACCCCCCTTTCCCTGCCCAGGATCCCTAATTGCCTAATTGAACAGATCCGGGGCAGGCCGGGGGAGGGCGAGGCGGCGGAGGCTGCCGCGGCGGCGGGCCCGGAGGAGGCCGGGGGAGGCACCTGCGCGCACCCCGCGCCGGGCTGGCAGCCCCTCGCCAGCCCGTGTAGGGACCGGGCAGAGGGACGGGCAGCCTTGAACATGGTTAAAAATAAAAATACTACACGCACACAAAAAAAAAAAAAAAAATCCTCCATAAATTTTCGGCCTCCGCGTGCTGCGATATCGGAAGCGTCTATCCCGGCGCAAACATTGACTCCCTGAGAAGTGGTCCTCGGGCTCCAGCCCCCGCGATCTCCTCTCTCCCTCCTGCTCCCCCTGCCCTGCAGCACCCCCCGGGACGGGGGGGGCCCGGCCTCCCCTTCGGTGGGCAGAGGGAACAGCCCCGACTGCAACTCGGCCCCAAACTTGAACTTCGCCGTTTTCCTCGCCCTGAAAAGGGAAGGCGGCTGCGAGCAGACCGGCCCCCGTCGTCCAGCACGACCGTTTCTTTAGGACCACGTTTATTTAGGACCGGCCGGCAGCGGCGTTTGTGTTTCGGGAGCCCCCGAAGCGGGGGGCGCTTGGGGTTTGCTGGCAGCGCAGCCCCGCACCGATTTATCCGCCGTCCCTCCGCCTTCTCCCTCCGAGCAAGGGCTGCCGGCTGCTGCAGCCGCTTCTCCTGGGCCGCCGGGGGTTTTATTTTCTAGGGGACGAGGCCCACGGAAGGAAACTTCTCCCCGCGGGGTCCCGCAGAGAAGCCCCCGAGGGGGAGCAGCGGGGCCCGGCCGCGCTCACCTGCGGCCCCCCCGCAGAGGGGGCTCGGACAGCCCCCGGCTTCTCCCTGTGCTGCTCCCCTAAAACCGCCGGGAATCTCGGCGTGACCCCACCGCAGCGCGCACACGCACGTTGAGCCCCTCTGCGAGGCAGGTAACAGAGCCGAATCCCCAGAGGAGCTCCACATCTGCTCGAAATATCGCCCTGTGGACCGAAATTCTGCGGCGCGGGGGGTTGATGCCCTGCCCGCCGCCCCCTTGCACGCCCCCCGGGACACGCGTGGGCACCTACGGGCACCCGCAGGGCCTCGGGGTGCGGGTGCATGGGGGGGGGCTCGGGAAGGGGCCTTGGGGACGTCGTGCGGTCACTGAAGTTGCCACTACCTCGCCGCTGGAAATACGGCGAGATCCGCACACTCGTGTCCGTGTTTAATCTGTTGTGCAAATAAATACTCCTGGGATACTGAAACCTTAGCTTCAGACTACTGTTTTGAACTGTGATCCCTAAAAAATCCTCAGCTGAAACCCCATAAAACCGTTGGGCCTTGTACTGTATTAAACACCTGATTTTAATCAGAGCACTGCCCTCCGAACAGGCACTTCCAGCCCGCGGTAGCAGCAGCTCCCGCCGACACCGGAGGGGGTTTTGCTGCGGCTCCGTGCGCGGAGGGAAGCGGCCGGCTCCAGGCACCCCGCTCCCAGCTCATCGCCCTACCGCTGGAGAAAGCCGGGAATAGAAAACCTGCCGGTCCTTAAATCCTGTCCTCAAGCAGAAGCTCCGGGGAGCCCGGCGGTGTGCGCGGCTGAGCCCCGGGCCGGGCAGGAGGCGCGCTCCCGGCCGCAGTCCCGCAAAAATCAGCAGCGGCTCGCTCCCGACACGCGCTTCTCCGCGGGGAAGCAAGAAGAATAAATAAATAAATAAATAAATATAAAAGAAAAATAAAAGGAAAGAAATGTTCCACTATATTCCACTATTTTCACAGCCGAGAGAGCGCTCTGAAAATTACACTCCTCCTTATACGAAAAAAAAAAATACTGAATTTTACAAAAAAAAAAAAAAAAGTTATTGAGCGAGGGCCTTTAAAGCGTGTGTTTATTGAGAAAAAATAAAATCCCGGGATTAACCGAAAGACAACTTCCCAACGAGCGTGGCCGCGGTGCCGAGCACTCCGACTGAGAGACACCCGCGCTGCGAGCAGCATTTCTGCTCAGAGCCGCGGCTGTTGGGGCGAGGAAGGTGCGTGGCTGTCCCCCAGGGGCGTGCAGAGGCTGCTCGGGGAGCCGGGGGACCTTAACGGAGCGCAGTGTGAAACGGGGCCGCAGCAAGGTAAATCGCTGGGCCTCGGGCTCGCCTGGGCGTTTTGTCGTTTGAGAAAGAAACGCGGGGAGCTGCCACCTCGGCCACCGCGGGGCTCGTCTCCGCCTGCCCGCACCCGAAAGAAAACTCCGGCCCCGGCGCGATTTTAACAGAAATAAGGAAGGGGGGGGGGGAACCCCAAACCCTGCAGCATCTCGGCTGGGGAACCGCACCGCAACCTCGGGCACGCTTTTGCCCAGCGCGATGCCCTCCCGGAGGGCTGGGGAGCTGCGGGGGGAGCTGCCGCCGAGCCCCCCGAGCCCACGCGTGGGGACCCGCGGGGGGGGGAGGGGGAGCCGCGCCTCGCCCCGCGCTCGGCTCCCCCGGCCCCGCCGCACCTGAGCGCTCCCCGCCGGGCCGGGCGGGGGGGGGGGGGGTGGGGGGGACACACGGCCGGGGGGGCGGCCGCGGAGCTCCACGCCACTGCATCGTCCGGGGCCGAGCGCGACAAAGTCCTCCCGCAAGGCTCCCCGTGAAAACGCACGCGGGGTCAAACGAGCCGGGCGCCGCTATTTTCCGAAGCGTCCTCAAAGCCCTAAAAGCGGAGCTCCCAGCGGGCGCGGACCGCGCTGGAAGTCCCGCAGCCTGCAGAGATTTCGCACGGAGCCGGAGAGAAACAGAAACTAAAGGAGAGGAGCAGCGGAGGGGTGCGGACGGGCTGCCCGGGCACCGCTGCGGCACCGAGCCCAGGAGCTGCTCGGCGAGGAGCCCCCCGGGCGGCTGCGGGGCTCTGCGGGGGCACCAAAGCCCCGCTGTCCCCCTACGAAAACCCCGCTGTCCTCAGCCGAAAATCCAGTCTAAAAACAATTCGAAAGAAAGAAAGAAAGAGGGGTCCAGCGGAAGACGGAGGAAAAAGCTGCGCAAGACTTACGAGCTGCAATTCCACCCCCAAGTAAATTTTAAAAAATTAAAAATTAAAGACACTCCCCCACACTCCCCTCCCCCAGACCTTCTTAACCCCCAGCTGGGACACCCGAGCTGCCTTCAGGATCTTCCCTCTGGACCTGCGAATCCAAAGCCCCTCACTGAGAGCGGATCCATTTTTGCTACAAATTCTCTTCCTTCCCTCTCCTTGATAATTGTTCCCGAGCCTAGAAGGGTTTCTTCTTCTTCTTCATTTTTTTTTTTAATTTTCCGTTTGTTTGCCTGTCTCTCCCCCTCTCTCTCTCTCTCTCTCTCCAGCGTTCAGTCTCTCCGGATCGCGCAGGCAGATGCCAAACGCAGACCTCTAGCGCCCACTATTTCAAAAGCCAGGAATATTATTTCACAAGACTTGTTGGAACGACTCAATAAAAAAAAAAAAAAAAAAAAAAAAAAAAAAGTTGCTATCCCCTTTCGTCAACTTCGAGCTAACTTTCGCTTTTCTCCCCCGGCCGCCGGCCCCGCGCGGCTCCGCCGTTCGCCCGCGGCGGCCCCGGCTCCGGCGCGCCCGGCGCTGCGCGGGGCGGTGCGGAGCGGTGCGGAGCGGGGCGCCCGCTCTGCGCGCAGCCGGGGCCGGGCAGCGCGGCTCCCGCCGCCGCCGCGGGGACCGGGAGGGGGGCTCCAGCCCCGCGCAGCCCCCGGGCCGGCTCCGCGCCGTCCTGGCCGAGCCGCCGCGGAGGTGGGACGCGGAAGAAGGGAGAGAAAGGACCTACTTTTGGGCAGTTTTCTCGCCCTCGCCTTGGATCTCATCGTGTCGGCTTGTGGATTCCTCTCCTCCTCCTTGAGCCCAGAAGCAGCTACACACTATCTTCATCTCCCAAGCATTGTCAGTTTGGACACCTTCGCACATGCGCACAGAGCATTCAATCTGACACCCTCACCAGGGCCAAAAAAACTTTCCAATGTATTCATCATCATCAGGTTTTTTTTTTTTTTTTTGTCCTATCCTCTTCTTCAGACCACTTATCTCTCCCCCCTCCTCTCTCCCAGCACCATCGCAGCCTTCCCCTGATCTGCCCCTTTAAGAAAAATCAGCCCTGGCGGCTCCTAGCCCTCCGCACACTGACCCTACACACTGGACAATATTTAAGGACCAAGGTGCCATCCTATAAAGAGGTGATTATCATTATTATTCTTCTTATTACTGCTACTATTACTAAATAGCAATGCTGTAGAGAGTTTGTTAACGGATGTCATCCTGTAATCGTACATGTTTTAGACGCGCTTTAATTTTTAACCTGAAAAAAAAAAATATTTATCTGCGGTAACTTTTCGATCGCTTTCTTTATTTTCTTCCTTTTTTACCCTCCTTCTCCGCCTCGCCCCCTCGGGCTCGAGGTGTGTGTGGGGGGGGGTCGCGTAACTTTGAGCTACCACTTTGCGCTTCGCGTGCTGCCGGCGTTGCTCGCTTTTGTACCGCGATCGTTCCGCTCCGCACCGGCGCTAGCGAAGCCCCCGCCGCTGCCGCCCCCGCTCCTCTGCTCGCGACCCCTCGGACCCAAACCTCCGACCCCGCGGGACCCCCGGGCCCCTCGCCCCGCGCGGAGCGGGCTCAGCACCCGCGGGCAGGGCTCAGCACCCGCCGGGCGGCAGCCGCCGTCCGTGCCCGCGTCCCCAAGGGGCCGAGGAGCGGAGCGGGGCGCGGAGGGTCCCGGCCCCGCACAGCCCCCGCGCAGCCCCCATTTCTTGTGCGTTTCAGGTGCGAGGCAGCGCGGCCGGGCAGCGCTCCCGAGGGACAGGCGGCCGCCTCGCTGGGGGAAGCCGAGAGACGCGCAGACAGCCGAGAAAAGGGGGGTGAGAAAAATATATATATATATTAAATAATAATAATAATAATAATAAAATCAAGCGATGCCCGCGAGACCCGCAGGACCTGCCCGTCATCCCCGGAAGCGAAGGTAGAGAGAGACCAGGCAGCCCCTCTTTGAAGAAAGGAGCGAAGTGTAAATAGCCCGATGATTGATGTGCTGTCTTTGACTGCGGAGAAAGCACTATTTTAATTCAAGTGGCCAGGTCAGATGGTCACGGAAGAAGGTTGAAAGGTAGGATTTAATGAGATTAATATGGAGAGAGGGAGCGAGAGAAAGCGCGCGCCTTCATAAACATTCAATAAAATAATCGGGTTAGGGCGAGCGCCCGGATCTGCGCTCGAGGTGCTAACCCATACCGGGACCCGGCGAGCAGAAAAATCAGGAGCCCTCTCACCGAAGGGCATTGCAAAAACAAAGCCAAACTTCTGTGGGTGCGTCAGGTCTCTGCTGGAAGCCATTCTGCCAGCTGCACTTTTGCCCTGCAGGTGGAACTGGGGAGGGGGGAATATTCTCGCTAATTACCGGTTTTCCCCTCCTCAATAAAGTCTTTAATTGCAAATGGGAGTAGGGCCCTTTCAGATGCTACCTAGGAGCCGGCGTTAAAGGGAAGGGTGGTGGAGCAGGAGTCCAAATAAAATAAATACGTTTGAAGGGAACTCGCAGCCACGTGTCGCCTAAAATGTTGAAATGGTGCCTGCGAATTCCTTCCTCGGGAACGCGCTGCGCACAGGTAGCCGTTTCACGGCGTGGCGGGGACCCCGAGGTTGGAAAAACAAGCTCTCCTGAGCTCCTCGGGTGAAACAGGAGCCCTAATGTTTCCAGCGCACTGAAATATTTCTCCCAACGACCTTGGACGCTGGCTGCCTCCCGTATGCCTCCAACGAGCTGCTAATGGGACAGGCACATTTCGGTTTTAAAACCCCGTCCCGGTTTTTCCCTTCCCATTAGCCCCGCGGTTTTGTCGCGGGAGCCGCCGGTCGCGCCCCGGACCCGAGCAAAAGCCGCGAAGCCGGCGAGGAGGAGAGGGAAGGCCAGGAGAGAAAAAGGGAAGGACAGGAGAGGAAAGGACACCCGGGGCCGTCGGCAGCCCCCGGCCGGGCCGCGCTCAGGTGCGGGCTTTGCGCGTCCCTGCGCGGCGGGGGACGAAAGGCCCGGAGCTCTGCGCGGGGAGAGGCGGGCGCGGGGCTCGCCCGCAGCCCCCCGGTTCGGTTTTGGGGCCAAAAGCTGCCGCAGCCCCTGCGCCCGGACCCCCCCGGCCCAGAGCTGGGCGAGAAATAAGCTCGCAGTTAGCGGGGCCGCTCGCAGATATTGGAAGAGACGCCGAATGGGTTCGGGGGGGTGCGCGGTGTGTGCGCGCCGAGGGGGAGTTCCCTCCCCGGTTCGCTGGGGCTTCTGCAAACGAAGCCAACGAGAAGGGACCGAAAAGCGGCCGGCCGAGCCGGGGCTGCCCTCGGCGCTCAGCTTTCTTTCTCTTTGCCGTTTCTCGCTCGCCCCGGCCGCGTTTCTCACGGGCCGGCGAGAATCGCTCGGCGGCAGAAGCGGGGCTCCCGCGGAGGCTGCACCGCTTGTGTCGGGCCTGGAGGCAGTTTGGTGAAATTAATAAAAAAAAAAAATTAAAATCCCAAAGGGGAACGAATGGCCAAGCCCCAGCGTCGGGGTGCGCAGGGACAGCCCCGAGGCGAGCAGCGCGACCCGCCCGGCACCGGGCACCACGGGCAGGCGGCTGCAGCTCCCCCGGGCCGGAGCAGGGTCCCGCTCCGCAAACCACGTTTTAAGCCAAAAACTCGCCAGAACCTGGTTCTTAGCCAGGGCAGCGAGCCGGGGAGGCTCCCGGAGCCAGCGGGCGCCCGAGCCGCGGCCGCCGGGACGAGCGCTCCCCGGGGCGACCGGGCCACCGGGGGCACGGCGCTGGTCCCGGGCTCGGAGCCCCGCGCCCAGCCGAGCCCCGGAGCGGGGAGGGCAGCTGGGGGCCGGGAAAAAAACCCGCAGCCTTTCCCCCAGCCACCCTCGGCTCCCGGCGGCGCATCCTGCTGCCTGGCAGGACGAGCATCCCGCGGCTGCTACCCGGTTTTTACAGTTTGCACCTGTTTGAGCGCCTATCGCTGCCGCGGGGAATGGGAAATTCATTAGCGGGGAGGGAGGGAGAGGGGCCGGGGAGCTCCTCGGCTCCCCTGGGTCAGCCCAGGTGGCCGCCGGGGAGCCGGGGCCCCTGCCCGGCTTGCAGGGAAGCGGTGGCCAAGGAGCCCCCAGCCCCCCCCAGGAGCCGGCTGGAGGGGGAAAAAAGGCTCCCCCACGGCGGTGGCCGCTCTGCCAAAATTGTTTCGCCCTCCGCGGCCCCGAGCAGCGGGGGGACGGGGCCGGGGAGTCCCCGCGGCCGGGCACGGCGCAGCCCCGGCGGGGGGCACGGGCGAGGCGGCGGCAGCGAGCGGCGCCTGTTAAGAGTTTATATAATCCGCCCTCGCTCCTGTTTGCACCTTCGTCTCTGCTTCCTCGCCCAGCTAATATACATTTCAACACACAAACTCCGTGGCATGCCACATGCATTTCAACGGGGATTCACTGCGAGCCTTTAAAGGGGGGGGGCGCTGGAGCGGCTGTAATTTACGGGTGGCTTGCCTGGCATTTTCACTACAAAGCCCCGCGTTCCCAGGTATTTTATGAAGGCAGCTTGGCAAATACGCTCCAGGTGAAGCTTTGCGTGCAAGCCTCCCCGATCGATGTTGTTCCCGAGCAGCTGTAGCGGCTCCCGTAACGCTCCTCCGGGCCCCGGGCGGGGGGCGAGCAGCGGGGCTGCGGCTGCCCCGGCAGCGCGGAGAAAGGCGCTGCGCGGCCGTCGTGCCCCGGCGGGTTTAGGCGCTAAAGAAGATTAAAATGGTTGAGACAGTCCGGCTTGGCCGGGAGCTGCCGCACACGCAGAGCAACCCCTTTCCCGGCCCAGGGATTTTCGCGTAAATTGCTTATTGTTTCTGCGCGGCGTCGCGAGGAGATCGGAGCGAGAATTAATATTGGAAACTGCGCAAGAGCCCCGTGGCATACGACGGGGCTGCTCTCCCTTAGGGTCAGCGAGCCCCGGCCAGATTAGGCGCTAAGAATGTCACACGCTTCCCTGGAGATTTTCCCTTCCTAATCTGCCATTAATAAGCGGAGGAAGCGCACACAACAACCGCATTGTAATTAGGGGCTGCCTTAAATCCACGCAATCAAAGGGCAGCTTGCCTTTCATCCCCGCCGGTGCCAAGGAATTTCAACACCTTTTCGGCCGCGGCTTCCAGCCCCGGCTCCCTGCGTGCAGCAGGCGCAAGGGGGCAGTTAAGGACAGCCCTGCACGCCCGGGCCACCGCTCGCCTGCCCGCGGGGTCAGCGGCCCCGAGCACCCCTCGCCCTGCCCCGGGCAGAGGCCGGAGGCTGGCGGCCCCTCGCCGCCGGCAGCCCCGAAGGAGGCAGCCGACGTGCCCACACCCCGGGAGGGTTTTTTTCACTTTATTAACCCCAACACCTTCGGGAACGTCCAGGGGGAACGTCGCTGGGAAAGGCAGAAATGCCTGCGTTTTGTGCAGAACGGTTTAACCACCTTAGTGATTCTCCTAGCGAATAAATTAGGGGGTGGGGGTGGAAGATTAATATAAAAATGCAAAACCCCCGCGTGCACGTTACTCTCCCGAAGCTCACTTTCCTGATACATAAGCTGCGCTGAAATCAGCCCGCGCATCGAAATACATTTATCAGACTTTCTCTTATTTCCAGAAGAAAACACTGGCTCCCCTGGCCATGAAAATATACCGTGTAAATTGCCATTTAGGATTTTTCAAAAAACACGTCCAGCTATAAGAATTCCTTCGAATTCGTTACACTCCACTGTGCAAGGCTACGCGCTGCGGGTCCGGGGAAAGGTAAAAATGCATGCCCTAAAATAAGAAGTCGTAAAAAGAAAAGCAACATTTACATTTGAATATCTAACTTGAACAGTATTATAATTACCATCGTAAAAGATCGCGCACTGTTGTCTTTAAAACGTCAGCCTATGAACAGAAATACTTTTTGGAGGATGTAAACACAGCAGTTTTAATCATGACGGTCTCTTGGAATAAAGAGAAATTAAGGAGTTATAGCAATTTTTTTAGACGTTGGATCAAAATATTTTTGCCCCGAGAATGCTTGCCAAATGAAAGCAAAATGGAAATGATGGGCGCCGCAATTCAGTAAACAGTTTTGTGATGGAAAGAGCCCAAGCCTGCAGTCTGCGGGGACGGGGGGCCCGGGGGAGTTCTCCTCTCCTGCGGGGGGCGGCTGCGGTGGCACGGGGCTGCAGCGGCCGGGCGAGGGAGTTTCGATCCAACGTTTTTCAACCCAAACGCGCTTTTCCGAGGACACTGAGCCGGGCTGTCTCGGCTCGCTGCTGGAAATTCACAGGACTCCCCCCCGCTGAAGCTTGAAGCGAGCCGCAGCATCCCGGAGAGCAGCGGCAGCTCGGATGGAAGCGGGGCGAGACCCCGGCCCGGCACAGCCTCGGGGGCTGGCGACCGCCGGGGGGGAGATTCCTCTAGGGGGGAGATCCCCCTAATCCAATTTTAAGGGGGAGGGAGCGAACCGAAAGCGGTCCCCGTTTCCCTCGCTGTCCTGCCAAGCCCGGCGTGCTCCCGGCTCTGACACCGGGCGCCCCCTCCCCATTTTCTCCCAGCCCCGACGGAGCCCCTCCGGGGGCTGCCAGCGCAGCCCTGAGCAGGGGAGCCCCGGGGGGATGCGCCCCCCCAGGACCCCCCCGCGCTGTTTCCGCGCTCGCTTTGCTCGCGCATCCCCCGCTGCCGATGGCTGCAGCGGTGCCGGCCGTGTAATTATTAGCTATTAATTGAGTTCAAGACCTTTTATGGCTATGGGAAATGAGGAGTCCGACCACTAATCCCGAGAAGGGGCTGCGCGCAGCCAAGAGCTATGAAAAAGCCATCCAGGGCTGGCTGGGCCCGGCCTGACACAATGCCCCTGGGGGCGGGGGAAGCATTAACGAAAAAAAATTCATTAGGTGAAAATTATAGAAACTTTAAACCGATGGATTTATTTACGAGGTCCCTTCGGGGGCTGACGCTCCAATGCTCGGGGAGGGGGAGAAGGGGTGCGGGAGCCCCCCCGGCGGCAGGGAGGGTGCGCGGGGGTCGCCACCACGGGACCGGCGACACCCGGGAGCGAAGGAGAGCTGCAGGGCTGGGGGGGTCCTGCCCCGGGTCCCCCCCCGCTCCGGGGCGCCAGCGCCTTCCCCCCGCCCCCGCCGAGCTGCGGGGCTCCCTCCGATGCCGTTTCCATCCAGCCTTATCTTTACACGCTTCCACCTTCCAATTAAACTTCCCCAAATTGCCAAAAGCCTTATTTGCATGCAAGGGACTCCGTTCAAAGATGCTAACGCATTGTCTCCTCTCAGAACTTAACATTTCTCTCTTCAGTTCCCACTTGAAAGAAGTTTTAGAACAGTATTCAAAGACTGTCCAAACGAACAAAACCTTCCCCTTTGCTCGGGAGAGAAATCCGGTGTATTCAATAAGAGGGCATATTCTCAGAAGTTTGTAGATTTTGTTTTAAAGGCTGTATTGTTCGTGCCTTTTCCCTGCAAACTTTTTTCCCCCCTCAGAACACGACTCACATGCCTGCAAAAGATTATTAAAATAAAACATCATAGAGCTTTTTCTTTTTGCACTGTTTAGAATTACTTTTCTGGAAGAGCTTTGCAAGCATACCCCCCCAAGTCATAATTAAGAACACTTTTTTTTTTCACTAGCAAACAGGAAAAGTAAAAAAAAATCAAACCCTTTTCCAAATGCTCCTATTTCTTTAAGCACTAACAGAGTTCTGCGCTTCAGCAATGCTTATCTGTCACAAATCCACCTGAAAACATCCCGGGTGCCGAGGTGGTGTCGTTTGTCTCCATCGGAGCAAATTAAAGCAGTGAGACATCCACACCCGGCAAAGCCTCGAGCACCTCTGCGAGCGTAAAATAAACGCCGACTACAATTGCTAATGAGTTTTCGAAAGCTTTTTTTTTAAAAAAAAGCAACAGGATCGCTTCCTTCAGCCCCACACTTTTCCCTTTAACCTTAAAAGACGAGCCGGGGATGCAGAGCTCCCCCCGGCAATGCAGCAGGGCACAGCGAGCCGGGCACCCCCTCCATGACCAGCTCCTGATAAAGGTGCACAAAGGGCGCAAACGGGGACCCGACGGGACGCCAACATATTTTATTCATTTAACACAAAGCAGCTTTTAAAAAAAAATCTTTAAAAACGCGGTTCAGAGCATGACTCGAGGGCTGGGGACACAGGAAGGGAACTGATGGGGTGCGAGGTGAACTCGCAGCGATGTTGCCTTCAGCAGCCCCGCGGGACCCCGCCGAGCATCCGTGCCCCAGCAGGGCCCATCCCTGCCCCTTGTCCCCATCCTCACCCCAGAGCATAACCCAGCTCCCGGGGAGCCCCCCAGGCTTTTCCCTCCGGCCCTACAAGCGGTGCCAGCACCCCCCCCCCCCCCCCAAGAAATAACGTCAGGGTGCACAAAGAGCTCCTGTCCTCAGTTGGTAGATCACAGCCTGAGCGGGGAACTATCGTACAGCACCCTTTACATTACCGGTGTCACCTCCACACACCCCAGCCCCACGGGAAAGCCATCAGGACCGAAAATAAATTTTCCAAGCCATAGGGAACCAGGGGTTCATTTAGATTTACAAATTAATGAAGGCTTACTGTAGAAACTAACTGTAAGAACATGTGTTAAAACGCAACAGAAAGAATTTCATCGATTTCCATGAAAGGTGGATTGCATCCAGGAAGAATGAGTCAACCTCATTCCTCGAGCAAAACTCACTGACGAGAACTGCAACAGGCATGAATTTGGATCACTTTGTTCTCCCCACATTTCATGTAACATCCAGCTAATCATCTTCAGTGGTGTTCTGGGGTAGGCAGAGCTGGATGGGAGTTCTTAAAACTGCTTTTCATCATGGGAAAACAATGATTTAGCAACTGCCATTGTTTCCCAGTACCACATCAGGTACAAGCAATCGCTCAGCCTAACAGAAGCACACAAGACGTGCCCCAGTGCAGGAAAGGGCAGCTCCGTGGCTGGGGCATGGGGAGGAAGGAAGAGAGGGTCTTCCACGTAGTGCAGAAACACCCATGTTCCTGACAGTCCTAATTTCTTTTTCTCCTTCATCCACACTTACTGCCAACCATCACAAGATTTTGGTTCAATCACCCTGGAGGAGATAGTTCTTAAAGCCACTGAAGTGTCTCCTAACCAGCTCTATTCTTAGACTACAGAGGGAGGCAATCCATTTCAGAGGAAAAAGCAGCATGTTCGAGTAATTGATAGAGAAATCCTTCTCCAATCACACGTGCACATTCACTGTGGTAACAGTATTTTGTTCTACAGGTGGAAGAGAAATCTGCTTCTTACCCCAAGGGATATGGGTGGGTTGAAGTCTCAGTCAGTGATGGGAGTGATCAAGTGACAATGCAGATTGAAGATCTACAACGAAGACCACCAGGCTTTCCAACCTTTCTGGTTTTTATTCCACAAATTGTCTATGTGAGAACTTGTGGCAATCCAGCAGCAGACAAAAGGAGTTCAGCACTTCTGTTGCTGGAGCAGTAAGGCACACAGCTAGCAACAAGCTAATTGACAAATAGTTTAAAAAAACCTCAAGCTCCATTTTTTTAAAAGTTGTTAGAAAATGAAATGCAAAAATATACAAAATATTTAATGGTTTCTATGAATATATATAAATGTCCCTGTACCTTATGACTGCTAGTTTCCAGCCAGCTTTCCAACAAGTGCAGTCTCTGCACTTCTGTATCTACAATTGTACCATTTATAAGCCAGTAGCCCACCTTGCCCATATGCTTGTTCCTACAGTGACTCATATTCCATTGGGTTTATTCCTGTGAAGACTTGCGTTAAAACAGGGGAAAGAGCAGAACCTTTGGGGCAGGAACACTACATTTTGGAAAACACCAGACACTCACTATTCCCTGTCAAAAAACCAGAAGCACTGATTTAAATCCTGTGTAGGAGAAAAGCTTTTACAACTGGTACAGCATTAAAAGTAAAAATTATTTCAATACCCAGGTCAAAAAAAACCTTGCTGAATAGTAGTGTTTACTCAATACCTAAAATATAGTCTTTCTAGAGGAATACACTCAGGGAGGAAACAAACTCATAAATTACCCAGCCAAGGCATGGTAGATTAACTTTACTTTCATGCTATTGATCCAAAACCCCTCCAATCAAACTTCCCCGAAAAAGCTTACCACACTGCTTGCTGGCAGCATTTGCTGAATTCAAGAAGAAATTAAGCACCTATCACTTTGTCTCCAAGCAGAAGCTCCCAAGCAGCACACTGCAAGCACAGCCACATACCTGGCTGCATGCTGCAGGCTCCTAGGTTCTGCAGGGCAATTTCTTCCCCACCTTCTTAATTAAAAGGCAGCAAGCAACTTGCTGCCCAGTAGCTTAAGCTGCCACAGCTCACCACCCCAGACACCAGCTGTGCAGTCTGGGATGTGCAAGGGGTGCACATTCAAGCCCCTCACTTTGCAGAGGCTGGGATTTCAGTTTTAGCACATATTGAACCACTACAAAACATCTGCATTGGCAGGGTCCTCCAGGTACAACTGTACCTGAATAACAAGACCTTCAAAAATCAAGCATCTCCAGCACTATCTGCACAATGAGGTTAGTATTTAGTTACCCTCTTAATATCAATTGAAAGAAAAAAATATTGTTCTCAGGACAAGTTCCAACCCTACATCATTTTTATACACCAAAAAAAGGAAAAAAAGGGCAATCTAAGATGCTTGAAAACAAGCAAGGCACTGTGCACCCAGAGCCCATGTTCCTAAACAACTGACCAGAGCCACTGCCTGGCACAAGGCACCTGCCACCAGCCCCCTACCCTTCTCCCTTGTACCACATCACCTCCTGTGTCAGGCACTTCACAGGGAGCAGAACCCAAATTCAGCCCTGGCAAGAAAGGCAGAGCTGCTCCTGAGGTCTGCCATGGGAAGGATGTTCAACAGGGAAAGTGCTGCAAAACTGAAGACCTGAATGCAGCACACTTAAACATTCCCAAGGCAGAAAGCACCCTGGCCACTCATTTTCCCCTGGTATCAAGGCCCATTGCCTTCACTCTTCTACTGTGGGAGTCCCACGCACCGCTTTGCCCTGGCTGGTCAGCAGATTAAGCCTGCAAGTGGAGGCAGGACTCTTGTTAGACTGTCACCACTAACAGAAGGAAATACCGCATGACAAAGAGTTCCCTCAGATGTACAAGGTGTTTCTGATACAAAAGCAGCACAGTGAGCTGCAAGCCCAAATACATCCAGGAGAAAAGGACCTTTCTGCAGGCCTTTCTTCTGGAAGCTCATTTCATTCATCTGCTGCATGTGAGTTGCTCGCTCTGCTGGCAGGAAGAGCCTCTAATGAAAGAATACAGGAGTGAAATGGTATTACAGCACATTACTCACACCCTGTATGCACGATGCTCTAAATGAGCTCCAAGTTTTCAGAACAAGTCTTGGAAGTTGCCATGTAAACAGCAAATAGCCAGCAGAGCAGGCCAGCACACCGCAGCAAAACAAATGCATACTCCAGCAGCAACACAAATGCTCTGCTTTCAAGTCCTGAAGTCAGCATTGGAGGTTACCCAGGGTATTCTCAAAATCTGGAGCCCCCCCAGAGCAGCCCTGCACAATGCTGCTGTTAGATAGAGGAAAGCTTCTGTATTTCTCAGCTGTTAGCTACAATCTCACCACAGTACCAGTAATATTGTTCCTGATATATACCTCAAGACTGTCTCTCATTTTCACTTCAGATTGCTTCAGTACCCTGGAACAGATGTGTCATGAGCTGCTTGACTACCATTCAGCTGCAGTTTTGTTCCTTCCATATAAAGGAGATGGGGAAATAGTTTCATTTCTCTGAAGTATAAAGTTAAATAGAGTGAACTGAAGTTTCTTTAAAAATAATGGAGTGAGATCACCCATACAATGATTTTAAATGACTCAAATAAGAGCATTACTTAAGTTTAGCACATACATCCTGAGGAATAGAAGTCTCTCAGTTTCAGCCATTTGGGTGCATTACAAGCTGGAACAGCACTCTTTCATATGAGTAATAATTTTATAGGAAATGTTCCCAACAGCTTTTTAGCTCCACTTTTAAGCAACCCAGAGTGAGAATCAATTAAAGAACACAAAAGGATTTGACGTTTTCAACAGAATTTGAGTCTTAATTTGTCATAAAGCTCAGCCAAATTAACCATTTAGACAGGGAAGTATTTTATTCCCAAGTATACTGACCACTAAATTTGGGCTGGCGGGGCACAATAAGGGCATAAAGACCAACTGAGAAAGTAAAACCAGTGAAGTTATAACAGTAAAAGTGAACAATGTCTGACATCTTCTCAAAGTCAGGAAGAATTGCTGCTCATTTTGAGACCAACACTCAGCTTCATGAAAGCACTGGCCACAAAGCAGGTCAGCATTTCTGCATTGCAATCACCTCAGCTGCACTTCAACCTGTAAGTATTACAGCTGGACCTGTTTATCACAGCCTAACTTCTACCAGAAAGGAAAAACTATCCTTTAAATAAAACTATTTAAAGCTTTGCATCTTAATATAAATCATAGAAAATAGGATTTACATCCTCAGTGATGTCATTCACCTAGGCACTGCTGCTTTTCCAAGCAAACCACACTTCAGTATGTTTTCCCCTATTAAGCAAACGATCTTAGCAGTAGTTCACATGCATTTTCCCATCTCTCAAGTTATTAGAGATTCATATTTCTGGCCCTTTCACCATTTAGCCATTTTCTCGCTTTCCATACAAGCTTATATTGCCCAGTGAAGTTCTGGTTGCTTCTATATTAGTGATATATCAAAGTTTGTCCCACCTGTGGTCCAAACCTGGGAAATGCTCAGAAAACCACTTCAGACATAACAGCTTTCACAAACCCACAGAAGCACAAGATGGTCCATCAAAGAATGACTGAAACCCAGAATACATCATCCAAGAACAGAATCCCAACTCACAGAGCATCCTATTCAGCAGGCAAAACCAACATTTTTGTCAAAGTGGCAGTATTTAAGCAAAAAAATTAGATCACAATAAAAGAATTTTATTCTGGAAGGATGAGAAAAATGTTAAACATTTTTTTATGTGAGAAACAGAGATACAGAGCTTGTTTGAAAGTTGAAAGTCTCTCATGCCCCAATCTATAAATAAAACTAGTTGGGCTTTTCTTTTGTACTAAATTTAAAGGAAAGCCTTTTCCATGGAGAGTTTTCTTTAAAACAAACTATGCCCCAGAAAGAATTTAATGATGGTGTTTCCAACAAGCAGCATGAATGAATTAAACAATAAATGCAGTAAGAAAGCAGCTGTATTTTTCTTTAACAGAAGCAGATGAATTTGTAGTTCAAACATGGCTGCATTCTCAGAGAGAAAAGGACAATTCCTGGCTGGTCTCACCCAGATAATAACAACATTTTCCTTTCACCCTGTACCAGGACCTTGGCTCAGATGCAAGTTGCCCTCTAAAAATCACAAAAAGCTTCAACGTTCACTCTATTGACCATCAAGGAGTCCCACGTTTCATTGCATACAGTACCACATTACTCAGCTCCCTTCTGCACATTACCCCCAGGCTACACAAGGGAATGGGAGGAGAGACACTTGGCCCTCCCCAGTAGTCAAGCCAGGGCCACCATCACCATACAGCAACCAGAGACCAAACACTTGGCTTTGCTTACCTTCCACCTTTGGAGATAAGCCTCAAGGCCTTCTGCAATTACTCAGTTCAGAAATCCCTAAGCCTCACAACGTCCTGCCAGCAGCCAGAGGTGCACAAGCTCCAGAGTAAACAGTTCAGATGAACACTAGCAACTCTCCAGCAATTATTCTGAACATATATGCAATACTAAGATGATAACAGTCTCAGTACATTCAGTGGCACCATAGGAGACTCTGTTGCAGTTTTAAACAGGTGTTTTCACTAATTAGCCCAACAACACTTATCAATTATACTCATTTAATGTTTCAAACAGATACCATCACCCCAACCACCTGGCCAAAGCCATAACTCTGAGTTCTCTGAGTTGTTGAATATACACCATGCTTCACCCCAGAAGCAACAGCATTTCAATTGGGGCAGATAACAGAAGCTCCTGCAGTACTTCACATTTTCCAAATCACTTTATCTTAATTCTGAAGTTCTACTTGCTCCTGCTTTTACTTTGCTTTCAGTCTTTACTTCGCATGCTCTAGGTTTCTAGAAAGGAAACTGCTACTTACAAGGTCTGCATCTGCTGTTTTCTTCTCCCACTGCAGTGAAGAGACTTCTCTTGTTGCATGGGAACTGGGCACCCGTACCAATAACATTGGAGCCCAGCAAACCTGTAAGAAATGTTTCTTATCAGACTAAAGCAGTTTCTTTCCTTGCAGTAGAGTAGCTTCCCCTCCAAATCCCATTGCAGCTTAATCTATATTGTAGAAGAGTAGGGACTCTAAAAACCCATTTGGAAGCTTTTTTATTTTTAAAACACAGTAAGAAAGCTGCAAATACTGCAAAGGTTCCCGCTAGAACTGCAGATCGCCCAGCCCTTTGCTGACATGCACCACCCATGAGCAGTGTTTTCAGCATAGGCTTTACTGGTCCATACACAAAACAGACAGACAAAGAAAGAACATAAAACAGCTTGTATTTTGTTGTTATGGCTTTGATTCTCTTTCTTATAATTGGAAGTAAGCTTTCAGTTGACTACCTCAAAGCAGATGAAGAGCATACCGACCTCAAAAAAGGCAAAATCTCCTTGCTGAAGCCTCAGATCAGGACTCCAGAGACAGCAAACCCTTCTCCAACAGCAGAGTGACCCTTCTGGGAAGTAGTTCAGCCCTGCCTATATAGAACTAGTTGATTTGCCACAGGTACTCCAATTAGGGTGAGTGGAGCTAGGTGGACTTCATTAAATTCATCAGGTTTGGGCTGGGCCTTGCTCTCCTTGCAGCTGGCCAGGGGGAGCCCTGCGCAGAGCAATGGGGCCGCTCCTGTGCTGCGAGAGCAGCAGCTCTGCACCTGTAGTGCATTTCTGTGTGGATTTGTCTGTGACTGAGAGGGATGAGATGAATCTGCTGCAATAAATACGTTTTCCAAGCATCCTGATTAAGCAGATGGATTCCTACTGCATGTCAGAAAGAAAAGGGGATTTACGGTATTACAAAGGGAGACACAAGACCCATCTTGAAGCAGTTCAGCTCACCTAGTCAGAAGAGCAAGCAATTAATGAATTCTAGGTGGGCGGTCAATAGTTCGCTGACATGTGAAGCTCATCGTGTGGCACCCATAGAAGCCTCCTGTGCACTTTGTGTGCTGGTGGTTACTTGGAAAAGGCCACAAGAACAGCACTGGTGGCTGTGTCCCACACCAGGCAGAGCTCATCCCCTAGCTGAGTTCACTGACAGGCAATCCAAAGGGTCTTCTTTCAATACTCATGACATTTCCAATGCTCGGATTCTTTTATTTGCAGTAGCTGTATGTTTCATAAGTATAAAGAGTGAATTTCCTCCTACGTACTGTGGAAATACATAAAACACAACTCAATGTCATTTCACCTGCTGATATTTCTATTTCAAGAAGGGAGCAAGAACACTGCAAAGGAAAAAAGAAAAAAAAAAGAGAAAAAAAAGCCTTTCCCAGCAAATGCTGATGTATAGGATGTGACATAATAGTGCAAAAACTTTTGGCAAAAACAGGGATTTTAAATTGCTTTGCTCTATTTTGCTGTGGTGGGAGTTTTAATGCAGTGCACTTTGCCTAGAACTGACATGAAAGAACAGACAATCATCTAGAATGTGTTACAGGGAAGAACAAAACAATTTTCCAGACAAAAATATATTGAGTTCAGTACACTGTTCATAGGTTACAGCAAACAGAAGCGCTCGCTGTAATGGATGCTTTGTGGCTACTGGCAAACCTTTCGAGGGCGCACAGGAGGGAGGTGGCGGTGACGGGGTGGCAGGTATGAACTGCGGCGGGGTGAGAGGGGACAGAACTTTATTTCCTTTTTACAAAACAATTCTGTGGGCTCTGTGTATTTCCCTGGGTCCCGCCAGAGCACAGCAGACAGCACTGCGCTGTAACACGGGCACAGCAGCCTGCACACCTGCGGCTCTGTGCAGAGAACCAGCTCCGGTCCCAGCAGGGACTGCACAGGGGTGCTGCTGGAGGGTCAGCAGCTTGGCAGTGACCTAGGGGCACACGGAGGCTGTGGGCCAGAGAGGGGGCCATCACGACAAATGGCTTTTTTGAATGGCCACAGTGCCAGCAAGGCGTCATTGTTTGCTTTATTCGCCATGTGCTGGCACAAAGCAGAGGAGCTGGGGTGGTGGTTTGTCCTCAGAGCATCAACCAGAGTAGAATTGGTTCTACAGAGTCCCCTCTAGAGGTGAGCATTTAGGGACGGTTAAACCACAGCTCTCAGACCCATCAGGGTGAGTGAGCTTTGTGTTAAAGCAGGAGTGATGCTCACAGATGCTCACTGATGCCCGCAGCCTCCTGCACTGCACCTGCTCGGGGGCATCACAAAACGGACTGAGGGCACCTAGCCTGAACCTCCTGCTGTTGCAGCAGGCAAACCTTGGCCATGTCATGCTGAACAAACTCTCCATACACAGCTCAGTGAGTATGTGAGCCCTTGGACTTCTTTACATTAAAAAAAAAAAAAAAAGGAAAAGTGTTGATTTAGGGGGAGGAACAGGCGCGCTGCAGCCGGGCCAGATCAAGTTCAGCACCAACGCTGCTGGCACACGACCGACTCAAACAGGCTTCTCACCTGCGCGCCTCCATCCCACGCAGTCCCCAGCAAATTGGCCTCTGAGACTGTTTCAAGAGCCACTTGCCACGTGTTAGAGCTTGTGGTTTATTGGCGTTAGGAGGGGTGCAGCTTGTAATGCAGAGCCTGTTGCCCGTGCAGCACTGCAGCAGCCCTGCCTGGCGGCTGGACCAGCGCAGACGCCCTGTGCACGCTCATACTAACACTGCCTCCTTTTACATTCTTCTTGCTCTCTTCCCCTCTCTCTTTCTAATGAAATCTTTCCATATTATTAATGGCTAGGGTGGATCTATAGGGTATGTTCCTTCCAGGATTTTCTTGTTTGCTGTAGTCTTCAAATTTTCCAGTTCATTTCCTATTTTCCTGCTCTAAAACCCCTGCCAAAAAAATCCCTGAAGCACACTTTGGTACTTGAATAGAAAAAAAAAATAAATTTATATATATATAAAAACATTTGAGAACAGACATTTGATCCAGACTCTTGTAAATCAGTAGCAATTTTCCCCTAAAATATGAGTCATTTGCATCAGTGGGTGACGGTTCCTCCAGGTGAGTTTTTATCTAATTAACTAGGCAGATGCATTCCTATCACTGAAATGGGTAACACTGTATCACATAATTTATGTGAATTTAATTGTCCAAGAGCATTCAGTCAACATGTAAAGACTGGCCTTACGATAGAGCATTTAATCTGGTTCCTTTAGGAACTAAATTATTAGGAATGAAATTAATGAAATGGATTTATGCCCAGATATTCTAAATGACACCAGCTCCTATAGCCAAAGAAGAAACAGGTACCCAAGAAAATGTTCTTCACTCATGGGCTGGAATATTAGAAACAAAAGTAGCTATGTAATCCCCCATGGAAAGAATTATTTTGGTTTCATGTAATGCCTCACCAGAAAACCTGGAAATGTTACAAACTGCACTGATATTAGAACTCAAGTGCATGATGGTGCCAATTGGAACAGGTCAGGAGCTGGGGAATTCCTCAGGACATTCGAGGAGAAAAAAATTCCGAAGTAATTTCATGGATTATTGTTGTTTTTAATCCCTTCTGTGGCTTCTGAAAGAAAATCCCCACACATCTAGTTGCTCAGACATGGACACTTCTCTGTAAACATAAACTGGAAATAAAAGCAGTTGGACACGAGTCAAACTGGTGGAAGTGCTATTAAATGACTCAGGCAGCCTGATCCCTGAGACCGGTTATTTCTGTGCATAACACTGGCAATTTAGGGCTGAGCTAATTCTGCTTATGGGCGTCATCCTCCGTTCTTTGCTCGAGGGTGCAATAGCAGGTGATGCCAAGGGACCTTATGGTCTGACCCCCCGACCCACATTTGCTCTGCAGGCACAGAGCTCATCCACGGGATCCCGGGGCTGGGCAGGTCCCGTGCTGCGGGGCTCACGGCAGCCCCTCCCTAGGGACTGAGTTGGGCCAAAGCAGAGGAGAACAGTACACGCTAGTGCCTGAACAGGAATGTTTCCCTTTAAATATGCTGGGATGCATCCACATTTCTCAGTCTGTGCACTCAGTATCTGTTCATTTCCTTCCACTGACGAACAACAGGACACAAGACGACTCAGGGGGTTTCCACGGCTGCGTTGGGTGAGACGCCGCCCTCAGCACGATGCTCGGTTGCACGCATCAGCGTAACATGCAGCAGCCTCGTGGTTCCTGTTCTGCAATTCCAGCTCGGTGTTTGGGGGAAGAGCATCCCCGGTCTCAGCGTGCCTCGAAGCATCACGCTGCACATGAAGGCTCAGACTCAGTTCCACGGGCATGTATAAAGAGTTTGACTGATTTAGGAACTACCACCAGAGGAATTTCTCAGTAAATGGAGAGGGATAAAAGCCCAGCAGCTCAGAAGCAGGTGAACTTTCTCAAGTCTCTCTCTCTCTCTCCCTCCCTGCTGTTTCTCTTCTTAACCTGAGCTTAAAGTCACTTGCTTTCATTGTGCAAGATTAGATGGGAAGAATCCAGATTGTGGTGACCTGCCCTCGCAAACCTGCGGCAGTTCTGGAAAGAAAACCTCCAAGGGAGCAAGCTGGCCATCATCCAGTTACTCTGAGTACGCAGGGATCCCTTCTTATAAAGGAATAATGATCTCACATCAGTAAAAAAAAAAATCAGTTTTGACGTAAATTCACGGAATACAGGGGTTTAAGACAGCAGAGCTGAAATCAGCATCTGGACTATTGTCTTGGATACCTTCAAAGCCCGTGATTTCTCCCTCCAGGGGCATGTGCTTCGAGGAAACCTATATTACTTTGGCTGAAAGACAGTACTTCAGAGAATGTCATCAGACCACCAGCACAGTTTAATAGCTCTGCTGTGTTGTTCTGAGAAATACTATTTTCTGTAGGAATTCAGGAATGACCCATAGAAACAACTTTGGCAGCACATGTATTTCCCTTTGGATTTCTCGAGGTAGCAAAGGATCTGAAGAGCTGAGTGTTTCCAAATCTTCTCAGCTCATCTGCGTTACGAGGACTAAGTGGCTCACCAGTGGCTCCTCCGTTAGTCTGAGGCTCTGACACCAGCAGGGCTGCATTTGGTCCAAGATGTCCTGAGAACCGCAGAGAGAGCGATGTTTTTTAACACCATCAAATTCCCCTCTCTGCTCTCGGTGAGCGAGATTCATTGCAAAAACAAGCAGTAAATCCTGCGAGGCTGCGAGAGCGCAGCGCTGAGGGCCAGACAAATTAAGACAGATGTTCTGAACTTTGGGATAGCGAGGATGTGGTTTTGTGCGGCCGGCCATGTGAAGGCTCTCAGCACATCCTCCCTTCTCAGACACAGGAATGAGGCAGATAATGCAAGGAGACACAATAAATCCAGGAGATGGCTGAGCTGGGTGGGGCTGCCAACCTGCAAGCGGAGCCCCCAGCTCGGCTGGATGCGTGCTGCTCGGTGCCCTCCTGCTGCACGGGCCTGAGAAATATGAGGGAGGAGCAAGAGTGCGGGAGACGGGGAAAAGATCTGCCAGGAAGTCGTGCAAAGGAGGGAGGTTTGTCAGCACGTAGCTGTCTGCCTCTGCAGGAGCCACAGCCACAAGGACTAGAGAAGGGGAAAATCACGGAGCTCTCTGGAGGGAGGCCGAGCCCTCAGGTGGCAGCAGCATCCTCCGGCTGTCCCCTGTGACCACCCCTGTCCGACACCTTGCAAGCACAGCCTTGGGACATGGCATACGGTGAACCCAAGGGACTCCCCTCCTGCTTCGCACATCCATCCCGGTTTTCCTGCCTTTTTAACAACGTGCACAAGCAGCGGGACTCGGGCCTGGGGATTTGGCCTTATTTAGGCTAAATGATGCAGCCCTTACATTCATGGTGAGCTAGTTTTATTTTCTCCCTGTGAACTACAAAGAAACACAATTCAAGAATAAAAATGCTTTTTGTCCAAAGCCATTGGAAAATTATTAGGGAAAGGCAAATGAGGAGGGTACTCAGCAAGGTCTTTTAATTCTTCCATTCCCCCTTTTATGCAGCTTGGTGCTGTGGCTCATATTTGACACCCATCAGAAGTAATCCGGAGCTTGCAGAGAGAAGGAACAATTTCTACCCCTTTCCCCCCCCCCCAAGAAGAAAAATCTCAAATGTTTCTGACAGCTGTCACATCACAGCATATTTTGTTACTTCCACATTGTCAGTTGTTATCACAATTTTCCAAAATCAGAATTTCTGAAGCTTTTTTCTTCTGTTCTTCCATTTTTTTTGTATGTAAGTATCAAACCGTGGACACAGAACAAATCACCTTGGTGGGAATGGTCATTAAAGACATCGGTGATATGCACACTGATTGTCCCACATGCTTTTCCAGTTAAAATATTTGGCCCGAGAATGTGGGAGGTAAAGAACTTATATTTTGAGGTCTTTATAAAACATAGCTTATATCCCCTGATTTATGCTTCTTGGGACTCGTTCTATGTAAAACATTTAACTAGCTATACTTTAGATAAAAGAAACATCTGAAGCATTGGTTGTTTTGGAGTTTCTCATTCTTTTCTCCCATATATCTTCATAAAATTTCAGCGCCAGGCAAAATATTTTAAGTTCAGAACCTCTCCTCTCGTTCCTGCATTCTCTTTTCTCCAGCAATGCTCACGCTACCACTCCAACATTCTCCCCTGCTGCTGGGCTCGCGGCACCACCGTAGCCATCGGATGCACGAGGCAGCACAGCGCACCTATTGCCGCAGGGGATCCGTGCTTTAGCTTTAATTTTGCCACTTGGGGATGTGGGACAGAAGCCCTGAAACCAGAGCACGAAGGAAGTGGCAGCTTCTGCTGGCACCGGTCTGTAGGGGCACAGTGGGACCGCGGCTCCTCAGCAGAGCTGCTGAGTCCAGTGCGGCTGCTGCCACGTTCCTACACAGGTACAGATGTCCTTGTCCTGTCAAAGCAGTGTGTCAGTCCCCAGTCCATCCTTCTGCTTTCTTCGCTGTTTGGGACCGTTTCTAACTCACTTTCATGGCCTGAGGCAGGCTGGCCTTGCAGCTATGGCACTGGCTGGGGATGCAGAAAAACATAAATTAAATTCCCATCTCAGCTGCATACTTCAGTCAGGGCCTGAGCCAGGCATTTATCTCCACCTGCCTCTGCCTCCCTTCAGCACCCTGGATTATTTCTTTTCCTCTGCAAAGCCCTGCAGGGGTGCTGTGCTGCACGCAGTCACCACCGTTGGTCAAGATGTGCTCGCCCCCCTGGCAGAGCAGCTCGCCATGCTAACATTTGGCTAATTTGCCCCTTCAAGAAGCGGGGTGTGCCGTGGCAGGCTGAGCAGCGTGCTGAAAGAGCTCCTGGCTCGTTCAGAGCTGGTTTGTGCGGCTGCCCAGCACGGTGTGGGCACCCCTTCGGCATCAGGGACGGTCTTGTTCGGGCGGGCTGCACGTCGGATGCTCTGAACAGTTTCTACCAGCTACAACTGTAGTCATAGAGACACAGCCCTTAGAGAAATCAGAATCAATTTAGGCACCTAATACTGGGATGTCTGAGAGTGAATTGGTTTTGAATTAATCGAGTAAAACAAGGCAGTGAAAACCCACGTAACATGTTGGTCTGGAAACTGCTGCAGCCCTGGGGATGGAGCGACAATGCATATTTTACCCCGTGAATTTTTTATTAAGGGCCGTTTTTTTATTTTTTATTATTGAATATGAATATTTTACACGTCCGAGTTCAGAACAATGCTTTTTTTGGCTGCCTCTGCACTTTTCATGGTTGTGTACCCTTGCATTGCATAACTGAGAGAGATCCATTTACACACAGGGGGAAAGGGGACTAATGAATCTCAGCAAAGCTAACTTTACTGTGTGTGAAAAAAAGCACTCTGAAGTTTTCCAAATAAAAAACAACAAAAAAGTACATATATAAAATACTTGTATGGAATGGCTTAATAAAATCAGTGTGTGCATATGCGTACGTGTGGGTGCATGTGTGCGTGTGATGACTACGGAGCCTCTCTGAGCATCACCGTGCCTGGAAAAACAAAGGGGCTGAGTCCCGACCTTCCTCCCTGCCCCTGCTGCAGAGATGCCCGGCTCGGCACCCCTCACGGCTCGGCACCCCTCACCACAACCCGGCCATCACCGGCCTCCCCCAGACCTTTGCTCTGCAGCCCAGGGGTGAGCCCACCTCTTGCAGCAGCGTGCTCAGCGTGGATGAGGGCAGGGGACGAGAGATGTGAAAAATAAAGATAATAACTATTTGTCTAGTGTGTATGTGAACCCAGCCTTCTTGTTGTGCATATGATAACGGGGAGGAGAGAGAGAAAGCAAGAGCTGTTGTACATTTCTCAAGAGCTCGAAACCAAAAACGGGCAGGGTGACAAGAACCGTGTTGTTTTGGGTAATCAGCGTGCATTGTCCCAGGCTGACACCGCTGCATACCAATAAAACCTTTAGATTCATGGGGAATGGGGAAAATGATGAATTGTTTGACATTTAAAAGAAAATAAAGGGCTGCTGCTGGACTGAAACCTAAAGGAGACTTGGGGAGGGAGGGAAAAATTACCAGGAGCAGGGTGAGATGGTTATGTAATTTTAGTGCAAACTTCACACATGGTTTTGTGTTTCTGTACGTGTCCAGAGGACAGGTGGAGGCAGACAGAGGAAGGATTCCTGCCGCTCATTTTCCGTGGCGTGAGGGCCACGGGAATGTGGTCCCAAATGATTATTAACACAACTGACCTCTTCAAGGTGAAAACGAAATACAAGGGAAGTAATGAATTTCCAGTGCCCTGCACAGCGATGGGAGCACAAGGTGACCAAGAGACTGAAGAGGCTGATAAAGAGCCTAGGCTCTGGGAACACGTGCCAGCTCCTGCTATCTGCTGTGTGTCCTTGGGCAAAGTCGTGTCTCGGAGGCAAATGGAAAGAGCCGGGCCAAACCAGTACTGTGGGTGCTACCTACCTGTAATCACGGTCTGTTGAATGATTTCCGGCTGGGAGGAGCTGAAGCAGGTCCCTGGATGTTGAATGATTTTGGTGCCAGTGAATCCATCCCGGGTTACACCAGGCAATGTGCTCTGCAAGGGTGACACCTTGCTACGAGCACACACAGAGCCCTGCTAGGTGTCACGCTCCAAACATGCTTTGTGCCTGCACCTGGGTGTGCAGTTATCACGCTTGCTGCCTTGCTTTTCTCCTTGCTGACAGCTACCTTGAGCTGCACCGTTCTCTGGGGTTCCCGCTGCTTTCCAGCACACAGTTGTTTGCATTTTTATTTGCATTAGATTATTGGAGCAGGAGTCTAAACACTTAAGTTACTGCAAATCCCTCCTCATATGGAAGTCAGTGAGCTGTAAAATATTTAAACTGTCTACAGTTGTACCTCGTTTGTTTACACATTTCCAGTGGGCTGCTAAAAGGTAACATACTGCAATGGAAGAAAGATACGAGATTGCTGATTCAGATTTCATAACAGCTCTAAAAGCTCTCTGAATACTTGCATTAACTTGATGGAGTAATACATATCTCAACTTTCTGAAGCCTTCGGGGCCAAGCGGAGCAGGAGAGCTGTGTGTTTTACTCCAGACTCATTGCTTTATGCTTTCACTCTGATCACTGGGGAAAATTAGGTCCTGCTGCTGCTGGATACTCCTGCCACCACGGCCGGAGGAGCTGCAGAAGAGGCACCTGGCCGGTGTAAGGAAGGTGATGATGCCTGGCGTGGCCAGGAAAGCCTTTCACTCCTCTCTGTTGGAATACCCAGCACAGCCACTGCCAATCCCCGTCCCCAAACAGCAATAACCGCGTTGCACGGGGCTGCTCTGTGGGGACAGGCGGTGCCGCTGCCACTGCTTCGGACCCCGACCCATCACACAGCCTGCCCACCACACAGCCTCGCTGCACGCTGATCCCCTGTTCGGATTCATGCACGTTTCCACATCCTGTCACCGCCTACTCCCCCCACCCATATAAATGCGCTCTGGGATGTACACGTCTTGTGTTACACCCGCTGCTGAGATCAGTATTAAAAAGGTGAGCTGAGCCTGCTCTGCCCCCAGCTCTTTTCCTGTGCTTCCCACTTTGCAGGTACAAAAATCCCCTTGTGACTCTGGAGTCACCCAGAAATCATCCTCTCCTCCCTGCCCACCTCCCTCGGCAGTTGGATCTTCCAGCTCGTCTTAATTTCCCACTCCAGGTACTCCAGGGCTTGGTGAAGGCTGAACACGGGGGCTGGACATCCCTGCATTCAGAGCACTTGTAAATGCTTGGACGGAAAGCAAAGCGGTGCTGTGAGTCTCCGAAGGGCAGGGAGAGGAGGTGAGGGATGACTAATCAGTCCCAAGGCAGCAGAGGGCATCAATGAGTTTGAAGATTCTTCTCCAGAGCTGAATGAAAATAGCCAGACACCGCATCGAATCATTCAGAAGGCGGATTGTGTCTCTTTTCCTATTTTCATGTTGGTCTTGAAGAAATCCAGTAAGTTCTCAGCTATATCTTGAGGGCTTTTTGAAATAATTTTGAACAACATATAGTATAGTGTTATTTAGTTTAATTATGAGAAGATTTCCATTGCCTGCTTCGATGTAGTGCATATATTTGCAGAAGTGGATGACGATGATCTCTGTAAATACATCATTTTCAGAGTATTTGAATGCAGATTTAAGTGCTGCAAATTCACACAACTGTTATGAATTTCATAGCTCACTTTAGTTAGCCACATTTACTCCAGTTAAGCTTATTTTTTGGAAATGCTCAGCATTCAAAAAAAAATGCTCAACGAGCTCAGCATGGCAGATTTCTTTAGTAATTCAAGCAAATATCTGCAGGGTTATTTTGTCACTTCCCCCGGCTGCCGCTGAGGAAGTAGAGAAATAACACCATCTCCTAATGTGTCCAGCTTTTCCCATCAGTGCCAGCTAGGGACAACCACCTCCACCTTCTCGTAGATGCCTGCTGTCACAAAGTTTCTTCAGAAATCTTCGAAGAATAAACCCAAACTAAATATCTTTCACCTTGTGCTCTCTGATTAATTACTAATCTTATCATTATATTACCTAAATGAAGTCTCACACAGTCCTTAAGCTGGAATATTCGCTAGATTCCACAGATGGGCAAACAGAAGCGATGTTTTATGTGATGTGACATAGCAAATGCCTTGGCAAGGCCACAAGCAGCGCAGAGGTGTGCTCGGTCTGAGAGCTCTGCTCTAGCAGCCAGACCAACTTATTTTCATTTGGCGAGCAAAAACAAATTTAGAAGCTCGGTCCTCTCTGAGCTTCTCCAGGACTGCTACGAGTGATCTCCGGTGCTATGGTGAAGGGTCAGCAATACCCACGAGCCCTCTATTTCTCCATCAGAGGTCTCTTTCCACTCTTTGGAAGTTTACAGTGCGTGGCAGGGAGCCAGCCCCCCCGGGCATGGGCTGGAGGTGGCTTGTTCTCAAGTGTTTAAAAGTCTGACAAACTGTTTGCAGTTCTAGCAGGGATCAACACATTTCTAGAATTAAAACCAACATCTTGGATAGCAAAAATGCTCAGAACAAGGACTCTTTCTTCAGCCCAATGCACAAGGGATCTTTCTTTACTAAGCTATAAAATCACTTACTACAAATCAATTATTTTTGTACTGATTTATTAACTGCTCTCCAGCTGTTCACATTGGCACTTAAAAAAAATTCCTGGATGGTCATACTTTTACTTTTCAAAAGCATTTTCTCTGGAGTACTGCTGGCCCGACTTCGTAATAGTCCTCCCTGGTAATCCACATATTCCTAAACGCTGTCAGGGTGGCGAGCAGCGACGCGCCAGTCCACACGGAGTACATCCGATCTTTCGGCGAGAAGATCTTGACGGGGGTTGTGCTGGGGATTGCCGCCTGAAGATCCTTCAGAAGCCTCTCCTTGAAGCCTCGGAACAGAGTCGATCCACCCGAGAGCACCACGTTCCTTAGGATGTCCAGCTGGATACGGCTGCTACATTTGGCGAGGCTCCGGAGGACCATCCCCACAACCCCTGGCCCTTGGACTTCCACCTCTCTGGGCACAAAAAGTGCTTCAGGAGCTCGGAAGAGCTGGTCTCCCACCTTGACAGACCTTCCGTCAGGGAGAATGTACTCGCACGTAAGATTTTCAGGCTTTTCCTGCATTTTTTTTTTAGGATCTAGAGCAACGTAGCACAGCTTCTCCTTCATATCCCTGACGATCTCTCTCTCTGTTGCGCTCATGAAGGAGTGCCCGGTCTCCAGGAGGAGCCTGGCAAGGTACTTGGTTACACCTCTGCCGGCAAAATCCACCCTGGTTATGCCCTGCAGCAGGTACTTGCCTTTGTAGACAGGGACTGCGATGGTGACACCGTCCCCACTGTCCAGCACCAGCCCGGTTGTGCGGGCACTGGCGTACAGGACCGTGAGTGCCTGCAGCGTCACAAAGAGGGCAGGCACGCGGAAGCTTTCGAACATCAGCTCAGCCATTTTTTCCCGGTGGGACAAAGGATTGAGAGGGGTCTCGGTCAGCAGCGCTGGTCTCTCACTGGGCTTCAGCCTGAGTTCTTGCTCGTACAGGTATCTCCAGATCTTCTCCATGTTGTCCCAGGATGTAACTAGCCCGTTTTCCATCGGGTAATTCAAAGACAAAATGCCCCGTTTGGACTGGGCTTCTTCTCCGACGTACCACTCCCTGTGACCGGCCCCAAACATGACGAACCTGAACTTGGGGTACCCCACAACAGTAGAGATAACCGAGCGGGGTGCCAGCTCCCCTGACAGCCCGGCCTTGCACTGCCCAGAGCCATTGTCAAAGATCACCGCGGGGGTCCCCGCTGCTGCCGCATGTGACATCGCATGCAGGATGGGTGCTATCGGGGGGCAGCGATCTTCTGGCAGCACCACGAAATGTTCCGGACCCCGCATCACAAATGGGCACAGCTCACAATGCCCCAGCCCTGCTCCTCCACCGAGCAATTCGATGCGGGGCCGGTGCTTGGAAGGGAGGCTGGGTGTTCTTGCTTCCCAGATAAATTACAGCGGGGAATCAATGAATTTTTTCAGGCCCTCAGGCACAGAGGAGGGTCGGTTACAGTAATTGCATTTGCATTGATTTATATTTGGATTCTGTTTGGGGTTTTGCTGGGTTTCTAAAGGAAACATTTTTAATGAGGTCGAAAATAACACGTGATCTAGTTTTAGAATACAAAACCCAGATATCTCAAAGACCTTAGAGGGAAGAATCCCCAGCAGAGGAGGTGAGCTACTCCCCGTATGGCTGCAAGAGAGGCGGTGAGTTGGTTAGTTACTGCATCCCTGCAATCTGTGGGAAAGAAAAAGGAAAAAGGAAAAGGGAAAATGGAAAAGGAAAAGCACAGAATTCAGACTAAATTTGTGTAGAAGCTGCTGCTGGAAAACTGCTGGAATTTTTAACCTGAAGTTCAAAACCAGCCTCTCTCAGCACTTCTCCCACTCTCCCCATTAGTGCACGTTAATTCCATTACTAATCTGATGGCATAAACAGGAGTGACTGGGGGTAGGAGTGCTGTGGAAATAGTGGCAATGGCCCTGATCACTCTAGGCTACCCCATGAGGCCGGGGCAAAGAAACAGCAAGGCTGTGGTGTCACAGCCCGAGCACGAGGCAGGGGCTGGGAGAGCATGTGCAGACAAACGAGGCTCCAGGCTCGGGCACGAGGGAGTTGGGAACACACAGCGCTCCCCTTGGAGGTGATGTACGCTAAGAAGGCTCGATGCCCTGGTTACCAATTCTTTTAATGTTTTATCTCCATAAAGGTTTTGTCAGCCAGTAAAGACACGAACTGCTGTGGCACCTTTTGGTTCAGCCAGCTCTCGCCAGGGTTTCTTGCTCATGCTTTGTTGCAGCAAGGCATTCGCTTGGTCTGACCGTCTCCTTAGAAGCATTTCCGATGGACGACGGCTGCCCCAAAGTCCTTGTAGTCGCTCACGGTGACCCACATTTGCTTGAAAGATGTCAGGCAGGTGAGGACGGAGGCCCCAATCCACACGCTGTATTTTCTCTCGGGGGGAGCAACGATCCTCACAAACATGCCTGCCGGCACTTGGAGGTGCATCTCCCTCAGGATCCGCTCCTCCAGGCCGGGGAAGAGCGTGGAGCCACCCGAGAGCAGGACGTTGGCGTAGAGATTCCTGCGCACGTCAATGTCACACTTCATGATGCTGTTGAAGATCATTTTGTGCACGCCGGGTGCTTCAATGCCGATGTTTGCAGGCACAAAGAGGACCTCTGGAGCACGGAAGAGCTGGCTGCCTATCTGAATGACATTGCTGTCAGGTAACCTGTATTCTTTCATGATTTCTTCGGGCTTTGCTTTCGTTTCATGGATGGGGTCTAAAGCTACGTAGCACAGCTTCTCTTTGATATCTCTCACGATTTCCCTTTCAGCTGTGCTAACAAAAGAGTGCCCGCTCTCCAGAAGAAGCCTCATGAAATATTCGGTGATGTCCCGGCCAGCAATATCCAGCCTGGAGACAGCATGGGGCAGACAGTACCCTTCGTAAATGGGGACCGTGTGGGTGACACCGTCCCCGCTGTCCATGACGATCCCGGTGGTGCGGGCTGAGGCGTAGAGTGCCAGAGCTGCCTGGACTGCCACGTACATAGCGGGCACCATGAAGCCTTCAAACATGATCTCCGTCATTTTCTCCCGGTTCTGAAGAGGATTCAGGGGAGCTTCTGTCAACAGCACTGGCCTTTCAGTGGCTTTGATTCTCAGCTCGTACTCATAGACGTGTCTCCAGATCCTTTCCATGTCATCCCAGGAGGTAACTATGCCATGGTCAATTGGATAATTCAAAGACAGGATCCCCCTTTTGGACTGAGCTTCTTCTCCAACATAGTATTCTTTCATCCCAGCTCCAAGCATTGTAGATTTGGCTTTTGAGCGACCAACAATTGCCGTGATAACAGACCTTGGGCCACTGTCACCTGCGATACCTGCCTTGCATAACCCAGACCCGTTGTCAAAGATTACTGCTGGGACATCCAAAACGCTGGGGTCAAACATTGTTCACAGAGCTGACGGTGCCCCAGAGCAGCTCTCTGGCCGTGTTTTCCCGTTCCTCTTTTACAGGCTGGTCACCATCGCCAGGGCTGTCTTCTTGGGGGGGATGCAGCTCGCATGTCTGCCCCCAGCTACCTCATAATGGCCAGTGATACAATAATATATTTTCCCAGCAAGTTACAACATTCCAGGCACTGCCCTGGAAATTTAGCTTTACCATGACTCCAGCCAGAGGACTCTCATTCACCAAGTCGGATCCATAGGTCACAGACCATCAACTGTATCCTTATACTGAGCCCAAGAGCATCTATTTCTCAGAAAAGCAGGTATCGCAAAATACATTTGTGAAAATAATTAAGATTTTCACACGTGCCTTGGCTTAGCTAAGACTTACATTTAATTCAAAGAGCTGGTGGAGATTAGGACAGATTTGCCTGCCTGTAAGTGCTAACTGAATTGCCAGTTTGCTTTTTTTGAATAACATCTGCATTGGAAGAAAACCTTTTTCAACTGAATCCTTTCTGATATTTTATAGGAAACTTCTAAAACATACTTTTAAGTAAGAAGAATTGTGTTTGGTATTGGCTATGGCATCTGGGAGTCTTGTTTTGATTTTTTTCTCCTATGCTTATTCGTTAATGTAAAGACAATTTTTTGGTAAAAGCACAGAAATGAAAAAATAATTTCTGCCTCTTGATGGTTTAAAAAATCCTGTCAGCTTTAAACAATGCTTATAATACTGTTTAGTGCAAATAAATCCCTTCCCCTAATGAATCTGTACCCTAGGCTGCTGACAAGCTAGCCCGCCTGCAAATAAACAGACGTGCAGCTGTCCTCCTTCCATGCTTCCCTTTTCCCCTCAGCACTTTGCTCAACTAGTTTTTGGAAGTTTGTTCAAAAGGATTAAAAATATCCTAGATCTTCACAACTGACCCCCATTTCACATCTAATTATTTTTTCCTTTTGCTTCAGTAGAAAGTTTCCCACAGAAGGAAATTTCTATGCTTTTGAATCCAATCAGGTTTGACAATCCAAATCCGTTTACAGAGAAAATTTCCTTTAAAAAAAAAAAGTCACTATATAACTCCAGTTTGAATCCTTGGCTGCCACAGTTTAATTGCTTCTCCTTGTGGCTCTAAATCCAGGGCAGCTTCAAAGCGAGGGTGGCTTCTATTAAATTTAATTACTTTTTCTTGCAGCTTACATGGCAAAGGTGCCAGCTACTAAAGGAAGGTGGTTATGAATCAGAGGCAGATTCCAAACAAAGACATATATTAAACAGAAATTTTTAAACGTAAGCAAATGACCTCCTTGTACTGCGTTTATACCCCAGATGAACCACTAAAAAAAAAAAAGCCATCGAACAAGGGAACAGCTCTGTGCATGTTATTTCCATTCCGCCGAGATTCCAGACATGTTCGTGTTAAATGCCACTCTATCCATTTTAGCAATTTCTCTAATCCTCTTAATATTTGTGTACATATATTTCAGTGTGTGGCACACTTGTTTTCATGCATGCTTCTATATTAATGTCAACAGGTGTCCTAATCATTTAAGAGGCTGCTATATTCATCACACTAGAAGCCCCATTTAATCCTGCGTGGTCTGCCTGCAGTTTACAGTGAACTACTCAGTTTTGAACATTATGTTTAGTATTAAAACAAGGGAATATTGACTGTGATTCTTAAATGGAGAGTTGAACCTAGGCGCAGGAATGCTCATCTGTTCCCTCATATTGCTCCTGTCATAAATCACGTTAAAAAGGGTATGTGTGAGTTCACTTTGTTCCTGTAGGATTGGTAATAAAATAAGCGAAGTTGCTGTTTGTGTAGCAGAAGCCCTGTAAGCTGCCCTCGCAGAAGGGAAAACACGAGGCACCAGAAGCCTCTCGTGCTCCTTGGAGGCACGGCTCAGGCTGGCAGGACCAGGACTGTCCCACAGTCACTGGGTTGTAAAAATCCATAGATAGCTAAATGTGCTGTTTATGGCCATTCTTGCTTATTTTATGCATTGGTGCTGAGCACACGCTTTCACTTACTGGTTTAAATGTGACGTTGCACTGTACTGTGTCACCTCCATAGAAGGGATTTCCTCAGGGAAACCAAGGCTTGATCCTTCTCCATAGCAGTCCCCGGCCCCAAACACGCAGCTCAGGTGGACTCTGAGTGAACCAGGATGAAATGGAAATCACTTGGAAAACGGTGCTGAGCTCTGGAAGGTCTGAGTCTCCTAGGGGTAAAACCAGAGGGCAAAGGACCAGCTAGCTCTCAGTCTGTATGCCCATGCAAACCCCAAGGGCCTGGCTATGTGTAACGTCTAAAGCAGCAGGAATAAAAATCTAGAAAGGGATACCAAAAAAAGAGACATACATTTCATACTGTGTATTTCATACATGTAATGATGTCATACTCAGCAATAAAAGGTGAAAAAAGGAAGAAGAGAGGAGGGGTGGGCTCTCGTTGTGAAATGAAACACATTAAAAAGGTGAAAATAAGAAAGAACAAGGCATATGGTGGACATGAGTCTCCAGGCAGCCATGTAAACAAATATACTGCCTTTGTATGTACACTAGTAATTTAGCATGTCATGGGATATCCCAGAAACAAGCCAAAGGATTTATTCAGCACGCTAGCAAAGCTTCAGTGTCAGAAGTCTGTGCTTTTACAGCTGAAAGATCACAGATCTGGTCTCATCTCCGTGGAGTAAACAAACGATTTGTGCACAAATAGGAGAGCATTTGCGGAGGGAATCCCACTGCATCAGAATTGTTACAAGAGAAAAAGCAAGGAAAAGAAGGCATTTCGAGCAGTGGAAGTCTGAATGAGGAGGGATTCAGGAAGCAACATAAACCTTATGTTCAGGATACCACCACCAGAGGGGAGGACAGAAGGGCCGCTCGCCCTTCTCCACGCCCTAAACTCCATGGCTGGTGGCTGGCAGTGCACGGAAGAATCAAATGCAGCCAACGCTGCGGTGATGCTAGATGCCCCTACAGGGCAGCCTGTCAGCACAGGAGGACAGCACTTCGTCTGTGCCACAAGTCGATCTGTAGAGACACAAAATGAATTTGCTATTTATACGAGGAAATCAGGCGGGCTATGAACTGTAGAAACGAGCAGTGAACGGCAATCCCTGCTCAGAAGAGCTCAGCCCCAGCACTGAGCTGTAGCAGGTGGGCGAGACAAACAGGCAGGTCAGGGTGGAAGGCCAGGGAGACGGTGTGAAAGAAATCAGGGGCTAAGCACAGCTCCTAGCCAGCAAGCAGCAGTAATCACCATCACAGATGCTTAGCTCTAACAACTTGACAAGATCCCTTTCTTCACATAGGAGCTATGTTTGATTGCTCCCATACTTGTTTCCATCTAAAATTCCCCATTCTGCAATGTCTTCGTGACACTCCAAACATCCACAATACTCTTTGAAGTTGAATTTTAATGTGTTTATTGACACCAGTTATGATATTTCAAAACATATGGCCTACAAATTGTTACCATGCACTCCTAGTGTTTACAGTAATCCCCACATTAAAACAAACTCAGCCTTTCCTGATGATTTTATATCTTCTTGCTGACTCACTTGCCTGTGTTTATTTAAACTCCCGTTGAGTTTTTTTTTTTTTTTCCTATATTCAACACTTTTGAAACACAAAACAACTATCTGCAGATTTCATATACTTCTGATACATTTTGCATTCATTTTTATGGGCACCACATGGCCCAAATCCTCCTCTTCAGTTTTCCTTGAAGACCCCTGACTTGCAGCTTGGCTTTCCATGCTCGAACCCCGCTGTTAACCCTGTGCATGTGGCTGGCCTTGGTGTTTGGAGAGCTACTGCCCAGCCCAGCCCAGCGATAGGCAGCTCCAGCAGCTCAGCCCTGATAAAATCAGAGAACCATCTAGGTTGGAAAAGCCCTCTAAGATCGCCAAGGCCAAACGTTAACCTAGCAATGCCAAGTCCACCACTAAACCACATTTCCAAGCATCACATCAAAAGTTTTTAGGAGGTCACACATTTGCCCATCAGAAAGGGTTAGGGTAGCTCAGCCTTCCCTTGGCCCATCCCATGAGGGCACCTTGGCCCAAGGAGCACGACACTGGCTGCTGATTCCAGTTCATATCATAAAACCATGTCATTGAACGGGGTCAGGTTGGAAGGGACCTTACAGACCACCCAGTTCCAACCCCCTTCCATGGGCAGGGATGCCACCCACCAGATCAGGTTGCCCAGGGCCTTGTCCAACCTTGCCTTGAACCCCTCCAGCGATGGGGCAACCACAGCTTCTCTGGGCAAAGTGCTTCTCAGCTCACCAGGAAGAAGGCAGCAGGATCCACTCCCATTAACGGCCCCCCGGACAGACGCCCTGGAAAGCAAAGACAAAAAGATGCATTAATTTTGGAGGTGAACAAAAGCACCGGGGAAGGGAGTAAAATCAATGTTCACTAAATAGAAAAAAAAAAGGATCTAAACTGGGGGAAAACGCATTAATTTTCTGATTCTTAAAAGGTATTGGAGGGAGGGAAATGGAAATTGCAAACAAATTATAAAATATATAAAAAAATTACAACTCACTGTCCATTTAAAGGCAACTTAAATTACTGCGTTGCTAAATTGGAACAGCTCTGAGGACTCATTCATGGTCTTCTACTCTTTAGACTCACAAAGTCTGGCCGGTACCTCTAGGGGTGGCTGGATTTAATAGTATCATCTAAAACGTAATAAACCCTGCAAGTGATGAACAACTGGGAATGTGCTGAACCCACCGGGATTCAAATTTAATTCACACAATTTGGAATTCAGCATCGGAGAACTACTCAAGAGTTCGCGCGTTATTTTCCAAGTTGGAGAAAAGAAAATTAATTCCATACCAAGGAAGTGATATAAATTATGCATACATTAAAGCCTTGGTTGAAAATTCGTATATTTAAAATAAATAGGCTTGATTATTTGAAAATGAAGAGAAGTTCAGGAAATGGAATCAGGTAAAACGATTTCACCAAGCTGAGCTCCAATCACTCAGCCACAAATTAACCTTTCCCGGGGAAGTGGTGGAGCTGAGGCCTCGCAGCTCTGCTCCCCGAAATATCTCCATCTCCTACAGGTTGCCCTACAATACTAATAGAAGGAAGGGAAAGTTTTGGGATTAAGGCATGGGAACGTTAGCCAACAGAGATGCGCAGTCTATTTCCAGGTCTCCCAGCTCCTGCCTGACCACAAGCATGTCCTTGCATCCTGACCCCTGTCCACGTAAAGCTCTGTGTCTGCTCAGGTAAGAGCCTTTGAAAAAGAAATCAGATGTCGCGTTTTTTGGAACAGGGAAAAAAAAAAAAAAAAGGAAAGCAGGGCCCTCTTACTCTTGGAAAACTGTTAACTCAGCATTAAACACATACTGAGCGGCTCTGGAATCTCATTGTTACTTTACAGAGCCAAGTGCCATTACCTCTGACTATATTCCAATGGCTGTTGGGCTTGGGTCTGCGCACAGATTGTTAAAAGCTGCGTCTGAGGTATGAAAGCGACAAGTGGAAAGCATTCCCATGAAGTATGCAGGATCTCTGGATCTGGGCAAGCGGTTCAGGTCAAAACTCAGTCACATGCCCTTCTAGCTGGTCTGGAACATCCTTCAAATCCAGCTAAGCAAACAGCCCGGAGAGCCCCACGCCAAGTGCCAGCTCCAGCTGGCATCCTGGTACATTTTATTCTACAGTTGTTGCAGTTCTGGAGGTTATGTAAAGTTTACTAATGAGAAACATTTCAGGATGCCGTGCCAGCAATTTAGGCTGAGGGAAGAGCTGTAATGACATGAGCATATATAACTTTGGTGGAAAGTCTGAGACATCAGTTCCACACCCTGAGAGCAGCCTTTCTGTTTATAAATCCCAACAATTCTGAACACGAAGAGCAAGCACACAGATTTCTCCTCAGATGTTTACACTGTGCTTTCTAAATATTTAAAGCCATTGATGAAATTAAAGACAACTCTCACAATGTTTTGTTCCTCAGTTATTTGGTCTGTTTTGGTGTGGCTCTTTTGTAAACTCGAATTTGGTAAAGCAAAAGGGGTGTGAGAGCACAGGGGGGTTCTCAGCAAACATTTCTGGTAACCCAGAAAACCGTTTCAGTGAACATCCCAAATTTCTGCTGGGAAATATTACATCGATTTGATTTCTAAGGAAGAACCACGTGTAAGCAATGTTTTCTTTACCAGCACAGATGGGCAGTCAGACTTTTAGCATTGTTACCCGTGTTCATGTGTCTCATATTTTGCCTGTGTCTGGTACTTCCTGAGCTCAGGCGATTAACCAGAGCATTATTTACATGCTACCACTAGTTGTGTCCTTGACAAACACCTACTGAGAGAAGCAGCGGAAGGAGAAGCAAAACAACAAGTTCCTATTTCTGTGGGTTGCGTTTGTTTTGGTTTTTAACCATTTCAAGTGATCAGTTCAACTTCAAACACCTACTTTGATGCAGAATCCCACCACTAAATCTTATCTGAGTAAGGCAAAGCAGCAAATCAGAAGAGAAGCTTCCTGTCCTGGCTGGTGCAATGACAGTAATTCCAGCTAGCGCTGCTGGGAGCTGTGTGCACCCAGCAGCGTGCTGAGCCCATTGGGTGGTTGTTCAGTGCCAGAGGGGAGGAGAGGCAGGGGATCAATACACCGGGTTCCCAAAACAAATCGGTTTTAGGAACTTTCTCAACTGGTGCGTATTTCTTTCATTTTCAAAGTCCTCCCTCGGCTGGTGCTCCAGCTGGCATTCAGCTGACATAAAATAAACAAAATCGGGGTTCCCATGGGATTTCTAGCAGAATATTCAACATTAGAAGTGAAGGAAGAAATAGTGAAAGTGCAAGCAAAACCTCTGTTCCCATCTTTAAGACAGTATTTGGGTGCAGTAGGAGTGCAGAGCAGTATTTGTCTATCTACCAGGGCTATTCATCACTACGTTTACCATATTTTCCTTTGCCTTCCATAATTCTTGGCTTCCCTCATGTCTGGGTGTTTTCTAACCAGCCTTAAGGCAATAAATCAAAGCTGTCAGCATTGGAAGAAAATTAATGTGAGAAGTTGTTCCAAAGGCCACCAGCCTTTTCCCTACTGTGCACTGTGTTAATCCAGGATTCCTCAATGGCTTTCAATGTTTTGCTATTTTCACAAGGTTTTGAGGCTACAGATGCAGTTTTTGAAGGGCAGCTTTGAATTTTATCCTGTAAGATACCAAATTCCTGGAGTTTCTTTGGACTTCAGAGAGAAAAGTGTGTGCTCAGCACAGGCCCAGGTCTGACCCTGACCCTCCTCCGGCCAAACCACAAGCAAAATCCAGATCCAGACTTGGAACACACCAAGGGCTGAAGCTGGACTTTTAGGTTGGATTTACATGAAGAAAAAGGCCAAACGATTCAAAAACAATCCTGTTCCTATGTCCTGTAGTGATGACGCTGGCTGAATTATTCATTGCGAGTTATTTGTCCAAAGAATGTGGCTGGCATTTATGCTGAATAAATTACTTGCAAGTTTTGATTTCTTGTTTCATTACTCACCCCGTTCTGTACCACTCAAACTCCAACCTCTTCATTTCTGAAAGTCTCTTTTTCCAAGTCTGAGAAAAAGAACACTTGGGAAACAACCTTCAGCTGGTGCAGATCTGATAGAGGAAATACCTCCCTGGGAAAGGACAGCCTGGCAGTCATGGCATTTTCTTGGAACTCAGGAAAGCAATGTTCTTACCCTATTCAGCTGCAGATGAACTCTGTAACCCTGGGCAAATCACTTAGTTCCCTACACCTCTGGCTGCACATTTATAAAACGGACATAGTATTTCGCTCCGTAAGACACTGTAAGGCTAGATATGTTAAAGATGATGAATTGCCCGGTTACTATGGAAACTGGAAAAGCACCTAATGCAAATGGATGAGTTTAGAAATAGGTCCACCTGACTGAAAAGTCATGAGCAATTGGGAACTTCATTAGGTAAAATTTGTCGTGTTGTAATCAGAAGTATTGTGGGTGCTACTCAAAACTTCCTCTAATAGGAAGTACCAGCTTATTAGAAGATTTGTCTCTGGATGGATATTGAAGGTTTCCCCTTGAATATCTTCAAGCTCTCACATTTAATGCATCTGTTTAGATTTATTTTTCTCTGATAGCTTGGGACATTTAAGTAGCTACTCAGTATGGTGTCCCACCAAACAAAGACCATTAAAACCAGAAGAGTGATTGCACAAACCAGCCCAGAAGTCAAAAGACTGCGGCATATTGAGAAGGAAATTTAATTCCAAAGCTAAAATCTCATGAGCCATTTAAAGAGAAAGCACCAAGCAACTACTGAGTGCTACTGTGGCAGCTTTTCCCCATGGGGAGACTACTGTTTTAATCCTGTCCTCAGAAAAAAAAAATCACTCTCCAGTTTATTTTTATCGTTCATCTACCAACTGCTCAACCATATATCTAGAGGTAGCTCAGAGTTTTGTCCGAGTGCAAATTGACCAAGAACTTCAAAACCCAAGCCAGTGTTCGCATATTAATCCCTCCTGCAGAACCAATACAGTGAGCCCAATTGCTGCTTCTTTTGCCCAGGTCCTAAATAAACACGGGATTTTCTTGCTTATTTCTGAGAATAACAAGAAGTTTGGTTTTGAAAAGGTACTTAAAATATGGAGGTTCCTCCCTCTTGCAACATGTCCAATTATAATAATTTTGAGGTATTTTAAAGTTTAGACCTTGAACTATTCCTCATTGTCCTATCAAATTATCCAAGTCTTTGACATGAAAAGTCATTATTTGCAAGGACTCCTGGTAGCAGCACTTACTGAAGTGAGGCTGTTCAGGTTTAGGAGTTTAAAAATGGGTTTGCCATTGCAAATGGCTCATCGAGTTACAGTTGTGTCTCGGTAGGGTAAGGCACTCAAGGCTTTCAATTGCAGCAGGCCCTGCTGACTCAGGGAATGAAAGCTATGGAACTGCTGGCAAGGGAAATGCTAATAATTAAAGCAGTAATCGTGACTCTGGGGCAAGAAATAAATGCCTACAGGGTGACGAGAGACTGAATAAACAAAGCAAATAAGAGCCTCATGCTGCACGACGGCCTAGAGCAGTGATTACAGCTGGCAGCACAGCCCCGGCCTCCTGCCCCAGCGTGCCGGTAATGCCAGGTACGGCTCTCAGCCCCGCGGGACCTGCGGCATGGCACGCTCTGTGCGTTGGGCAGATGAAGGCTGCTCACCTAAACACCAGCAATCTGATCCCATGTCATGAGGGGTTGCACCAAGACCTCAGTGGGAAGCCCTCTGGTTTTGGTAAGGGCAGAGGATGCGCCCCTCGGTACCACGCGGTGGACCCGTGCTGGTGTCAAACTCAAGGCCACTAACAGCTTGTGTCTTGGGGCTAGAGATGGCCTCGTTCCGGAGCCACGGCCACCAGAAATCATTTTGGGGGTGTTATTAGTGAAATAGTAATGATCATGAAAGGATGACAGCAGCAGTCAAAAGCAATAATAATGGTAACTTTGGCTTTGTGCTGCACCTTACAGGCAGGAGCCTCAAAACGTTCCAGACAAATACCTCCTCCCCAAGGCACTCTCCTTGAACATTGTCAGCTGCTCTACTATACTGGAAAGCAATGAAAAACACAAATATTTTACTGATACAAGTTTTCCACACAAATAACCAGTGTGCCCATGGTGCTAGCAGATGGCGCACTGAAATAAAATGCCACGTGCACCTGTAAATGAGAACGGGCAGGCCACGTCCAATTTGGAAAGGCGGAGAACGGCCTTCCTGTGATTTCTGGCCGCCCCTAAATACCTAAAAAAAATGGTACCCGCTGCTTTGGGCTGCTGAGGTCTTGAGGCAGACTCGGGGTACGGTTCAGTAGAGCACTGTGTCACAGACCAGACATCCCAGTGCTGGCTGACCAGTGCCCAACAGGAATTCGGGGGCTTTGCTCGATCTGTCCTCAATCCCCTGCCCTGTTTGGACAGCGAGCATACCTGTGTCACTATGTACAATGGTAGCACTTGGGAATCTTCATATAATGGTTCAAAAAAACCAAAACAATGGTTACAGAGGAAATCCTTTGTCCCAGACAATGTCTGGACCATCGCTGCTCATCAGGTGCACCGCAAGGGAAGCGCTTCCAGTGCACGCTCTCCTGCAGCTCCCCTGCGGGCCACGAAGCCGCTTGGGGAGCCCACAGCAGGTGAAATGCTCAGCCACAGCCCTGGGCTCGGGTCTCTTCGAAGGGCCGTGGACAGGACGTGCCTCGGAGTAAAGTCCAGCACACATGCAACCTGGCCCCTTGTGACTGGCAAATAACCTAATTTACTGTCATTCAGGTGTCAGGTTCCACTTCCTTGTTTACTGAATGTAATAATATCCTGCAGTATCTGGCTTGCACAAGGGACTAAGTGAAGTAATTTGACAGCAAAAATAAACAAATGAAAGGAGTCTTTAAGTACATCAAAGGGAAAGTGTGCTACTATCTGTGGGACGATCAACGCATGCTGCCCCGCTGGATCCTGGCTCTGAAGCAGGGATGAATTTCACGTTGTGCCTCTGGGGCCACAGGTCAAGAAACACTTTGCTCCTGGGTGTTGTACTTGATATACCTGCTGTTTGTTCTACTGCATCTGTAATACTTAAAATTCACTGGAGTTTTCTCTTCCCAAACTGGAGATTTCCCTTCCCGAAGAATGTATTTTATCCCTTGCCACCTCAAGCTTGCCCAGAGGCAACTACATTTGGCCCAACAAATCCTTGTCAGGAAGACACTGAATTTCAGGAATAAAGATACCGGGGTGGAAATCCAGTCCAGGATATTAGGAGTGGAAAGTAAAAATCTTCTGTTACACCATTAATAAAATACAGTGTAGCAAAGAATACTTCTTGCAGAAGGGACAGGGAGTCCTTCATTAAATGCAGCTAAGAAAAAACTCAGTGCTTTTTTTCCACTTGTGGGTGTTTTTTTTCTCTCTAACAAAACTGGCCTAATGATGGGAGTAATCAAATTATAATGCCTACACTATTGTTTGAATAAGGCAAACTCCCTCACATGCCATTAATGTACTACTGCCAACAGCAGCCAGGGAACAGCCTCAACAATAGAGAGGATTTTCCAGCTCACTGTGCGATTTGATCTCTATAAACCTCCCATAACATATACTGTATGGCAGTAAATCATTTATAACATTATTACCCGCCCATCTGGGATCAGAGTGCAACCACTAAGACAACGCAAGAAATCTGGGCTCCTTTCAGCGCTGCGCGAAATGGACCTCGTTGGTAAGATTTCATTAATTCAGCAATTCAACAACTGGATCCCACTCCCTGCCGGAGTGACTGTACTTTCCATTGGCCACCTTCCTAGCATTTCCCATGGCTCTGGTATTTTTATTCCCCAGTATTGCTGATACTTTCACTTGTATTTCAAAATGGTTATTGCTCGAGTGTGGTTGGCTGGGTGCAGCCCAGTTCCTAGGCAAAGAAGGAAGTGGTTTCAGAGAAAAAAGAAGACCATGTTCTCCGAGTTAGCATCACTCTGTTTTAAGCTTCGCTTCGGTGAAAAGCTTTCTGAAGTCTCCTTCTGCAAGAGCCCTTCTGAATTTGCTAGCTCAGAAGTGGAACAGGGGAAAAAAAACATCAAGGAGAGGCAAAGCTGCATCCATCCAGCCTGGGGTGTGTGGAGGAAGCAGCTCCCTGCCCGCTGTCCTTCCACCGTGCAAGGCCCCGCTCTGCCTGCTCCCTGCCCTTCCCTGCCTGTACACAGCTTTGCAGGGAGGATTTGCAAATCCCGTGTTGTCACAAAATAGGGCTCCAGCCATATGGGGTAAAAATGCCTTCCCATGCATGGCACTTCACCACCACGAGCTGTATCTCACAGCAGCGGTCCTTCTGCATGAGCAAAACCCAGCTGAACACTCGGAAGTGACACGAGGCTGTGTGTCTACCCCATGGAAAATCTGCACATTTGCATCAGCAAAGCAGCTGCCAGTTGTGGCCTGAAGACTTTGGGTCAAGTTCAACCAAAATCTCCAAGTGAAGTTCAGGCAGTAGGAGGTCGCCTACAGCTTGACCAAGGAAAATGTTTGCACGACCTTCTGGGAACAACCCCTGCCAAACTCCACACACATCAAATGCACGGGTGTCTAAATGTTAAAAGTTATTAATTAAAACAAAATACCACCACTTTGCTCATTACTTACAGCTTGAACCAAAGCCTGCTGAACACTGGCTTGCATCAGGCTCCTACAAGCAGAAGATGACAGCCCTGTCCTCTGCCGCAGGAGCAGAGGCTCTGCTCTTCGGGAAAGAGGACAAAATCAGTGGGAATGGGAAACCTGTGTCGCTGGCCATGGTATAAAGAACTTGTAAGAGTGGTACAACATGATCTGCTGCACGAAAAAAACAGTAAATGGGAAGCTGAAGCAGCGACAGGGAACCGTCAGCAAGTTACCTACAATTGGATTTGTGTAGCCTTGAATCCGCGACCTTTTCTGTGCACACCTACAGCAATGTTAGCATTAAATAAGAGCTCACCATATCCATGCAGAACATCATCTATTTCAAGCCTCTGAATGATTTTATGTAGGATCAATTAATTCATGTACATATACGTTGATTTATCTAAACTGGTTAACCTAAAACCAAGCCAGTTCTTTGGCTAGAGGCCTGTAATTTTTCATATGTCCTACAGAATAAAAGGAGAAATTCACTGCATCTGTACTGAGCTGCTTCTATCCCAAAAAAGCCCAACGTTCAAGCAGCCACCCACTGCCCCTTGATTATCTGATGCAATTAATGCTTTTCTACCAGCCCTTTCAGAGCAGATCCTTTTTCAGTGCATCAAGCCACGAGACCGAATTTTCTTTGGGTAAATATGAAAGACAACATTAGAAAAGCCCTGCACAAAAAAACACAGTCCTCTGCAGCAACAGCCAGGGCAGAGCATGCCCTCTGTCTTTGGGGGAGTACAAACCCCCATCTGAGCAGGCAGGAGAGGAGGAGACCTGCCCAGCCCACGGCCACTGCCGCTTCCACCACAAGCCCTTGTGCGTGTGTTGGCTCCGTGGCCCCTGGCCGAGCAGGATGCCTTTCCTTTCTCTGCAAAGCCAGGGATGACTGACAGGCCCTCCTTTTCCTGAGGAGGCCAAATTCAATCCAGATCCCTTTTGGGACGCCCCTCCTGAGCCAGCGCAACCCTCGTCTCGCCAGCCCCGTCCCCGACCTGCCCGTGCTGCGGTAGGTAGCCAGCAAAGCCTTTTTTTCATCAAGTCAATCCCCAGCCCTCCTCAAATGTCGCATCTTTTCAACAAACCTGACGGGGCAAAACACGCCTTGGCTCTGCCTGTGCTGAGGCTGAACGCTCAGATGGCTTTGCTGGAAGCTCGACAAGAGCTGAGCGAGGCTGCAGGCTTGTTCTGCTTGGAAGACCTCGAGCTGTACCTGAACACCATGCTCTTCACATCGGCAGCTGGTGGTCAGCATAGCCCGTGCATCATCATGTGGTTATCGGAGACACACGGAGCAGCATCCACGTGGGCTGGTGAGCATGGCCCTCAGTTATTCTAAATAAACTGCAGCTGCAGAGGTCACCTTTCCAGGCTCATTTCACCTGCAGCAAACCCGCATCCCTGGCTGCACCTCACTAAGGCACCGAGAGCAGGCACCTACGTCTGATAACCCTCTGCGACACATTCATTTCTAAAGCTAAATGACACAAAGTTCTCCAAAATAAGACTGACAGATTTCAAAACAGGGACAAGAGCCATCATTTTTTTGTTGTTTTTGCTTTTGCTTGCACCTTCTCTTTCCATTTGGACTGAAATAGTGCATCCTCCTTGCAGCCAGTTTCAAATACAACTTGCGGCTGTACTGGAAGTGTCCTTACCCTTGCCTGGCTGGCACATTTTTCATGTGTTATCACCAGTCGTCATCTTCATTTGTCTCGTTTGGAGCGATGACTCCTGCCTGAGGAATTAGAAGTGGCATTCTGCAGTCAGGATCAGAGGCAGCCAGCAGCAGAAGTGGAGAGAAAGGGACCCAGATGCGGGGTGGAAGCTGGGTTGTCAGCGTGCATGGCTTGCTTCCTATGCTTTAAGCTGGAGACTGTACGGGATTTTAGCGCTGTTTGAAGTGAACACTGTTGGGTTTGTGGAGTTTCACGAGGAGATCTGCTTGGTTCTGGTTGCAGTGCCTCCCAGCACTATACTCCCTTTGTAGAAAATTCACAATAGCATGCTTGTTTTCAAGCTGAGAACCTGCTAAAATGCACTTTTCCCCCTTCTTTAAAGACTTAGGTTGTGCTGAGAAACAGCACCTTTCTTCAGGGGCATTTCTAGGAGCACTTCTCACAGAAATAAGGTTATTTTGGGGCACGAAAACTTCTGGAGGTCACACGTTCTGTGTTTTTTCTGGTGAACAGTATTCCCCAGCTGCACCTCTGTGACCACGGCCAAGGCTCCAAAACCCTCAGATGAAAGGGACAACGGCCACCTGGGCATGCTGCTGGGCCACCCCCAGGCCAGCCGGTCTCTGCTGATGCTCCAGTGCCACAGTTCAGGGTAACCCAAAATATTTGCATTCAGAAAAAGACCAACAAATATTCACAAGTGCCAGGTGTGCAGCAATGAACATCTCTCTGCTCCACTCTGAATGGCTTTTTCTATTCTTGTTGCTATCAAATATTTCATATATCCTAAAGACAAGGCCAATTTATTCTAGAAAATCACAGCACATCTTTATTCTTAGCTTAAAAATCACTGTCTCCTTAACATTTCAGAGCTTCCCCAGCCCAAACAGTGCCATGACAAAAGGTTCATGCGGTGGGAACACGTGCTCTGCTCTGCTAAAGCATGTACCCAGAGCAAGCAGATCACAATCTAACACATGCTTACCACGACTGTGGATTTATTTAGCCTAATCTAACCTGAATGCCTGTTTGTAATGTAAGTGAATATCTAAACAGATTATTAAATGTAACGTCAATAGCTTGTTAGGAAAAGCACTGGGATTATTCAAATTCTAGAAGAGAGGAAAGTAAAGAAGAGTGTTTCAGTAACATGATCTGCCAAAATAGGACGGAAACTCTTTAATAGCACCTTGCCAGAAACAATGCATGGCAGAGTCTGTTTTAAACAAGATGATTTTTCAGAATATTGTTACTGACTTTTTGTATAGTGTTAGTGAGTTTTGTGTACACTAATAAAAAATGAAAGCTGCTATTAAAAACAAATCAATGGACTGTACCTGGTTTTGATCACACAAGAGCTGGCCATTTGCATTGGTATTTGCAGCATCTGTTCCAATTAAGACTTGTTTTCTAGTTTAAAGATATTAGTCCAATCACTAGTGTTCTGTTGAAAACATGAATAGAGCATTGTTCTGGCAGAATGTAGTTAAACAGACTCCACAGACTCTATTAAACGACTTTGCTACCCAATTAGAATGGGAAGGAGTCAGACAGACATGACTGTACTATGTACCCTCTGTTCCACATGTATTTTTATGGATTCATAGTCAATGAAAACAGTTAACGTGGAACATGTGTTAAGAAAACACAGACTGCATGCTGTCATAGAGCATGACAAATGGAGCATCAAGCAATTTATCAGGGTTTAATGGACATGGAGTTTAATGATTATAGTGACTGCATAAAACAATGCACAAGAATGGTGAACCACGCTACCTCCACATGATGAAAATAATTGTTCGAGGCTTGGCAACACAGAATCCTCAAAGTATTAAAACAGACAAGGGCTGTGCTCACCTTCCTTTGGTGTTGCATTAGGAAGCTTTAGACCTCAGGCTGATGACCACTGTGGGTAGTGGGACTTTTCCAGGATGTTCAGTACTTGAAAAGGGGACATTTATTGCAGACAGCTTGAAGGGTATATGTGTGATATTGGTATATGCTAACATATACGAGCTGACTTAATGCCATCAGAGCAGAGATTAGTAATTGGTACATATTTACTCCAGCTTAATGAACAGGGATAGGAAAAGGCTATAGGAGTGAGAAAGATTTAAGATATGCTGCTAAGAAAGAGCTGTTGATGTTATAGCTATTAAAGGATAGCACAAAAACAAGGTTCATGTTTCTTAAGAACTGTCCCCTGCTTCTGCAGCTGAAGTTTGCATACAAACACCACGGAGAAACACCCGAGGGAAACAACTGCACCTCATGCCCAGGCTGTTCTTCCCCTGGTGCCTCTGTGGACATTGTGCTCGTAGCTCCATGTCCTCTACAGTCAGTTAAGATGGGTTGGTGCAGTAGCAATACCGTGGAAGGACCCTGTAGCACCAGGGCTTTGCACAAAAGAAGCCTCAATGCCAACCAAGAAGCCATACTGCAAACAAGCAGCACTCTGCTAGTACTCCTTCGGAGCACACCACGGCCTGCAGCCCACGCCAGGTGAGCAGTAACATCCCAGGGAATCTCTGCAACAACTTGGGCTGGGGCTCCAAGCCCTCAGCCTGGCTTTCCTTCCCCCAAAGCTCTGCAGGACCACCTGCGGGTGCTGCAGAACGTGCTCAGCTTGCTGGACAGCCAAGCGCCCAGGGGGGACACCACCAGGAGAAGGTCCTCGAGCGACCACACGAGGTAGGCTTCTGGCCAAAGCCGGCGCTCGCAAACGCAGCAGGGAGTGGATGCCTGGGCCTCTCGGGCAGCTTCAAGGCATATTCAGGGAAATGTACCTTGCATCCCCTGCTGCAATTTTATAAGGTATTACATACCCTACCGTGTATCGGAGCTGCTGCTGCTTTGACTCCAGCTAATTAGCTTTTGTAGCTTTGATGGATGGATTGATTCAGCAGTTAAACAGAGATAAATTAACTGTCTATCTAAAGAGAGTTTAAGTGAGGAGGGAATTCTGATTAGAATGTTATTTCATGCCGTACTGCTCCTCTTCCTCAGCAAATGCTGAAACCCGCCGGCCTCCCTTACAACAAAGCCCAAGGAACTCCAGCTCTGACCCACGGAGCAATTCCAGAATTTAGCAATGCCACCAGCCTTCAGGGGACACATCTGGGTCTGGCTCTGCACTGTGCAGTACAGACCAAGGAAGCTGCAATGACTTCTACAGGTTGCAGAACTGGTCTACTGAATTTAATTTACCACGACTTTCAGAAACGTCTGAAATGTATTTTATTCTGAAACCTATTCAAATACCCAAAATCCAGTTTAAAAAACCAAAAAAGTTAGCATTTTCTATTCACTCCACAGGACTTTTATGTTAAAAGTTTTTTTGTCTTGAAGCGAGAAAACCCCCCTTTTTTTTTTTTTATAAAAAGTATAACTACAGAACTAATGTAGAAATCTTTACCAACTGGGATAAAGGCTTAGACAAAGACAGGTTTTGTTAAAATTGCAACACTGAAGTACCTTAAAATGCAAGTAGTTTAGAAAAAAATAAATACGGCCCTTACCTAAATATGTTAAATAAACATGCATCAAGTAAGATGAATTTTAGATCATTTCATATAAATATGAACTTGTAAAGCTTTCCAAATGACAAAATTAAGGCAACAGAGAATGGTACTTTACTTGCAACCTCATACCAGTGTTCCTGGAATGGAACCAGCAGGAGAAATAAACCACAAAACCAAGCAAATGCAATCTAAACAGCGCTCAGCGTATCAGTAGACCCAGCAAGAGAAAGCTGGCTCAGGGATGAACTTTGCTGGATGCCTCAGCTCTGCAGTACGAGCACCCTGCTGGCTGGCCAACTCCCAGGCCTCTGTGCTCAATATTCTGGTCACCAAGCATAAAAAAAAGCCTTATTTCATGTTAAAAATATCAAGACAGACAAAGAAAGCAATCAAGTGGCTACCAGGCATGACAAAATAAAGGCTTTGCTGGTGCCTTACTACAAGAGTGTGACTTTTTGTGGTTATACTGTGAATATTGGGATTATTTGTGCGCCCGGCTTAGTCTGTTGAGTGTGGCTGCCGAGGCCCAGCCCCACCAGAAGCCGAGGGCACCTTCCCCCAGCCCCACCAGAAGCCAAGGGCACCTTCCCCCGGCCCCACCAGCCTTTTTACCTGAGCTTTTCAGGAGCAGGCCCTGACGCTTGTTTCCTGTCGCAATGCACCTGCTCGGTGCCACCACAGCTTTGCTCTGTGCCACCGGTGTCCTGGATGCTCAGGGGGACAAACATGTCCCCAGAAGACCTCAGGAGCTCTAAGTAAACCAGAAAAGCACATCTGCTTTATACAAAGCACCTTTCTTTGCATATTCTTTTAACTTCAAGAATCTTAATGAGGCTTACTCACACCAAGGAGAACCAAGGGTAGGAGATTTTTCTTTTCTGTTGAAGAGGCTGTAGATACATTAAAACTAATTACTCCTTATTTTATGCTCCAGTAGGATGAGAAATTCCGATTAAATTAGGATAGGAATTAATGCCCGAGGACAACTTTTACTGTGCGCAAAGAAAGATCGAGGCGGCATTCAGCAGCAGAGCTCTCAGGAGCCGCGCCATGTGTTACGGGGCTCCCCCGTGGCCGAGGGGCGTGTGCCCCCACTGCAGCATCCACCGACTTCACTGCTGGGAGCCCAGGACCCAGCCTGGGTGCTGGCCATGCTCAGAAGGTGACCACAGATCATATATAGGGATAGGGGAATGTCTCTGGACTATCATCTCTTGGCTAGATGAGCACGGCGCCTAAAATCTACTAGATATGCATTTTTAATAATGAGAGCAAGTGCTTTCTCTCCAGGAAATAATCTTCTGAAGGCAGTGTTTATGGCAGGAACGGTATTCAATAACTATGCTGCGACAGGTGAAATTAAGGCAAATAAATCTTGAATTCAGCCACAATCAACGCAGCCAAGCTCCTGCAGGTTTCTGCATCCAGGAAAAAAAAAAAAAAAAAATCTGTGTTCTTTCCGCACCTCACGTATGCAGCAAGGCCGGTCAGGCTGTCCGATAACCGGCAGCCTTATCGCAAGGTCCCCGCGGGCAGCAGTCGCCGGAGGAGCCGCCGGAGCCGCGGGGAGCCCCGCGCCGGGGGAGCAGCGCCCCGTGCTGGCAGCGGCCGGGCTGCGCCACCCGCCCCGCGGCTGCCCCCGGCTTTTCCCTCCCCTGCCCCGGCACTTCCAGCACATCTCCGTGCTCTGTAAGGCACCGAGCGTGTCTTCCTACCGCATCCGGCTTTTTTCTCTTTGTCTTTCCAAAGCTGCTTGGCCTTTTGTCGTTTTTTTTGTTTTGTTTGTTTGTTTTTGTTTTGTTTTTTTTTTTTTTTTTTTTTTTTTTTTTTAACGTGTTTATTCCTTTAACAGCTCATTATTTTCAGTGGGCTCCTGTGTCTCGTTACGCACAGTTTTAAGAGGGAATTTGTCCTTTATACGAGTTTATTTCTGCCTAAAAACGTAATCTCGAGTGTTTCCTAGTCTGCTGATAGTACTTTATATAAGGCTATCCTGTGCATTATATTAGAATCAGTTTGTACGAAATGTTCACGTGCTTTAACTGAACTGGAGGAAATCACACAAATATCTCCAGAAAATATTCTTGATCTGCTCTGATCTAAATTATGGCCAAGAAATTTTCATTCAATAGGACTAGCATGGGGGAGAAATCATTTCATTGCTTATATTGCCAGTGGTATTCTTACACAAGTCTATCTGCATCACAAAATCTAATCGCCCTCCTAGGTTGCTCGAGAGACTGCAGGACAAACACAGAATACACAGCAGAGGAGGTCGGTGTAGGCAGACAACATGCGCAGGCAAGAGAACTGAAGCTTCAGCCGGACACATGCGCCACACAAATTTGGCATTTGCAAAATCATGAAAAAAAGCTTCTGGAAACAGATGTTTCTTACGGCACCTCCACTGCTACATCACCCAGTCTGACCAGAAACTCAGCTGGAACATTTTTGGGGCTCTTCCTGCTTTTTCTCTGGCCCAAACTAGAGGCACGAACTGCAACGATGTTCTGAAGCCTCTTTTCCCATATCCCACGGTTTGACTCTGGGGCCATTCAATTTAGGAAGGAAAGGCTGGCAGGGCCAGTTTTTCAGAACCGGCCTCTTTCTGCAGATTCTTGAAGTTCCAAGTCCTTAAATCTGAGGTGCCCTTTGGTTACGTGTGGCACAAGGAATCTGAATTAACAGTCACGCAGAGCCCCTCACATCTAATCCTCACCGGAGTCCACGGGAGGGGGGTGCCCTCTGGTCTGTCTCTGCCTCATTTCTCTCTAAAGTGGTGGTGTAAGGGGCAGAGATGAGCGTCTTCAAGGAGCAGTGTGTTCAAGGAGCACACGCAGATGAAGGGATGAGATTTTACCGATTCTGTAAATGTTGGTGACGTAGCACACAGTGACTCCAAGCTGACACGCAGTGCCCCAGTCACAATACATTTAACAGGGCACTTAGGGAAAATTAAAAAAAAAAAAAAAAAAAAAGCCAGAAAAAAACTAAGGTGACACAACTAAAGCTGTGAGAGGGGATCCCCACTTCTCGCTGACACTCCACTTTCCCTCCAGGTGCCAAGGAATTGTTGCCCACCTGCAGCAACACGGGAGCCACCTCTCCTTGCCAGGACGTCATCCTGAACAGCACAGCTCGCAAGGCAGCTCCACCAGGCCTGGAAATCCTGGTCCAGCATGTAAATAACCTTCTGGCCTGCAGGTGACAGTGCTACCAGCAGGCCCAGGTGATCACCTCATCAACGCTCGGATTCCTTGGGACATAAATCATTGACGTGCTGCATCACAGAGAAGTCCCAGGGAGCAGCACGCGAGGCAATGTGCAGGGGAATCCATCACCCTGCCCGTCCCTTGGGTGCAGGGGTGGCACGATCACCCTCATCCTCTGCAGCCCGATGGCTTCGCTACGCACAGAGCTGTTCACGAGCAATGTGCGTAACAAATATGTTAACTTATTCAGTACCGATATCTCATCTGTTTTAAATTAGGAATATACATAAAGACACCCGCCTAAAGTAAAGCGGAAGCATCTGACAAATTTATTTATTGCTTCATGGGTGTTTCTTTTCAGAACAAGTTATAAAAGACCTAAAATTCATAGGCCGTTTTTTTCTTTCTGTCTCACTGTAACAAACCCCAAGGTCCTAAGGTTTAGTTTGCTACTAGAGTCACTCATAAATTAGCTTGTTAGGATAGGCCCCAGCATTTGGGCTCTCCGACTCAGATGTTCAGCAGCACATACCTTTTCCAATAAGTGCTGAAGTTATGTATGTGTGCAATAATCAACACACTTCTGTGAAGCTGAGATTTTGAGGGCTGAGAGGCCAATTCTGTGCAGTGCTCTTATCTGCAGAAATCAATATTCAGTAGGATCTGGGTCTCCTTCGTCTTTTTGAAGCCTGGCAGCACCCAGCTGTGGGGGGCTGGAGTTGGTGGTGTCTCTCAGAAGATCACTAGGTAGAGGGAACCTCTTTTTTCTATAGCCAGGCCGCTAAAGCCACAGCCAGAATTACCAATGATGCACACTTTGCTTTTACCCATCTCCTTTTGAGAAAAGTTCCCACAGGTGTGTGGTGCTTGGTTCGCATCACCGCTAAAATCGCAGCTCAACCGACGTGCTCTTTTCATGAGAAAACTGGTCAGAAAGAAAAACAGTACTCACAGAGTTCGGGAAGCTGATTTGCAGCCCAAACAAATTAGAGAGAGAAAGGGTGGCTGGGGAGGGGAGGGAGAAAAAAAAAAAAAAAAGCCCAGCTCTGGAACCACTGAATTACCCTTAATTCTAGGAGCCTGGCCAATACAACATAAGAACGATTGCTCAGACAGTTCCAAAAATGACACATACGCTCTCTCCCTGGCTCACTCATGGCAAGCCCACAGCAATGAGTTCTTTTTTTTTTTTTTTTTTAATGCCCCGGAATTCCCATGAAAGCAGCGAAAGGAGCCAAAGCAAGAGGAGTTAAGATGGTCAAACATTGCAGTAGCGCCCTATATTTAAACACTTCTGCAAGCCCTTCAGTTACCAAACGTGCTCCCAGCCAGATGCAGCTCTTTGCCCAATACCTTCTTTCAAAATAGAAGCCCAGAAAAGGCTACGACCTGTCAGTCCCACTAGCTTTTTTTTTTTTCTTTTTAAATTTAGCATACCTTCTCAGATATTGAGCCTCTTACAAAGGAGGCAAGTCTCTCTCTGGTGTTTTTTTGGAAGGAAAATGTGGCATGCACCTATTTTGTTTCATTCTGTGCCAGGACCTATAAAGTTACTGCGGGCTGCAGCTCCTGCCAAGTTCTAAAGGTGACAGGGCAATGGGCACCCAAAGGACGCTTCTATCAATGCCCTTTTATTTCCCTCTCTTTCCCCTTCCACCGAACTTTTTTTTTCTAATAGAATTACTCTTATCTGCAAGTGATTTAAACTCTAAGGTTTACAGAAGATTTAAAGAGTGCGAACACAGTTGGAATGTTTTAAACTAACAGTACAAGTTGCATTTTAAGAAAATAATTAACTCCCAGGGGAGGTGCGGTTCTTGGAGTAATGACAGATTCAAGGCTGGCTTTCCCTATATGGAGTTTCCAAATAATAAAATATCTTCGGTTCCCTACTGGTGTCAGATGAGAACCTGTTAGTGTGCTAGTTGCTAGTGGACTGTCATGGGTTTTTTGTTTTTTTTTTTTTTTTTAGTGGGCCCATTAGTGTTTTAAAGACACAGTACACAGTAGGTAATCTTACATGCAAAGCTTTAGCACAAAACATTGTAAATGCACCCATTTTATGTGCTTACAACCTTTCCCCATCCCTTCCTTTTTGATGGGAAAAATTAAAAAAAAAAAAAAAAAAAGAAAAGACAAGACTTTCCTCTTGTTTTGCAGTCCTGGGTGCTGAGTGCCTTGGCCGCTGACCGAAGCGGCCGTGAGGACCGTGCCTGGCTGTGAGCATCGAAATTTGGGTGAGGAGCAGCATCGCCTGAGCCACCTGGTGCCTTTGGGTCCAAACCCTGCGGCTTTGGCCCTGGCATCATGCTCAGTCCCCAAGCCTTTGGCCTTTAAGGTGAAATACAAGTCTTGCTCCGTGAATACCCAGTAATATTCTTTACTGAAACTTAATAACGCGCTTTAATCCTTTGACCATACAAAGCCTGGTGTTTTGACTGGATAAATGTTCACTTGAGCTTTGAGGGTTTGAAGGGAAAGGACCAGCCAGCTAATGGAACAGAGCACGCTGAGGGTTACACCACCCGGCAGGCATGGGGAAAAGAGGAATGGTTTTGACATTTGCTATTTTCAGTTAATAGCAGCGTTACAGGTACCGTTCAAACAGCTTTTCTAGAGGGATGGACGACGAATCTGAATGAGGAACCCTGTGATGCAAAACACACTTGGCAAGACAGTATCAGAAGGAGGGCAGCAGAAAGAGATGCTGCATTCTGCCCCGAGACATTGCTGTTTCACAGCTCTCTGGGACGATGCACTTGGCCAACACGGGCCGTCAACACCAACTGAGCTCCTTATAAGCAAAGTCTGCAAAGAGTAACGCAGAGTCAGAGAAGCACTCAGCTACTTTAGCAGTGCCTCAGCCAGCAAAGACCACCTGTTGGACACTTCACAACCACTGAGGAAAGACGATGAATTAAAACGTTAGGGGGAATGGTAAAAAACTAAGACCTTAACTGAGACCCCACTGCTAGCGCGGTTTTACCCAGGAATTAGGGTCAGGCCCTTTTGCTGGAAAGGCAAAAAATAAAATAGGAACACCAGCTTCCTCTATGTCTTCACAGTGACATCCTCCACCACCCCGTCACAGCCCAACCCTTTTCACGCCTCCCCAATCACCGCAGCCATCTCTCAGCACCCTCTTACAGCCTCTGCAACCTCAGGGCTCAGCAGCACTAATTAGACCCCAGCTGAGCGTGCCTCTCTGATTCATTAGAAATGCTACATAATAATTAACCCATAATACCCCGGGCTGCTGCTTAGCTTGTCTTGGCAGTATGTTCGCTTTGTGGCACCTATGTGGCTTTTTTGCCCGCCCCCCCCCCCCCCGCCTTTCTAATTCATGCCTAATTAACTCCACATAAGTCAGCATTTCAGAGTGGGCCCCACAGATTTCATCACACATGCAAGAGGTTGTTCTCTATCAGACACTTAGAAATGGATGAATAATGCATGACCTTAGTAAAAGCAGCCCATGACATAAAATAAAGTAAATAAATCCAGCCTTGCAGGGTGTGAAAAAGTGGGTTTGAGCCATTAGAAGAACTGGCCTTCTTGTGAGGTTTCCAAATTTTGCCCTTTTTCCAAGCACACATATCAAAAGTTCCTTTGCTGGAACCCTGATGCTCAACCAAGCATGGAAATGAAATTTTATATATATTTATTTTTATGATTTTTTAGTAGTATTATTTCCTACCCTCAGGAAAGGTGTGATCTGAGATGTTGGGTGAAACTTGGATTGCTCCTTCTTTTATCTAGGTAGATATCCATCTATTTTTGAAGTATGGTTGCACAGGTACAACACATTAAGTGAAAAATGGTGGCCTGATTACCAAAGAATAGCACAAAGGTTTAGATGAAGATGTCAGTGACTTTATAAAGCACAATGTTTGAAAGATAAGTTTCATTATGACTTGTGTACAGATCCCAAAACAGCGTGTTACGGAGCTACGTTTTAGGAATGCAGGGTAGCATGCACACCAGCCCATGTCTTTTCTTTGTAAAGTCTGAGTATAAGATATATATATATATATATGCTTAGCTTAATATATATAAATATATACATGCATGAGATTCTCAGCTGGAATATATTAAAAGTTTTTCTGTGATGTATATGAGTTATACCTCAAGTCATGTCTACTCATGTCATTTATTTTGCCTAAAGAGAAAAATCAGGTGGACATATCCTGCGATACAAACGTGCGTGTCATGGTTTTGTAATATTTGGTTTCTACATGAATAAAGCACAACAGCAGTAGCACGTCCAAGTCCAGACTTTGGTTAAAAGAGCCACCTGGATCAATGAGCATCGGCTCCGCTCAGGTTGCGTGCAGCCAGCCTAGCGAAGTTTTTAGGACTGCAGCCATGCACAGACGCACGCCTGTTCTCCAAAACACCCCTCAGCCTCTCAGGGATAGTGCTTTCCGCAGATTTAATTACTTGCAAAACCTTTGGTCATTAACACCCAACCTAAAGTCTATTGCAGGTCACAGACTATTAAAAAATAAAGTGTCCATGCTCCCTAAACAATGATTTGTTTAAGCGTAGTTTTGGTTAAATCTGAAGGCGTGAGGATACCAGAATCCTACTGCTAACGTACTCACCCTGTCACTGTATCTGCTAGAAGTATTTATGAGTTAATTACATCTTCCCAAGTTTTTGTATGACACTTCATGACACTGTTACCCATCCCTCAGGCTACTGAGTTTCTGCGTGCGTGTTTGCAGTACAAAACATCTCGTCACTGAGCCAAAATGCATCCCTCTAATTTGCTGGGGCCAGCACACCCGTGAATCCCCACCTGAGGACAGCCAGGGGTAATGCCAGAGCAGGCTTATATTGCGTGAGGAAGCCAGACAACTTACTGCTCCTGAGTGCCCGGCCATTGAGCAGACAGTGTGAGCTGCCTGACCGTTATTAATTATGATCATCAGCACTGCAGGCCCTAACGAGGCACCTGTGCTCTCGGCTAGTCTGGCTGAAAATTCGTGCACCGGCCCTTTACGAGGCTCCCCGCTGGTGGAGCAGCTACAGGTGTTCGACACAAACTCCGTGGACAGAGATGGAGCTCTGCTACCTTCCTTTTATCCCGGTCTGGATCGGGCTCCGCTGGGGACACCACGCAGCTGCTGCCCCTAGATTTTGTACGGCTTCTCTGCCTAGCTCGGTTCAAGGCACAGACCCAGCCTGGCTTTCCTGGAATGAAGCTGGCTGGAGAATGACACGCAGCTAAATCCGAGTGCATGTACTCACAAAGGGAGAGCCCTCTCGGGCTGCCTGCAGTAGGGATATTTTATTGCTTTCATAATATTTTCCGGGTTTTGAAACACAAACCACATGTTTAATATTTTTTCAAAATTTACACATTGCACTTGCTGGATATTGTTCATTCTAGCACCCACAGCCCCAGACCTCTTAAAAACAAAGAGAGGGAGGAGAAAAACACTGAAGCCGGCTGTGACAGCTCTCAGGCTGCCCTGCTGCTGAGGTCCAAAATCACTGGGTGCGCTCCTTGCCTACTCTGATTTTACAAGGCAATAATAAGTTAATGATTTCCTCGATGACAAGATAATCCAAATTAACATCCAAACAAAGGATAGAAGCTTGACAGCTTGCAGGCTGTGAAAAGGGAGAAAGTAAACAGTTAGAAATGCTCTAAGCCAAACTCATCCAACTCTTAAAATGAGTTCAGTTCCACCACAGACGATGAGTTCGGCTGTACGTGGAACAGACTGGGAACCTCCAGGAGCAGGGACTGCCTGCCTGTTGCTTAACTGCACAGCTTCTGGTGGAGCAGTGCCCTAATCCTCTTCTGATGTTCCTGGTAATATGGTTAAAACAAGCAGTCTGCGGCAGCGATATCCGCTAGTGAACCTGGAGGCTTCATGGAGCTTTCTTTGTGGGATAATTTATACGGGTGTTTCCTAATTAAGGATGGAAAAGATGAACTCCTGAGATGGAACCGAGAACAATGCAAGTGAAAGCTGGTGCATATTCTTTTCTTATGGTACAGAACAGCCCTGGAGGAGCAAAGTGGATATGACATCCGTACCGGGTGAGATGACTCCAGCAGTACCAGGGGTCAGGTTCTGCAGGAACCCACCTAAACGTACTGAGGTCACCTCCTGCCATTTGCAGTGACTGAAAAGACACTTACTGCCTAATCCCTTGAATAACTGCTTAACCTGCCTGCAGACAGACTGGATTCATTTTAAACCAATGGCCTTCTTCCAAGAAAAGAAGCAGCTGTATGTGTGACCAAACCCTCAGGAAGAGCTTTCCGAGGTGTGCTTAACGCTGTACAGATGGTTTTCTTTAGTAGAACAAATACTGGCATAAACAAACACTCTCAGGTCTGCTGGTCATTGCTAATGCAGAAAAATGTAGCCGTGTGGATCCATACTGGGCAGGACAGTGATCAGAGGCTTTAGTTGCCTTGGCAGTCACTAAAACTAATGCCAGACAAATTGAAGAAGAAATGTTCATAGACTTGGTTTAAAGAACTTTCTGAGCATGGCAGAGATGGCACAGAGAAGAAAGAACGCTTGCCACCAGAAAGCAAGAGTCCTCCCCTTGTAGTCAGAGAAAGGGATTTAGATTCAACGAGTAATTATTTCTGGTGGAGTAGCAGTAATTCATCTACTCCACTCTTCACTCCCTGCAGAAATCAGATTACGTGTTTATGGTATGAGGGCATTGGGACTGACCTGCAGGTGGATCATTAGCCCTCAACTCCAGCCTATCTTTAGCTTCTTAAAGCTAATAACAAGTTAATTCATTTGCTTTTGTTCTCAGCTTTCCTGGATCTTGCGGCCAGTTATGCCGCTTCTTTCAAACCACGATAATTACTAGGTCTCCTTCAGGACTTTCAACTCGCTGGTGCATCCTATTTCAGCACACTTCCTGCAAATCATCCGATCATTTGTATTTGGGAGACAGAAAAAAAGGTTATTTGGGGTTTGCTTCTTTTTGCACGCACATCCACAGCGAATCCTTAAGGTCTGGCTTGCTTTGCTCCAGTTACTAAGCTGTTCATTATTCCGTGATGCAATGGTTTTACATTTCTGATCGGATTACTAGGTGTCAGAGCTTGGTACTCTGCAGGTTCAGTGGTAGCTCTTGCATTTGCAGCATTTACTACTTGGGGGAAAGAGTCCACTTCGTTGGTGGCAGTGAGGGGCAAGAGCAGCTTTGCCCCCAGGGCAGACATCTCTTGCTCTGCCCTCTGAAGATACCCAAACTGCTGGAGTCAGCCTGGCGAATTCACAAAGTGGTGTTTGCTAGCTGCTGAGCCGGGCTGGCGAATTCCTAGCTGCCATGACCACACAAAGTTACACTTGGCAGGCAGCTTACTCCATAAAACTCTTTAAAAGGGACGTTTTCACAAAAGGTGAAAGAACCATGAAGGTGGGTTATTTTCAGTTAATACAGCATTTCAGAGAAACCCTGTAAACCCTCAGCTTCTGGCCACCTGAGCAGCTTGGGAAGGGCTGAATGGGCCGGGGCTCAGCGTACAGGGAAGATGCTCAGCAGATTTTTCATTTCAGTAACAGTCCACAGCTGTCTCCCATGTACAGTGCTCTCCAACTTCTTTAAAGAACCTCCAGCAGGTTTCTGAGGAGTTACGGTCACATCCATGCCCTAACCCTGCAAACTCAAGCTAGTGATCACTTCAAAATAAAGTGGAGGCTAAATATGTAAAATGGTAAATACGTAAAACATGCATCAAGACAGGGAAAGTCCTGTTCTGCTTTTGAGGGTGGCAGATAAGCTGGAACTTATATTTCTGTGAATTTATTTTTAACTAAAAATTATATGTTAATGAAAATATGTACTTATTTACAAGCCCAAGAATTTTTTAGCAGCAGATTGAATCTGGAAGTTTAGACAAATCCTCTCCTTCCTACTCCTCAAAGGAAGGACTTTGCCAAAGCTGAATCTTCCTCTGCATCACTACCAGCCCCTCATGGTGTCTGAAGAGCTGGGGTGAGCCTCTCAACTTTTGAGTACTGCTCCAGAAGACAGTGGAAAGCTTCCCAAAATTTTAAAACTATTCAGATGTTTAAAAACACATTCCAGGATTTTCAAGAGCAGCCAGGATCCTCCCTCTCCTTGGAAACCTTTGTATCATCACTTCAGGAAAACTGTGTTTACTGGACATTGTGGGTGTTGTAAAAACAAAGAAATTATCCCCTGCCCTGGGGGCAATCATGGCCAGTTGTGCTCGTATTCACATTCAATTTGCTGCCAAGCAATTTGCAGATCAGTGGGATCTACACATGGAAGAACCTCTGTTTGTAAATCGTGTCCTACAAATGAAGGCCAATTCCCTCATGTGAAATCAATGGGAATTAGACACCAAGTGCTCCTGAAAATCCTGTTAAGTAGCTATTGCATCTGTAGGTTCCTTTTAAAATCTATCACTCTCAACTTGAGTTTAATGGGTGTTGAATCAAGCCCTTAAAGCTGACTTTTCCCTCGCTTCTTCCATCTTCTCAGTACCCACATGCAACAAACTCCATCCCTCACAGCCCAAAGAAAACCAAGGCCCTTGCCATAGCATTTGTGCTGCTGTTACGCAGAGCCACGGTGGGAAAGCTCCAGGAACTCCTGCGAGCAGTGCAAGGGGGCAGCCAGTGGCCCAGCCCCTCCCTGCCCCTTTCTTGCTGGTGCCAAGTACGTCCATAAAGAATGCCACATTTTTTATTATAGAAAATGCTGATATAATTAGACGTTTAATGAACACACAAAATATTGGGGAGTTATGCCTGTCATTACACGTTTTAATGAGCATATTCTCCATGAAGGAGCTCTGTGTGCCCCAGGCAGCACACAATCCACACTGTGCTATGTGTTGCATTGATTAGGACTCTTTTATGGCATAACAGGTTAAAAATGCACATAAAACTCCCAGAAACGGCCTACATTTGTGATGCAGAGCTACTCCGACAGGATGCTTTTGCAGCCACCTCTCTTCACCCCCATTTCACTCTAAGGAAAGCAGGGAGCTGGCACATTTGTTCCAACTCCTGCCATGCTGCAGCATCGCCAAAATTCTGCAACTGCCAAAGGCTTATTTAGATCTCTAACATGAAAACCTTCCCTGACAGATGAACAGCATCATCTAGGGATCAGAGATCAACACTAGGAATCCCCCGTAACAAACACGGAAGCCTGAGCAGCTCTTTCTACAGATCCCTGCCTGAGTGCCACAGTTCATCCTGAAGGGAGAGATCCAGTGCCTTATTCTTATTTGAAGCAACACACTGTGAAATGTTTTTGGTCAAGAAAAACTGGGACTGAGCTGGTTCATTATTACAAGCCAACTTTACTACTGCAGCTCTTTGGAGCTCCTCACAAGAAAGGGGTCTATGGATTCGGTGATGCTCCAGCAGGGTGCTCGTACCCCCAGCCAGAGAAAGCATCCTACAGTGCTTTGCCTCTGAGCCAGAGGGGTGCAAAGCAGCCTTCAGAGCTTCCACAGTCATGATAATATTGTGACAGAACTTGCTTAAAGAGCCTCCAGAGAGCTGGCTAATGTGACTGTGGGACGTCCAAACCAGAGCTGGCTTTCCCCAGGCTGCCCAGTAGGCAGCGGCCAGTCCCCCAGCCCGTGCCCCTCAAGGTTGCCATCAAGTAAGGAACAGCCTGGGAGAAAAGGTAATCACAGCACTACGTGTAATCCCCACAAACACACACACTGAAATCAGCCGAAAAATTCCCCCACTGATGTCAGTAGTGGGAAACCTGGCTCAGCACACGAGACAAGCGTGCTATGGCCAGCCGTGCTCCCAGCAGCAGACCTTCTGCTCGCTTGTCTGTTTAAATTGCTGCCTCCTGCAAGCTCTACTTTGACTCTTAAATCCTCTGATCTTCGCAAGGATGTAAAACATCCTTATAACAATGATGATTCTAAACCACATCGTGTCCAGAGGGAAGTGATATTCACCGCATGAATGAGAACTGTAAAAACAAATAAATAAGTGATCCCATCCCCAGGGGACAATTACAGTCAATTGCTCTTGTATTCGCATCTGATTTGCCGCCAAGAAATTTAGACTATCAGGATTTACACGTGGAAGGGTCCCTGTGAGGCAGGAATGTCCTGAATGATGGCAAATTTTCCCATAAGAAATTATGCCTCGTCACTGAAACCCACTGACTGCGGCTGTGCAGCAGATTCCAGTCTGAGACCAGGAACTTCATGAAGACTTAAGGTTACAAATGTCCTATTGTCACAGCTGTGACACAATATTAGTTACTTGTTTGTTGTCATCAACTTCAGGTAACTATCAGTAAGGGCTTTTTTTCACAACAATATGGTAAAACCATGATTTCGTTGTCGTGCAACAGCAGGAACAAAGGAGCGATCAGCATTCTGCTGGTGGGTGAATTTTCACACTTCTGGAGAACAAAAAGCTAAAAGGGACTTGAAACTTTCTTCAGCTACTGCTCTACATGGAAGAGAAAAGTCTAGAGCACGCGTACCGTTTAACAGATGAAGCAGATGCGTATCCCACATGGGATACAGGACTCACACAAGGCTGGTTAATTGGTGTGTCGTGTAACGTGGCTCCCAAAAAAACAGACAGACAGAGCTACAGGCCAGACAAGTCCATTTCAATTGTTACTTTCACAGGCTTAAAAATAAGCACATCCTGCGAGGCTCTGTCAGCTGGGAGCAAAAAGGCAGGAAACCACGTGAAGAAGGGACCTGGACTCCCGCTCAAAGCCAAGCCCCCAAGGGAATGCTTCACTGTGCCGGGGGCCAAGAGGAGAGAAGCTGCTAGAAAGTGACAGCTTTTGGGCAAAAACGGGTCGGGTTCTTCGTTACGCATTTCCAGCTTGCTTTGCCTTGGCCACTGAGTGGCTGGGGCGGGCACTTCAGCCGCTGCAGGAGGGCAGCTCCTGACTAAAAAGACACAGCGAGCACAGAGGAAGAATCAGAAGTGTTTAACGTACATAAACCCCCTTGAACAGAAAACAAATGAATGATGAAATAACAGGGGTCCGGGTAACCCACCTTCTCAAACGTGGGGTTTGGTGCAATCCCTGCCTATTATTTTCACAATAGCTTGCATTCATTACTTTATTTAAAAATGGTGTACTATGTCTGGAAAACAGGAAGTAAGCCATAAATCTCTAGTTTAAAAGCCATCTGAAGCCTGTGGACCAGATATGTTCTCAATCAGTAGTCAGGCAGTAAATAAACATTTATATACAGCAACTGCTCTCAACCAGCCTGACCTCCGGCTATTACAGGGCACATAAAGAGGAAATTTGTTTAGTCCCGTAAAAGCCCAGGCAATATATCAATAGATTATTAAAAATGGAAACAATGTAGGCTAATGGATTATATTGATTTTAATAAACATAAGTATATGGGATTCAAAGATAAGAGTCAGATATGGCATCCTTCCAAGCTCACCTTTAGGGATATCTCCTAAAATTAGCAAAACTAGCTTTGTCAAGAATACCAGTCACTGGTTTTTGCTTTGCAAATTGACATGTTTTTGGCTGAAGGACTTAAATTGGAGGGAATTCATTTTTATTTCTGCCTGTGAACCATGAAAGCAGTCAAAAAGTAAACCTCGTACACCTTTTATTGTCATTGTTGTACAGACAAATCTTCAAGCAATTGCAGGCTGTCCTGAGGCATGCTAGATGAAAGTACACAGCCGCTACTGGGTGTTTTGAAGTTTTGTTTTAAGCAGCATTGCTCACTCCTGCTGCAGCTCCTATTGGTGGTAGATACTCAAGCCTGAATCTTATGTTTTGGAAGCCTGGCAGGATGCTCCTGTAGCACCGGTGCAGTCCTCAAACAACTTCAGTCTCAAAGCACCTAAGTACATGTGTGCTGCAGTGGTTCTCACAATGCCAAAATCCAACAATCCTGCAAATCAAACCAATTCGTATAACACGTCCTCATCTTTTAAATAGTTGGTGTGTGCCCAGAACATGTGGATGGTGGTTAGAATCCACTAATATTTGTCCACTGCTAGAAGGTATTTTCCCTACGCTGTTTGCTGAGCAGCAGGCTTCACGTGAAGAGATCTCTTCAGCAGCCAGCCAGCATTGTTTTGAAACAGGACTTTTATTTTTAACTTTAGGAGAAGGTTTGTGGAAGAACTGAATTCACAATTCAGGCATTCTCAGGGACAAGACTTAACAAAAAACTCGGCAAAGGCAGCTCTGCAGATCAAATCACATTAGTAACTGTGGCATAGCTGGTTCTGGGACAAAGGAGGCTTTGAAATCCATTAATACTGTCTAAATGTCAGGGTAGGAAAAGTGTGTTCTGTATGACAACTGGGTCCTAACATGTTTAATCTACCTCAGCATTTATATCCAAATTAAATTTAACCAACACCTGGTAAAAAAGAGCGGAACCACGGACCAAAACCTAAGCTGTTTTTCCTCTTGGAGGAAAGGTTTTCAGCAGCAGCAAGGCATGTGGGTATGCCTCAATTATTTAACAGTTCAGAAGACCTGATTTCAGACTTCCCTTAAAGACCACACAAAACAAATAGATGCAGTTCTGCTTTCTAGGGTGGCATCAGAAGTGATGACAAACAGAGGAGGATGCAACAGGTTTCTTGTGGATTCTCCTTTGCAGCAAACTGCCAGGAAGGAGTTACAGCTCTCCCCATTTCATAAAATGTTGTTTTACATTTACAGTAAGAAATTTCCACATTTCAAAACTGACCACTGATTGCATCAGCTTCTGAGTACCCACCACCAGATTTTCAGGAGGACTGAACATACACAGCTCTTCACTAAAGCAGCTACTCGGCGCCTCAAAAAAAAGCAAGACCTTAGTAAACACTTCACATCAAGATTTGAAAAAACAGAAATGTCTTTAAAAAGCAGCTGAACGACTTGCCTCAAGTCGCATCTATGATCTGTAACTGCTACATGCTCCCGATTGTTGTCACACACCTAATTTACTAGGTAGGTAGCTTTATACACAAGAAACGATGTACGATTGAGGCCGGAATGAGCAAACGTAACATCTGGAGGTCTCAAAACCTTCCTTCCTAATTGGACTATCTAGATCCCAAACAAAGACACACATACATATGCAACACCATGCACATTCAAGTCCCTAATTATGAACATCCTTAACATTTGGGGGAACTCAGCTCTAACCTTTGTGGTTTGGACACCTTCCTAATTTATACTAAGAACATGTGCCATTCATTTTATTGTACCAATCAAATGCTACTTGAAAGCAAATAAATGCAGGGCTAACCTCAAACATTTAAGAGTTTGGATGTATAGCCAGAAGTTGAATACTTATGGGATAGCCATCTGAACTGCCCACATTTGTTGAAATTGCAAAGAACAGTTACAAGAAACGATTTAGCTTGCTGCCTAGACATCAAAAACAGAAACTAAAGAAGCAAGCCAAGATGAATTTCTTTTATTAAATTGCTAGAGAGATGATCAGAAAGTTTTTCAAAGTGCAGACATGAACTGCTTTCTTCCTTAGAGCATTATCTGCTGGCCATTTCTTTCCTTGCAAGAGGAGGGATTAAAGGCAGCCTTTATAGGTGAACATCATTTACCAGAAATGTTTGGGTTCTCAGCCCTCCGCCCCAAACAAAACTCAGTGCAACAGTTTTGATTTTTTATTTTTTATAAAACAAAACAAAAAACTTATGGTTGAAGTCTTTAGTGTCAATTGTTTTCTACAGAAAAATACGAGGCTAAACTTACAGTAGATTTCTACCACTGTTCATTAGCTCCCAATGGTAGAAATAACACCCTTGGAAAATCCTGAATACCTCACAAATTACAGTAATCTGCAATTATAAACTACAGTGTTAATGAGGTTTGATTGCCTGTTATTTGTGATGCCACCTATAAATGCCACTTACACTTTACAGCATATTGAAGTTAACAATCTGTTTTGAGAAGATCACTAATAGTCAAATGGACTTTTATGAACACCTTTTGTGATTTCAATTTGCTACCTAGAAACCAAACGTGGCCACAGAGCATTTATCCTCACCACAGAGCTGAACCCATTTGATTCTCCCCCTCTCGCTAAGATTTCCCTTCAGACGCTGGTCTTTATGCAGTAGGGCCAGTTTTCTTAATTAAGGAGAGTGGCATCTGAATTTTTATGCTTGACCTTTAATCAACAGTATTTTGGTAAGTCGCTAAGAGGACTAATTGTGTCATTCATATACTTAAGGGATAATGTGCCTTGCAGAGCAATACAGAAGGCAATAAACAGCTTTTACAAGAGATTAAACGCCCAAGCACAGCTAAAGCATTTAGATAACTGCAAAAGCCATTTATTGACACTGTTCTGATGCCAAAAAACACTTGTCATATAAGGTTCTACACCAAAAAAAAAAAAAAGGGCAGAAAAAAACTCACAGAATTTGTTTTCTTCTTCTCCTTCCTAAGAGCTCTCTGTACTTTTGTCCCAGAGATCTCTCCAGAAAGTCTAAGTAACTTTTTGGATAGTTTGCTTAAAATAAACACACAAAAAAACCCTCTAAGGATGACAGAGAGATTTGTTATTTTCAGAGGGCAGATTCAATTTCCATAAGAGGGGAAATCTTGGACTAATTGACTTGAGCTGAAGCAGGATTCATGCTTTTCTCAGTGGTAGCACTGATACAATTGGTCAGAACTGACCTGGGATGAACACAGCAACAAGAGAAAGCAATATTTGGGGTGCTGGGGGAACCAACGAACCAAACCGCATAGGGCTTTTTGTAGAGACAGAGCAGAAAACATCGCTGATAAAACACGAAGACAAGCTGCCATAGACAGGAGGAAATGAAAGGCTAAAATGTTAAAAGTCTAATTTAGCGTATGTGTTTCATCATGCTTGACTCAGCAGTTGATGGCAATTAAAATCTGGTGGCTAAAGGCAGGATCCAGCTCACCGCGTGCAAGAGCCTGGGGGTGACAACATCAGGCTGAGCCCTGTGAGGTGGGTATCTAATACCCAGGGCCTGGTTCCCTTAGGGTGGTGTGAACTGAGTCTAAAAGATGGAGAAGCTGGATTTCCTCCCTTCCTAACAACTTTTTTAGCAAGGTTCTGATTTTGCATCCTTTAAAATGGATAATTAAACAATCTTTGGACAGCCAGGAGAGCTCAGTAAAGAAAAAAGTTACCGGTGTCATCTCTTCTGGAGTTATTTTCTAAATCAAAGGGGACCTTTTCTAGCTGGAAGGAGGAGAGCTAAGGCAGAAAAGGATGTTTGAAGTTCGGAGTGGGGAAAGAAAAATAAACCATTTGTGCCAGTGTGTTATTGTCTCTGTCTCCTGGCAGATAATTCCCAGTAAACACTCAAACAGCCCAAACCAAGCACTACCTCTAGGTACATTCAGCAATGAGATAATTGCCAGAGGTGTCCAGAGCAGACTGTTTGGAGAAACCTGAGAAAAGTTGGAACCAGGTTGCCTGGTTTTTAACCCCTTGCTCAGCCCGCCCAGGGCTTGCTCTGCTTTTCCATTAAGGTGTTGCAAATGTGACAGCAGCACGTGCATGTGTCGTGCTTCAACAAGCTAGCCCCACCAGCTACCAATGCACACAGAGGGGAAAAACCAGTATATGGCTGATCCTATAGGAAAAGCCTCTCCTGCAGCTCTGTGATAATGAACATATTCAGCTTAGTGTTTGCTGGTGGCCCCCACAGGACGTCATTTGGAGTCTCGATGTTTCGTGATGCAATTCCTTGTTTCTTATTTCCGAACACCCCAGGGTAATGGGTTAGCTCTGCACCGACGATGGTCCTGTAAGGCTGCAGCAGGCCTGGGATGTGCTGCACGTGGGTGCTCACCTGCCCTGCAGGGCCAAGAGCTGGGGCTCTCTGTGCCCTCTGCCCATGCCGCATTCTCAGGACCACTGCTGGTTGCCCCCACTCACAGATATAGCAGGGAAAATATCTGAGAGATGCTCAGGCAAAAGGATTTCTTAATTTTCCTTCCACAAAACCTGCCTGTACTTAACTTTCAGACCTCTGGGAAACGCTTGCATCTTTAATAGGTTCCTGCTAGCATGCCACATCCAGGAGAAGGAAATGAATGCATCCCCTGCACGAGGTAAGTACATAAACTGTCACAAAATATTAACACAGATATGAAGCTATTAGAATGAGCCTCACTGCCAAAACAACAGACCTTAAACACAGGTAACCGAGATAACTAAACTAAAAGGACACGTTAAAGCCATATCCCTTTAAAAAATTAAACAAATCAGTTTTATAGTGGTAGGCACTTCAGAAAGCTTATGTTTGAAAGTCTAAGGGCAAGTCAATAAGGCATGGCTAACTGGAGAACAAATTGACATTCATAAGCTGGCATTTAACACAACGATGGTAAACAGGGTAATAGACAGTTAATGCAGTGGACAAGGGTGGCGAACAGCAGCAATCCAGGTCGAATAATGGAAAAGGACCAATTGAGCAAATTCGAAGCGCAAACATTCTGATTTCAGCCCGCTTAGCAGGGATCACTGACAAGCTCACAGCCCTAATAGGCTTATTTGGGTTGTTGTCTTTAAAGAAAGAGTGTGTCAACCACAAAAAGAAAAGAAATCTACATAATGGCAAATGAATCCGGGTTACTAAGTGCACACAGTGATAACGTTCAGGTGGGTAAATACTAATGGCTGCTTAGCACTGACAGACATCTGAAATAACAGCAAGCAATCAGCATATTGGCCAGGGCATTACTTAATGGTGCATTATCTTAATAAAAAAATTACAAGGAGTCAAAAACCAAAGGAGTGACTGGAGTTTAGTTCTCCCTTATGCAGTCCTCTTGCTCTTAAAGGGCGTGCTGCTTTCTATGGTATGGAGACAAAGAGTACATTTAGGAGGACTTATGAGACCTCTTTCTCATTCAGAGACAGACATTAACACTGATAGGGCCCACCAGGATTCTGCAGTTTAATATTTTTACCAAACATGTGTCTTAAACTCTCCCAATGCTTGCTGAATACTTCATTCCTTCCAGATGAATCAATACACATCTCAGCAATGCACTCACACTGATGGAAAAGCCCACGGTCTCACCAAGGTCCTTAAGTTTTTGCAGCACGGCTGTTACATAGACTAAAATGGGACAATCTGGTCTTGCTGAATTTTTTACAGACTTCTCTTTAAAGCTGACTGGAGGATGTGTGAATATTGAAGGGACAAAGCAGAGAAGTGGGATTTTCCTGCCTTTCACCTATCCAGTGGCACAGCTGTAGGTCTGGGAAGGAAGAAGCCAGGAGGATAGTGTGTACAAGGTATGGAGAGCTTAGAGACCTGGAGTTTTTGATCTCTCAAGAGCAGAATCATCTGTACCGAAACTCCCTGGAACTTGCTTGGAAAGTCACAGACAGATTTCAGAAACGTAGGTTAATTTTTTCATTAAAATTGCAGTCAAGTTTGACATTCAAGAATACTTGACCAGCTTTGGGATTTTGTGCTTTCTTTCCCACAGTCATACAAGGGTCTCTTCATCTATTTATTTACAGCACGTTCCATACTGACTGCATGCCTATTAAATATCTTTCTTTCCAGCATTATTCAGATGGCAGCTAGGCCTTTTGTTCCCCAGAGAGGTGCTAGGATGCATCTAAGGCCTCCAAAGAGCCCATCCCAGCTGGAAGAACCAAGAACAGACCCGCTGCCCCAGGCAGGATGTGCGTGATTTTTATCGTCTAACATCTAATATCGGGTTACACCTTAGCCAGACTTCCTTATCCTATGCCCTTAAGTTAAGCAACCACCACTGCAATGGTTAATACTAACAATTTACATGGCGTCTCAGGCATTTTGTCTAAAATTAATGAAGTCCAGCCATTACCAATTAGCATCATGCTCTTTACTCCACTCCTCTGAAATCGATTAGTGTTACCCCAGTGCTTAAAGGCTTCCCCTCGCTGCGAACAAGTCAGTTTGCCATCCTATAGTTTGGATCAAAAAGAGTAATGCTTGCTCTACTTCAGATTTCCTTCTGGGTTTACTGTGTGTGTGCGCCAAGAGGATGACTTTATAGGTGGTTGGTAATGATCCCCATATGCCACACGGCAAGGCCAAGATCTCTGCTTCAACTCCCTTCCATCCATCAGCTCCTCTCAACGCCCTTGGCCAACAGACTCTGAGAGCACTCAAGGAGTGATTTCTTTTGTTAAGACTCCCTGGTTTGGGTTTCATTCATTGATTTAGAGCTGCCAATGTAGGGCTGCACATGACCTTCTGCAGACAGTTACCTGCTGCTACCTTGTCCCACAGAGACATCTTTTGGAGCCTTTCTTGATTAACACGTTTCCTCTCAATTCTGAATTCTGGACCTAGAATTCAAGGTGTCTATAACAGATAATGAGAAACTCTGCTGCTAAATGTGAGCCATTTTGGATGTCCTTATGTTTCAGATATGTTAAGTCTGTTTTTGAATAATATCACTGCTTTTAATTACTTTATCAGCTTTGGTGGAGGTTTTTGTTGTTGCTGTTGTTTTTTGTTGGTGTTTTTTTTTTTTTTTTTCCATAGCAATAATCAATTCTGGTTCAGGTAGAAGTAAGAGGTATAGAACTAAAAGGCGGTGTTCCTTAAAACAGAGAAGCTTCCTTGTCATCCTCCCTGCTACAGATTTTATAAAGCCCTTGCCCCAAAGCCTCTGCTTTTCAAAAACTTGGATCTCATCCAATCCCAATTTAGCCCTTGAAGACTCTTAAATACTCCAAAAGGATGCTTTCTGTTGCAGAAATATTTTTATGTTCAGGCAGTACTCAGAATAGATCTGGGAAGATTTTTGGATGTCTATATTAAGGGTGAGTAAACCAGAATGGATATGAGCAGCAGCAGCTTTTTGTAGGGGAACAGGCAGCTTTTTTTTCCCCCAAACAATTCATAGCCATGCCTGGGATAGGTGATAAGCAGTGTGGAAGTTGCAACACTAACAAAAAAAAAAAGTTTTATGCAGAACAGGAGACTGTTAGATGCATTTCCTCCACATGTACACGTGAAAGAGCGTGTGTAGGGGAGAACACTCCACTGCAGCACGCTTTCTAACAGACTGTTGTATATTAATGATAACCTCATTTGTTTGTGCTGGTATACAATATGCTTGTAAGGCTAATATTGATAGTTGCCTGAGTCTCTTAAAGCCTGCAAATTAACTAACTACACTCATCTAAATTATGGAGACACCGCTGTGGAGGATACTTTCTCTAAAACATTGACTCATGTAATTGATGACAATAGTTTCCTTTTTAACTGGTTCCTGCTAGATACAGTGGGGGGCAGCATGAATTGCATATCCTCTATTGCTAAGTGACAGCTAAGATTAAGCAGATGCTTACTAGGGTATTATCCCTTATGCAAACAAATGATAATTTCCATCATAAGCGACCTGACTCATAAGGAATTATGGGCTGTGTCGTTTACTCTGAATTTCTTCCCCACCAGACAGGACACCCAGGGACTCTCACTTATGCCTGTACAGCTCAAGAACGACCTTGCTGGAGTCAAGGAGATTGTGCATGGATAAGAGGGGAAAATTGTGTGGTCCTGGCATGGGAGAAGCTGAGGATCTGCATCTAGAATATCTCACTGGAAAGTCACAAAGCCTCGTGAAAGGATGGCAGTGATCTCATGGCTTTTGCATGCTGAATATGCAATTCTTTGTCTGCTAAGAGGAGACAAACTGGCCTGGAATAAGGGCATAAAGGACTTGACAGGAGTTGTGACAAGCATAAACCTGCATCTCTGAAGACCACAGTCCTACTCTTCCCACACTACAGCCTTCTTGGACATAACTTGGCGAATTCCTCACTGAGTTCATCACATGCATTAAAGCATCACTTTCCCATCAGCTGCACGCTGTAATTCACAGCAGATTTCCCATCCATTTGTTTTCACCACTACAGTCCCTACTGAAATAATCTGAGGATCCAGGCCTCGGTTCTAGGCAGTAAAGTGGAGCTAACAGCACTCCTCACAGCACCCGTCCATCCAACAGCTTGCAATAGGTGTCAGTGCTGGTAGCATCATGGCATGCTGATGTGCCATTCATTGGATTGCAGTGAACATTAGCCAGAAAGATGAAAGGTCCCAGTGTGGTAGTGGGACCTGGGAGAACTTTGGCATGTTAGTGTCTCCAGAGGCACCTAAGAGAACTACCTAAATAAGTTTGGAAAGTTTTCAGGAGCTGGACCAACACAGGCCATGTGGGAGCCCTCAGAATGATCAGTCTCGTTAAAAACTGATATTAGAAACATTTGAGGAGACAAAGAGCAGAACATCCATTAAGCTGCTGTTTACGCAGAGTTTATAAGAGGCACTCACAACCACAGCATTTTCATTATGAACAGCAAATATTTAAAGCTGCATAAAATACCCAGATCAGAGAGAACAGTTACAGGCTTAGTATGTGGACGAGTTCATCTCTGAGGTGTAATAAATGGGTAGGAATAAACTTAAATTGAGGATAGATCTGGTTAAATGATTTTAAGTTGCAGATTCCTCATTTGCTGCATGTTTGTAGAACGTCAGGAGGCGATTCCTGTTTTCCCCTTCCAAGTCCCGTTTCCAAGGACCCTGCCGCAGCCACCCTCCCCTCGAGCCTGGGTGAAGCCAGGTCAGGGTGCTCCCAAGGGGCAGCACAAGGGACGCCTGGTGGCTCCTGACCTGTGGGCATCCACACCACATAAAGACACACACCTGGAATGAGAGCTACTTCCATGAGAATTGGCTCCTGAGAAAGAGCAGGTGAATTTTGGAGAGTGGCACTGAATTTCTAAGAGGCTTTCCTCCCATCCAAAACCTAAGTAGTAAACTATTTTTCAGCGGCCATCCTCAGCCATGCCAACAGAACACAGGCCATCGCAGTGATGGAGCCAACGCTGCCTTTCACATGTCCTCCTATTTTAAAACAGCCAAAAAAAGATTCGGTAGCACAGAAGTTGATGTCCCATTAAAAACCTCCTGCTGATGATTTAGAGTCATTTAAGAAAAAAGCGCTGCACAACACGAAGCAAAATGTCTAAGGCTCTCCAAGGTAAGAAAGCTGAGAACATGACACTGAACGTACATTTTGTGATTAGCGTTTCCTGTTCATTTCATTGCAGTGGCTTGAAATCAGCTGCCCAGGTGTGCTCCCTCTTGTGCTGAGAGGCTGGGTGCCTCATCACTGTTTCTTTAGGCATCATCTCTTTAGAAGCACATCTTCCACGTGCTCCTGCTCACAAGGGCATGGAAATGTGAACAGCTGTGCTGGATTGCACGAGGTTTTCTTCTTTCTTCCATTTGTTTTGACTTTTTTTTTTTCCTCTTGTGGTTTTCCTATTTAGAAAGCGCTTCAGCTCAAAGGGTGGTGAACAAACACAAAGCGCCTGCTGCAGGATCCCCATCTCTCCGAAGGGAATTCCCTCTTGCTGCTTGGAACAAAACCAAAGGCAGAAACAGAAGAGATGCAGAAGCTGATCTCACTTCTCCGTGCTCAAGCCAACTCCTTGTCAGCATCCCAGGCTGGGAACAAAGTCAGAGCCTCGCCAGCGCGACCTGGGGGCTCCTTCCCACAGAGGGAAGGACCGACCCCACTGAGCTCTGAGGGCCTCCTGGATCAACCCCCGGCCCATTACACCACACGAGGAGCACCCACATTCTGCTCAAAAATTGAAGTGAATTCTCTGCAGATCATCGCTTCCATTGCTGTGAGCGACACCAGGCTGAGGGTGCTGCTCGTTCCCAAATTCGGCATTTGGTCCAAATCTAAATTTAGGCCTTCTGGCCCCGCTGCCCGCCCCGTGTCCCCACACTGGAACCCCAGCAGCACCAGCCGCGACAAAAGGCCTGCTCCCCGAACCATTTCCAATTTAGAAAGGCCCCAGCCAGGCTCCCGTCCTGGGGCAGACACACTTTAGGCACTAACGAGTTTCTGAGGACAGACGCAGCACAACAGCATCGCGCTTAACGAGAGGCCGCGCGCTCGGGGGGCAAGAGGCACAACGGCAACTGTGAGGAAAGGAGCAGGGATATAAAAGACACTGGGACATAAACGATCCTGGGGTTTATTTTAGCCGGAGTTAATGCAAGGACTGCATAGGGGCAGTTCATTGTTCTGTTTTCATAAAGTCATTTAAGTAGCAAATGGCCCCTGAAACTGATACTATGGTTTGAGTCATGTTGGAAGACATATTGAATTAATGATGCAGGTGTGGGTTGTTGTTCCAAAAAACTTTTTTATAGCAACAGTGGGAGAGGAGAAGGGAGGGGGGGAAGTTAAATGAAAAGATTTGGTCTATGTTATGTTTTTCTAATATTTGAATTTTAGCTAAGATTACTCTTTCTCCTCTCTTTAATATATTGTTTTAAATAAAAAATGCTAATAAATCTTGAGAGAAATATGTCATAGTGGAGTTTAAAAACTGTAGTGCAATATATAACAGTTCATAAAATATTCTATTCAAATAGCCAAAATTGTAGTGCATTTGGACCAGAAGTAGTTAACTGCAGGAACAGCATTTTATTAGCTACTAAAATTAAGAAAGAGTACTGCTGTTTCACAGCCAGATAATTAAGTACCGTTTTCTCTTTTTTAATACTATAAAATTAAACTTCCTGTTTAAATGGCCTGGTGGGGACTGTAGGCAAAGGGTCCTCTGATGAGCCCTCCGGGCAAATCCAGAAACACAACATAGCACTTATTCACACAAGACTTTAACAGGGTGGAAAACACTGTGATTGAGTAAAAAAAAATGCTGCAGTAAGCGAAAAATTGCAGGTAATAAATCAGAGATCCATTTTTTCACATCATTTTGGCTAATCCATTAAATCTCAGTGCAAAGGAATCTATCAGAAACAGAAGCCACTGCCTTCAGTTCTACATCTCCAAACGTTATTAAAACCGTGCAAGCACCAAAAGAGCCCAATTAAGCCCAGCACACCGATGAGATGTTCCAGTCACCCCTGGCCCACCAGCTTCTCCTGGCTTCTCTTTTGTCAGGGACAGTTTTGCTAAGTCCATCCTTTAGAAGGGATTATACTTCAGTAGGGTGAATTTTTTCTCCATGTTGCTTCGCAATCTGTTTTTTCACTTGATCTCTCACTGTCTACCCAAAATAAATTGCTAGTAGCAAAATAATGCCTAGGTTATCAACCTATAGTAGGTGCACTTTTCTACCCATCAATCTTACCCTGTTATGAACCTGTATGCTGTGAAAGAAAGTGACTCCTGTTTTGACTGGGAAGCACAAATACCGTAAAGAGAATTAACCCAACTTTGCAAATATGAACATGAATTCTGACAGTCTATAATTAAATGGTGAAGTTGCACTATGTAGCACCCTATTAAATGAAATATTGCTGCACAAAGCAGGCAAGAGTCTCACCATTAACTACCCAGCCCCTGTTTTTGTATATTATAGGCTTGGTTTTATTGGTTCACTTCGAATGTGGAAAACGCACAACCTGCAGATGCTGCAGTGTGCATTCCTGCTGGCAAACAACCAGCAGCATCTCCCACCCGGCTCAGCAGGAGCAGAGCCCTTCGGTGCCTGGAGGACCAGGTCTCAGCAGACAAGAGCTGCTCACCTCGCTGTTGATGCACAACAGAAGAGCCAACCTGCTCCAATTCACCACCCAGCTGCAGTTTACTTTCCATTAGAAGCTGGAGAGGTTAAAATCACCCACGAAGGCTTACTAATAAAACATTGTCTTCAGTTTTTACCAACTGTACAAGCACAGTTGCTGTTGGTCTGCTCAAATGTTTTATGTTTTGTCCAAAACCACATACTAATAAAACGCTTCCATACACCACTAAATTACCAAGAGAAAGAATAATGTTATGGTTAAGGCACTTTATTAGGTCTGGGGAGATCCAAGACCATTCCTTGTGTTGCAGATGATGTCCTTTGGACCCTGTGCAAACCACTTAGCAGGAATGCATCCCCACCACGTGTTAGCATCCAGAAGAATAGGTGCCTGGCTTAAACAAGACACGTAAATTCCTCCCCAGCCTATGGGAAGATAGGGGCATTATTTCAAGATGGGATGATTCACCTCATCTTAAAAATAGCATTTAATGTTTGGAGTTGATCAATATGTGCCCAATATATGCATACTGCTGCCATCTCCTCTGATCTAGAGCACACAGACAGCCTGCCCGTATGGGGCCACCTTCCACAAGCTGCCTACAACTATGAGTTTAGGTTAGTGCTGTATGAACCGCATGTTCCTCCTGAAAAACTATTGTACCACCTCACAGGAGGGGACGATGGAGGAGATGGAGCTCCAATTATAAAGAACTCCAGGATTTTAAAATTATAAAAAAAAAAAAGATGAGTGAAACCTCAAATTCCAAAATACATTAACTAACTTAAAGTCAGGATTGACTGAAATATTTGATTACGTTAAGACACTACTTCACCTTCAAATGTCTAACAATATACGCCCATACTGTCCTACAGAAAATACATCAATATTAGATTTTCAGTCATTTATTCTATCGTTACGCTTGATCATAGCATGAAGATGTACTGCTTTATTCTGCTACAGCTTTTGTTTACATTTTTCTTCTAAAACAAAAATTCAGGAAAATTTCCCCCAGTTGTATGAAGTGTTTTGATGTAGCCTGGTTCTGGCACCATTTCTATCTAGCACGAGCTATGCATCTGAGAACAGTGTGGGATTTGCCTTGCTTGGTTTTCATCATCGATTGCAAGCTACCTCTGGTGCCCAGAGAGCCCAACATCACAGGCTTCTGGAGAGCCTAAAGGGGTGGTGGGAGGTGTTTTGGGGGGAAAGGCAGTTCGCAATAATTGGGACAGGAAAAACCAGGAGAGCGCCTGTGTCAGTGTTATTTGTTATGCTACTTCGTGGCTTTCAGAAGTCTAGGTAAAACACCTGGCCAAGCACCACATAATCCCCTCATGAGATCTAACATGATTTTTATGTTATCTTTAGAGAAACTAGAAATGAAAACGCCACCCGTCGCTTTGTCAATTCTGCCCCCAGCGCAGCAGAACAATGGCATTTCAAACACAAATTTCTCCTGGCGGCAAGCAGCGGTTCCTACTACAAGGAATCAATTCTCAGTTTCACAAGTAAACAACGACAGACAAAAGAAATAATCATTTTTCCAGTGCCCCATCCCAGAACGTGAAAAAGCCAGACTTGTGCCAGTGGTGAGGACGCGTCTCCTGCTTGTCCCACTGAGGTTTGGCTAGCCCCACGGCTTGTCATTAGGAAGGCATCTTGAGCAGTTTTCACACTTATTTTCCTGGCTTAACTGTAGGTGTGTTTTCGGCTGTTCTCAAGTGTCCCGTCAAGTGTCCAACTGTCCACGGGATACAGTAGCTGTGAAACTTTATTGAAGGCTTTGCTTGCAAAAATCCTTTTGTGCATTATGGTAACGCAACACCGCATTTTCATAACGAAATACATTTCAAACCTTAAAAGAGAAAATAAAGTCTTTTATGTTGCTATTAAGTTTAGGTAAAGCCTGGTTATCAGATTTCATCCCTCTGTTCTTCTGGGGCCACTGCATCAGATTGCTCTCCAGATAAGCCACTGAAGCTGCGGGATCTGCTTCATGCATCCTGTGCTCAGCACCGCACGAGCTCTCCGGGAGAGACTAAACACTCGAACTACACCGCAGTGAAGAAGTGCTTTGCATTATAGCAATAATAAACTACTTCTAGAAGGAAAATCACACTATGTAATGTTTAGTCTCATTTAATCTAATATTGGTTGCTAATGGGCTCTGATCTTGCTTGTATATGTAAGGAATTCATTCCAACCAGTCAAGTGTTGAGATTAGCTTTTGCATTTCATTTGGAGCGCTCAGCACTTGATACCTGAGTAGGTCAATACAAGCTGCTTTAAAAAGAAAATATCAAGATCTGAAGGAGTTATAAACTAATACTCTAATAACTTGTTCTATTCATTTCCTATTAGCTTTGAAAATGATAGCAAGCATATAAAAAGATGGACAAGACCATGCAATATAGGGGGTAAATCTTTAGAAACAGAGGCATGTTTAAGTTCTCCTGGAATATTTTTTTCCCAGGAAGCATCAGAACACAGCAAAAGTATTAAGCCTACATTAGAAAGGTATGTGACAGGAACAAGGTAACAGAATACCTTTCAGACTTTGTTTTGCTGAACTGCAACAAGACAAAAATGCAGCTTTAGGGAAAAATAAATTTAGGTTTCCTGTTTGGGTGAAAATAAACACAATGACTGTTATCTAAGGGAGCATCCTACCATTATAGGCAATAATGGTGTCAGTGAATAAGACTGTCTCAGATTTTATTCTTCTACAGTTTCTCCATATATTCGTTTCAATCCAATAACCTTTTCTAAATTTAATTCACCTGGTTCTCAGTCATATTTAACTTTGTCAAACTGCAATTGCAGTGCTACACACACCATTGAAACCTAAATTTGGCATTATTTAAATTCATATACATAGAATTGCATGGGTCACAGGGCAATATGGATAGCACTGGAAGTACCATAGTACAAAATTATTGTAATTTCAGCAAATTATGGTAGACCCAAAATATAATAGAAGCGGGATAAAGGCATTAAAAAGGATCAGGTTCTATATCAGACTAATTTTGAATTGGATCATCTGGAACTGTGGCCAGCTGGAGTTAAGCAACGGGTTACTAGCAGAATAAAATACCTGTCCTGTGACCAGTATGTACATCACAGACATTCAGTGTCCTCTCCTCCTCCTGCCCTTTTTCATAGGTTTAGGTAAAGCTGTTTTCATAGATGTGTTCCCTGAAAACTGTGTTCCCTACCACCACGTACAGCTGGCAGAGCTCCTGGAAGCCCAGGCCCGCTTTCCCGCAGGTTTCATGTAAGTATAGGAACGGTCCAGCCAGATGTTCGGTGAGCCTGAGACAAATCACAAGCCCCCAAACCACACGTGGACATGGACAAGTTGTCTGGGCAAGTTTCAGGGTGGAATTTTAGGGTTCCTTAGCACAGTGAAAGACCTTAAAAATCTGGGCCAGTTCCCCCCCCGCCACCGAGCGCTGCTCCAGCCGCTCAGCTTTGTCTTTTACCTGCCTAGGTGAAACCTATTTTTCATCTTTTTAAAGCCCGTTTTTATTGCACAGCCCCGCTCCCGTCAGCCATGCTCTCCTCTGAGTGCCAGGCGAGCGGAGCAGTAATCTCTGCATGAGACGCCCTAATTGGCAGCAGAGCCCTGGCCCAGCCAACATCTGCAGCTGGTTTCAGTGATAATAAATCAGGGCTGTGGGGTTTCAGCGTGGCAAGCGGCCAAGGAGCTTTCCTTTCCCCATTTAGCCAAGAAGTGGGAAGACAACAGGGAGGACTGGGGCAGAGGAGAAGCGATCAGCCACGTCTCCAGCTAGCCATCAGTCTCCACTCCGACGCCCAGATTTCTGCTAAGGGGCTGAACTGCTTCCCATGGGCCGGTCCTAAAAGGATTTCAGAGCTGCCCAAGCTCTTGGTGGTTCTGTGGCCACCTAATGCTCACTGGAAACACCTCTGCAGAGTTTACAGTCCCCAGCACGGATGCTCAGACCCAAATGCTGGATTTCTCCAGTTCCCTGTAGTGTTGACAAGCTCAGTGAAGACCTTTGCTCAAAACCCAGGTGAAACAGAAACCATGGGTGTGAGGTAATCCTAATTCCGAACAGGGGAATTCAAGCTAAACATAATGAAAGGCTGGGCCTGTCTAAAACACCAAAGAAATTGACACTTAAATACTTCCGAGTCTTTTCTGCTGAACCGTGCAACACAGTTTTATACTACAGTTTAGGGCAAGTTAGGTTGCTCAGGTATCGAGCAAGTTGTAGACACAGAAGAGTGATCTGCATGTGCAAGACCTTGGCTCATCGTGCAGCAAAAGCATCCCCACCACACGGAGAGAGCTACTACCAGCTGATCAATGGTTTGAATGGAAGAGTCCCAGTATTTTGCTTTTCCCCCCTAAAGCCCTTACAATACTCCTACAAAAGCAACAGGGGCTCCTGGAGACATCCCTAGTGCCTTTCAAGAAGCCATCATCAGATGCACAGAGCAGAAACTAACAAAATTTTTTTCCCTGGCTTTACACAAGGCCTGTTCTCAGGTGTGTAAAAATAATTTACATGTATTCAAAAGCAGCAATATTATCAACTGCTGATGACAGCACTGTAAAAAAGAAAAAAAGTCCCTTAAAGAGGTGATAAAGAAAACTAACTCAGTAATATCCACATCTCGATGTTCTCTTTCCATTTTAAGACCACTCTGTTCAAAGAACAAGTGCTGAAACTGTAGACTACTTTTAAAGGTGGCTGGTGGCATATTGATTAACTCTGGAAAATTATTTCTACCCACAATTTTCATGCTGATATGTCCAGCCTAACACCTGGCTGTGAGGGCTGCCTTCACGACAAGCCTCCTGCAGCCCCAGGTATTCGGGGCATTCTGCCTTCTTCATGCACAGCTCGCCCCATCACACCTGGCTCGGCCCCGGCCCTTCCTTCAGCCCCAGCACCTTGCCACCTCACACCACCAAGTCCTGCTGTTGAAGGGCCCCTACCAAGTCCTGCCCCTAGCCCAGGCCTTGTATCCCTATTACAGGAGCTGCATTCCGCAGCAGATGTCCACCTCACCCACACAATCACAGTTATTTTTCTTCTAACACCTTCCACCGCAGCCGATTCTTACGAACTAGCTGGAATGAGCTGCTACTGATATTGGAGATCCCCTGGCTTTATAGCACTAGCATGTCAGTTAGAAGTGAGTTGTGCAATCAACATAAACCCCACCCCTGTGACACCAAAATCACCACAGAATGTTGGAGAGCGATTCAATTACAGAAGAATTCAGTCCTTTACAAAGCAGCAATGGTAATTAGCATAATTAAGAATACTTGTGCCACTTATGCAATGCCACCTTTGAGAACCGTAAACAGTCAGGTATTACACAACTGGGAAGCAGCGACTCACATTTGTAAAAGCAATAGATCTGGCAGGAAGTATTTCTTGAACTTAAACTCTAGAATCCATAGAAGGAGCTGTGCGTGATATCCTGTTTGAAGGCATTTCTAATTTAAATTAATGACCTGAAGGATATCTCAAGGCAATAATGATCTTATTGTACTAAATCCTGCAATAGCTGAAATGAATTATAAATTCCTTTAACTGATTTAGTGGTTAACGTTCTGAATCACAGCTAACCAATGCAATGCTTTCCGAGTTCCAGCATCAGATTAGATGAAACTATATAGGCTGTCTTCCACCTCCTTGGCTGGTTTGGAACAGGCAGTGAAAAATGTTCTCTTTCTGAGTCAGTGGAAAGCAGAGCAGCCCTGGAGGTGATAAGCCTCGCCTTCTGGGAAAGTAACCACATTTCATCCGGGCACCTCATTTCCAGCACTCAGCTCAGAGACGCTCGAGTGTCCGAGCAGCAGAAGAGCCGGCTTGCAAACACCAAGGTGAGCTCAGCAACAGGAAGAGAACTGCTCCACCTAAAGACAACTCGAGGTTTGTCACTGACGTTTTATAAAGTGCGATTTGACCAAACATGAAACTCCTGAAAATTTACATCACACACACCATATCGTTTGCTCATGGTAAGGTTCGTTCTTACTCTGGTAGCGATTTGCACATTTGTAAGTCCGTATGCCATACATACGCAGCACGCAGTCAAAAACAAGGTGGATAAAATTTCCCTTTAAAAAGACATCTAACCAAATTGCCCCCGTAAAAAAGTGCTTTCAGCAGCTGAGAAAAGTAGCCCGTTATTGTATCTGAGGGCCAAGCTGCACATGAAGCAACTGCTCAGGACTTGCATTTCATACTTTTTTTTTCATAGAAAGTCTGATGACTATATAGGTATTCCTCACTGTATAATCTTAGGGATTTCTGTATAGATCAGAACACCCTATTTTATATTTAATTTGAATTTCCTTATTCTTTTAAAGATGCAGTAAACAAAGCGTTTATTCCAAACATGGCTCTAGTTTAAATTCTAGAGCTATTGCTAGTATTAGACTTCATATTCTGTTATGAACTTAAAGGACAAACCCAGCTGTAAAATGATTTACTAAACTTATTAGCAAATCCGCAACCCATTTCCAAGTGAAATCTCAACAGGTTTATTGTTGTGATGCCTGACCAGGAGGAAGTCAGTGTTTTCAACTCTGTTTCCTTTTGAGCTGAGCAGATTTGTTTGAACCCCTAATTCAAAACACAGCCTTAACTTTCCCAGCCCACATGGAGAAAAAACACTGGTGCGAGTGGAAATAAATCACCAGTGCTTAATAATTAATTATTAACGAGAACCTTGCAGAAGTGAAACTACTGAGCTGCATTTATCTCTGACCAGTCTTCCTTATGAGAAGTCCCGGCAGCGAGGAATGACCTCTGCACACCTCCACGTCCCAAAGCCAGCAGCAAGCACGGGACACAGTTGCTCCAATTGTCATTGCTCTTTTTGCCATTTTCTCGTTTGTGCCTAATAGCAAACTCAAACATGGAATAAAGTCAATACTTAGAGACACTGGGACGCAATGCAGAAACCACACGACACAAAAAACTTCCCATCTCACAAGTGGCTAATTTATTTCCCTTGTTCCTCTCCTTCCCCACTGCACGCTTTATTATTTTAAAGCCCTTTTCTCAGGCACAAACTTTGCCTCCCATTATTTCTAGCTTGCACCCAGTGTTGAAAGCTTAAAAAAAATGATAAATTAAATGAGAAGGAAATGTTTAAGGGTTCCTATTCATAACAAAAATACTTAAGGCAGCTTGGGCCATGAATCTTCCACAAGCAAGTTGAGATACACATAAAGAGCCTGATTCAGAAAAGAAGTGTGGAGGACTTTCATGGATGCCTGCTGTTCGGTGGATTTATGGGGGTAGAAGCTGGTATGTGGGCAGAGTCCAGGCAAGTAATTAGTTCCTTGCAGAACTCAAATATGGAGTTAGGTTTTTCCAATTGTTCAAAGGCTTTTTACCCAAGCGGCAGGTCAGCAATAAGCCGCTCTGCTGTCACGTTGTCCAGTGTCTGCTTGTGCCGTGGCAGAACGCTGCACTGAACTGGTTGCCCCTCGTGTGTGAAGATTAATGAGAGATCGAGCCCTGGTTTTTAGTCAGTGGAGACACGTGCATCTAATTAAAGGATTCAGAAATCTGGCAGAAAAGTCTCATGGTGTTTTTCAAAGCCACCCAAAGTTTTTGTTTGGTTTAATTTTCCAGTTATGCCCAGTTAATAGGGATTAGCTTACAAACCTCATTTACCTTTTTCTATGTCAACTTTTAGTTAACGTAGTGGGGAAACCGCTAGATCCATAAATCCTATGGACTTAAATCATGTGTTTACCCACGGAAGAGGAATAGGCCTGGACTATGGCAGAGAGGTGCCCCTGTCATCATGTCTCGCTGACACAGAGGACCACCTTTTGGGTTACGTCCCCATCATCTGTCCTTTCGGCTCTGATGATTTTCAACAAATGTCAGCTCCTGCCAACAAACCAAGGTTCTGGGCTTTTTTATAGCCCTGGAACCCACAAACTGAACCAGGACCACCCATTTCACATAAACAAACAAAAACAAGCCGAACTTCTGCGAGGACTGGCCCAAGACAGACAGAAAGGCTTAGACTCCTTTTTGCGGGCTGGGGAAGATCTAGCAGCTTCTTTCTACAGAAACGTCTTGCTCATAGCAGGAAAGATAAGACATTTCAGGGATTTCCACCCTAACAAGCAGCAACAATAGTCATTTTCACATTTAAAAGGAATTTTGCAAGCAGTTTTCCCACAGTTCCACCTCTAGACCCCCCCGCTCCTTAGACACACGCAGGCTAGCTCAGACTCGACTCCCATTTTTGTTTGGGCATTTCCTTGCAGAGTAAGATAAAATACATCGTTGTATTGTTGTGAGTAGCTTACTCTGAATTGCTGCCAAGTCAGCCTGAGAAGTTACACTTCTGCTCAGAGCGAGAGCTCGTGCACGACAGCCTGGGTGTGCTGGAGAAGCAGCCCTGGAAGTAAACTAAGTACATGTTAATCAGCCTGTGTCTGGACTGCTGCTGGTGGGGAATAAAACAATCTCTAACCCACATAAAATGGTGAAACATTCATCCTTAATCTGAACCACCTCTACATTCAGCTGTGCTGAGCACTGAGACCTTCACGTATAATATCTCCTAACATCCAAATTTGCCTGGACTTTCAATTATCCAGACAATAATGAAAACATGTTGGTGAGGCAAGCATCAGGTTACAATCACAAATTCTTACTTCAATAACGGCCATAAAACAGAGACCCAAAGCATGTTTTTTGCTTTTTTTCCAAACATTAGCAACTCATCTGATACTTAGTCCAAGGATCCAGTTTCCTGCAAGCTGATGACATGTGAGACCACAACCCTGAGGCTGATATTAAATTATACATATATACATATATAAATATACAGAAAGAAAACCTGTGAAATTACAGACACAGATGTGTTATTGGTGTCATAATTTTTTTCCATTAAACACCATATTAGGTTTATCCCCTTTCTATACTTGAAAATCTTCACATATAAAAGATGAATAGCAACTTCTCAAGGGGATCCTTGTGGTTTAACCTTGTTACAGGAGGTCAAATGCAACATACAAACTATATTGGTACAAAGATGACTGTAAAATGGAATTAGCCTTTCGCTCTCCGTTCAAATGGAAAGGAAGCAAACTTTCACATGTCTGAATCGCTCCTGCTGCAGACCCCCAGACGGGACTCGTGCACATGGGTCTCAGAGTAGACTGAAGAACACATTTTGTAGAGAAAGAGCTATCAACACAAGGCCCAGATCCTGGCTGCCATGGTATTATGCTTCTGAAATGCTGAATCATACTCATGTAAGTCTGAAGCATTCCAGGCTTCCCCACCTCAAAGAACCCACTTCTCCTCTCGCACACGGGGCACTGACCTGCTCAGCTAACGGCGGCACAAGGCTCCAGTGACCATACTGCTGTCTTCTGTCAGGCAGGAAGAGAAGACTTCTACCATTAAGAGGAAAACAAAAAAAAAAAAAAACACATAAGAAACAGAGTTGGTGAGAAGCAGCATCAGGAAAAGGACTCATTTCCCACTATGAGAACTTGCTCATCTTCGAGCTCTGTTCTTGGAGCAGCTGGGTTGGGCCTGGGATGAGGAGCAACCACCACTACCCTGCTGAAATAAGGGCACAGAAACCCTAACATCGATTTGTGAGAGAGACAAGAAGCGCACTAAATCCTGACACGCCATTTATAACACTTCTCATGGGACTCTTACACGCAGCCTAGAAGGGCACATCCGCAGGCTCCCTGCCTTCCTACAGGCTCTTCAGAGCCCCCACACCACCACAGCTCCCACCTTCCCATGGCCACCAGTGCAAAGGCCAGAGCCTTGCAGTGCAAAGGCACCACGAGGCTTCCCAGCCCCAGCTCGGGCACCCTCCCCACACAAGCCACCACCCACAGCAGCATTTCTGTACCCAAAGCCCCTCTCACTGCAGGGCCAGGCAGCTGAGAGACCAGAAAACCCTTCAGGTTCTTTTGGAAAGGCCTGAACATACCAGAGAGCATCCAGGAGCATGCAGCCTCCATGGCGTGAAGAGCTTTAGGTGGTGGGAGGGCCAGCTGCAGCCTGCTACAGGGGAGCCCCCATCAGCACACACCTGCAGCTCACCTGGGCCTGCCCCCTGGCTGATCAGCGGGGGCCGTGCTCCTCCTCTGCTCCCTTGGACTACAAATTTCTACCTTGGCTCTTTTAAAACAATGTTGGGAACACTGTAAGCCGGGAGGAAGCACTGTTACATAATTGAGGATATTACCGATTCTCTAAAAACCTGGAAGTCCTTACCCAAGGACACTGCAGGAATTAACGCTGCAGCTTTAAGGCTGAGAGCCCGTGCCCCGGGCCTTGATCAGGTTTTCCTGGTAGTTTGCTGGCTGCTGTGGGACGGTGCAAGCACAGAGCACATCCTGCATCTTCTCACAAGCAACTGAGCACAGAAAGCAGCTCCCACCACAACAGTCCGTACCTCCAGACAGCTATGATAGAGATCCCATCAAGTGGCATCCAAAGAGAAATGCCAAATGATTATTTTCTAATAATGCCCCCAGTAGTACACCCATTGGGACTCCATAAGGAAAAACTTCCTTCTCCTCCAGATGCTCAGCAGGCAAGACATCTGCAGGCCTTATGAATTTTACTGTCTTCTGAACAGAAACACAAAGCGTAGGAACTTCCAAAGGAAGACACCAGCAGCAACACAATAAAGATCTTCATTATTTTTCCCTGACATTTTCATGACAGAGTCCATGTAGAACATAATAAAAACATAAGGCATGTTTACTGGATGTTTTATAGTTCAATAAAACATAAATAAACAGCTTTTTAGATCAAAGCTACATAAATAAGGAAGCACTGTGTCTTCTGAGACCAAACTAATATATCACATAATCTGAAGTTGAAAGAAGCATTCCTGGCACTCCCGTTGGACTCAGGAGTCCCACCTAACAGGCAGAGTGCCTAACTCACATCTGACTTCTTGTTTTACATGTGTTTTTACAAATAAGTACAAGTGAGGTGTGTGGCGGGGGGGGGGGGCACAGTACAACCATCTGTTTGTGAAGCCTTTTGTGATGAGATTTTTAGATTCTATGCATGAATTAATAAAAAAAAGGAGCAAACAGTAGCATTTCCAAGGGAGCTTAGGGCTGGTTTTCTGCATCTACGGTACTACTGCCGGGGCACTGTGTTCTTCCCAAGTGGTCAGCATTCGTCCAAGGGCTCCAGCTTTCCTTAAATTTAGTGGAAAGACTGCTGTTGATCTCAGTCAGCTTTGGATCTAGTCCTGGCCCTTCTGAGCAGTGTGACTCACTCCAAACACCACGTTTACAGAAAGGAGGAGTTCTCTCCCAGCTTGTGGGCATGTGTCTTCCTCCTCACACTCTTCCTTTTCCTTCTGGGAGGTGCAAACCTGAGCCTACAAGCCAAAGAATGAGCGGACTCCCAAGGTCGTCTTCCTGGCATTCCTCACCTTGGTCTTGTTTCATACACGTGAATATTTGCAGCGCTGTGACAGCATGTGATGCCATCAGCCTCCCAAAATTCATGTGCAGACCAATGTCTGGCTTAGTCATCTACAAATCCAAGGCCTAATGTAGCTTGGTCACCGTCCCAATACACCTTCTCTGTGTCAGTTCAAAAGAACAGCACACAATGTCAGATGTGGACTTTTTATTAGGGCCATACTTCAGCTCGCGCCAGAATAAACTCAGTGCATACCTGCACACATATTCCAGGATCTTGTGTGGTTTGCTTTTTCATTCCTGCCAGAAACTGTGTGGACTGTGAGTTTTAAGCATTATTGACGATCATACCTCAGCCTGTTTCCTGGTCTGCATTTATGTTGTGTTCTTTGCGTGGCTATAGGCTTTTCCAGTTATTTTGGTCCCGCATCTCCTAATATGGGGCAGTGGGAACTGAAAATACCCCGCAGAGTTCATCTTGGTATGCATCTATTGATCCAATGCCAGGCTGCTGCTGGCCACTCCTAAAAATAGTCGTACAGCCATCGCAGCTAGGGAACCCGTTAAGGAGGACACAACCAGAGAACAGCCTCCCACGGGGGCATCCACACAAGGGTGGGCTCACGCAGCCATGAAGCAGACATGTGGGGTGCTGGCTGCAGGGGTGCTGAGGTGTCCCACGTGTAACTGAGCTGAAAACATTGCTCAGGGATCTCACCTGGGCTTGCGGTGCCAGGCCAGTGCTCACACAGCCCACAGAGAGACGAGTCTGCTGCCACAGAGGATCCTCAGCTATCCAAACGCCTCCATGGCCATGCTGTCAGCCTCACCGTGGTCCAGGCTCTGCTGCAGCCTCCAGGATTCCCAGGTCACGCTCACTCAAGTGTACAAATGGAAACAGCATTTTCCTGCCTGCCTTTGTGGTGACTGTGCCCAGCACCTGAAGGCCAGGCTGTGCTTTTTCTGCCTCACACATCATCACCCTCCGCCTGAATTAACCGGCAAGCCTGGTGATGATGCGTGAGGCCAAACAGAATCCAGCCCGAGCTGCCAGGGATGCCTTGGCTCTGCAGCGCTGACAGGGCTGGAAAAAAACTACAGGCAGATCTTACAAAGTTGGATCCTGCATCACTCAACTGAGCCTGAGCCGCAGGAGTGGGCTCCAGCGATGCACAGACGTTGGCGGGGATGAATTGTGGCTGCACCCCAAAACTGCTGGCCGGGGGCAAGGGCTGGGCTTTGTGGCGGTGCCCTCGGTGACAGGGGAACAGGGGGCTTCCTCATCTGCCCATAGCCCTGTCCTTCAGCCCCTTCCCACAGTAGCACCAAGGCTTGGAGCAGGACATGCAGGAGGAGCCATCCTGCTCTTTGTAGTTTGCTTGGCCTCAGCCCTACCTTGCCGAGCACCATGAGCCCTGTGCCAGGATGGTGCGCACATCCACACGGCAGGCAGCGCTCCCAGAGCACACATGGCCTCTCTGAGCAAAGGAAGGCCACGAAGCGAGGAGCATGGGATGCTCACACCCTCGCCTTCTGCACCGGCTGGGCACAACTCCTGCACGGTGCCTGCGTCGCTGCGGGCAGCCCAGGTTGTCCCCGTGCGCACGCTGGGGTGGGTAACTTTATCCCAAATGTGCTTGTCTAAAAATATCTCACTTCTGTGTTTTTTGACCATATGCCCAGGATCATGAAAATTTTTCCGTAGGAAAAAAAAAAATGCTCAAAAAAAACCCCTTAAACCCATAACATCTTGGAATGATTTGACCACTTTCTTCTTAGGACATTCTCTCCTTTTTATAACATGATGGGGTTTCTCCTGAATTTAAAACATCAATTTGGCCTAACATGAGGGGAGTGTTCATTCTTCCAGACCATAAAGATCTGAGACTATAAACTGTTGTTTCTTAAATGCTTCACGGCAAAAGGCATTCAAAGCATAACATTAACACAAAGTTTCTCTGTAAAACAATCTGGGAAGTGTAATCTCTGTAAGAGGTTTTTTATGCACCATGGCTAATTGTTCCTGACAGTATGATTTCACATCAGGCACTTTTTGTAAATTCAACACCATTCAGACTTTATAGCAGGTAATATTCCTTACAACTGCTAAAACCTTGACCACGTCTAAATTACTGTTGCAGAATAACGTTAGTTTTTGTTTTGTTAACTACAAAACACTGCGACCAAGTTCTCCCCTGTCTCGCAGCTGGACTGCTGCAGACACCCTTCTGAAATGCTTCCCTAGCAGAAGTCCACCCTGAGCCAGGAGCAGCTTTTTACAGGTTTTGTGCTCATCGGAGAGCAAAGGGTGCTGCAGTGGGCCAGCGCCTCCTCCTCGTCCTGCTGTGGCTAGACACCAGTGATCCCCAATGGCTTGTGGTCATCTTTGTGAAAGAGACTGCCGACATTTCCATCCTTTGAGGTTGAACACGACTGCCGAAAAGCCAAATTCTAAAAGCGTTTCAAATGGCCGTGTTTGCAATGTCATGAATGTGTGGGGTCCAATTTGGGATTACTTCACGCTGGCACTAGGCTGAGGGCTTCGATGTGAATCAGACCAGGTTTCTTACCAGTGGTCACCACTGGGCTCTTGTCCTACAACCAAAACTGGTGTTTTACAAGAGAACCTGGAACGTGGAGCAGATCGCTGAGAACATGTGCACAGACTGATGAGGTTCCACAGAGCTTTGCCCAGGCCCAGACTGTGCTGAGAGCATCGCATGGTTCAGCCTCTTGCCCCAGACGTAACTCCTACCCACACTCCGTGTGAACGACCTTCACGCTTCTGCGAGAAGGCTGGGTTGGGAATGGAAAGATTTGCTCCTGTGGAGCCCATGAGATAAAAAGACGCATAAATAAATGTCTCATGTGCTCAGCATTCAATACAGGGACTTCTGTATTCAGAGATGCAACAAGATACAAAATTTCTGAGCTTTACTGGAGTAAATATTCATTTTTGGGGAAAAAAGGAGAGAGAGAAGCAATCCCTTGTGTTGTTTTCTCTTTCACACCCTCACTCAATGACAGAGGGCGTGCCTTAATATGCCTACGCCATGCTGCATAATTACATTAAGGTTTAAAAAACTGATACATCAGGAACAGTCACTTTCTGAGTATTACTTAGGAGAAATTCTTCAAACCCACAAAACGCAATCTAGAGAAGGTTGGTCCTTCCCTGGCAAAACCCTCACACTGTACTATTCGAGGACATGGTGGCTAGCACGAGGAGAGCTCTTTCTTCTGCTATGAAGGTGATCAGTTTTTATCACGTCTCTAACCATTGCCATACTGTTCCCCATCAACTTTATTCTCATCCACATCCTAGAGGTCAGCTTAGACAGAAATTGGGACTGTGGTCCAGCCTACTTTGCCAGGCTGAATTACCTGTGCATTAGCTCTGATTCATATGCACATACACACATGAAAAAAACTCCTTTCGTCCAACTCTCTATACCTTATAAAATATGGGTTATAAAAACTTTATGGAGCCTGTTCCTCCGAGGGGCTCATTCCAAAGCGCAGTACGCAAAGCCCAACTCTTTTATAGCATGGCAGAGAAAGGGCTCAGTCTATGCAGAGCACCTCCCGTGGATCAGAAACAGGATTGGGCCTCCAAGCAGACCACACAGCCTTGACCGGGTTGCTTCAGGGGCAGCAAATGAATTTGTGTCTGAAGCAAGCTGACAAGTAATGAAACACTAGTCCTTTCTACCAGGAATTCCTCCGCACCCCACCTATGCTCAGTCCCACCACAGAAGTGGAAAAGAAGGCGGCGTGCATAAAGCAGGGGCCTTCTACAAGAAGTGCCCAGAGCGGTGCCATTTCCAGAACAGCGTGCCCAACCTTCAGCAGTCCTTGCTACAGACAAAGGTGTCTCCAAGGTCTTCGTCTCAAGTGGCTTTTCTCAGATGTGATGCGCTCACAGCTAGGAACAGCTAGGAAGCTCCAGAGCATCACTGGGAGTAGAAGGACAGACCCTCTCCTGGAAGGGAGAATTGGGCTTCCAAGGATGATGACCTCGATCTGTCAGAGGCATCCCACTGTCCTCCCTACTTGGGAGTTTGGTGTCAGCTTTGCTTCAGCCATTGACCATTACTTCCCCTCATAGATATAACAAATAGGAGCCAGCAGGTGCTTTTGCAGATGTAGCTGCTTCTAAAATGCCACCAATCGATTATGAAATTCTTTGAAAATCTCTAGTGCAAGTTGAAGTCTGTATTAAAGACTCATTGCTGACTTATGTCTTGGGGTTATTCCGGGATAACTAAGGCATTTATTTCTTTACAGATCAGATTTGAGTCCTATTCTGCAGGCAAACCAGTTCTAACTAGCAAAGCTCTCCCAGCATATGATTTAATCCCCCTGCTTTTCATGTGACTTCAGCTTACGCGTGACTTTGCTGAGGGAGGCTGTGCACAGGCACGAAGTATTTCAAACTGTGATCTGTAGCAAAATAAGAGAATGCCAGCCTTCTTCCTCAAGCTCACCTTTCTGTGGTACCCATAAATAGAAGGCAATCTCACGGTGAAGTCTTCAGGATAACACCACAGACAAGTTACAGAGAGTCACAGGTGCTGCATTAATGTGCTGTTCCAGTGTCTTTCTCTCCATGTTTTTTATTCTTGCACCAAAAGTCAATCTAAAGCCAGTGTTAGTGCATTTCCATTCGAACATCAGGAATTGCCAGCCTGAGCGTGATGCCCCTTCCTTCTGCCCCTTCTGCCAGGTGGGTCACAAGCGTTTGGAGCTCAGCCCTCTCCTCCGCTGGCTTTCTGATGGACCTGTCACAACAGGGGCACTCCTGGCTCTACTGCAGTAAATAAGATAAATGGTAATAAATAACACTACTAACAAAAGTATTACAGAGACTTTCATGCTATATCGAGCTTTACTTTTATCATTCCCAAACCAGGTTCTTAATTTAGGGAATCTGGACAGGTTCTCCCTCAGAGTTATTTTACACTTGTTCAGCAAATCGGTTTTCTTGGTGGGTAGCTGAATTATTCATTATCCTTTTTTCCTAGGACGGAGAAGTTATTAAAAGGTTTCTTCCTTGTATAAAGCATTTTCATGTTTGAGTATTAATTTTTAAAATCTGCTGTAAATCCACCATACTTTGCAGTTGTTTTCCTCGCCTTTTTAAAATTTATCGTTAAAGCTTGTGAGAATGCGTGCATGCACATGTACATAAGCCTATACCAATAGATGCTCACATACTTAGTCCTTATCTTTCTAGTCTGATACTTGCTCCCCTTCTAGCCTACATCCCAGCGGAGAAAAGCACCAACACGCGCATCGTGTGCCTGCCTGCCCACATTCGTTCAGACTTATTATTGTTCAGAAACACACCTGCAAGTCTGCTAAGCTGGTGGTGAACACAAAGTCTCTGCAATGTAGGCACTGAACCAATGCTCACCCCTCTGCAGGGCAGCATGCAAGTGTCCCGTACCTCCTAGCTGCTTCTTCTGCCCTGCGTGTCCCCCTCGGCTGGGGAACGGGGTATTTAAAAGTTCCAGCAGCTCCATGAGGTCACTGCAGCTACAGAAAGCTGTAAAACCTGCCTGGGTTGATGGTTCAAGCAGCCACAGGTCTTTTTCATTACCGAACAGATATAACCCTATGAAATTATTATAATAATAACATCATTTATTTCAACAGGGCTGAAGGAAAAAAGCTTTATGATGGTGTTTTATATGCAACATGTGCACTATAAATATTTCCATAAAAACATGTATTAAAATATAAAGTTGGCAAAAAGAAATCAAAAGTCAGGGAAAAAAAAAATCCAGTTAAACAAGCATTAAACCATAAGCCATGGAATAGAATAATGAGACCCTGCCAGTCATGGCAACAGGCCTTTCTTTCTTTGGTTTCAGCGACTTCCAAACACAAAGGCATGGCCCAGCTAGCCATGGAGAAAGCCCTTGATAGCCTCACGTGCCACACTTCTCCAGGCTGTCTCTCTCCTTACTACTGTGAAAATATTCTTTTGTTTCCTCAGCTGCAATTGCCCTTCACACAGTACCTGTTACAAAGATGAAGGAAATACTCCTCCTCTCTGGTCTACGTTAGGCAAGGCGGCCGTACCTGTATCTCTGCGCTCGCTCTCCCTCCTACAAAACACAAGGACCACAGCAATGAGTCCCTTCTGGCTTCAGTTATAACAAAGGTATGAAAAGAAGTCACGTATCTTTTGCTGGCTACTTACAAGGAGCTCTCAGGTATCAGAAACCAGGGCTGAGGATTTCCAGAGTAGCTGGAGGACCCGGCCACTGGACTGCCACCACCCAGGAGGCACTGTTTGCACTAGTGAGCACCCTCACAACAAAATCCCAATTCTGTTGTAATACGTCTTCCCCAAGCTAACTTGTCAGCTTGGTTTGTCTACAAATACACTTGGAAATACCTCCCTTCTGCGAGCACCAATCCATTAAACATGCATCTCTCTGCTTTCCCCATCTTGTTCTCTGCACATAAAATAAGTTCTCTTCTTTTGTCCTCAGTAAATGCCTATTCCACATTTTCACGTTTTAAATATTCACGCATATGAAAGAAGCTGTAAAAACATTGCGTGGCTTATTTATTATTTAGTGTACACACTTTTTCCTGCAGAATACCAAAATAAAAAAAAACATTTTAGTCTCCTGTTTTTCTTTTTCTTTGTATTTTATTTCCATTAGTCTGCTCGTTAAAGTTTAAAAACTGCTTTGTTTCTTGACAGTTGGGATTTATGTGTCTTTCTGCCAGGGAATATATTTGTACCTGCTGACATGATGGCAGAGGTGGGGGGAGATGCTGCGGGAGCTCTTGGCTTGTCGTGTCAGGGTCCGCGCTGCCACGGCTGCTGGAGGGGCTTGGAGAGCGGGAGCATGTGCTGACCCCAGACTTTGAGAGAGCTCCGAGTTCAGATATGAAGCCGACAGCTATTAAAGGATTAACAGAAAGGCATTTTAGTGCTGACAATAAAATCTCTGGGGTAAATATTGCCACATGTCAATCTTTCTGCAGCAGTCACCACATTCACATATTTTAAGGCCAGCTCAAAAATATGACTCAGGATGACCTCTTGAACAGCACAAACCAAAGAACGTCATGCATCACGCAGAAATATCTCCATCAAACCCGTAACAACTGTCTGGGTTGTGGCATCTCTTCTGGAACATCAGTTTTGATCTAAAGGCTGCAAGAGATGGAGATCCACCATGTCGCTCAGGAGGTGGCTCCAGTGGTAAATTACCTTCAATCCAAGTTATGTGCATTCTGCTTTCTGTTATATTGGCACTGCTGTAGCAGTCCACAATTATCTCATTCACTCCAGAAATTACTTGTACAGAAAAGCCCTGTATGGTTGGAGCCGAATCTGGCATCAGAGAGCGGTCCTTAAGTTTTTCAAGTGTTCCCTCTGCAGCAAGAACCTAATAACCTCTAAAGCAAGTCGGAACAGTGCCACTGAAACACAGTCGGAGAAAGAGTTTTTCCGTGTATCCGTACAGCAGACGGAGTAACGCAAGCTACCCCGTGTCACCATCACCAGTGTGTTTCAGCCCTGACCCAAGAAGACCACCCGTGGGGGCGAGGCGTGGGCTCTGGCTCCGTGGCACGTTCCCAGCTCACCCCGGTGCTCGCACTGCTAGCGGCGCGGCCAGATGGGATGCTCGTTTCAGCAGCTTGGGCATCTTTCCATTAGGAACTGGATTGAAACCAAGAACTCTTTTCATATAGGTCACTCAGCAGACATAACTACCAACCTGGTCTGGATTCAAATGACTGGCCCGGTGTGAAAAGACCTGGATCTTGTAACTGGTGCCATTAAAAAGTGACTGTGGTGGTTTTTTTTGTTGTTGTTTTTTTTTTTTTTTTTTGAAGTTCATTGCTCCTGGAATCAGATGGCATGTTCCGTGGGACAGGCTTTAGGGCTCCAATGATACATGGCAAAAGGCATTTAGGAAAAAAGATAGGCAATACAGCTAGTTCCTAGCATATTTACACACTATTTTATAACACGGGAGTTCCACAACACATTGTAAAGCACCTAGTACCTTATAGGTGCTATGCAAACACTACACTTTTATGTATTGCAGAACATAATCTTGTCTTGGCAGGGAGCTATACTGGGTGACTTAAAATACACGTATAGTATGTTCTTCAGGCTCCTAGCGCCATTCACACCCACAGAATTTCAGTATAATTTCTGTGCCAGATTTTGAAGTTTACATGTATTTGTGCACACACAGTATACAACCATAAAGATTAAAACCCAACCTGCTCTCCCACAAAGAAAATAATTATTTTTCCTCCTTTACCTGATATAAAGGAGTATGATCATGTCAGGCAGTTCACCTGTACTGATATGAAACCAATCTGAGTAGTTAAATCGTGACTTTACAGACTTCACTGACTTGAAGAAGGTCTTTATTAAATGCATTGAGCTGCACCCAAAATGAAGGAGAATTTTTCTGTGGCCATGTCCTGTTTTCAAAGAAAAACAGGCATTTTCAGGGAAATATCCCTCACTCTTGACTTTCTAATTTGCCTTAAGCTATTGACGACAGGAATTTTCAGGAGTCTCCACACTAACACATTGTTCCCAAACTGTGGCAGAATGCTTTGCATTGTTAAATGTTAATGGCAATCATGTCACCGATTACTTAGGGACCATATAATTATGTATTTAATTAATACATAGGGTTTTTTAGAAGGATGTTGGGAGCTCTGGGTACTGCTGCTGCCAGTGACCTCCTGTGTGTTCCTCAAAATCCCCAAAACCCTCTGCGCTGCTCCAGGCTCCCACCCACAGGTGGGAATATCATCTTTCTCAAGACAACCTTGTAACTGAAGTATTCCATTGAATCTACACAGATCAAAGCACATGTAAATGACTGTGGCCCAAACCTAGCACAGCTGAAGCTCCCCTTTGGTCCTCGGTTTATTAGCTAAGAAGCACAGATAACAGCCTGCCACCCTGCTGCCTGCTATTAGGATTGTAAACTCAGGGATTGTTTCTAATTATGGGTTTATAGTGGTCAAGTCGGTAAGTGTAATAATAATGAAGTGCTTCCTAGTTCTCTACGCAAACATGCTAAAATGTTGCTCTGAGTGCATGTATGTGCACGAGTGTGTGCCCATGAGTGTGGTTTTGAGCATTAAATGCGATAAAGGGAAAGAAGGACAGCATAATGCTAGAAGACAGAAAGAACAGAGAAACACAAAGAGCAGGATTCTGGAACATTTCAGTATCCTGTTGACTCATAAGATTGGAGCAGACAGGTACAGCCCAAAGACAGCGTGAGCTAAATGTGGGCCAAGCTCTAACACACAGCAGGAATGTCTAATTTTAGTCTGTCCAGTTTTGGCAATGTCACCTTTAATTGCATGGCTCATTTGAATTGTAAAACACCTTTAAAAGCTAACTAGTAAAAGGAAATAGGCCATATTTTCTAGAGTAACCATCATATTCAATTTTAACTGTGACGAAATCGTTTTTAAGCAGTTTATGTACATTATGACTTGAGTTATCAGGGAGAAAACACAGCCTGCAAACACACATACAGATGTTTCAGTCCTTTAATTGAGCCTGCATTCAGACCTCTTTGGGGCACTGCTTCTGCAAACTTCTTTGTGTGACACGCAGTGTACTGGTACGGCCTGTTCCCAGCTAGCGAGGGGCAGATTTCTGTGCGTGGCAGTGAACTGAATTTCAGATTTGCACACACAGGACTTCCCGTGCTCTGTTCGCTCAGAGCACCAGAGCAATTCCACCTGCTCCAGCACCCACAGGCGAGGCTGCGTTTGCAGGGCATGGGGCATATGGAACGGCCGTGTTGCAGTGAGCTGCGTGCTCTCTGAGTCTAATTTTCAAAAAGACAGACTTCAAAAGGTACAAAACCATGTTGTGCTGTCAAAAATCTGGATACTAAGTAAAACCAATTTAGTGACTAGATTGTTGTGCGAGTTTAGGATTTGAGGATTTAGAAAAGAAAACAAAAACAACTGCTTTAGTGGAAAAGATTTTCTGAAATCCCGGGCTGAAGCTAACAAACATTTTTTCATCAGCTTCAGGCAGGACTGTATCCCACATTAAATACACAAAGCAATTTTCAAAATCTGTGGTTTTGTGAATGAAACCCAAGTAGACACCCAGTGACACCTCTGAACATGCACGAGAGGACATTCGCAGCAAGCTGCTCGCGGTCAGCAGGAGGAGGAAAAATGCTGGGAAGTGCATTTGAATAACACTTACATTTCTGAAATAATTAGCTGCCATCCTGGAAGCACAGCCGCGAGGACCAGGCTACTTCGTTATGACTTCCAGTCCTGATTAGGCAGGCCCCAGTTCAGAGCTGGTTCCCTGCAAGCACCCCCTGGTTCTGCACAAGATGGGCTACGGTCAGAGAGCTGCAATTGCAGGAAAAGCGCTGTGCAGCTTTTGCAAGAGAAAAATCCTGCTGAGCAGATGATGGAGGTGAATATTTAAGGACTTTGCCACTAGCATAACCTGTGCTGCCACCTGAAACACACTTGACAGAGTGCTTTTCTGTTGCTCCTGATTGTGCTGCACACATAAACTATCAAATCTTCCTGTAGAAATAGCTCTCTGCCTCCCTCTAGAGAGATTTGTGTGGTAGTCGCCACCGTAGAGCTGTATTTTCCTGCTTTTGTTAGCATGCAGTCAATGGGCCTTCAACTCGCTCTTTAGGTCTGCCTAAAGCAAAATTAAACCACCAGCCCCTAATTAAGGGGGACAAGAGCACAGCAGCTGAGCTCTTCTGTCACGTTCGGGCCCACACATGTCACAAGATGGCCTCTCCATACAGCACCACAGGCAAACCTCGTGTGCTCGCAGGAGGCCCAGCACAGTTCAGCCAAATCCCTGCCACAGCCATGCAGCAAACAACGTCTGGCTGTTGGTACTGGGGACTTAACTCTGCCCATTAGCAGCTATCCCACTTCCTCAAATGCATTTCGTTACCCAGCATTACACTCAGGTGTGTCCCTCCATCTCGGGTGCTCGTTGCCTCGCCACCTGAGGCCTGCTGCTCTGCAGGCTGAGCTCCCCGCACTGCCCCTCGCTGCTGAGCGTGGAAGCAGCCATCACGTTTGTGCCTTCAGTTTGCTCTCTGTGACTGGTTCAATCTGCAAGCTTCAAACATTGATGATCGTGATTGTTTATGCTAATAGATGACTTTTACAGAACAGAATAGAGAAGGTAGAGAGTACCTCAGCACAGTGAAGAAGGGCATAGTGCTGACAGGCACAGGAACCGCTTCTCTGGCAGTCGCTCTCCCGCTCCAGTTAGCTTGGTATTGAAAACACAGGCACTGCTCTGCCAAGCAACTGCCTTTCCAGGTTGTAAATGGGTCAGTTAGCCAGCATTTCTGTAAATTTCAAAGGTGAGAAGTCCTCTCTGAGCTGCACAGTGCAATGGAGACTGAAGCTCCCTGCACGGCCTTTGTGTGGCGCTGGAAAAGGTGGAGCAGGAGAGCCCATGGCAGCAACGTCCCACTGGGAAAATGCCAAGGTCAGGTGTCTCTCCTCTGAAACCTGCAAGACAAACAATAACAGGAAGCGTTCCTCGCCCTGGGCTTGCGCTTGGCAGTGCCCTCACAGTGAAGAAGATGAGGAGGAAGAGGCAGTGGTGGGGCAGGGGCTCACCCCCCTGGGCCCTTCTCGCTGCTGTGGCACCGTGGTGCCCACCTGGCAAATGCACCGGGAGGCCGAGGGCTTTGCTCTGTCCCAAAGCGGCTTGTTAGTGACCTCATGTTGAAACCCAAATGCTCAGAGAAGAAATCCGTGCCAGCGATGGCCCATAAAAATCTGGGACCAATTTAACAACAAGGTAGAGAAAGGAGCGAGTTTCCCAGGTCAGCATCCTGCCAACGTGTCAGCAGAAGCTGTTGCGATTTATTTGGCACATGCGTGCTGGGGTGTGCATGAGTGTCAGCGGGGTATGGCCCGCAAGCCAGGCAGGAGGACCACAGCAGCCATGGTCCATCCAGGAGACAAGGTCTCCAGGACCACCTAGAAGAAAAGACTTTGCGCAGCTGGAATCGGCAGCTAGTATTTTCCTTGGGGCTCACATCTCTCTGATGTTTAAAATCGAGGCCAGGCTTGTGTTCTGAGTGTGAGACATGGGTGTTTACGGGAAGGATGGTAAAATGATCCTGAAGTTGCATTTGGAAAGGCATTTTGGGGCCTTCTTGGCTTACACAGGTACCACGGTAGGTTATCCTGGAGTGTGTTTCTGATAGCATGTGGCAGTGCTGGAATGGGCAGGGGTTCAAACTCAAAACACTTTTTTTCCCTTTTATTCCAGAAGAGAGGCCCAGCAGGTGCGCTGTCTATGGAGCTGCTGTCTGCCCTTGTCTGCACTCTGTCCCCAAAAGGACGTGTAACCGAAAATGTCCCCTCTAGTTCTGCTTGTTCTGGCTTCACAGTGTGCTTACGGGCTCACCTAATTTTAGGCTTCAGAACTCTCCAGTGAACTCAGTAGACCTACTTACACATAAAGCTTATGCCTGTATCTATACTTTACAAATGCCTCTTGAATGCATTTCTTATTAGGAATAACTGTTCCAATAATTTTAACAATCGATTCCTGGCCTCGGGCTTTCTTAAGTATTTTTATTTTGTCGGTTTTGAGGATCCTTCATACTCAAAATCCAAAGTCTTCTCCTGAGACACACAAGTCACATTTTTCCTCCCGTCATATATCACTTCCTTTCTAAGGTGCCCAGAACTTGATGCAAGATCTTAGGTGGACTAAATTCTATTCTTTCCCCTTAAGCCTAATGAGTCATTAAAAAAGGCAAGTGGGAAATAGCTAGGCAATTAAAATATGGAATACGGAGAAAAAAATTAAAGTAATGCATCCTTGGACTGTAATTTAGAGAATTTATTAGTCATAAAACCTTGATGAGTTATTCTTATGACAAAACCTGTAATAAGAAGGAAAAAATGATAAAAATACCAACCATATTTGTATGACAGCAATTGTAACAAGTATGGGAAATGACAGAACCCTCCTTTGGAAGGATTTGGCTTCATACTTACAATCATATGGATATCTTTTAATGTCATTGTTTGGGTAATTTATTGTTAATTTTGTCTTGGAACCCTTTTTGCTGAAACTTGCTTGCATTTTATCTTTCAAAAATAAACATGGCTCTTGTCTTCTCTGAAGCAAACTGCTGGGAGTTGTGCAACCAAGTTCCATAAGAAAACCAGAAGGTAATGAAATGAGCCTGCTGCTAAGCTCTGGAGCAGTTCCTGTCTGTGGATGAGGTTTGCAGAGGTCTACAAATGCGATTTGTTTTTGGGTGGAACTCCACAAAATTTAGCAGTTTCACGTATATGGGAAGGGCATTGTAAGGGTGTCTAAACAAAAGCAGGCAGATGGCTGGTGTGAGTCACTGTGAAAATAAATAACTGGGGTTCATCCAGCAAATGAAAACTCTCCCGTTCAATTACAGTCCCGTGGGGAGCAGCGAGGGCTGCAGGATCGGACCTGTAAGTGCTGAGGACAGATTTACACAGCAGCAGCAATGCCAGGCCTTGGCACGCAGCGTGCCACCCCGGTGCCCCAGCTGACGATAAGCACGGTGCTGGGCAGGCAGCTGGGGCCGGGGCTGCAAGCACTGATACTATGGTCACAGCACAGTGCAGCCTGACAAATTCCAAGCTTTACTTCGATTTCTTGATGGCGGTGCCCTCCTAGGCTTAGGTGTTGTGTTACAAGCCTGCACAAGAGAGAAGGGACCGTGGCCGAGCCGAGGGCAGGAGCAGGGACAGCCCTTCGGAAGGACTTGCAGCTCCTTTGTACAGTATCTGGGGCTACTTCATCTGAAATGCCACAGGAAGCAGGAAAGGAAAGATTTGAATTAAAGCCTGCAGATTGAATTTCAAAATTAGAAACCAGATCCTCCTGAAATCCCACCTGCAAACAAACTCCGAGCACCGCCGGTTCTGGGACTAAGATTTAATGTATCACTTCTACCTAAACCACTGCCCCGTCTGCATTTCCTCCCCATTACATTTCGTTATGCATCTCCCCAGGAGACAGGCTCGGTGTCTGATCCATGTTTCAGCAGCGAACAGTCCACAAGCAAACAAAAAATAGCAAGCAATAAAGAGAGGGACCTGCAGCAGCGGGTAGTCAATAATACATGCTGCCGCTTCGCCCGGCTAAGTGACAGTGCTTCTCCGTTGCATGTGTCAAGGCTCATTTAATTTCCCAAGCAGCTAGTGTCCTGACAGGCGGGTGAGTAACACCTATGTGGTACTTGATGTATTTAATGGGTGTCTATGAGCTGGTGGGAGCTGGGGTCCTCCCAGAACCATATGATCTCTGCCAGAAATAAACATCCGTTGGAATGGAAGGGCTCTGATAGGCGCAATCTGTTAGCACCAAATTGAACTGTCACCCTTGTGTGTCATGTTCATTTGGCTGATTAAGGAGATATTAATCTACTGTCATTGTTACAGTATCTGTCATCCTGGGGGAAAACAACAAAACAAAACAAAACAACAAAAACCAAACAAGGATATGCAGGCAGCTTTTCTGGATGTACATACACAGAGAGGGGAGAGAAGAGGTGTGCAGAATACAAATGAAACTCGGATTTGCTACAAATACTGAACCAACTCCATCTGATTACAGATGCATGCGTAGAGCAAACGGCAGGGCCCGCATCAGGGCTGGATGCCCCTCAGAGGCAGTGGGATGAATTCTGTACAGTCAAGTTTTGTCCCCTCGGAATACAAACATATTTAGCCATCTGCAAAATGGGTACGATAAGGTGTGACGAGAAGGCGTTTCTGATCCCGTGTTTCATTGTTTCAGGAGGCAACATCAAACACCTTTGTTGCTATCTTTGTTAAAGGAATGTAAAGACACCATTTATTTTTGCTGAGTGGCTTAAAAGCCGGAAGCTTTTAAAATGGTGAACAAGCCTTGCATAAAAGCCTTTTTTGTTCCTCAAATGCCAGAACGTGTTTCTGAAATGTGTGGCACTGAATGCACATAAGCTTACCCAAAGCAAACCTACCAGTCACGGAGCAACTCTGAAAGAACCTCAGCTTGTTGGCCAATCCTTCTCCTGCCTCTGCACCTTTCTTGCCTGTTTGCCTGTGTTTCCCCCACCGAAGCTACACTCGCATCCTGCTCTCAGCACCATCCTTTCCACCCTTTTAACTGGAGATACCAGCAGCGACTACTCAGGGATACTCAAACCAAGGCTGCCAAGAGTGCCTAGCACCAATGCTGAAATAAATGCTGAAGGAACGCTGATGTTTGGCCTGCCAGACCAACAACTGGGCCAGCTGAGGAGGCAGCAACTCTGGCTCTGATTATACTGGTTTAGAGGACTTACTGCGACCATGAGAGCTAGGTTACAGTTTAGTTGAAGATGCCATATCTGCTATGAAACAACAGTGCACTGAACGTGGTCTGCGGGTTGAGCAGGAGATTCCTCCGGTTCAGGGAAATTAGGAACACTGTTGTTGACTGAGAGCAGCACGGAGTTAATGAGAGTGAACACTGCCTACTGATCTCCCCAGAGAAAATTGTGCAGGAACAAGCTGAGCTCTAGCATTTGTGGGTACAGCCTCCACTGTCTTCCACTTGAAACTCTAGTAAATAAATTAAACTTTGGGGCGGTTTCAGATGGAGGTAGTTCAGGATACCAATGCCATTGCTAGTTAGCAGAATCCCTTAATGAGAGGCAGACTGCCACAGCTTTTATTTAAGAGCACAGCTGCCACTAAAACAAGATTTTAATGAATATGCACACACACAAAATCTCGTCTGCATAGGTTCTTACTCATTTTTGTTCTGGGAACATTAATACAACCTGAAAAGCTCAAGAATACATCATTAAAAATAAACTGCTAGTTCTACACTTTCTTGGATGAGAAAATGTATGCTAAGCCCCTCCACTCCCCCCTTACTTTTGCAATAGTCTTCATAGTTTATGTTTGAATCGATAACTATTTTAATATGGGGAGTTTAGAAAAGTTTGATTCAAATTCCTCTGACACAGTTCCATCAACATCCAGTTATAGAGCCATTCTGCATATGACTCATTAAATATTTAAAAGATTCCTATTATTGAATTAACTATTTATTGATTTATAATTTAAAAGATTTATGCTTGGCCATTAAAAAAATTCCAAGCTGACTTTCACTTAAAGAGATGTCAGGTGCCATTTGCTGCTAGTGAATGTCTAATGTACCCTTTTCACCCCTAGAGTGAAGAAAGGACAATTACTCAAGGACCTCTGGTTCAATATTCATACTGTTTAGATGCTGAGGTCTGTGGTTGCTTTTTTTTCCTGCGGCATTAGGTCATGCTCAGCAGCGTCTATCCATCCCACAAAATCTGCGCCTCCGTGGAAATGCACAGCTTGTAGTTTCTCTCCTGTTACATTTATTGATTTGCATCCCGGATGAATTTTGCAACCTTTATGAGGCTTGCTGATTATATTCTTGTTGCAATGATGTTCTTACTGAGGTCATAAATGCGAAAGGATAAACACACTGACACATGCATGCACATACGTGCACAGCTGATCCTTCTCGTCTGTCACCAGGAACTGGTTCAACAAAGCTTTCCAGATTGGGATCCGTGCCTCTGGAAATTAACAGACCTTTCCGAAATTAAGGACGGACTTAAGAGCACTGCTGAATCAGGACCACAGAAATCAAAATATACTCTGAGCACTGTAACATTAATTCCCAGCTTTAAATCCAAGAGTTATCAGGCTATTGCTTTGCTCTTTCTATAAGGAGCTGGAGTAAAAAATACTTATATATTGCCTTTATTTAGCACCTTTAATCTGAGACTTGCAAACTGCTTTAACAACATTAATTATTTAAATCTGGAAGAGGCCTCGAGGGGTGCCTATTATTATAATACTCCTTTTACAAATGAGTAAACTGATGCACAGGAAGGTTAAGTGACTCACTGAAGGCCACACAAAGAGTCCACCCCAAAGCCAGCTATAGCCTTTCAAAGTGAAGGGAAAAGGGATAAAGCAGAATAAATGTACTGTCTGCCCTAACTGTACAAACTCAAGACACTTCCAGATACAGACAGGAATACTACTTGGTCTAAAGGAGAAAAAAAAAAAAAAGGAAAACAAAACATGGGAATGACTTTTTTCTGTACACAGCTAGTAAGGGTCTGCTTCAGATAATGATCTCTCACTGTTTGTTTTACTTTTGACTTTGGGGACCTAAGTTTTAGTGATACACATTTTTCTACAACCCATTCTTGGCCCTCTATCAAAACCACACAGAGTAATTAGCACAGGTCTGTCAGACAAAACTAGAGTGGAGCAATGCTTTGCACTGTAGAAATGTTGCTCCAGTTTCTCCAATCTGTGAATAATAAATAAAGATTTCTATGAATTGAGAAGACTGCTTGCTCTAAATGGTAACTATTTCAAGTCAGTTTGCCAGATAACTTTCCTAACGGTATTGCCATGGGTTAGGGATTAACCCTAGGAAAATAATTTTTGAAATATCAGACACAAAACTGTAATAAGCTGAGTTAGAATTGAGGTCAGCTCAAAGGAAAAAAAGGTAAGGCTCAGAGTAATGAACAGCATGCTTATTCACTACCAACGAAACCTAGATCCCAAGCAGGGGGTTGGAGCTGTTCACAGAACAGGTTTGCAAGTCTTTCCTCTTCTGACCCCCTCGGAAAACGGCAGTGCATTCATTTTATGCACTGCCATCCCCACTGGGGAGGAGGTTTGCTCTGGAGCGGCTGTGGCCCGTGAAGTGCTGTGCGGGCTGTGTGGGACAGGGCCTGGCAGGGCTGGGATGCTGTGACCTGGCTTCCAGCAGGGCAGCCCTCACCTAGTGCCCAGCACGATCCAAAAAAGCGTGAGCAGGCGGCTCTGCTTTGAGTACAGGAAGGGATGAAGATTCGCCCCTCTAGGGACGGCACTGACAGACAGGCTCCTTATCGGCTGTGTCACCTGTAATGGACTGGAAACTGAAAAGCCCACAACAAGGAGTCAAAACGAGCATCTGCCTCTCTGCAGAGCAGGACCTCTCAGGTACAGATAAACCACCTGCCCTGCCAGCCCCGATTAGGAGCTGCGTGCTCACAACTTGTTGGCTGCCCAAGGCAGGAGAACACACAGCCCATTCCCTTGGGAACATTCCCAGTACCTTGTCCTCTGGAGCTGTACATCGAGTGGGCCAACAAATCCACCACGGGGCAGTGACAGCTCTCAGACACGGCTGATGCGCTGCCACAGACCAGAGCCACGGGCTGTTCAGCTGTCCATGCAGATTTCAGATGCTTCTTGAAACTTTTCCGACAAACCCAATCCAATCAGGAAATCAGCTTTTCAGATGAAGGCTCCTGAGCTGCAGGCAGGTGCCCGTGATGCACAGACAATTTCATTGCTGTCCTTACCCCTCAAGGAACGCCATCCCCAAAGGCAAGTGCTTCCTCCTGCTCATAGGCTATGCGTGACCTAGGATCCAGAAGTTGCTGGCAAGATAAAAACAAGGTAAACTTGTGAGCATGTGATCTGATCTTTGGTAACGTACAGCATTGCATCTGAACGCAGCCCAAAATATGCATTCTGTAATTTATAGCCAGGCCAAAATGATTTGCGCACATTTGAAAGTTTTTTAATATTAATTTTAGATAGCCGTCACAGCAGCAGAAATGATGTGTCATGTTTCATCTTAAAATCAAGTCCTGAATTTTATGGTACAATATACAATGCTGACTTATACATATGCAATCACACAGCATAGTCAGGAACATATGCAAAGAGTAGTAGTTATATTGCTTTGATATTTAAGTACCTGAGAATTACAACATTGCTATGTAAATACATGCATGCATAGAGACAGGCAGACTGGAAAGGATACATACATGAATAGACTAATTCAAAATGAGTGGAGGCAAAATGCATTATTCACTCCAGGTTTTTTTATCTGCATTATTCACAGGATGCATTGGAACACAATTATCCACTTGGTCAGTAGACCTCTACCCAAAGTTTACTATGCTGGACTCACAGAAGACACAGAAAAGGTTATTTCACAAATTGAGGTTCAATCCAGCTCTGCATTTAATAGTAATCATTGCACACCAAGATTAATAGAACATCATTCAGTGACTGAGAAAGCAAGTTATGATGAAGAAGCTGTTGAAACAGGAAACAGTTGATTTCCCAGGAGTCCCGTAAATCCACCTCTGATGTCCTTTCAAATTCTCCGTTATTGCTGCAAAAATTTTAAACACCAGTAAGGGGGTGAAACGGCTGACATACTCATTTACCACGAGAAGAATTGTGTTCTGGGCCTGCGCGTGCAAACTGGTTCAATGTACTTAGCAGATCCATCAAAAAAGAGAGACCTCCTTGGAGTGGCTTTGGAATGCATGGCAGCACCTCCCTGCCTTTGTTCTGCCTCACCAGTGCCACTGAGCACCCTCTTGCTCTCCCACAGCATCCTTCCCCTTCAGCATCTCATTCTGGGGGGGTCTCCAAATTCTCACATGCCTATGACACCGGGGGCGAGGAGACCCATGGTAAAGGGCTTGCAGGGTACTTGTGCGCTGTACGGTCCTTCTGACGCTCTAGCAACAGCAGGCCATAAATCTTTGCTAGGCATAAAACAATCCAGCCAAGAGAACTCTAATACCATAGGATTTATTTTATTTTATTCTGTTTATTTTAAGTTGAATAATTTTATACTAAATTAGGTCTGATGCTGTTCTGGGTATTCTGCCAACTTTTAAATTGAGCCACCCAAGCAGAAAAGGCCAGGTACCATCTCACAGAGAGATGCCAGCTTGAATTAGCTGCTAATCAGTTAAAGGCAGATCCCGAAACAGGAGATAACACCATCCACAGTGAGTTTTCCTTTAAAAACTCTACCGATTCCCCACATGTTTTGTGATCCGTAATTAAGAACCACTGCAGCTGTCATCAGAGCGGTAGCCCATCAAAACACTCAGAGTACGATTTTTGCAATTCAGGCCCCGACATTCCCTCGGTGCAGGGAATCTGGGTTCAATTTTCAGCTCTGTTACAGATGCACCACCTTTCCGTAGACAAGTCACTCTCTTTGTGACTTACCTCACCACTCACCAGTGATATGTGCACAGCTTTCCTTGTCAGCCACGTAACCTATTTAGACTGTGAGATAACGCCAAGGAAACTATTTTCCCCAATAATGGTCTTGACATAAATGCCTCCCCATGACATTAAAAATGACAGTGTTGAGAAACCGATAACCAGCACGTGATTCGTGGAAGACTCACAGAAATTGGAGGTTTCAGTGTCCACACATGAATGTTGTTTGCTGTTATGCTGATACTAATTCTTCAGAATCCAAATCCGTTTCTTCTTCATGCGTGTTGAAACATTATTTGTTTCCAACTTCATTATTTTTCCACTAAATAAGAAAAAAAAATATTTAAATCCACAGATGTCTCAACATTTTTATTTACAATCTTTCCTCCCCTATTGAAATATTTCCTTTCCTACTGAAATATTTTTGCTCATGTAAAAGTGCATTCTGCTGCTTTCTGTACTAGTGTCAGCCAGTCAAAAGCACTGCTTATCCAGGAATAAAGTCCTTTTCTGTGCACCAGACTAATATTCTTCCCAACAGAATGACAAGCACCTACGGTATTTCCATGCTTGGGAAAGAGACAATTTTAAAACCACCTTTCAAAGTCCTTGCTTTAGGTTCAGTGAATTTGAGTGAGCAAGAAAAGTGCTTTTTGTCCTTTGCACTTTCTTGTCATTTGATGGAGATGCCATCAGTGGTCCTTAAGTGCGGCATGACTTCTGGTCCCAGAACCAGCTGCTTTGCCATTAACCACAGCCAGGCTCCATCCACATTGCTGGAGTTTAAGAACGCAAAACACATTTTAACCAACAGGTCACATTTACCAAATCCTAGCCATGCATGACTTTACTATGTGAACAGCCGATTCTTATGTTTCTTCATCAAGGAGTTTTTCTTCCTGCTTTCTCAGCTGTACAGTGTCTCTGCATTTTTTTTTGGCTTGAGGTCTCTGCCTAATTATCTGTAACCTTCTGTTCGAAGATCGCTGTCCTGGCCTGATAAAAACCAGTAACTTTGAAAACAAACTGGGTCTTAATTTTCCTTGACAGCCCTTCTTTAAACATGTGGGCAAAGCCCTGGCTTAATTAAATGCACATTCGTATTCCAAACAAATTAAGTACAATTAAGGACTCTGAGTTATGGGTATCTATCACTCGGCGATGTTTTTGTAAAAATTACCACATTTAGATCAAACACAGAGGACCCTTTGCTTAATTGCTTCATTAGGGCCCGATGCAATAGGCTTCATAAATACAGGGTCTGATGTCTCTTTGGGAATTGCCCAAAAGACGGCTCTTAAAGTAATTGCTTCCACATTTCTCCCCGTGCAATGTTCATGTGCTCGCTGATCAAAATGGGATGGCTCTCAGACATGCAAGTGGCTGTGGGTCCCGTCTCGTCTTCCAGCACGAGGACTCCTGCACAGCTCCCAGCAGTGGCTGGGTTCAGCCCCGTGGTACTACCTGCCCAGCTGCCACGAGCAGTGGGACGGCTCAGGCAGAATAAGGCCCTCTGCAGCATGCTGGTGGCACGGTGCTTTTCTCTTCTGTCACCTACAGATCCCACAGGCTGAGGTAAACAGGATGCTTTGGGATTTATTTTTCTAAAAGTTGCTCTGAAACAATAAGGAAGTCACAAAGTACAGAAGATAATTTGTCTTCAGATCTCTCACTAGTGTTACCCTTTTAACAAACACAGTTATTATGACCCTTTAAAAAGAAAACCTATTTATAATGATTGCTTTAGCTGAATGCAAACTACCTTTGATTTAATTAAACCTTCCTTTGATTACACCTATAGTCAGGAATCCAGTTAGAGGGAGTCCAGAAAAGAGATTTAACCCTCGCTCAGATTAAAGCCATTCAGTGCATTCATACAATGTGGGTGCGGAAAGGGATCGGGGCACAGATAGGGTTTTGTTGCTGTTTTCTGATGAGATGTAAAAAGAGCGGCAAAAGAAGATATGTAATTCCCTTTTTGCATTTGTCTTCTGGCTTAGCTGACAGACCGGGAGTTGTGCAGTTTCACTGTGGAAGCCAAAATAACCAGCGTGCACCCAGAAGCAACAAGAATGATTGCAGCAGAGCTCAGAGGGAGTGGGAGCTACCTTGACAGAACAATGAGAAATAGCATGTCATTCGCAAAAAAGAAACAAAACCAAAAAACACCTGCAAACATTTCAATCAAATATTCCTGTTTTTCTTTTTTTTTACCAAGAAAAAAAGTCTTAACTAAAAGTTTTTCCTTTCCAATTCTCTCTTCCAGCTCCCTCTGTATGTTTTTTTTTCTTCATTTGCTCTTGAAAAAAGAGAACAGAAAATTGGAAAGAAAGTAAAAGGGAAAAGAAAATGTATCTCCCACAAAACAAATGCTTCCAAGCTTTGATCTCATGTTAAAAATACACAAAAAGTCATTATTTCTTTCATGAAACCATCTACTTTCTAGAAAGTGCTGATTTTTTTTTTCATTGAGCTCATCACTAGTTCCACAGAGCTGCTAGCAATTTAAGTCCATGCTAGTGAAAAGTGTTGTACAGGAGCTGTGCTGTTTCATTTACGAGTAATATTATTTCATGAGTAAACGTGATTTCATCACGGCCACATTGACAATATCAGTGTTGACAAAACTGTAGACAGATGCAGCAGAGAAGGTAGAAAACAGGCAAGAATATTAGCACCGCTGGGGTCAGAGGAGATCTCTAAACATCAGATAAGGTACACCACACGTATTATCTTGCTGAAAGTGATTTAAAATCATATGGAGCAGACTTTTCCATGGCCCCTTCCCTCCAGCTGTCTCTATCAGCTGATGCACTTTGGGGCTGGAAACACTCCTCTCCCCCAAAGAGGGCAGGGATATCTTTTCCCCTGACATTTCACCAACCATCCAGAGGTTGGGAGCGCAGCCGTCTAGCACTGCTGTATCACTGGCATTGGTCTAACAGTACCACAGTGTCTGGCCATCAGTTCCTTGGGCCACCCAAGCCTCTAGAAGTTGCAGATTTACAGATTTGCAGATTTTTTTCCTGTGGATAACAGCGGGATAAGGAACTTAGCAAGGCAGGAAGAATGTGCTAACAGCTCTTCTGTAAACCAGAAGTCAGCCCGATTTCCACAAGCCGTGAAAGTCCATCAACCTCCAGTGGCCAAAGAAACATAGCTACTTATTTTCTGACTGCTTTATTCTCCAGACCAATTTTCCTCAATGCTGAAGAAAAAAAATGAACGGCAGATTGTCCAGTTCATGACTGGATGGCTGGCAACAGAAATCCTATTTCCAGACTGACCCCTGCTTTCCAGCATGGCATTCATTAATTCCACAGTCTCACATTTCTAGGAAGATGTCAGTCATGTATGTGATTTTTCTATCAGCTATTAATGCCAGATCACAAGGTGAGAAAGCAGGGGTTTTAATCTCAAGACCCTCAGGAGATGGAGCTGAATACATTTGGTGTGAGCCATGTGTCTGGAAATGTCAAGGACAAATATTTTTAAAGTAAGGAGTGTTCATATCCATGTGTAATTTTAAGTATTACAGAAGTGATCCAAAACATAGCACTTTCCTTCTTGCTATGGTTGTTCAGCTGTAGCCAGCATATAGCTGCTGCTTCCCAGGAATTAATTTTAGACCATCTAACTAGGCATCTATGCATTTAGGAATTTGCATATTTATACTGAGCAACATTTTAAGACTCTCCTAAGAGCTTCGCCCATAGCAGGATGTTTAGTTTTTTATTTGCAGAAAGGAAAAGTTTTACAGCAAAAGTTCCCTATCTGTCCCCAAGAACTGTCTGCTCCTTCGTTCTGAATATGTGATTAGTTCCTCACCTCTGTATTTTGTGTCATTCCTCATTAGGCTATTTTCCCATGGTCTGCAAAACCAGGTGCTGAATTTATTACGAAGTCCCCGATTTGGTGGGAGCACAAGTCAGCTGGGAGAAACAACACACATTTCCAGCAGCAGCAAAGCCTCTGCCTCACCAGCCCATAGCATCATCAATAGCTGGCAAAAACACTCGCACGACACCTATTTCATATGCCAGTGGCCATTGCTGCAACCAAGGACTGTTATTTAACTAAGCACTGCATATGGTCACTCGTTTGCCCTTCACATCCTGTCGCTGATTTTCTTGCTGTGGACCGACTTAAAATCATTCAAGTTCATGACTAAAGGGTGTAAAAATTGTCAGCCTTCCTATTGATGTGAACCAGGTGTGCTCATTTATGTTACCACATAGAAAAGTGAGATGGAAAGAGAAATTTCTGAAGAAAGCACAACGATGTGGACCCTTGTGAAATCTTTTCCTAGATAGCTGCACTATTGCTTGAAATACAGATCCGAGCCTGCTTTTAGCTGCTAACTGCCCTATAACATATTATCCTACTTACTGCATGCAGTTCCAAACATCTTGTATCTGGAAGCAACAAGGGAGAAGGCTCCTTTATCAAGTCAATCTCAAATCTCATTATGTTCCTCTACAACAGTTTCCGTAAACATTCAGCAATTTTCAGTGTCTGAGTTGCGCAGCTGAAGAGGTGCATAAACAGGCTCCACTGAAATGTGAAGATGACTGATAATGTACTAACATTGAGACCCCTTGCTGTGATTATTACCCCCTGAGTGCTCCTTACAGAATGTGCCTCTTATCTCACACTGACAACGCTAATAGAATATGCATAGCCCTATTAGCATACAAGATAATAGCACCCTGGAGGGGACAGAGCCATAAAACTTTAAGTAGAAATCAAAACAGAAGGAGGAAGAAAAAGAGAACATTGTCACAAGCCAAAAAGAAAAAAAAAAAAAAAAAAGAGCCCAAGGGCAAATTTTGCTGCAGAAAACACACATAGTCATAATTCTTGTTCTAGTCACCATGCAAATGGTAATAGTCTTTAGTCCCATGAATACTATCAGTGCCACTTTTGCTGTGAAACATTAATTGAGATAATGTGCCCCTTTCGGATGCAGCAGGGAGTCGTATGTCAAATTGTACCACAACAAAATTATGGCAACATCTGCAAGAAATATACAACAGCAGTTGGGGTGCCTCGCACTGGGTGAGTCCAAGTGGGTCTTTGCCTTCGCAGATGGCATCTGTGGAAGAGCTGGAGCCTGCAAGGACAGCCAGCCAGCTGCGACTTCAGGTGACACGCACACGTACCTGCAGCTCCCTACTTTTCAGCTGCTTTGCTGGTTGGAAGTGTTATCTCTTGACCCTACTTCAGTCACTTGGAGAAAACCTCAAACGGTTCTTTGAATGCCAAGGCCTTTCTTTAGTCACGTCTGCCCAGCGCATTCACATTTGTTCCATGTAACCGGCCATTGTACCAGAGCTTTCACTGCGCACCCACGGCTGGCAGCCAGCCACGCATTCATATGCTTTCCATCTTGCAGCAATAGCCAAAGTAAATCTTTCAGTGCTTGGCACAAGAGTGTGAATTCAATAAAAAAGGCTTCAAACAAGTTTGAGATGGCTTGTCTCTAAACAATCGAAGAACAGCGAGCTTTTTTAATGCTCATTGTGGTCCAGTTCCTGCCTACAGCTAAATCCAGATAACCCCCAGCAGCACTGACAACCCTGTCTGGTAAACCAGTCACCTGTCAAGCGGGCATGAAAATATCCACACAGCGAGGCTCAGAGGCTTGGAGGGAAGTGACCTGTTCCTTACCAGGAGCTTCAACGGGGGCAATCAAAGCTCCTTGTTGTCTTCTTTGTGAGATCTGAAACTTTCCAACATCAGCACTGAATGCGTAGGACCTCGGGGTAATCGCTGCACAGAGCGCTGCACGCTTTTTGCTTTACAGAGAGATGGTGTCAGGAGGTAACAAGCGCTGGATCCCTGTGGTGCATTTTGAAGCATCGTGCAAAGTTTTCTGGGATTCTTCATAGCATTCACTGTGGTTTCTATAGAGCTAAACTCTTTGTACTGTGGCTTTGTGTTGCAAAGTTTTGCAGCTTGTGGGAGTCTGCCTCACTTCATTTTGGTTGATGGCACTTTATGCTGATGCTTTCAGCAATTAGAACACAGTTGGAAAAGACTAGTAAAGAAAATCCAGCTCTCCTGGAAAAGGAAAGTACAGTGAAGGTCAGAGGAATGACTCCTGAATGTACCTGTGTGCGTGTCTGCATTTATGCATGCATACATCTTCTTCATCCGTGTTATTAAAGGCAAAACAGGCCATCTCAAAAACACAGGTGGTTCAGGGTTTGCTGAGCTTGTTCAATGCTCTTTTGCATTAAATACAGACTTCGGAATGATCTCTGCTTTCTTCCTGGAAAGGTAACAAAACACCAGTATGTGCTGTATAGGAAGTAACGTTCCCTCATGTAAATCTTAGGTGTACAGTTCTCACACGTTATCTCCATTCAAGTTTTTCCACCTCTCTGGCTAGTCTTATTATAAGCCATATTATATGGCTTACATATATAAGCCATATATAGTTATAAGTTATATATTAAGTTATATATTAAGTTATATATTACTTATAATATAATAATAATTAATATATATATTAAGTTATATATTACTTATATAAGCCATATAAGCCATATTATATGGCTTACCATCAAACAAGGAACTTCTACTTACACAAAAAGGCCTCCCAGCATTGGCTAAGGCTAAAGAAATGCCTGGGTAACTTCCCCCAAAGAAACAGGGCTTTATGAATAGTTTCTAAATCTGGGTCTAACAGGGTCTCTGAGATGTGGAATGCTGTGCTTCTCCAGGACACTGAGTGATGGTTCCTATCACTCAGCCACACCTGGGAATATTCACTGGTCAGTGCTTGGCAGATGTGGGAATAATATTTTGTACATTGGGTGATTATCAATTAGCTGGTTTAAATTGGTTTCTGTAATAAAAAATAATAATCTAAAGATGTGAAAAACTTGTTAAAAAAATTGGACGTGTTATAATATGACAACGAGAATAGAGAAAACTTCATGCACTTTAGAGGAGAGTGAGTAACCTCCATTTCAGCTTTGATCTGTAACTGTTTACTGTATCTCCTTCTTTCATATCTGTATTTAGCGAGGCCCAGCCCCTGTATTTGGGTCTTGCCACGCTCACTCACTGAATCACACCTCAGTTCAGCAGTGTACCTAAACACAGGCTTCTTTCTAAAAGTTTAACCTGCAGATGTCAAGGTTTTGCTTGTGGATATTTCCTGGCTAGAACAGTGGAAAGTCTCCCAGTAAAAATTTGTTAGTTGTGTATTACTTACGTATTCCTCCAGAGAAGGATAGATGCTCCAACGCAGCAAGGTTCTCTGTATACAAGAAACACCGAGCGTGTGTGCACTTCAGAAAGACACAGGGAAAGATTATCAGGCAGCTCATTTCAACAGCAACAACAGCAGTCATTTAATGCACAAATAATTATTCCAGAATAAGTATCTTTTTTCCCCCTGTGCTAAGGTATAATTTTTATTTAGCTGACATTATCTCCAAGGTTCCTTAGCAGCCCAGGACACAGCGAAGTAATACAGCGCAGTCTGGATGTTGTTATGTATTTATTAAGTTGTATCAGGGCCCATTTAGTAGCAGCTCTGCAGTTTATCAAGTAAATATCGAATGCCAAATACAAAAGAGAAGAAAATAGCAACATAAAAAATTTATCTTTGGGGGAGGAGAGGGAGAAAGAGAGAGAGAATGGTGCTGATAATGTGATTGTGCCTTCAGCAAAAGTGGCTAATATCCTTTTGCAAGGGGTGCGGTGTAAAAATATTCCAGAGCTGGGGGAGGAGAAGCGAGGAGAGGGGAGCCTAGCTGTTGTTTGTTTGTTTTAAAGTGTATTCTGGTTGCAGGCTAGGTCAGCGGGTGGCCAGACTGAGAAAATGAGTCCCCCGGGCTGTAATAATTGTAACTGTCAGGGAAAAAAAGTCAAGGTCTTAGATAGCAGTGGTCTGCTCTGACTTCTGACCATGGAGAAATATATATGAAAACTATTGCCTGGGGCACTATGGGAAGAAACCAAGAGGTTTTAACTCCTGGTGGCTTGTGTTTATGAATTGGAAAACTCATTTTGCACCTTGGTGGTTTGTATCTTTCTGATTATTTTCATTTGCAGTATAAATGAAGCTGAAGATATTCCTTTTCCTTACGCCCAAATCTGTGATGCAATGAACACCTATTACTAGACTGGCTTTGCATTTCTGAGTCCCAAACAGCATGGAGACTTATAACCGATCTTTTAACAGTGGATATTCACAAGCAGATTCTGAATCTGATTACCTCTCGCAGTGCGCTCATTACTTACCAGAGCAGTCCATAGTTGCCTCCAATTGATTATTCCAGAATTACACACGGGTAACTCCACTGACTTCACCAGAAACATTCCTAATACAAAAGTAATGCAAGAGAGAGATAAGAGGTTGAAAAAGATAAACCATCAAGATTAAACCATGCAAACAGAAGGGAAAAAAAAAAAAAACATAAACCTGTTTTTTTTTTGTTTTTTTTTTTTTTTTAATTATGCAGCTATGGACAAGCTAGTGAAATTGGTTAGGCTTTGCATGAATCGCCAATCTGCCCCTTTATTTAAGGAAGTGTTGGAACTTTTCATTAGAGTCTGCTAACAAACCCGAGCCCAAAAGGATGCATTTGGGTTGCTTGCTACACACAGGTCAGGCTGGGGGGTCTGGGGGCAGTGCTCGTCTCACTTTGCGTCTTTGTACCCTAAACCAAAAGGAGGGGACACGATGGCAACACAGACATGCTGGTGAGAAAAGCTGTTGGGCATTCAGCAGGTGTATGCACAGGGTAGGATCTTTGCCTGCACATCTCACTGTTCCTGAATGTGTTTCTTATATACCATAAAGGAGAAACAACTCTTCAAAGTGGCTAAGACTGCAGAAGCAACCATATTTGCCACTTAAGCATCCCAATAGGTAAGAAAGTAGCCCAGACACTTTCCTTTTCTTGCCAGGGGTCACTGAGCACAAGAACAGGCTGGAAAGCAATACTGTGATACAGCACGTTGTGAGATCGTGGACATTGCTTCCATTTCCATGGGTTGAAAATAAAGCATCTGAACTATTTTGCAAAATTCAGTGCTGTCAGATCATCTGTGCTGGAGCTTTCAGTGTGTCCCTTTGTCTGAGGAACGTACCCTGCTGCTGACAAGATTCCTCATCAAAATCCATGTCCATCTTCAAAATGCTCTGACTTCAATTAAATGTTATTTTTCACTGTAAATTGTTTTGTTTGAATACCACAGATACCCTTCTAATATGAATTAATTAGTAAATATAACTTAATATGAATTATTAAGCAGAATTGAAAATATTTATATACATAGCAAGACCCAAACAAACCATACGAACACCAAACAGCAATTATTCCCAGTCTGATCGTGACAGCAGCATCTAAGGTAGTGCTTGTAAAAGAGGATAACTCTTGCTGGGAAGTGATTTACTTGTTGAAAGTCACCGTAACAGCAAGCTGGATAACTTTTATGGGCCCCATCTGTACTTTACTCACCTTTCTTACAGCCTGCCTGTGTCTTGTGAGGGAAGCACGGTGTGCCTAATGGAGAAAGAGAGGGCAGTAAATGTTGGTGGGAAGGGATAAGCCCGGCGGAGCAGACAGGCACTGTGTGAGGGAGGAATACAACGACGGTACTCGTGTCTTTCAGGGTTACACAAATAGCTCCCCTGCTCTGTCTCCCAGTAGCCCCAAATCTCAGTAATTCACGTTTCATTGCATTTTACAGATAGGCAGCAGAAATATGAGAGGTGGCTTGCCAAAACGAGGACACGAATTGCAGACCATCTTTAAGGTTCCTCTTCCTCTGGGACAAGGCAGCGCTGGGGAGAGCGTGGCAGAGGCTCCAAGTCCTGCAGGAAACGCCAGCTCCTCTGCCTGACCAGGACAGGAGCCCTGACACTTTCACCCTCTTACGCTGCACTAAACCTAGTTATGTTACGCTTGGGAAAAGTGGAGTTTCCAGAACAGCATCCAGTCTCAACTGAACGATTTCAGGCACAGAAGACTTACTGCTTCCCTTTGATAGCTGCTCCAGCAGCTAAGGACTTTTAGCATTAAGAATAACGTACCTTGCTGAGATTTGTCTCCCCACCGGTGGTCTTACCGTGCTTTTTGCCTGCTAATGGGAGGACTTTTTCATGACTTCGGCTTCCCTAACTGTGAAGACCCTTATATGTGGGAACCTTATTGCAACTGGATATTCATTCGGGCAATAAACATTGGTCCTGGAGCGAGCAATATGGTTACTGAAGCAAAATGCACTGGGGCAACTGGAACACCTGCACCACCTCCAGCTGCCTGCTTTGAGGACAGGAGCAGGACGCAGGAGTGGAAATCTCAGCTCCAGAGGGACTTTTGCCATTCTGAGTCTTGCTGACGAGCTCACCCTGAAGCCATCCCAGGACCAGGGTGCTGGCTGCCCTCGCTGCTCCACGTGCGGGAGGCAGAGCGGGGTGCAGCCGTGCACGGGGCCAGCTCGTGCTCAGCACCGTGCTGCAGCAGGGGGCTCACAGCTGCCCTATCCCTGGCTCGCTGATGCGGCTTGTGCCCGGACAAGCGAATGATTGTTCAAGCCGTTTGCTATTTTAAGGTGAAGGTGGTACATGCGGAAGATCTCAATGTCACTACAAAGCAGGGAGGGAGGCTGCGAGGAGGAGGAAGGCAGGAACCTTCACAACTAATGTCAATTTTCTGCATCAAATATTTTGATAATTAAACAAAGCTGATCAAGAGAGGAAAACAGCATGTCTCCAGAGCTCCGGAAGCAGAGGCCCATTAAATAGAAGAGTCAGAAAGTGCCAGAGGCGGCAGCCTCAGATTAATGGCACTCCAGTAATAGATTTTCCCAGGCACAGTCACAGAGGAGACAACCACTGTGTAGGCAGAGCAGCGACGAGGCCGTTAAAGCCACAGTAACATTAAATCACCTGGTACCAGGGGGCGAGGGGATGGATGGGAGAGCATCGGCTGCGGAGGGTGTAAAGCTCAATCTGCTTTCAGGCAACAGGACTGCATCCCAGTGGTCATTTACAGCAGGGAAAGCAGGCGGCTCAGATGTAGGACGTGGACAAAAACAGACAGGCTCTGGCTCCAGAAGGGTGGTGAGCTGAGCACAAGTATCTCTTCCCACAATGAAAGAACAGGCACTAAACACCCTCGTGTTTGGCTTTGCTGAGACCGGCCATGTTTCGGTTCAGTTGACCTTCTTTTCTTAATCAAGTGCTGGTTTTCTCGCTAATGGTTCCCCGTTGACTTTCAGGGTGTTAAAGCACCATTCTGAATTTGCTTAAATGCAGCTAAACTTCGGGGAGGGAAAGGAAAGGAAGGCAACAGGGTGGGAAAGCAGCCCTGTTTTATTATCAAGTCAGTTTTATCTTGGCAGTGTTTGAACTGATCCTCCTTGAAATGGCCATCTTGTCTAAATCATTTCTATCCATTTTTATAATACAATAACAACAGAAACAAGGGCTTCTTCCAAGCCAGGCTGGCATGGATTAGAGTCCACCGCGAGAGAGCTTCGCTCCCAGCTGGGCTGTATGGAAACCAGATGAAGTGGCTGAAAATCGGAAACAACTTTTTAGACGTTCTTGAATCCTGATACGATCACATCACAGGGATGGGTTAAATTTATGATCTTATCTAGGATTTTTGTTTGTAATCAATCCCAGACCTACTGGCTATCACTCACTACAAGCTGACCATTTCCCTGTGCTAACAAGGAAAAGTTGGGGCATCAAACTATGAGGGAGTGAAGCCAAACAATGATATTAGCAGATAGGATCAGAACTGGAATGTGACACAAAGAAAGAAAAAAAAAAAAAAGGGCACCCAAAACAAAAGAAAAATGATAGCAGCCTGCAGCCTGTAAATTTCAGCCTTCGTCCCTTTTGGCCTATGCTGCACACACAAACTATGGTGTGTGCAGAAAAAAAAAACAGTTTCCAGGCAGATTTTGGGATAAAAGCTAAGAAAACAGAAATTAAAATGGAATACCCTGAGATCAAAGTACAGCACGGAATACCGTTGCTATCCTTGGTCATGCATATGCAGTGGCGTATGCACCGAAATGCACCGATTTCCTCGTTTTCCCCCTCTGAGGTTACAGTAATCTCAGCATATAGGGCTACTTACTTTGCTGGATTGCCTACCACATTTATCAAGGCAAACCTGAACCTTTTGCAGGTGGTTTGGACAGCAGATGGCAAAGAGGATCTGTCAAGCAGATTTGACCCTGCTAGCTCTCTTTGCCTACTTGAATGTAATTAAAGAGAACAGCAAAGCAGGGATGGAGCACATGGCACCAGGGTCTACCCAAATCTAGACCACATTAAGAAGTTTTCATGATTCCAGCTCCAACATATGAATGGGGAAATTGCATATCTTTGTGCATGATATTTCTTTGTGTCAACTTTCATTTTGATTGAAATGGCGGACTGTTTTCATGGCAGAGAACTTTTCTTCCCAATTACTACTCCATTTTCCATGCTGATCACTGCTGAACAAGGTACTACGGAGCACTGGGTCTCTTGAGTACTTACCCAGAGCAGATTAAACTTGCACTGCTTTGGGGTCTCCCTCATTGTCAGCTGGGACAAAGACAGATGGCAACTTGGACAATATTTCAGTCTGATTATGTCATGAAAACTTGTTTGAATATGACCATTGAGCTGCTAGGAATGGCAGGGCACCAGGAGTGAATACCCAAGTGCGAATGCATTATTTCACCTGTTTTCCTTTCTCAAGTTTCCAGGTCGCTGGAGCACTTTGCACCCCTTTTTCCTAGGGATCCTGGCACCTTTGGCACATTCTGGTACTCTCTGTGATGAGCTGAACAGAGGCAGGCTTAAAAGCCAGATACCCCTCACAGGTTGAATGTTGAAGTGTATCCCCTACAACAGTTGTCTGGTAATAAGCAGACACAGTATATTTCCCTACCAGGTGACTTTTTAGCTGCAAAAAAGCATCTAAGACAATATAGAAGGCACAAGGAACATCCCTGCTCAGCACCCTAACAGCCCTGCAGACAGCAAGGAGCTTCCAAACCCACACTGAATTGCTTTCTTCTCATCTTTGCATGGCCCAGCTCTGAGACTAACAGTGTGACAAATCTGTTAATGTTTCAAGAGGCAAGTCTTAATTTTGTGCGTACCCTTCAGTCATTTTCCATATGGAACTGGAAATGCTTTTTCACAAGCAGTCTGTTGATATTTTCAATAAAGGCATAAAAGATTGTCCAAAATGAAAAGGTTTCAACCAAGCCGTTCAGATTGCTTCAAAAATTAGAATTCTTGGGCAATCCCTGTGTGTTGTGGAAAAAGTAAACAACATTGTATCTGTTGTAGAAATGGAATAGAGAGGTTCAGAGCAAAGGAGATCTACCAGCTTGCCTAAGCAAGTAGGAAAGGAACCTAGGAATCCCAAGCTCCAAACCCAGTCCCAAGGGGGCTTTCTCATAAATACTAGAGCATATTCAGATTTGAGTTTGGGCCACGAGCTCACAATCAACCCTACGCAAGCAGCAGCCTGCAGTATAATTAGTCCCCCAAAGCAAACATAACTGTAAGAGGGAAATAGCTAGGGCCAGGCTCTTTTATTGTGTATAAATCAGATCTATAAATCACGAGTGACTCATCTGAAGTTAGTGGTGTTGCTGTGCGTTAGAATGAATGGATCAGAATCTGGTCCACACGTTTCACACATTTCTGGGAATCAGCATTTGTAACTGTATCAGTAGCCTGGAATGTCTCCTAATTGGCACCAAATGTGAAACAGCTCATTACCTGGGCAAGGCAAATAGCTCGAGAGAGATGTCAGAAACTGAACGTAAAGTACGAGTAGGAACATAAAGAGCAAACAAGTTCCACACACAGATAGGAACCGAGGTGTAACAAGCATTAAATAATAGCTATAAAATTTTATGCATGTACATGAATTACAATATTATTTCATCCAAACTGATGCTCACGGTAACGGCGCGTGTTGTTTTCTTCTCTCTGTGATATAAAGATGACTCATAAAATTAGTAATGTAACAGTATTTGTGTTGTACAAATATCTTGCAAATTTGTCCTGGTGTATATTGGTGACACAGAGATTTATGCGCACGTGGAATCTTTTGAACCTACTTGACAGCAAATGGCTTACAAACCAGCTGTGGAAATATTGTGTTACCCATGAGCTTCGTAACCAATACAGGTGTGTACTTTGGGGCCGATGTCCCTTGTGCCACCCAATAAAAGATTTAGGTTGAGGTCCATAAAGGAACTTGAGGGGAAGGACACCCACAACACATGGCAAGCCCAGCGTCAGGCAGCCAGGTTCTTTGTTAATCTTCAAAAAAGAAAGTGCTCGAGGATCCCAATGTTTATTCAAGCAAATAAAGTTAATAAATCCTGTTAAAATGTTACTAAGGGCTTTGCTGCTCCATTTGAGATTCATACCCTCAAGTCTGAATGCTGACTGGGGAAAGGAAGTACTATTAACTAATGCAGGAAATAAATCCTGCTTTGTCTGCCACAAGTGTGGCTCCTTGACATTCCTGAGAACAACCACCCGTACGTTTGAATGACGCCCTAACAACGAGGCGAGCGGAGATGTTCGCTTTCCACTGTCAGGGCGCTTGGACCCGGCCTGCAGGGAGGCATTAAATGGTACAGGTGCTCGTCCCCAGCTCCCCTTCTGAGCGAACCTGCTCCCCGGAGGCATGTGAGAAGCACATCCCGAGGCTGATTCCACACGTCCATCACCTGCCCTTAGCCTGGCGATCAAACCATCTTCCCTGGGCACCTGGGCTCCCTCCGGACACCACCTTCCCCCTGCTCCGTGCTCTCTGAACTGAAGGCTGGAGGCGAGGGGCACCCTCACTGCGACCACTGCTCACAAGCTGACAGCCAGGACCAAAAACCTTCCCTGCTCCCACCCCACAAACCCAGCTCCTTAGGGCCAGGGAAGCCTCCTCTGCTGGGAGGTAACCCCTTCGCCATGCGCTCCAGAGCAATCCTCCGGATGCACAAGCGTGTGCCCTTCCTCCTGCCTAACATCTTTGCGATTGCCTCAGATTTACACAGCTTTTTCATGCCTTTTGGAGCCTCTGTCCCTGCATCAATGGAAGGGGCCTGCAGGTCCCTGCTGGGGTGCACAGGTCTGCCCATCTCCGGCCTCAACAGCATCACCGAGCCACTGCCCTCTCGGGAGGAGACCTGCCGGCAGCTCCAGTGCCTTAGCTCAGCTCTCCCCGTCCCCAGCTTGGCACCCACAACCCAAAGCTGCTGGGAATGAGCTCTGAAAGCCTGACTTTGTATCCTTCCCTATGACTTAGGCCCCCTGAGCTTTTGTAGCCCTGCAAACTGAGGCACAAGGAGGCGAATGCTCCTCTTTTCCCAAAAAGAGCAGAGCGAGGGCTCTTGGGACCCCGAGTCACGGTGCCCAGTGTGGAGGTTCCTCTCCTGAAAGCATCCAGGGGGAGGCCGGCGCTGGGGTGAACCATCAGCGCCCGTCCTGAACCACCACGGACAGAGGGAGGTGAGTGCTGGGGGTCAGCTTTGGAGATGGGCAGCTCCGCTCAAGGGGAAAAGCACTCTGCCAACTGGCCCTCAAATTTAATTTGCTCTTTAAAAAAAATCCCCGCGCTGGCATTTTAGGCAGGACCTTAGTGATTTACAACATGGAGTGACATTTCAAAAAAAGATAATGTGGGTAATGAATTATTTGCTGATCCAAACTAACAATTGGACATACCTACTTTTCATGGATTTAATCTTTGCCGAGGCGTTAGCTAGCAAGCATGAAATATCACTTTTCGGAGGCATTCTGTTGCATTTATGCAGTGTACAATTACATTAGGCAGCTTTATGACACATTGACTCGGTCGAGTGTGATGCAATGTAATACAACCAAAGTAATACGAGCTTTTAAATGCAACATGATGGCAAAAATCCATCTCAGATCTGATCTTTGTTTCATTTCAGATGCCAACTGTCATAATTCACGGAGAGTCAAATCCTTCTGGTTTTACTCACGTGAGCTGCTCTATCAGAGCAGTGGGATGTGCCCGGACCAGCGAGGAAGCAGCATTTGATCAAACAGGGGTGAGAGCATGTGAGCAAACCTAGCACGCATCCTTTAAGCTGGAACCCAGAGAGCCCTGCATCAGCTGCAGGTCCTTTTCAAGCAAAGACACATGAGGAGTCAAAACTGGCAGAACAGAGCACAGTATCTCGGAATTGTGTTTCATGAGCCAGGAGTTTGCTCCACTGAGAGTCTTTTGCTCGCACAGAGGAGGCAGTGATGAACACACTGGCACTTGCAAGGAGCCCAGCTGGCATCCCCTCATCTACTGCTGCACAAGGAGCTCGTACGAGAAGATTTTATCCAATCCTGACAACAAGTAACACATGATAATACATTTCAGTGATTTCCTAGGAGCACTGCCCCGTACTTGAATGGGAACGGTCGCAGCAAACACAGATCCTGGGGTAGGATGTGAGCTTGTCTCTTTCTCCTGTCTCTCTGCGCTTGTTTTTCCCCACGTGAGGTATTTCAGCTCTGCTCCTGCACGACTGGACCATGCTGTCAGGACCGGACAGTAGACAGAAATGTGTCCGTTTCAATTTTGATTCTGATCCTGGGGTATTTCTAACTCTCTCCATATCCTTGATAGATAATGGTTTAATAAGTGATCTGTTTTTTATTTAAAGGGTCGGTAGTAAAACCCAGATCACATTTCTCACTTGGTGGGTTAAAAAACCGCTTACGCTCATTTCTGCAATGTAAAACGACACTATATCAAATCAAACATTTCCAGATGTGGCCAGCTTGTGGATGGAAGTGCAAGAGGAGCGAGCGTTTATAGACAAGAGGTTTCCCAGGTTTTTTTAATAGGACTGGAACCCCACCTACTGGCAAAGACTGTTATAGTGATGTCAGGACAAGAACCCATACAGGGCTCATTCCCTGCCTAGAAACTCCATGCCTTCAGTGGGGCTCCTAACCCTGTGGTCTGAGATCCGTGCAGGCTGAGCACCACTGAAGCCACTATGGGCACCTCGGTACTCAGCACTTGTAAAATCAAAAATGTTAATTGCACTGAAAGGCACAAGGAAAGGCACAAAAATTGCTTAAGAACTGACTTGTGCTTCCAATTCATATGGTACTTTAGAAAGTTTCAGCTTTAGAAAAGTAATTTTGGCCTTTATTTTGATACTTGAGAACAAATCAGCCCTACACAGCCCTTACTTAGACAATGGTCCCACAAGTTCGAAGTATCACACTCAGGTAATACACAGTGATGAAATAACATTCCACTATGTTAGGCCACTGATGGAAGATGAAAAATTAAGAGAGTAACAACTTAAACAGGATGGAAAAATATGGTTCCAAATACCCACACCTGAATTAGACAACCTTGAAAGTAGTTCTTATACTTCTGTCAGAGTTTATTAGAAAAAAAATCCCATCGCTTCCTGTATTCCAGCTTTCCCTTAAAAACAAAAATAAAGAATACCATTTTAGAGACCATTTATGCAACTTAAGTCTTGCTGAAGTAGTTCAATCTGCTGTTGGAGGGAAAATTCTCTTCTGCTTCTCAAAATTACCGCCTCCTCTACGGCTTACATCCTTGGTATGGGCTTAGGTCTTGAAATAAACTTGAGTTCCTTAATGCTAGCCCTTCAATCCCCATTGCAAAACAAGAAAAAAAAGAAAAAAAAACAAGCTATGCAGTGGGACTAGCTCCCTGCCACTTCTTTCTTACCCATTATGTAGCAGAGAATCCAGGTCAACATCTACCACGGCAATGACATAGAAGGAAAAAGTCCAGATGCTGCCTGACGAAGAGGGGAGATTGGGCTATTTGTAGTATCTGGCATATGCACCAGGCATGTCCAAATATGCAGAGAAAACAAAAATCTCTATCTTGGACCAAACTGCTAAGAAAAAAAAAATAAAAAAGGTTTCCAGGATGTGAGTCAGAAAGTCCTGGAAGGGTTTGCCTTGACAAACTAATGATAACGGAAGGATAAGTTCAAGCATCGAGCGAGCTGGTGAGATAAGGCTGAGGTAGACACATATGCTTCCTGTCTACGAGAAAGGAAACAAGACGTGCAAACTGAGACTGAGCGTGCTAGCTTCTTCCTCTGGAGATGGAGAAATCACTCCTAAAAATCTGCATTTCCAGCACTCCTGGGCACTGGCATGGAATGGCAAACAGAGCACGGGTTACACCTGGCCACAAGGAAGACTCAGCGTACCTGCTGCTGCAGGGACGTGGCCAGCAAGGGTTGCAAGCCCTCCCCTGCCCTCCCCTCAGCCACCTCCTGGGAGCCCCAGCAGCTGCGCTGAGCTCCTACCCAGGGGTTTTCAAATAAAAAAGTTTGCTTGTGCTGCTATCTTCTGTGATCAAAGAACTGAAACAGCTGCATGTCTCAGCTCGCTGGCAATAAAACCTGCAGTTGATCGGTTTTGTCCTAAACCCACAGCTACAGGGAAAGTGCAACCGCAGACGTAAAGAGAAGAGGGCGAACACCCAAGCTGCGTGTAGCCACACTCTGCATCCTCCTAACCTGCAGTCTCTTAAGTGCCACTTAATTAATCCAAACTCTTCTACTTTAATAGCAGAGCTGTAGCACATTTAAACAGCTTAGAAACTCTGCCCAACAAGCCGCGCTCCCTATCTTATTCATCAGCTGCAGGACTGACCGTGCATTAACTAAGAAAGCACATGGTTTGATTAACACTTCTCCTGCCGTTAATTTCTGCTGAATTTCTGCTAGGGCTGAAATTTCTCAGCTTTTTTTAGTAGGGTGGATCTCATCTCAGTAGGGACTGTCTTTTGGATCAGCTCCTAGAACATCCCTGCAGCAGCTATAGTAACTATTTTTATAGGCAAGTTTTATTAGGAAAGTATTTTAAATGGCCTTTGAATGCAATTTAGCAGCTGGAAATAAGGCAGCGTGCCAGCAGCATGTGATCAGACAATCTGTGCAGCACCAACAAGTGCTACCAGAGATCACTGGTGCTCCACAGACTGTGCACGAACCCCCCCGACAGAATACACTGGGGACATTCAGCGGGCCAGGGGGTGCCCCGGCACTGCAAACGCCTGAGAGGCCGAGCTCTGCTATTCCTGGATCACTTGCTAGAAACGAGCCTATTTTCAGAGACCTGAATGGCACATTTGGAGCTAAAGGAGGTGCGGATATGGCGGGTTTCATTACACAGTGACTGTCAGCTCATCATAAATATACGTGAGGACATACGTAGTACAACTTGCACTCCTGTGACCGTCAGCGAGTGTGTAAAAGGAGCATGAAGTAGACATTTTAGGGCCGGTTCTGAACAAATGATCTAGCATATAAAACTAGTAGCCCAAGCACACCGGGCCCAAAATATTCATCTTCTGCCTCATGCCCAAATGAGACAGGAAAAGATCCATTTCCTTCTCCATTTTGACCAGGGCTAAGCTTGATTTCGAACAAAGGCCTTTTTATCCTCACCACCCTTCAAACAGCCCTCTGCACAGGACTCTTTGTCGTCAGACCGAAGGAGCCCTCTCTTTCCAAATGCTTTTCATGCTTTCTGTACAGCGAACATCTCCCCCAGGAACTAACGCAGCCCTCTGCAGGAATCCTTTCTGTAGGCAACGAGAGCCTGGTGGAAGGACCGGGGACCTCTTCTGGGAACGAGGGAGCCGAGATGCTCTGAGGTGCTGCAGGTGGGCTCCAGCCCTGCAGCACGGAAGAAGCAACTCTGTGTGGGGACAATGGGCTCCACCATCTGAGGACCTGAGGGAGATGCCTCCACTAGATGCTTTGAAAACCCCCAGAAGATAATCCTGCCCATAGGCAAAGGGCTGTCACAAGCTCCTTACACCACAGCGTTTACTGTTTCTTACGGGATGCAGAGATCTCCTGCTCCCACTGGAGCACAGCACACAACGTTTGGTAACACGGAACTGGATTTTGGAAAGTACTGAACACACACCAGGCCCTGTTGCCGATGCCAGACTCTTCTGAGTGGCCAAGGCAAGTAACTAGATTGGCATCGCTAGGATCAATCAGATGTCTAAGCAAGTAAAAACAAAGCTTGAAATAGCTGAGGACCCAATTCTGATCTGAAGCCCCACTGGTGCAGGCACATGCGGAGTTACTGTGGTTTAAACTCATGCAGATGAGAGTGGAAACTGGCCTCCAGTACAAGTGCACGCTGAGGGAAAAGACAGCTTTCCTTTTAGACATGACTCCAATTGTACAGTCTGAGATTCAATTAAGTTTTGCTTTCCTGACATCTCCTTCCAAATACAGGCTCGGTCTTTGTGCTAGGCATTTTTAAAAATAAAATAAAACAAAATCATACGTTTGGCAGGACCTGGGCATTCCTGCTACTAAATTGTTCTGTACTTCATGCAAAATTTCAGTGTATTAAAGAGAAGGGGGGGTAGCCTCTTTGACCGGTGTCCAACTGTTTAGAACTGTTAAATATGAGTTTTTGCCCATGTTTACATGTGGAATGGAACACAGCCATTCAACCACAAAATGTTCCCAAAGCAAACATCCAAAACCAGGTTGCTGGCTAGGTACGCTGACAGAATCGCCTGAAACCAGTCATTCACAGAATGCCAAAACAACAGATTACCGTTGGTAAAAAATACACAAGATTATTTTCTTACCTCCTGGGAAGAGGCCATTGCAAGTGACAGGAAACAGCGACTGGCAAAACAGAATGTAGGCTCAGGGCTTTTTCATCTGGAGGGAGAAAAAAAGATTGGTGTTAGTTCAGATCTGCAGAAACACATGCCATTAACACAATAAAGCCAGCACATGTTGCCAATAGCATGTATGGGCAGCCTGAATTAGAGTAGACGTATTCTGCTAAGTCAAGACTTGCTACATGATGTAGAAATAAAGAAACGGCGGTAAAGGCAGAGACAAAGCGACTAAAGCAGGACACGACAGCTCCATGTTACCCACAGATGGGTTTCCTTGACCCACGTTAGCCAACCATTCGGTGTTTCTGAAGGCTGGGAAGTGCCACCTGAGCTTCCCAAGGAGAAGGACCCTGGGACTTGGGTCCTTTTGCCAACTCTTGGATTGGGTCTCACAATTGTAATGCCTTTTTTCCCCCTTTTTTTCCCCCTTTTTCTCTTTTTCCTTGCCACGTTCCATCCCTTGCCCTGCTTCTTTCACATCTCCGAGCAAGACTCACCAACAAATAAAAACGTTTCACCGTAATGTTTTCTTTTCTCCTTCATGTTAACACCTCCCCACGAGCTGAGTGATCCCCGCACGCAGCGGATTCCTGTTATTATTCTGCCTGTGCATTGACACCTTGTTGTAGGAGCCGCGTTGATGGATTGCAGGTGCCCCTCACTATGAAACTGGCCAACAACCCACTCACAAATTTGCTCTGCTTGTTAATATTAAAATCATATGGCCAATACCCTCCTAAATTGGTTCAGGCTTGAGTTTGCTGATTCATAGTAGGAACAGGGTTGCAACAGGCTTTCTGCAGGCCCCACTATTTATGGTAAATACTGCACGTTGTTGAAATAACAAACTTTTGAGATAAACCTATTGTAGCAAAGGAAACGTTAAAGTGCCACCACCATCTCTGCTTCAGAGCATTAAAATAAGCTGCATCACAGCTGCATGTCTGTAGCAAACTGAACTCTCTGATCCGAGAGCACGGGGAGCAGAAGCTTTGCAAGGCAAAGACCAGGTGAGGTTCTCAAGATTCACTGCTTACCAACCCTGGAAGGGAGCACGAGAATAATCGCTGGTGCTCCTCCGTTAACCAAGCAGAAGAGAGAGGGGAGCTCTTGAAACTCTCCGAAAACTTTGGGCTGAGTTTTTAGATGGATTGGCTGGAGCGAGAGCGAAGCTGGTTTTCACCTTCCCGCACAATTTATTTCAATCCGCAGCGTTCGTTCGCAAGTCCCAGTGCGGTCTCTTGGGAGTTCAGCCACCCTCAAAATAAAATCAGAGCCCCTTAAAAGCTTTCAAACATAACACATTATCCCAAATATTTATGATGTGCATGCACTACTTTCATACTTTGTTGTCTGGAAAATATTTTAACAGGTGGATTGGCAATGATGCCTAATGGTGATTGAACCCGTAACTTCACTGGTATTTCAAGAGATAAGCACCAAGCTGTGTTTCGTTTGCCAGCGGGGACACAGAGGCCCGGAGTTGTTACAGAAACTAATGCTCCTGCCAGAGAACCAGGCAGGAAACACGGACACTGCCTGGTGCCAGAGCCTTCAGCCAGACCAGAGGAATTTGCCTATTTTTTTGCCAACTCCTCTGATGGAACAGAAAAACAAAGTAGCACGAAACATGTCCCTCTGTGCCGGCACAGTCCTGGCCTAGCAAGAATCCGTTGCTAGCCAAGGCTGCTTCTTTCCTTCCAAAAGGTGACCACCCAATTTTGTAATCACTAAAATGCATGGCTTAATTATATAGACTGATTAGCAGGTTCTCAGCTAGTCCAGTGGTGCTCAGATGATGCAGTGACAGGGGTGTTAAAGAGACCATACAGAACGAGAGCATTTTTCTCCCGTTTGCACTGCAGAGCCGAGCAAAGCGGCTGGGCTACCATCAATCATCCCATCTCCTTCGGAAGTTCAGCGTGTGAGTTAAACTGCGCCTTGTAAGAAAGCTTGAGATTGAAAGGTTAGGCTGCAAACAGAAATCCTGGAAACCCCATTGTTCTCTGGCACTAACAATTCACCTGAGCAAAGGTCTAGGCAAATACCCTACAGAACAGAATGCAGCCAGCCAGAGTGCACCATTTATGATCTCTTAGGTGTCTCATTTAGGACACATTCAGACCTGGCTTCAGAGAGCTATTTGAATTCTAGAGGCCAGACAGAAAAGCAAAGGGAGAATTTGAGGAGGCAAGCAGATACAGAATCGTTATCAGAACAAATCAGTTGAATGCTGAGCGCTGCTAACAACGCGGTAAAACAAACGTACGCATCTTCCAGGGGGATTTTCCCAGAATAATTGCATGCTCTCGCCTAGTGTTGCTTGGGAAGGCCACCCCAGAAGTTGATGGTTTAAGGTAGTTGAAGTGGGATTAGCCTTCATGAAAGACTCAGGAATACTTCTTCTCAGTGAAAGTTTACAATAATATTTTAAAGACTCTCAACCAACACCCATACTTAAGCTCTGAAAACAGATAATGCATTTTTAATGGGATTGCACATCTGACAAGGAATTTGACTAATTCCTCTGATAGCAGACAGCTTCCTCCCCATAATTCATCTCAAAAGGATCAAAAATCAAAACACTCCCTACCATCTTTGGAATGGCTCCCCTGCCCCCAGCCGCCTGGAAAGGATCAGATCAATTCCAGCAACTCAATGGCAAGAGAACAGAGCAGCAGATACCTGACCTCCCCGCAGCCCACTCCACCAAACAAGGGCTCGAGTAAGGAAGAACGGGCAAAAGTCTCCAGGAGAAGGGCCAGCTGGGCTGCTGACACTGAGCCCATTGTTTCCCAGCCGTAGCGGGCAGCCCGTGCTGGAGCTGTTTGAGTGTTAAGCGCAGCCACCAAAGTCTTCAAAGTCACCCGAGTCAGATCATTTCTTTGCTCCGGTGCACTAACAGTTGTGAAACGCTGGGAGATGATCGAATCTGAGGTGTTGCAGAAGGAGAAGCATGAGGATTTTCATTAGCTTCTTTATTATTTGCCCTAACGAGGATTTCCTGCTCATAATCATATGTTTGCCATGCATTAAAGCCCTTCTCCAAGGGAGGAGACAAGTTAGTACTCTCCAGAATCTCACGGCTGTGCCTTTAAAGCTATCCCCAGCATAATCCCTTGTAGATGATCCACAGCATAAAACCTAGCAAGGTCTGTCAAGGCATTTTTAGCATTTGTTCTGTTAAAAAAACAAGAAAAAAACCCTGAGGTATTAGGGTGCGCTAATCTTTAGAAAGGTTAATTTATTCATAGAGATTTTGACAGAGATGTATGGCTAGGCTAGAGTCCCAGGCACTTCTTCCCAAGGGGAACTGCGAGTGCAGAGGCGGCTTTCCTGACACAAGAAGAGAGAGGCGTCAGAAACGGGCCCGAGCGGCATTGACTTGGGGGCTCCCGTGCATTTAGAGCACTTCTCCTTCCTGTAACCAGCCACCAAGGCAACTTGGGCTGCCTGATGATAAAACCGGAGGGAGCCCACTCGTCCTGGACACCGCGGTCCCAGGGGAACTGCAGACAGCGAGAGCATCATGTTCTCCTGCAAAACAATAGGTAACGAAGCTCCTTCCTCTTTTACAGCAGGTGCCTCCTCTGGAAGTAAATCGAGAGCATGCTGCAAAGCTTTTCAGTGTGTAGGCTGATGCTAGCGTGGGATGGACAGCACGTGATGCTGCCTGGATGACAGACAGCGTCTTTCAAGTCTGTCTGTTCAGGCAGACCACGCTTCTGCTGGGTTTCGTGGAGTGGTATTTTGGATTTCTAGACAACGTCTTGGATACTCGTTCTCAGCCAAAAGTTGAGTGAGACTACATGTATTTCACTGGACATTATGGGATATCTTTTTAAAAATACCAGAAGATAAATCTGTGGATGCTCCAACAAGAGATATCCTGTGAAATAAATTGCATCCTTGAAATAAAACATGTTAGAAAAAGAGGAGGGTAATTTTATGATATCTGATCATGCCCTATTTTTTTCCACTGGGAACAGAGTTTGATCCATAACTGCACAAAGATCACTTCCAGATTAAAATTGTTTTTATTTCTTTTCTACTTAAGCAGGGAGGATGTAGAAGAAGCCAGCCAAACCTCTAGTCTCTGCAGAGGCCTCTGGGACCTTGAACTGTCAGGACACTGCAGGAAGCCAGCCTGATAACTGATTTGGTTGCTTCTTTTTTAATTTGCTTGGAGTCTGTGCAATTAAAACTAAGGTTTCCACCGGCTGTAGAAGGATAGAGCTAATTTGTGACTGCCCTCTAGTTTCAGCAGCAATTCCTCAATGTCAGGAATACCTGCACTGTTTCTTGCAAGCTCTTGACCAAGAAAGAAACTTAATCCTGCTGATAGCTGGATGAACCAGGCAAGAACGCAGCCAGCAGGTCCAGGCAAGTGATCCTTGCCCTCTATTGCTACTGCACCTGGGGCACCGTGTCCACTCTGGGGCCACCTGGTAGAAGAAAGCCATCGGCAGGGAGCAGCGAGTCCAGCCCCGGGCCACCAAGCTGGTCAGGACAGAAGCACATCTTACAGCGAGACCCTGCGAGGGGCGACTCCGTTCAGCCCAGAGAAGAGAAAGAAAAGGGGGAACCTCTCTGCCGACTGCTGCTGCCTGATAAACGCAGAGAAGATGGGGCCGGGTTCTTCTTGGAGGTGCATGGCAGCAGGGTGGGGGCGACAGACACAAGCTGGAAGATGGAAATCTCCAAATAGACCCGAGGAAATCTCTGCAATGGGTTGCCCAGAGGAGTTCTGGAGCCCGTGTCCTTGGAGGTGTTTGAGACACAACTTGATATAACCCTGAGCAACCTGATCTAACTACGGCAGGTCGGACCAGATGAGCTGCAGAGATCCATTCCCATGGTTGTTCTGTAATTCTGTCATTTCTTTCAGTGGATGTCCGGGTACGAGTCTCTGACATGCTGGACCTGGACCCACCCTACAAGAAATGCCACCCCGACGGGAGCTCTGTGTTTTCCCATGCCGCAAAGCAGCGGTCACTTCTCCCTGCGCAGGGGGCACGTTTAGTTTTGCACTCTAGTTTTTCCTCCAGTATCTTATTCCCAGCCATAACATCTCAAAACACCTCCCCCAGCGCTAAATCAGAACCGGCTCATCCTCAGCCAGCCTCCTTTGGTCTCCCCGTGTTCACCCGCACCTCGGCACCGCAGTGGACAGGGGACCCGCTCAGCGGGCTGAGCCAAAAGCAATAGGGCTCTGCTGACCAGAGCTAGTTAACTGCTAGTTTAGATTATTAACCTCTTGTCCTTAATGAGAGTCCTGAGGCCGCTTAAGCCACAAGACCAAATTTCTCCTAACCACAAACGTGGAATCCTCATTAATAAGAATCTGAGACACTTTCCCAGGAAGAAATAATTTGCAGAGTGTAGGATCTACCCAGAAGCAAACGATGCTGGATTTAGGAGCACGTTTGAAACTCCTGCAGGTCGGTTTAATTTATCCCCAAGGAGAGGGAGGAAGGTCTGGATTGAGAAATGGATTTTTACTTTTAATTGCCAGGTGTCACCAGACCTTAAAAATAAGGTTTTCTGATGGTTTCCCCAACACCCCCAAATACTTATAATTATTTTCTGGGGAATTTTACTTGAAAAATGATCTATTTCTAACTGAATTTAAGCCCATGTTATGCAAACAGTAAACGAGCTTGTTTCAAAGTAATCTTTACCCAAGGGCTAGCAGAGAAATAAAAATAAATACCGTACGAGAGGTTTTTACAAAACCACAGACACCACCAGGTTTTCCAGGTCTGAAGGACGAAAATCTCATTCTGCTAAGTGCCTTTTATATTTTTGTAAGTTAAATTTTTTAAGATGTGTTACAACTGACACAGGGATCGAGTTACCCAACAATCAGCACCTGCCACCTCTGCCGTGGCACGCAGCAGTGTCCAGCGGCACGCAGCAAACTAGCTGAGGACAGGAAGCTAAATTTACTGCATTAATCTGAAACTAAGGAAGATCAGGGCTTAGCAGCACGTGAGTACTCATTTTCAACTCAATTGTTGATCTCACCACTACTGAAAACAAAGCTGGCATCCCAGGGTTTCCACATGAGTGACCAAGGGCCCTCCGTTTATGCCGGATCCAAAAGATGCTGCTGCTTGCAATGCAGCTCTGGGCGTGCTTTCCCCCTTCAGGATCCTCAGCCCCATCATCTGGTCCCCAAACTTCAGCCAAACCCTGGCCAGAGCCCTCGTAAGGAAGCCCGTGAAGCAGGGGAAGCGGCAGGGCTCCCCTCAAAGGTGCCTTATTCTCAGCAGGGCGCTCAGCCTGCAGTGGCTTCGAGGCCACCGTGAGCCGTTCTGCCAGGTGGGGCTGTGCTGGACGAGGAACAGGGGGCTGCTTTCCCAATTGTTCTGCCCATTCCCTGAAATACGAATCCCGCCTTTACCCTCAGAGCAGCGATGCCAGCTGAAACCAGAAGACTACGGGGAGGTGGAGGCATTTCCCCAAAAGTGCCACGGGAAGGATCTCGACCTTGGGCCGCCGAGATAACACCCCGTGGGAAACGGCGCCTCGGGAACTCGCAGCCTCCGACAGAAACAACCCACCAGAACTGATGTCCTGGAAAGCATCACTGTGTAACGCATTATCCCCTGGTGTCTGAGCTACTGTGCTGGCAAAAGCTTGTCGTAACGACAGTCACCTACCCCCCCGCGCACACTGGTTTGCATTACAGCAAACACGGCCCAGCAGAAAGCCAACTTCTCTCGGCCGCAATTGGGGCTGGACTAATTCCAAGCAGTCACTATCTAACAATCTCCTTCCAGGAGTTCCCACTCATTTCTCCTGTATCAATCTATTTTTATGTTGGTATCTTGTTTTAATCTTTTCTTTCACGTGGATGTGAGTACAATACCAAGAGCAGATGTGGCTCATTTCTGTGTATAGCAAGGCTCAGTCATAATAAATTTAAAGAGCTTTCTCAGGTATGTTTGTTTGGCTTCTACAACACGCAGACAATGTTTTTCATTAGATTTATTTCTGGCAGGTTTCACTGAAACTGGAAGGATCAGCTGGGTAGTTTTTCCCCCTCTCTCTCTAATTTAACATCCATTTTGCAGTTTTAGTAGCAAAGATATTTGTCAGATATTCAACGGCTCATGTGAAAATTTACCTTTTCTGTAAGAAGTGTTTTTTCAACCAAAATAAACATGTTAATTTTGATTTGTAAAGTAATGATTTCATTCCTGCTCGGCTTGAGGGTGTGATGGAACTCCCCAACGTATAGGGATACTGCATTTCTGCCAGCTCTACCCACGGGGTCCGTTCTCAGACGCAGCAGAGGTGCCCTGCCAGCCCCAGGCTGAGCCAAGGAAGGCTCAGAGGCAGGACGTGCTCCTGCCATCCGCACCGTACCTGCTCCGTGCATAGGCAGAAAATGTTTTCTGCAGTCTGCCGATGCGGAGCATTCCACCAGCATGAAATCCACTTCAAACCACACATCGTGCGGCAGCGAACTTAAACAAGAGCTCACCGCACAATGGCAAGCAATAATGGACTACACAGGTCTCATTCCTGATGGTCATCGCTAGCTCAAGTGACAAATAAATTCCACAGGCTCCCACCTCTTCCTGAAATACAAGAGCTTGCAGGGATCAGCAAGGATCAAGACAAGCCATCGAGTACTGCCAAAGCATCTCAGCAATGGGAGCAGCTCAGCTTTCCCCCGCCTCTGCGGACCCCAAAGCATTGTCACACTTGTCAGCCAGCTATCTCCTTCGAACCGCTGCGGGACTTTCAAATGTTGTGCTGCAATCGTCGTCCTAGCATAAGTTGACTTTTTAGAGTGGAAATATGTAAGACTTTCCCTGCTTTATTGGATATTGGTATTCATACCTTCATTTGAAATAAGTAGGTTTTCACTTAAAAATGAAAAAAATTCCCCCCGTGCAGTCCAGAAACTGTGCGTGGCTTAAAAGCCAAACAATCACAAGAACGGCGCAAAGCCCCTTCCGACTGTTCAGACAGTACAAGGCCCAAAGACTCTGAATTTTACAGCATCTTTTGCTGCCTTTTAACCTTCTCTTGCTGCTGTATCTGACCAGTTACATCAGGAACTGTCTGTCTCCTATTGCCTTTTAAACAATTCACCTTTACAAGCACCAAACAGCCACAGCTTACTCTACCTGCGCATGTGCAGATATCTGCTAAAGCATTCCATTTTGTGTAGAAGACGTGTACATTTCCAAAAGTCAAAAAAAAAAAATATATATATATATATATCAACATTAAACCTTCAAAGAAATTGCATCAGAGAAAGACAAAAGACACAGCCTACTGCGACACGCTCCGCAATTTTACACCTGGCCAGCAGTGCTACCACCTCCTGCCAGAGACCGGCAGGTAGGGGTGGCCACTACCCAGAGGGGGTCACAGCCTCCCTGAGCACACTTATTGCAGCCTGACTCCCAGCCCCAACAAGGGCTTTCATGGCCCCAATACCTCCTTCTGACCTTTTTTCTTCTCTGGATAGTGTAGGCAATGATGCTGGAAGCACACTTTGGTGCACGCATCTGAATAACATTTCTGATAGCTTTATGATTTTTGCTAGGTTTTCCTTTTGCCTTTTTTTTTTTTTTTTTTGACATTTTACACAGGACAGATGTTGTCACCAAGGCTGCTCTTGTAAACAAGATATGGAGATGGTCTGGATTGGGTTACCTTGGTAAAATAGTTTAAAATAAATAAAAGGATGGTTGGTCTCTCTCGGATGAATTAGCTTGATTGGAACTGTCAGGTTAAAAAGGTCTAAATAAACAGAGTTGTGCATCTACCCTTAATGGAGTTAAGGGCCCAGGACAAGTAGGAAAGATACACAGAATGAAAGCCTAGATGATGGAATTCATCCCTGCGCAGACACGGCTGATATGCATGTAAGCATCTCTTAAATCCCAGTCTAAAGAGGGCCTTGGATTTACAGAGACTACAGGTTTAGTTCGTAACACCCACTGCAAGTTGTAAGGCTTTACTGATTCTTTTTTTCCTGCTAATAAATAATTTCACACAAAAACATGAGTCAAGGATGTCTAGAGATGAGAGAGAGCATCGCTGCTGCCTGCAACTTCAGAGCTCCTTGCCCAGGTAAAGATGGCATGTTGCTCCATGAAAATCCCTGAAAACAGAGGTTATTACACACCTCTCTGATCCCACAGGATCACATACACCCCAGTCTATTTACAGGGGTGTTGCTTAGGCTCTCCTTTGCACTTCTCTGCCATAAAGAGCGCTTCCCCGGCTGCTCTAAAGTGCCGAGCAGGGCTTTATATTGTGACATGTCCTGCCATGGGGGTGTATGAGCACCACTGAGGGATGATTCAACCTGGAAAAAACAAATCAGGTGATGTTGTATAGTCATTGCAGGATGAAAGATGTCCAAGTGTAGACGTTTACAACATTTCAGAAGGAAATGCAAAATTCAACAGGGCATTATCCTCCGGTTCCTATCAGTGCCTTTAAAAGACTCCCATTAACTCTGTTACTCTGGTGCAATAGCAAAGCTCTGATAATTAAAGACTGACTCTTTACAACAGGACCTTATTTTACATTTGCCACTTTGAGCTGTTCTGACATAAATTTTCATCCAAAACCATCATCTAAACATCATTTTAAAAGGCCACCTCTGGTTTTGTTCCACTTGCTTGTACACAAATAAAAGTTAAAGAAAAGCATATTGTTTTGCCTTGCTAAACGTCGCCTACAAAATGCACGGTCAAAAACAACTGGGAGGTTTAAATTCCAAGTTATTAGAAATTACTGGATACTGCGACTCCCTCCCAGTTAACAGCTACGAATAAGCACAGAAACAGAGGTACCTACACAAAGAATTTGGCCCATAGCAAACATATATTATTGTAAAGTTGTCCAGAAAATAGATGCTGTTCAGACCAGAAATTACCTTAAATGACTGTTGAGTTGACTGGGTTACAATATTTTAAGGATCATAAAAATAAATATAGTTGTCCAAACAGTGAGATGCAGTGTATTGCCAAGTAAAACACCGCCGCATGAAGGGGTGCTTACCCTGCGTAGCACTGGGCTGCCTGTAAACTACAAGCACCGGGATGAAGTGACTCTTTGTTCGGTCTGTGTGTTTAAAAATTGACGAGTGCTCCGTGGTATCAATCATGCCTGTCAGACAGCACAAGTGCAGATCTGTTACACTTAAAGGGTTGTCAAACGAGACATGATTTAATTTGTCATTTTTTTCTCTCTCTCTCTTAGTGCAGCATGCACGTGCTCTTCATTACTCTTCATCATCAGGGAAAATGAATACATTTTTTGTATAATTTTTTTTTTTCTCCAGGAGGGTGGAGGGATGGTTGTTTACCAATGACCCAGCACTTGTGAAGAGATCATAAGCAGCTGTTCCCTGCATGCCCTCACGATCCGAGAATTTAAGTGAAGCCGTGGGAGGAGCGGGACAGGAGCAGGGGCTTTTTGGTCCAGGTTTTCAATAGACAAAGGCCTCGGGCCCGCACAGGGCTCTGCAAAGAGACTGCTCGAACAGCGTCCTTGTTGCATTCTCTTTCTTCACTAAATTCTCCTCTTCATTAAACTGTCTAAAAGAAATTTTAACTGGGTATCTTCACGTTATGCTTTCGGGAGCGCAACAGGCAGGGAGTTTTTCCTACTTCGGGACTGCAAATTGAATTCAAAGACTTTTGGATTTCTGTAACTCTGCGAGCAGGGTTTATTTTATTCTTGGGAGAAGATTTACCTGTTGTCGTAATCCAGGAAGAAGCAAGGCAGATAAACGAAATATCAGAGTGCTGCGGAAAAGGATTAACTCTTTTGTTTCCCAGTTAGCATTGCTTCATGTTTTCCCATATAAGATAAAGAAAAAATCGTAAAGGAGAAGAGAAATAACATAAAGAGAAATATATTACAAACGGAGGAAGAAATATTACCTATTGATAGGCACATTTTTCACATACAGTGGGAAACCTGAAGTCCTACCCCCAAAGAGTTTCAGGTATCTGTGAGCACAGTTGTGCTTTTCCCTTCAAAGACGAACCTAAACTAATAAAATGTCCTTAACTCTGGGCAGAATTCCAGACACATTCTGGACCAGGCAAATCCCCAGCTCTCAGGGGGAGCTGATGGCCCAGCATTGTCCAAGGATGCCACGGTTTGGCCTAATGCATAACAATGCTTTCACAGTAAAAACCTTTATTTTACCCAAAGTTGAGCACCTTCTAAAAAGCATTGGCTAGAAACAAGGCTGTGTGGTGCTTGTCTTCCAGACACTTTTCACAGATAGCTGCTTCCCCTTTCTACAGGTGGGAAAACCAGAACATCTTCAGAAGAAGTGAATGCCACCGCTCACCTGTCAAATCTGTAAAATGGACTAAAACTGGAACAGCGCCTGGATCTCTGAGCTCGCCACTACCCTGCTCCTCTTTCAGGTGATGCTGTGAGAAAATCGTGCAAGTTTTCACTTGTTATAAAATGGTAATTTCATGCCAGGTGAGTGCATCAAGGTGATGACCCATTATTACTGCAGGAGTTATTCTTAACCTTAAAAACGAATTTGGTTTCATCAGAGCCAAAAAGCAAGGGACAGGACCTCATTGCTATCAGCACCATTCGTATGGAGAACAACAGGAAAAATAACTCTTCCCTCATATCGCTGCCAGAGTAAATCTTGCAATGAGACGAACACCCTGATCCTTGGTCACAAGCCATCGCCGTATCTGCTAAGCTTGGGACTGCGGGGGTTCAGGCAAGATCCAGCTGCATCCTTCAATTAACATTTCATTCAACGCAAGAAGCTGGATAGAGAAGTCCAAACCCGTGCCTTTTTGCTTGCAATGACACCTCTCTTCCGCGGCATTAAACAATGCCTGCCTTCTGCAAACGTGTTTCTCGTGCAGCCGGTTCCAGGCCAGCACAAAGCAGCTGTCATGAGAAACTCCTTCCAAGCACAACGACAGCCCTGTCTCACGTGAAGGAGTCTAAACTGAAGTCCTACTTATTCTAGCATTTCCTATGGAAAGATTTTACAGGTCCCCACTGAAAATGAGCCTGAGTTAAGCACAGTGCTAACCTGGCAAACCTCCGCTGTGTTCCAGCACGGTGTATCAGCAAGGCCGTTTTCCAAAATGCCTCTAACATATGAACCTAGCGATGCAGCACTGGAAATTAGAAAGTTCCAACTGTCGACAAGTTTCTTCACGTTTTCTCTGGCGATCTTCAGGCAGCACCTAGGCCCGCCAGGCAGCAGCTGCCCCCTGGACTCCATCTGGGGCAGGGGACAGGAATTTATTGGTAAGTGAAATATCACCGAGCCATAGAGGACAAAACCCAAACACAAGGGCAAATCGCTCGGCTGTAGGTCTAACTTTGGCCTGAACAACACTCATCCCAAGCATCCCACCTGCAGGAAACCAGACATACGACTCCCATACCCGAGGGGCGAACAGAGCACTGCGGAGCTGATAGTCCTCGAGCAGCCAACAGCAGCAGGAGGGGACCAAGGGACAGCAGGCCTCAAGTACGTGCTCAGTGGCTTTTCTGAACTGCATCCCAGATCCTGCTTTACCTATTAATGTGAATAGCCCTATTCAATTCAATCGGACTGCTCATGGGAATACGGATAGAAAATTTTGGCTCTGCTTTGGTAAACTAAATTTCAAGAACAGTCTGAGTATACCATAACAAAGACCCTAAAGCCAGCAAGGACCATGAAAGGAGCTCATTTCATTACTAAATCAATTTATAAGTATAAACATATAGTTATCTGGCTAAAATATGGATTTTCCCTATTTGAAATACTGCACCTCAAACTTACTAAATGTCACCAATAGGCACCCCTTAAGGAAGCAGGCAGCATGCTGCCTTTGGATGCCCCAACTATAAATCAAGAGATTTCCTGAAGTCTGCCTGGAATAGTGGAGAGTAGCCAAACTTACATGAAGTGCTATTTGTGTGCTATTAGTTGTGGGGTGGGAGAGGGAGGAGTGTGGGAAGGAAAAAGGGGAAGAAGGAAAACCACTTTCTTAATAGTTCCTACAATGTTTGGAAAACGTTCATTCATAGCATCCATTTATCAGGCTTCCATGCAATAACTCCAGGTCAAAAAAAAATAAAAATAAAAAAGCCTGAAGGGCAGAGGGAGGTGGGGAGAGGAAATCAGGGATACCAGGTTTTAACTGGGAAAAACTGGAATGCTGTCAATGTTTCCATTTAAAAGAAATATCGTAATGACAAAGTGATGTTTGTGTCTAGGTGCCATTCCGAGGTAGCAGATGAGGTCAATTTGTTCTGCTCAGCAGTTCCACATCTGAACGAGTCCAGTCTGAGAACTTTTAAGATTTCATGTTCAGTCAGCTGCAGCCCCCAGACTCCAGATGAGACCGTATTCACCTAAATATCCACGGTGTCACTCTGATAGCTGGAAAAGCCCAGCTGACACGGGCAGGTCTTGCTACAGATGGGGACAGCAAAGCACCTCCAGGCTCTGTCTGGAGCATCGGAGCATTAATTCCCAGGTTCTGCATTGTAGGGCTAGGACGTATTGAAACCACACCTCGTGTTAAGCAAGGGACACGATACCTGTGAGAGAAGTCACCACTGCAGACACAACTTTCCACGCAGCGCTGTGCCTTGGGTTCACTGGTGACCAGAACATCACACAGAGTCATCTAGTGGCCAAGAGAGATCCTACAGGGGAGTGTTGCCATTTTCTAACATGAAAAATGAAAAGGTAGCGAGCAATTAGCCCCCAGTATCTAATTTCATCGTGAATTCGAAAAATGCAACAGGAAGCAAGAAACCGAAATGAAATAATGCGCGTATGTGAAGCCAAAGACAGAGGATGGTTGCAAGCCGTTATTAGAGCGTTGGAGCTGTCAGGAGTGACCTCCCCTGCTGGGTACTGATATTAGCTTAAATGCAAAAATTTTGCATCAGTTGTCACCTGCAAGAGAGACGGATTTCACTGCAGCTAGAGCACAAATTCTCTTTCTTATGTTTTAGCCGATCACGTCCATGGTTGTCTTTTGATGTTTCTAGCTGAGAGAACATTTTTATAAAACAAAACAAAACAAAAAAACCTCTTTGGGAATCCCTGTTGGTGTGATGTTTTTGATTAGTGCTAATGTTTTTCTGGCCGGCTGTGAAAATGCATTTAACTATAATTGACTAGGCATTGTAATTCCAAAGCTTTATGAAACAAAAATCCACAGAGTGACAATCTGATACAAAAATCTGGCAAAAGATGATGTATCTCGCCCCTCAGAGACAAGTTTAATGGAATAAAAATATTGATCTAATATAGAAAGATTGGATATACATTTTGCTATAGCTCTCTGTATTATCAAGGGGGCAGAGGAGAGAATTCTTAACATGGAAACTTATTCATATTTGGAATAGTTTCCTCTTAAAGGAAATGGTGTAATTGTAATTTCAGCACTCACTCCGCTGCAAAGCAGACAAAGCTCTGAGGACTACACCACTGAGAGGAGCTCTGCTCTGGGTGACGGCACGGACCCATCTTCTCCACTTCTAATTTCTATGATTCCCCAATTTCCATTTTCACTCAAACTGGAAGCCGGGGAGGGAGGCAGGAGGAGAAAAGCAATGCAATTCCCTCGCCAGCACCACAGTTACACCAGTGCTTTATTCTCCCAGTCAGGGACGGACGACAATACCTCATTTGCCATTTCTGGAAGAGCTCCTCTTTATGGTAGCCAGAAGGAAACCACGTGTTATCTCTGCTCAACCCCAGGGCTGGAAAACACAAGCCTGGGTGATTCCCATACAGTAGATTCCAGAGAGTAAGTTTAATTAATGCTCTAAATTGGACCTTCTTGCAGGAAAAACAAATCTGTCAAGGGAACAGGCTCCTTAATTTGTGCAACGAGGAGCTCAGCTGTACAGTAGTAGCAGTGACACCACCAATTTGGTTCTAGGGCTTGATGCTAAACCGAGCGGGGACCGCGGCGAGGCGGCGCGGCCGTGCCGGGGTGGCACCAGGTGAGGGCCCACCGCTCGCCCGCATGGCTCCGCGCAACCGCAGCGGGCATTGCGGATGATTTCTCCCTCTTTATGTTTTGAAAAGGGGGGAAAAAAAAAAAAAGACTGAAAAAAAAGAACAACCCCAAAGAACACTGCGGATAAAGAAAAAAATCGCAGCATCGAATCAATTAATGCGAGTTCTTCCTAACTTCCATGCGAGCTTTGCCTTCAATTAGCATGATCTCACTGAACCCTCTTGTGTAGGCCTGGAGCAAAAGCAATGGAAACTTTCTCCCTTCTTGTTTTAATCTTTCACCAAGTCCTGACTTTCGCCTCCAGCCCGTCTAATTGAAACTAATCTTCGCGGGCGAGGCCTGTCTCTTTCCCTTAATCCCTCTCTAAGGAAGCTCACATGGTCCCAATTACAGCCACACCGGCCCCTTTTATTCCCCTCCTCGTCTCTTTCTGCCAGTTTCATTTTTTGAAAGTTTGCATTATTAACTCCATGCTTGCGAGTTCCTGTCTGTCACGGGGGCCTAGAGATGTTATCACTGGTTGCCGATGTATAAGGTTACCATGAAAGCATTTTATGGATTACATTTTGCAAAAAGGCGATAGAGGGCATGATAGCTAGCACAGTGGCGAGCTTTATGGGAGTTTATATCTGCAATAAATGAGAGGCCAAGGAAGTGTTTATCTTGGACTTAAGTGTATACCTGCTTAGTTATCTGAAGGCAGAGACAATAACAGCTCAGAAGGGATCGCTAACGTTTACTACAAGGGTTTCACAGAGATGCCTACGAGATGGGCCGCGGCCCTGGGAGGGAGCGGGCCGGAGACACGACCACGGAGCCCGGCTGGAGAATGTGTTTAACATTACGGAGTTAATGAGGTTACGTGAAGGCAAAGATAGCGCTCGCTGGTTCCCAAGCTGGCTCCTAATCCCAAGGCAAAGCCCAGCCCGCTAATGCTGGAGCTCAAACAATTTATTGAAAATAGACAATTTTCTTTCTCTTCCTTTTTGCTGTTTTTTTTTTTTCTACTTCCTTCTCATAACTTGCCGAGTCCCAGGCAATAGCTTCTGTGTTCCTCCAGTGCCATGATTTATTGCTTGCTTATATAGTTTCTGGTTCAAAGCTAGCGCATAAATCAATCACGGTGGTTGCTCCCCTGAATACATTCATTTGAACTCCTCTGCTGCAGCCTGGGAAAGGCTGCTCAGCACCACCACAGCCGCCTCGCTCCGTCCCGTCCCATCCCCAGCCCTCAGGACCTCTCCGAGCAGCGGCTCACACGTCCCAGTGAGGCCCTCCCAGCCTCGTCCGCCCTCTTCCCCAGCGGGACAGTGGCAGCACAAGGGCAGGGGCCTCCTCCGTGGAACCGGCCCTGCAGACGCAGGGCATTCAGTGGCATGCACAAACAAAGGGAAGACAGAGGCGGTCTCCTCGAGCAGCTGCCACGCTCTTAACAATCATCATCAGTTCTGTCATTTAGCCTACAAGCAACCAAAACCACCAATAGCTGTCAGTAACCAGAGGCTGGAGCAGATCTTGGTGTCACCAAGGGATAATCCAAATCTGGAAACACAGACCTGTCCGTTTCCCATTCCAAGCGGATGGCAGTTCAGTCAGGCCTTTCTCTAACTAAATTATGCAGCACCGCAACCATCTGGGTTATTCAGTTGCCTAAAGACCAGCAGTATCTCATTATATCATTTTTTTTTATATATATTTCCCTTTGGAGAAAAAGGAAAAAAAGCAAAGGGCAAAATCATGTTGTGGCAAACACAAATGACATCTCACCTAGGAGAAGTTATATCACAGCTTTGCGTGCCCAGCTTCGTTAGCTATTGTAGCTCGTACAGCCCTTGGGATTCTCTCCCGCTTTGCAGAAGGAGAGGCTCCTTTCCCACCTGGAGACAAGTCAGCCTCCAGCTCTGGAGCCTCCCTACACAGGGGCTTCTTACAGAACCCCAGGGAAGCCCTATGGTTCTCATCCATCTGAGTCGGGGGACCTAAATTATGGGGAATTTCACGTGGGCCAGGAAGGGGAGAATGCTGTAAAAGCTCTGGATTTTAGCTCTACAGGCATTATTTTTTTTTCCCCAAGAAAAAAAGTCTTAGACTAAACGCACTAAAAACTAGAAATTTAGAAATTCCTGGAGTAAACACTTGAAAAAAAAAAAACTTATCACTCTGTCAACCATAAGATCTTTTCTATCATTTCAAAACATTTTGTACTCAAACATTTGATTTGCAACACAAGTATATTTAATTCAGTTCACTCAAGTTGCAAAGCAAAAAGACATTTAAACCAGCAGAATGACAATTTCTTTTTTAAAATATCAAAGTAGCATATTTTGACAAACTCAAAGCATTTTTCCAAAGCACAATCCAAGTTAAGAATTTGTCAGAAACCTTTCCCGCAAGGAAAACTGGCATTTTTGAGATGAAATAACTTGCACATCTGGATAACGAATTCTTGGCCAACACTAACTCCTGAACTGTGGTCTAGTTAGCAGTGGTCCCACCTGTAGCAGCCTCCTACTCAGATCCTCAAGGGCTCAGCCACGGAGTAGGCACTACAGCTATTTCAGTTACTCTTGCGTGAAGCCTGCTCACACTTTGGCTTTAAGCGCTCCTAATCTTTCTTCATGATGGCGATACAATATGTGCTTTTGCCCAGTGGTTTTTATTTTGTTTTATTCTTCTTCCAGTATGGAAATCTTCATGACTCATTTGTCATTAGTTCAGTGCCTTTCATAAGACACTTTGCATAAATTCCTGAAAATCTTAACCTTAATTAGCAAAAATCTGTTTCTGCCTTCTATACTTGAGAGCGAGCCTGAAAATGTCCTCTTCCTCCCCCACAAAGTCCAGAAAGAGAAGCTTACAGAATTATGAAGCAATCCAGCCTGGTTTAAGTCTAGAGGCTCTGAGGCAGAGGAGTCTGCCCAGTAATTTTAAAATTTGTACTACTGGTACAGATCTTATAAATTAGCAAGAGAAAATACATCAACACATAAGTATGTATGCATGGGATCCTTTTTCTGTCTCTCTTCTTTCTTCTGGGAAACTATATTGTCTTTGAATCCATTTCTGCCCACCTCCCTCTTTGGCCTAGCAAGCACAGTCAGCAAGAAACTTCACATTGCAACCTCTGGTTTGCTGCTGAATTTTTCACATGTGAGCTGAGAAGTAAAAACTCATAGCATAACATCGTACATTTTATGGCACAGCAAGAATAGGTCATTCTTTTCCTTTGCCTGTGATATTTATGAGGACTTGGAGAATGATTAACTGAGGGGGATGGTGGAAATGAATCCTTCTAAACAGTGAAGCTTTGGATTCTCCAACCAAATGAATGGCTTTTATTCCAGATTTATGATCTTTTCACAGCCTGGCGATGATGAGTAATGACCTATCTTCACACTATTAAAGAATTTATTATGACTATTTATCACCAAAGTAACATAACAAGATTTGAAGAGGCACGGAATAACGCTAGGAGAGCAGCCAACATTGTCTTAGCTGTGAGCTTTCCCAAATACTGCAGAGCCAAAGCGGGGTGAGCAAAGGAGGGTGCCTGCCTCCGAGCACATGTGCAGAAGGGACAGGAGGTCTGGAATCCAAGGAGGTACGTATGCCAGGTGAACATCACCAAGGGAAGAGGTGCAGAAAACATAGCTATGTGCACATGCACAACTTTTTTTTCTCTCCAGGCTTAAAAATGGGGAGGGAAATAGATCCACAAGACAGTATCTAAAATTGCAGGCTAACAAGGCTGTTTTCAGGGGAGGATGAACCCCTCTAAGGGATGACTAAACAAGACCCTAGAGACATTGCCAAGAGCAGAAGGAACTGTTACAAACAGTAACAAGGATGCTGTGTGAGCAGTGAATGCTTGGGATCTGAGGGATGCTCCTGAGGATTTCCTAGGAGTCACACGGCATTCTTCATGGCATTGAACTCACACTGTTCCCTCCTGTTTTCAGTTGTTTCAGTTGTAAAATTCTAAAAATCAGAATTACAGCTGCCTTTGACACTTTCCAGGTTCATAAAGTAGCCTGCACCCAGCACATAAGGACAAAAATCCACAGCCTTTCTGCCCCTGCATCAACTTTAAGCCGAGCACTAGCACTCTGCTTGACTTCAGTGCCAGCTACCAGAAATCCTCAAAGATGAGTTTCAAAATTGGCTCCATCACATGAAGTAAATGCTGAAAACATTGCTCCTGAAAGAAACACAGCCCAGCAGAGCAGGTCGTCTATTTGCAAGAGACTACAGCCCCTCCTCTTACACGAGTTCCCCCTCTGCAACGGCTCCGTTCTGGTGGCAGCTCTACCCGTGGAAACAGGAGCAATAATGGATTTCCTCCAGAGCCTCGACACGTAAGAGAGATCATGCCTTTCCACGTTTGAAGCAGGCTGTCAGTAAATGTCATATTTTATTTTGCTTCCGAAAGACAAATATGGCAACACACACGTTGTTAGCAGGCCAAAAGAATTATAACTGTATTTTGCTGAAAGCAATGTTGATTTGGATTTAGCCTAGCACTTCTTGTACAACTGAATTACACTGAATTCGCTCTAAACAGCTGTGACATCAGCATCTTTATAACACGCACGCTGCTGGCTATAGCAAAGGAGCAACTGATGCTCGGGGAGAGGCAGCTCCTTGCAACCGCACTGAAGTCACCACTCAATCCGGGTCACAGGAGCCAGTGAAGCAAACAAGAAGAGAGGATTCATAGGACAGTATGCCTTCTACAGCTGTAGATCACACCAGGTCAGTCACAGAGGCAAGGAGCAGAACATGCAGGGGTCATTGGAATCTCATCCAGCCTCCAGACCCCAGCCCCAAAGCAAAATGTTGAGTTCCCAAACACTTCCACTCCTGTGGCACAAGAATTTAGTGCTAATGGTCAGCACGCACACAGCCCCAAGACAGTGGGCACCACTGAAGCAGATGGAATTTAAAGAGGAAATCAGCAGGGTTGGCCTGGACTTGCTGAAGAGGCATCCACTTGGCTGAAGACTTGGATGTTTTTGGACAGAATTGAGGCTGATGCAAGATCTCTGCGGGACGCAAGATGATGCAGGGATGTTTGCATTGCACTCACCCTTCTGCACTGCCATCGCTGCACAGCCCCAGAGGAGGAAAAGATGTGCTTGTGACTACGGCTGTCCCGCAGGATGTGAGGACCTCACAGTGCTCATCTCGTTCTGTAGTAAATGTCATAAAGACCAAGGCCACTATTTTATCCTCTTTTCTTCAAAGAAAGTGCAATCTGTGCATATACCTACCAAAACAGCTCCAAAATCTTAACAGTATTTCCTAGAAAAAAATGTGACAAACACGTGAAATATATTATTGCTGCTTCCTAAAAGGACTACAGGAAAGCCCCCAGATTCCAGGGAGATGAGCAGAGAAGCCAACAAAGCAGAGCAGTGCCCTACCAACCCCTTATTGTACAGGCTAACAGCTAAGATTGGCATCCAATAACACAGAGACAGAAACCACCCAACCCAATTTGATGTACCTAGGTTTTCTCATGATCTGCAGGCTGAGACTGGACAGCTGGCAGAAAAGGAATAGGAGGCTTCCTCAAGCTAAGGGGAAAGCCTTTCGCTTTCCCAGGCTCTAAGAAATGGATTCCTGTGTTTCCTGGTACTCAGGTGGCGACGTTTGCTTCCTCTCCCCACACTGAGCCCTCTTAGAGGCAAGCGTGGCTTATGTTTTAAGGGCTCAGCTCAAAGTCCGCCAATGGCTGTGGCACTTGTTATGTTTTAATGGCGTTTAGATCAGGCCTAACATCTCTGAGGCGGTGGCTCCTCTCTTTCCACAAGGTATTTTTGTTCCGTAATCCAAAGAGTTCCAGGAAACTTCACAGGGTCAAACCCAGGTCTGAGCCAGAGCCTGCTTTCGGGCTAGGATCCCGAGTCTGCCAGCCGCGGGCTCTTGGTCACAGCGCCTCAGCTCTTCTCACTCAGCTGCCGTGCTGACCTCTGATGCTTTTTCTGTAGGAAAACATGCCAAATTACTGGGCAGAGTCCAGTTGCGGCAGCCAGCTCTGGTGTAACCATGTAGGAGGATGAGAGGGGTCACCAATACGACAAGGATGGTTTCTGTGTTCTCAGAACTGAACCTCAGAGCCCATACACCAATGCCAGACTCCAAGTTCCCAAAGCCCATCTGTAGCAATCATTAAATAAACTCTTAACGGTGTCTTCTGTAGCTTTTAATAGACTAGAGTACTTATACTGTCAGCTTTTACTGGGCAAGATGTAATTTTCCAATAAACACCGCCTCTTCCAAAAAGCAGCACTTTCTGAACTTTTTCCAAAATCCAAAGGTTTTGGCTGCAGCTGCAGCAATGGGAATCAAATTATAAAAACAAAATCCCTCCTTTCACTCCATGCTTTCAAATGTTTTTCCAGGGCTGAAATGAGAGGCGCGCTCGCTATTTGTTTCTGCTTCTGTTGGCTTTTAAAAGCACAAGAGGGTAAAGGAGCTGGATGGCTGTAACTTTCACAGCTTGCTTATGTACACAGTGCCATAACCTTTGTGTCTTGCTGTGAGCAGCTGCACAGCAATTGTATTAGTCTGACTGACTGTAAACTGTGTGGTAATATGTAAAACATATTGTGAGTGATGATGACTAATTGGAGAACATCTTGTGAGACACTCTAAACGTGTGTAAAATGTCATCCAGCTGTAAGCTGCGTTCTGTCCTCGACTGGCTGCTACTTATCAGGGCTTCGGGGCTCAGCAGCAACTCTGCACGGGGAGCAGATGAACGGCACGAGCAGCAGCACCCCGTGCTTCAGCCTCTTCCACCCTCCACCTTCAGTAACTGATCAATGAAAGTCAGGCACCGAGTTCTGGTACCTGGACTGGTTTCCTTACGGACATTGAGAGCATGCTGGCTACAGAACCCTGATTGTCAGTGGGAAACTTGGATAACTCAGCTGCAAAATAATAAAAATAGAAATTACTGGTCATATTCTAAAATCTTGTCCTTGTTTCTAATGCTCTCACGGCAGAACATGACTGAACTCTGCTAGCAAACTGTCATACCTCCAGCATTACTGTAAATGCCAGAGATACAGGGTAGCATACAGGGTAGCAGCGTCTCGTTTGAAGAGCCAGCAAATCCTACATCCAAAAGGAAAGTTACCTCGTGGAAGGAGCGTGTTGAACAGCCTATTACAGGTACCGAGACTCGCACTGGATGAAATATTAGGTTTGCTCAATTGTCAGACCATCAGCCAGCCACGCTGGTCTACACAAAACGTCCCCTTCTAGCTCACGTGGCAGGGAAGGTATTCCCTGAAAGCAAGAAGAAAGGTATACTCCAAAAGCAATTCAGCGTTCAGCTGCAAGAGCCTTTCTCTGTGGGTGCAGAAGCCAAACAAATTCTGCAGGGAATTTCAAATTTAACTTCTAAACTCTCTTTAAAGCGAGAGGTCTCATGCATGAAGGACTAAATGGTGCATTTCAATGAAATGAGATGTTTTAATGGACATAAGAAGTGAATCAGCTCTTTTCTTGAATACCATTATGCACCATACCTTGGAAGCAAGGAAGACCTCACACTTATAAACGAGGGCTGAACTAGGCTGGCCCAGCAGAAGTACGCCAGTTCTAATTACAAGGGCAGTTTCTGCACGGACAGCTGTCCTGCGCTAACATCCCTCGCCTACGGGAGGTGTGAACAGCAACTGCAAGGCAGCACAACCACGACTGGACAATATAAGAAATAACAGATTACGATGAGATCATTAAACTGGAGGAGCCCCTAAACTTACAGCAATGAAAGCTGAAGTCATGTAGGACTGCCTAGGAAATGGGACGTCCTCATTAGAAGCGTGACTTGTGCGGACAGGAGACTCCCCGAGACCGTACAGCAACGTCTCCAGACAGTCACACTGCGGATGCCCTACGCCTTCACAGCATAACATGCATTTAAAAACCTTCAGCAACAGATCCTCGACAATGTCTCCAGTTGTTCCCTTCGGCTCACGCTGGCCCAAAACAATAGGTTGGTTGTAGTCCCAATAAGCTGGAACGTATCTGCTCTCTGGTGCGCAGGCAGCAGCGAGGTTAGCTAAGGGTAAAAATAATTCTGTCCTCCTCGGTGATGAAAACCCTTTCATTTGTACTGATATTCAAGGCCCTAATTTAAACAGGGACCATCTCTTGCTGAACACATCTGACTGGCAGTGCAGGATAGAGTTACAGCTGTATGGTCTAGCTTGTCCATTACGCATTTAAACACTGTCAAGACGATGCTAATAAACCTTACCACGACCACTGCCCCCCAGGGATCACAGCCTGCTACCCTAAAAGCCAAGGAGTTTGGGGAGATGACTAATAATTCGCAGCGGAGTTTGGCTTCCAGCACCAGACCGTGGGCACGGGGTGGACCCGGGGGAGGTTTGGGGGGGGGTTTCGGCCCTGGCTCAGCCCCACGCGCGGCGGTGCCCCAGGTGGAGCAAGGCAGACCCCAGCACAGCCGCCTGCCGCTGACCTGGCATTCACCTCCGCCGCTGGTGCTCTAACAGAGCCGTTTTGTTCCTCCCCGGAGTGGAGAGCGTCCAAACAGCAAATGTTCAGCGAGGGCAGGAAGAGCGTTTGAAGCAAATTCTTGCAGAAATAAATGTGAATTTACTTAACTTACCATGTCTCCTGCTTTTCCCCTCAGCCCCCCTTTTCCTTCCTAGTGCTGTTCCTCAATAGCATCCCTCTACTTTCCAAGTCATCCTTCACACTCACCACTGTGTACCTCTCTCCCTTTTGCCACCCACTGCCTATTTCTTTATTTTCTTTTTCTAATTTCTTCCCCCTCCCTCCACCTCAGCACAGACTTCTTTCCAGGTGAGAATATTTTACTCAGTGATTCTATTTAAGAAAACATTGTAAAAGGAGCAGCTCCTGCTGCTTTCGCCTCCTCAGACCGCTCTCACATAAAGCCATCGAGCAAAAGGGCCGGGGCACCAGCAGAACCAGACCTGCTCAGGAATACTTGTTTCCTCTGTTCTTTCCTCTAAGCGGACCTGAGGTTTTACGGCTTTGTCAACCACACAGATTTTGTCAGGAGTTTCAGCGTTTTGCACTGAGCTGCTGCTTTTGCACGTCCGTGTTTACGTGCCACTCTGCCTCCCATGCTGTGGACAAGAGCTAGAACACCAAAAGATGCACACCTTTCAAAGCCAAAATGTCAAACCATAACTTCCAACAAGAAGCTTGACTTTAGAAGCCAACCTGATCATGCTGTGGCACAGCCCACTTTTCAAGGCTTCTTGTCTGGTAATTATACCATGTGCGATGCTCCAGCACTACAAAATATCAGACTCCAGAAGCCAGGTATCCAGATTTCCTAGACACAGCAGTGAAACTTGATGGGTCAACTCCTGCCCCACGGGCTTGGGTTAAGGAGGAGGCACCTTGGTCCTGGTGTTGAACAGAGCTGAGCACAGGAGCTTTCTGTGCAGGGGCTGCAGCATGCCCAGCAAGCACAGAGCCCAGGACCTGCACCCTCTGCTCTCTGAAGAGCGCGGGAAGACGTGGCACACAAGGAGAAGGGTTGAGAAAACAAGCTCAAGCTTCCTTTCCTGCTTCTCCAGCTCTCTTGTTCAGAATGGTCTAGCTTCCTTCCCTCATTCCTCCTACACCCTGCTATTTAAACACACACCCCTAAGTAACAGCCTTCCCTTCATAACGGGTTCTCCTTCATCTTTCCAGTCCAACTTTCCCTGCTAGAACGGACTCAGAAGAAACATTTTTTAAACAGAAGTTATCCAGCGGACAAATGAGGAGGATGTGTTCGCTGCCTGCAACCTGCCAACATGCTTCCCAGCACCGAGGTTTGCTCTGTGTGGTAGCAGCAAACTCCAGGTGCCTTTGCTACCCACCGAGTGCCTGGGAAGGGTTAAATACTCTCCTGCTCGAGCTCACAGAGCTCTTTTGCAAGGCAGCTATGCTCAGAATAATATGCAGGTTGCCATTAAATATGCTGTATTAATACTCGGCATTAAATTTTAATATAGTGATTATACAGGAGAAAAATTGTACTTCAGATTAGGAAGGTATTAAAGAGTTCGGAAAAAATCTTTATTTTGAAAGCAGCATTTATCAGGTAGCTCACAGGATGCTGTTTACTTGTCAGAGCCCTTGGGCAGGATGTTCGGAAGGGGGGAAGGCTCCCCGTTAATGAGAACAGGAGATTCAGCAACATTTTCCCTTTGCTTTTATTCACCCGACCAAATGGAGCTGGAGCATGTTTCCAGACCTAAAACTAACCTAAAGGGCCTGGCCAGCCCTCCCAGTGCATTAGCTGTCAGTAAAGAAGAGCATCCATTGACCAGGGATTCTCTTTAACTAAGCCCATCAGCGCAGATACTGACGAAAAACAAACAGAAAACCTCAACAACCTTCTTTTGGCACATCCTTTGCAAACCCAACACGAGCCAGGGTTCAGCTGAATCCCGGAGTCACAGCTCGCTGGCCTCCACGGGGATTTTCGTGGTGTCCAGCCCTCCAGACGGCCTGGAAGGCTTCCTATTTTCCGGAGGGAGGAGCTGATAGGGCTGAGCTGGGACAGCGCTGGGACCACCGATCCCAGAGGCCCAGGTTCTCCAGCAGCAGGAGGAACAAAGAAGCTAGTGTTTGCCGGGAATGAGATGGAAGAAAACTAATTTTGGCTGAACCAGCATTTTCCAGTGAAAACCCTTCCTGTCAGAAAATTCTCAAGTGAGCCCACTGATGAGAAAATACAGGTATCTTGTCCCAGTGCTCCCAGTCACCCTGCCCGGCTGCCCTGTCCCGCCCCACCACAGCTCATCGGGGGGCTACAGGAAACTTCTTCCCTCGAGCATCATCGGCAGCAGAGCGGTTTGCAAGAAGCTCCTTTAAATCCAGCTGGTTCCAAAAGCATTTCTCGGAAGGATTTCACTATAAGGAGAAGAGAAGCTTCCAAAGTTCTTTTGAAATGACTCCTTTGGTTTCTATTACGCAACACGGAGAAATGGAGATGAAACTGGGATGACGCGGATTTTAGGGTAAAGACTTAGTGTCAGCTGCCAATAGCAGCCTCGCTGCCTGAGCCTCTTGTTTCCTTCAGGTGCACCTTGAAGATATATCAAGCAAGCACAGAGCCAGCAGAGAGCCTGAATAAGCTCATATCTCTGGACTTTCATCAGCAGAAAAGCCACAATTAATTTCCTAAAGAAAAAAAGGAAATTGAGGGGTTGGTTTTAATCTTGTCCTGGGCTGAGTGAATCCAAGAGTCGGAGCAAATGGTATCCCCGTAAATCTAACGGCAGCCACAGTGAAACATTATCCCGTGCCTTTTTTAGGAAGTACTTAGTGTAAGAAGTAGCAGAAATGGTTAGTGGAAACAGACCCTTGCCTCGGTGCTGCAGCCAGTCCTCGACGCTGTGACCCTACCAGATGTGTCCGTTCAGAGGCAGCACCAGGGCCAGATAAGGACCCTCGCCACGGAATTAATCAGTTCCCATTTTCTTAACCCCTCACATGCCTGTGCAGGACCTAAAGATTGCTGGGGCCTGAAAAAAATCAGGTCAAACCTCAGCTGCCCAGCACAGCCCTAGCAGGAGAAGAGAAGGGCGGCCAGGAGGGGCCGGAGCAGCACACCTGTGGAGGACAATCCAGAGCCCCAGGCCCCGCTCAGATGGTAGCTCCGTGCCCTCTTTCCACGTGCACGCCCTCGGGCACGCTTCATCGCCCCCGTTGCATCAAGAGCAATCCCCGTGGAGCCCTACGTGCACCCCCAAGCTGTATTCGTGCCCTGCTTCTCCCATACCCATGCACGGTGCCGTGGTTTGGCGCTGAAGTTTGGATCTGTGCTCGGAGAGGGATGGGGAGGAAGAGCACAGCCCTGCAGGAGGCACCTTGAAGCAGTTACGGGGTGGATGACAGAACTGGGGCACAAAGGGATGCCCCGAAGTGAGAGGGAGCAAAGCTTGCGAAGGGCTCAGAGAGGAGAAGCGCAGGGGGTGCGAGGCGGCTCCGAGCTCGCCAGTCACCGCCAGGAACACCGCTGGGCTCTCCCTGCCCACCTGTGCCTGAGCAACATTATTCCAAGCTTCCTCATGTTGTGTTTTTTATTTAATTTTCCAGCGAACGCACTCTTTTATCATCCAGAACCGTGAAAGTAAATTAAGAAGAAATGGTTTTCTTTCAATTAGACTCACAGTTGCTTTGAGTAACTGCCTATAATTCTATTTAATGAAAAAATAAAATCATTATTCCAGTTCTCCCTGTGCCCTGTGACAAGCACACAGACGGGCCCCATTAGCAAGCACTGTAGATTTACTTAATTAGAAAAATATTTTGTTTTCTCCAATTCAAAAAAAAAAAGAGAGAAAAGAAGAAAAAAGGGAATGAAGGGGAAAAAAGAAACCTCCAGGCACAATATTAATCTAACCTGTTACCTGGTGCTTAATAACTTATAAACTAAAGCACGTATCAATCTATAATTTAGTTTTCCCTTTGATCTGTGACAGCATTTGGTGCACAGCCTAGCCAGCAGCCTGGTGCCATCTTATCCTTCCTGCAGCACTTCTCAGCACAAGCTCCCGTACTCCTGCCTGTGCACCGAAGGGCTTTTGGAGACAGGACCCTGGCGTTCAGACCCACCTAAGGGCTGGTTTCTCCCAGGAAAATCAATGAGATTCTTCTACCAATTCCATCCATTTTATCTCTGCTCCTAAGTACCCCACAACGACAGTGTGGAGCTTCTACTGGACTGCTGGTAAAGGAGAGCAGAAAGTCCAGTGGAGATCCTTCAACGCTGCGGCACGCTCGGCATCAGGTGTCAGAGTTTTCCTGGCATTTATGGGTTACTTGAAACAATGCACTTTCATTTTATCTGCATCTTGCTTTTTTATGATGATTATTATTCTGCTGTAGCACGAATGCCTCCAAGAAGAGGAAGTTTCAATTAGGATGCTGAAACCCTAAGCTGTAGTTTTATGGCTTTAAATTAACATATAGAGATTTGCTCCAGGTACCGTAACAAAGTCAACATCCAGCTATGCTATCTGATTACACGAGCTGATAAAGAATTTATGGAACATAGCACAGGAAGCTCTCTTTACTGGTTGCCATTCCGCAGGGCAGTGCCCCTCGTGAGGAAATGATGGGGGCCAGTGGCAGAAGAGATAAATGGGCTGGATCCTCAGCTGGTGTAAATCAGCTGTGCTTCCCGGACTGGGCCACTGCCCGAGCTGTGCTGGGCCACAGGGCTGGCTTGCCACTCCTGGGCTCGTGCAATGATTTAGTCCCCTTTCAGCATTTACTGTCTGTTCTTTGATAAATTTACAGAAATGAGCCTACAAGAATTGATGTCTCCCCGCCGTACCCTTCTTCTGCTGTGACAGTACCCGGACAGTTGTCTTGTGTGTGTGCATTTGTGAAGTATGGGACAGCACTTCCCAAGGTACGTGAGCACAGCCTGTCTATTAAGATATTAGGTAATTGGTGAACACTTAAACAAGCCTCCCCCTTCTCAGGTAAGCCCAGACCTATGCAGGGCACCTCTAGCAGCGAGCTGCCAACCGCCCGAAGTCCCCACCACTAACTCCTTCCCTCTGGGCAGGATTTTGCAGCCAGCTGCCCGGGGAAAACTCTGCAAGCTGAACTTAGGAGCCTCACAAGGTAGCAGCCTCCTCCTTTTGTGCTAGCCCAGCAACTAAAAAACTAAGAAATTCAAGGTTTCTGGCTGACAGTTGTTACCCTTACAAACGGTGTGCTGGCATCCTCTGCTGGTACCGGCTTGCAATAGCACAAGGATGGGAATTGCACTGCCAATAACGAGTAGCGTCAATGTTGTAACACCCTTCAATTTTGTACAAGCTGCTATTTCTTTATGCAACATAACCATCTTCTTTATGATGGAGACGGTCCCTTGGTTCCTGTGGAGTAAAGGAAGCCAGCCTGAACTTGGATCGGCCACACAGAGAAGTGAGTTTTGTCAGACTGCACATCTCCCTATCAGGCGTCACCGATTTTCTGCAGCCCCATCACAGAAAACTGCCTGGCTTCGGACCTCAGGTCTACCCGGCATCCTGTAGCAGGATCGATACCCAAGCCATCCCTTGCAGGTGTTTTGTAACCCGTTCCCAAAATCTCTGCTGACAGCCGTTCTACAGCCTCCTCAGACAACATCTTCTCATGTTATGAGAAGATTTTTGTTGCCTTTTATCAGATGATTGATTCTTGATCAAATGAGAAGTGTTCTTCGCAATCTGATGTGGAGTAATTCCCAGAAAGACATTTCATCCATTGTATAAGCAACAGAGGGAGCCTCATCTGGGTATTTTACCCATCAAGGATTTCAGTACATGCACAGAAACCCAAACTTCACACAGATCAGTGCCTGTTTACAGCACACAGCTGCTGTCAGACATAGTAGGCAGCACCAGCCATAAACCATCACTAGCATTTCTCCCCCCTATTAAAGTTTTCATCTCTTTCATCATTATCTCCTCTGTAGCAACAAGACGCATCAGACGCGTCTCCAGCTCTCCATTTTACTTCTGAATGTTAGTTAAAAAAAAAAAGGAAAACAGCAAATAATTTTTTCTATAAATTCAGAACTGCTGAAGGCATTCACAGTGCTGGTGAGGAAGCCAAGCTCAGCCCTCAGCTGTGAGCCCCAAGCACAAAAGCCCCACAGGGCTCCCCAGCACCGAGCCCAGCGCCTGCTCCCAACCACGCACACCGGGAGCTGCAGCACAGACAACAGGACAGCACTGCGCAGCCAGGCACCCACTGCAGCGAAAACAAGGGGAACAGGTCAAATCGCAGCAAAAAGGGCCTGGAAACAGCAGGGCTGAGTGAGGACTGCGATGAGAGCTAGCCTCACAGCGTTCTGGTTGAGCTGGAGTACAAGCTATTGTAGCGCCCATTTAACCCAACTACATGCATCCAGGCATGGAAGAGGAAAGCAGTTCCTCCCAAAACGCTGATAGAGCCTGCTGTGGAAACACTGCCTAGTTGTAAAAACGAGGCACAGAGCCCCGAAACACGAACGTGCACACGTCCGTGGGCCTGAGCACAAGTGCAAGGCTGCAGCAGGGAACAGCACCGAAAAAACACGCTCATCTGACTTCATTAATCTAACTCTTGCTCATGTATCAAAGTGCAGCGCGTTTTCTTGTAAAAATGATTAAGCTGCTAATTAAGCTGTTTATAACTTGTTTCCCTGGTTGCTAATGATAATTAACATGCAAATTAGCTGAGGGAAGAGAGGCACAGGGGTCCTCAGTTCATTACCAAGTTAATTACTGTTTGCATACTTAAACATAACAGTTATAAATGGTGGCATTTAATGTAATGGCCAAGATGATAATTATACCAACGACATTTTGAAAAGTCATTTCACTGTGTGTTATTTTTCTGGGTGATTAATGTTTCCATGCCTGGTTGATAAACTTAGTTCCAACCAATATGATTTGGAAACTTGGCGAAGCCAAATAAGTTATCCCTTAACAATGCGCTCTGATCCCCGTTTCTCTGTAAAGCAGGGGAGGAACAAGGGGAAATAAAAGCAGTACATTTCAACACTAACAAAGGAGAAATAAAGTGGGCTGGTTAGCACCGCCTGTTTAATTTGAGTTGGCAGCATATCTACCAAGATGCTGTAACAGCATCCTTTTTTTTTTTATCCCTCACTGTTTGTTATTCCTCATGTTTTATCAGTGCTGGCAGATCTCTGAAGAGATTCAGCCCATCACACTCATCATAGCAGGCAGTATCTCTAGCCTCAAAAGCTTGTATCCTAAATAAACACGGTAAACAGCACACCACAGAAACAAAATTTGATAATGGCCATTAGGAAGGACATGCTACTTGCTTGCCACATTTTAGGACTCTTCCAGTGCACTCCAGCTTATTCTGATGGCTTCCTCACTGGACACAGAGGTGCTGAGCTCATTGAAAAAATCATGCCCAAATCTCAGACAATGCAAGAGGCTTGTCCTCTTTGGTTATGCCAACTGCTATCCAATTAACACAGGCTTATTAAAGGTAATTCCTGCTGAGGGTCATGCACATCACACCTGTAGCAGAGTAGACAAGGAAAACAGGAGCCGTGCAGAAGACGAGCCCTTCCCAGGCATTCAAGACCCTCATGTGGTTTCAGCAAACAAGAAACGCTGTTACTTCAAAGTTATCATTACTCCTCTGGAACACTTCATCCACATCGTGGACCTCTGTTCAGTCCCAAGCACACCTATCCGTCTGCAGGGTACACAGACCTGCCTTACTCCCTCATACAGAGGGCTGCTTCAGGACCCCCAGAGCAAGGGCTTCCAGAATTGATTAATCCATGCGATTCCACTGCCGAATCCCACAGTTATATCAGAGACAATAACCGAGAGCAAAGTATGTGTGTGGTGATCTTTGGGGGTTTTCTGCTTTAATCTCTGGAATATAGAAATAATCCTTTTGTTTTTCTCTAGTAGAGCAACAACAACTTTTCTAGTAATCTTGCTCAAGTGCATCTTAATCCTGCTGTTCATCGGGGAGCCCTGCAATCCTTCGCATTGTGATTCTCGTTGGGGTAAACGGATGAAAATAGCCCAGTGCATAAAGACAGCATGCTGCTTTCTATGTGTGTGTGTGTGTATATATATATATATATAGCAAAGCCAAGAGAAGATTTAGGATAGTCACTTCTTCAAGACCTTACTAATAAGCTTGAATAAAGGGGTACATTTTACAAAAAATTCATCCAGATCCAGAGTAATGGGGTTGGACTATAAAATGACAAGACTACAACTTCTCTGACCCATGCCACCTTTTGCTCACACTTTTCAGAGCTCTTCACAATCACTGATTTAATCACCTTACAGTTTTCCTAGAATATGTTATACTTCTGTGATTATCTGGGGTTCAGAAAGATTTGACCGAACAGCAGGCTATCATATCATATAAACAGAAACATATATAAGGCTAACTGAGAATTTGAACAACCTGAAAAGAGAGGTTTTGTGTACATTTTTCTTCCAGACAACGTTAGGAAGCAGATCTGTCAATAGCAAAGCTTAGAGGTCTGCGTTTGGAATCTGCTGGTCTAACTCAAAGGAATAGCAGCAGCTGCAGTCATGGGGATACAATGCCGGGGTGCAGATTTCCTTCATGAGAGAAGAATATCCTAACTCTGTTTGACAACAGAGTTACCAGCAGCCTAATGCTCCTGGCAGACTGTGGGTGTGGAACTAAATACGTACAGGGATGAAATTTCATCGTGTGGCTTAACAGCTTAGTACATCAGCAGAGAGCTTCTTGACTTCAGTGCTGTGGGCATTCAGTCGCCCAGCCTGTATAATTTAGTACAAGCCATCTTCATTCCCTACCCTATGCTTACACTAGGCTAAATGAGAACAGAATTTGGGGTTTGCTCTCCAAACAACGTTCAGCCTAGCATGAAGAACATTAGTCAAGTAAATCAAATACCTTTTTTTAATGTTGCTAGTGCCCCAACCCATTACAATCCTATCAAAGAAAGTTCATTTTCTAAGCCCAATCTCAGGTACCAAGTGCAAGCATTTCTGGTCTCTCACTTTCAGACCAAGCTATGTCTAGCACATAAAAGCCCATAGGGGAGGAACCCATTACACGTGCTGCAGGCACTGAGAACTCTAAAAAGAAATAAGTGCAAGATTTCTCAGACATCTCCTTGAAAAGGGTTACTGCATCTCCTGCTTTACAAAGCCACTTGTTGTGGTGTCTTTACTCGCTTCCCACTCGCCTCCCTTTAAAAATTAATCACTAGTCAAGACATTATGAGGAGCTATTGTATTATACTTAATATTTAATGAACGTGTGGCATACTTAATATTTAATGAATGTTTAGATAAACATCTCCATACTTTTTTTTTTCCCTTTTCTCGCTTTTTTTTATGATCTTAGAAACAGAGCTTGCCATATCTGCCCCACAGGACAAGCAGAAAATTGTCCGGTGACTTGGGAAAAACATTAGGACCCAGGACTGGGAACTGTTGCATTGCTGGTTCTGCCACTTGTACTGAGGAGTTTTCACACCAGCCCCTACTCATACACCTCACATATCATACCAGACCACAGTGCTTTCCACGAGAAAAATACCCTCTTCTCCCATCATCTTTGAGCTCCTGTAGATGCTGTTGCCCTTATTCCTTTAAGGACTGCTGTTAGGAACCTGAGCTTAAGTTCAATGCATAACGTAAAGTTGACTGTATTCATAACACCTGGTATTTGACCTTCAGCAAATAAAACCATCTCTTCAAGTTACTGCTACCTTTCTGGCCAGCCTTGTACATCGAGATCACAGCAGCATCTCTCACAACACCCATGCAGTGAACACACTGGATCTTTAACTAAACTGGGAATCTTTATGCTAGAAATGATGAATGGAGGATACTAGCATCCTCCATATTCTTTACCTCTACAAGGCAAAACATGGCTGGAAGCAACTTGCACACCACTCAGTCATGCAGCAAAGTCAAATTATGGGTAATGATTTTTGCAGCCTGGGCCACAATCCACTGAAGGCACCGGTCTTGTTTCTATTCCCACAAGCCGTGCCTGAACCTCAGTGGAGGGGCAAAGAGGCACACGCGTTTGATCAACTCAGCTCCTATGAATGTGATTTCTATTTCAGAACCGTTTCTTTTTATGCCCTCAAGTCTTTCTTGGCAATATCACCTGTGGCCTGATGTGACAGCAATGCTAAATTATATCTCGATGGCTAATTAGGGTAATTAAAGTGAAAGTAATCAAATCAAAGTAACAGGCAAACTCTTAATAAAATGTCAAAAAATCTCTATTAATCACAGAGGATTTTTTTTCACTCTCATTTGAATGAGAAAGAACAAGGATATAAGAAAAAGGCTGAACTTCAGAGCTGGCCCTGGCTTAAAGGTTTGCCATCAGTTTAAACACACTTAAAAACATTCTGGGTTACTAAAAATCAAGGGTTTTACCCTTGATAGGGTAGGCAGGGTGCCCCACAGACAGCTTGGGCAAGTAACTCAGGCCCCAGTCACGCTGAGGGTCAGCGGGCCCCGTTCACTGCTCCTCAGGTACCAGCTGCTTTCCCCGGCCACCCCCTCGCGGGTCATACAATCATAGCATCTATGTCACCTCCCAGGAGGCGACGAGTGGAAACCAAGACGGAAAACCCCCCCCGTCCCTCCCTGCACCGCCGGCGGCCAGCCCAGGCCGGGCTCCGCTCCTCAGGCCCAGCCCCGGCCATGTTTGCAGTCTCCAGGCAACAGCGCGCCCGGCCCGGCCCGGCCCCGGCCGCCTTACCTTACCTCGCATCAGGGGAAGCGAGAGGCCAGCAGCTCCGTCGGACGCCCGCTGTCAGGTATTTGTGTCCTCAGGTATTTGTTTGTGCCCTCAGGTAGTTGTTCTTTCCGGGCGCGACGCCCCAAGGGCTCCTCTGCGGGATGGCGAGACCCCGGCGGGTGCATGGGGCTGAGCAAGGGGCTCCGCGACTCCATCCTCTGCCCTAAACCTCGCCCTCCCCGCTCACTCCTGGCTTACAGGGGGAAGGTGTAAATTCAGTGCAAGTTCCCTTCTCCCTTTCCAGCCTCTCAAAAGGCAAACGGAGGGCAGAGCAGCAGGGCGTTAAGCTGACCTCTCCTTGTCTGCCACCAGGACTAACAAAACATCTGATGATTAAAGCTTTATCTAACTGGCATCTCGGCCAGGGAGACAAAACCCAGTAGGCCCCACAGCCTGGGCAGCCAAGGGGGTCGTGCATACTGGCAGGTTTTGTGTGGTGCTTTCTGATTAACAGCAATTAACGCGCGGGTGTGGACTATTAATTAACCTCTGTAGCCTGTTTCTGCTCTCGGCTTTGCTCCCCAGTAAAGGTGTCAATGACAAAACACTGGCTTTTCACAGGACTTGGTCTTGCTGGTATCTGTCAGTTGGAAAGCTTCCTCCCCCCCTCCACTGCCCCAAGCAAAAAGAAATTGTGCTCAACAGCCCCTCATGCTGCCGATTCTCTGTTTCACAGGCTCTAGTTGTAAATGCTAATGTGATGCTCCTTGGTGAAGATACAGGTGCTGAAAATGTCACCTCAGAGGCTTGCCACACAGCTATGCGAAGAAGGGGACCGCCATCTAGCCCAGCAGGAGTTGCCAGAAGCCACTGCTTTCTATTTGGCTGCCTTCAGCTGCAGTGCCCCCACGGCCGTACAGAAAGTGAATTCCCTAGACAAAGAGCTCTGGGAGAAAGTGGTAGCCGCCTTGGAGATGTGGTGCAAAGACAAGAGTCAGATTCCCAAGATCCAGAGCAAGAACTTGGACATTGTGTCCCTCAAAGTGGAAATAGCTGCTGCCTTTCTCTCCACCATAAGTCCTGACAATGTGGTATCCTCGGTATATAAACTGGAGACCCTGCTCAGACGAGGATGCTCAGAGGAGGTAGTGAGTAAATGCAGTACTCTGCTCAAGGCTAACCCAAAGCACTCGATGGAACTGCTGCTGCTGAGGGCGTTGGCATGGGTGCTGTCAGGGGCACAAACAAGGAAGGGAGTTGTGGACTATCTCGAAGCATTTGTGATGCATCGCGCTGAGGCAGTGGCCTATGTGTGTACCAGGCAAAGAGAACACCTGCCACAGATCATCCAAGCCTTCTCTAATTTTCTCTCAACATGTCAGAAAGAAAGCCCAGATTGTAGATCCTTGGAGCAATGGCTGGGCAACTGCTTTGACTTCCTGTCTGCAGTGGCACCAGATGATATCTGCATTTGCAGGATGCAGGCAGATTACCTGTTTAAGAAAAGCAAATTTGAGGAGTGCGTGGCAGTTTGTAGCAAGGCCCTTAAGGGCTTGTCAGCAGGTAATAATCTCAGAGATGAGAAAGCTTTGGGTCTGCTCTTGGAACGGGCTGCTGCATATTTCTTCTTGGGTGGACGGATGCAGGAAATGATCCAGGATTTAGCAGAAGCCTTTGCAGCTACCCCTGCCCAGGCAATGAAGCACTTTGAAGAGCTTTTCTCACCACCTGATACTGAGAAGATAGAAGAACAGGCTAGAACTGTCCTGGAGGTGAAGTTTGCAGCATACAGGGAGGCTGTGCGTGCTCGGCCTGAACTCAGAAGCAATCATGGTACTGAACTTCTCCCTTCTGTAATCCAGACAGTCCAGTTCCTCCTGCACATCTCCCCAGGGTCCAAACGTGAGCTCAGTGTTCGGCTGGCAGACTGCCATCTCCTGCATGGACACATCAGAACTGCCCTGGAAATCTGTGACCACCTCTTAGCAGCAGAGCAGAATACTTATTACAATACTCTCCTAGCATTGCGAGGATTCTGCTGCCTCCACAATCAGAACCAGCAGCAAGCTCTGCAGGACTTTCAAAAAGTCATTGAGCATGATTCCCCACATCCCAGCAGTTGTATTAAGGCCTTATGTGGGCGTGGACTTATCCGGATTTCTGGTGGCAGCCACTACTTGACAGCCCTGGATTATATCACAGCTTGCCAGTTAAAGCTGGAAGAAACCATCTTCACAATCAAGTCCTATGTGCCGTGGAACCAAAGAGGACTGCTGCTAAAGGTTCTCCAAGAAGAGGGACAGAAGATGCTCCAGAAGAAGAGGTACCCTGGAGGCAGCGCAGCCTGGGGACAGAAAAACAAACACAGCTGATCAGATTCCCAACAGAGTGGCTTGAGTAGTAGGGAGGGTACTTGCTTCAGATAACTGAGAATAGGATTTAGACCCTCTGAAAGTGCTCCTAATTAACAGAACTGGTTGAAATAAAACTTCATAGGTGAGGCTATTCCAGCAAAATACCTTTTGCTGGTATGTTGTAAAGTGAGAGGATCTACATAGCCAAATCAGCTCAATCTTTATATGGAAGTTAATCCATGATACACCAATTGGCCTAAGCTAGGAGTGAGCAAAATGCTAGATGGAATATGACAGAGATTTCTCCTCTAAAGAAGTCAATACACCCAAAATAAAACATTTGTTAGTGCTAGCTGGCTCCTTTCAGTCTCAGCTCTGAACTGAAGGACATAGTGGGCCACTAGATAGATTTCACTACTACTGTTAGGTTTTCCTTTCCCATTGCAGTATCACCTGCAACCACAGGTATGAATCACATGTTGTCAGCCTTTCTTTAGATCCACAGCTGCTTAAGAACATATTTTTATAAAGGGGGGTAATAATTATAGAATTAAGTGGCAAGAGATTTATGTGGTGCTGTGTGTGGTAAAATGTATTAACCATTTTGATACTAGACTGTGTCTTAGCTTCCAGATGAGACAAAGAGGCTCTGTTATTGTTGTTAGCATTTTACCTGAACCTTTCCTTTTTCTTTCTTTACTTTTTTTTTTTTCCTTCAGGGATGCCCTTGGGGTTTACCAGCTGGCTTCTCTCTTGGTGGAACTGGATCTTTCTGATGAAGCGTCACAGATCCTTTGTGCTGATGCTCTGTACCAGATGGGCTGGGTAGAAGAAGCTCACAGACTACTCTTACTAGCACTCTCCAGAAATCCACAAAGATCTCCCATCCTGGCTAGACTCGCACTTCTGCAATTGAAGAAGGGTTTCTTGTATGATGGCAACCAGGTGAGGAGCACCTGGCTAGCAGGGAGAATGAGAGACTGACCAGTGATGGTATGGTGAATGGGGATAAACAAAAACAAACAAAAAAAACAGCAGCTCAAATAACAGTCTGCAGTTTTCTTTCTTGTGCTTGAAACCGTGGATGAAATTCCAACATGTTGATTCTCCTACCAAGGATTACAAAGTTGAATTACCAGGTTCTGCCATCAGAGGGAACTATTGCGTTTTTTAAAATCCCAGATAAATTTTTCTAGCCAAAAAAAGTTCTCAGGTTTTGTTGTCACCATTTCCTGTGAAAAATAAAGGTTTTGTATAATATGCTGCCTTTGTGAAGCTACTCATGAATGTCATGACTTTATTAGAGTCAGCAGGTAGGCCCTGGAAGTTAGATTCTTACCTGCAGCTTCTGCTACAACTTCTGGATGGAATATATGTCACCAAAATTTTCTCAACAAAACATTTTTGTTCAACCTGCTTGCTAGCATCCAAAACAGAGAGATAAATAAGTTCTATCTATATGTCTGGTGCATTGGGATAACTGTTCTTGTCGTTCTGGCTTCTCTGGCCTCGATTTGAATGTTGACTACCTGCTTAAGCTTGTTTGCTTTACTGGAGGAAACACTTTTTGATTCTTCTCCTTATTAAATTTAGTAAAAACTGCTTGGTGATTTTCACTCTAGTGAATGGAGGCAAAGATACCATATGTCAGGCAAGATTCTTCTCCAGGACAGTAGTTCGTGGATTTGAATCTATACATTTCTCAGCAGTACTAAAAGAAAGGTGAGGCACTTCACTGAATTCACTAGTTTCAATTTTACAACCAAAAAGTTTCAGCAAAGTCCTGTTCCACAGAAACTTTCTCTTTTTGGAGCAGTCGTCCTGTGGTTCAGCTGTATTTATAGCACGTTAACTGGCAGTCTGAACAGCTGATTCCAAAGTAACCAAAGCAGCATAACTATATCCCCTAAAATGATTTCCACATTATAAAAGAGATAATTCCACATAATAAAAGAGATTCATGGTCTATAGCTAGACCATAGCCAGCACCCCAGTAAAACATGGGGAAGCATTGGGAAAGAGCATCCTTGTATCCCTAGACAGAAGTATTTCAAGCTTTAGCAGCTCTTAGCTTCATTTATCTTTTCATACCAATCTCTCCTATCTTTTTCTCTCCCATTGTTAAGCTGCTAAAGAAAGTGATCAAAATTGGCGATACCTCCTGCCTCCTGCCAATCATGGACATTTTCAAAGATGAAGATCGGAAGCTGATGGAAACTCACTGCCGTTTCAGAGCACTGACCATCTTGAAGAACAAGCAGAAGGATGCTGACATCAAAGAGGCCATTGCCTATCTTTCTTTTGCCATCATTGCTTCAGGTAAGATTGTAAAGCTATGGGTAGGAGATGTACTTCTATGGGAAATCACATCAGTGGGTAGGCAAGAATGTCCAAACAATTCCCATCCATCATTTCCCCGATGAGAAGACTGAAACAGTAGACTTAAGAAGGTAAAAATAAAAAAAAGACCCTTTTAGGATTAGCAGTGTAATACTGTTCTTTGATGGTAAAGGAAAAGCAAAGTAGCAGAGGGATTTTTCTGTACTTGATTCAGGGATGTAGTTTTAGCACAGCGACATATACATGCTCAAAACACAGGGAAATGTCTCAAGGAAATCCTGCAGAATTGCTTTCCCTTCCATAAACGTGATTTTCATCAAGTAACTGCACACAGGTGACTGAAGCAAGGCAGAAAGCTGGTAATTGCAAGAAAAGCCGGAGCTTTTTGATCCTATTGTTGTCTAAAAACATAGTTTTCCCAGAAAATCAAACTTGATCTAGAAAGAGATGAGAGCTTCTTTTAAAACACGATTTTTTCTTAGAGAGGTTAAAGCCAAACTTCTGATAAATGAAAGGGGAATTTGGTCCCTGTGAGCAGTTAGTCCTTAAAAGACTCTGAATGAGGGGGCACTTCACAAAGTCATCTAAATGAAGGAAGTCCCTGATTCAGAAGAAAGAGGAAGCCCTCATCCCATTTATTTTGTGTAACTTTTAGGGGAAGTGCTAGCTGGTAAGCAATTTGGAAAGGCTGCTGAAACAGGTTCAGCTTCAGCCCATTTTAGAGCAGCAGTTTCGAGGCAGCAGGGTCCTGTTTAGCCGTAGTGTGTTACACCCTGAAAATCTTCCTACCAATGAAATTGACTTGGTACCTCCTGTTCCTCATAATGAGCGTGCTGTAGATAAGTCATTGCAGCAAACAACCTGCCTTCTTGTTCCAACACACCAATGAATGTGTGGTTCCAGTGCAAAAGAGTGAATGCACCCACTTAGACACATCATTATCCCAGCTTTTCCTAAGGAGAGAGATTAGGCTGATATGGAAATGCTTCTGGCATGTTCCAAGCAAAACCATATTTTTATGGTAATCTGCCTTTCACTCTGAGCAAATGTTATGACAGCAGCATTGAGAAGAAGAGACATTGGTTTATGAAAATGGAAAAGAAAACTGTTAATTGCTTTGAGATGGTTCCATTTCACAGCCTGTGCATTCCAGCTTATCAACCCCCCACCTGCTAGAACAGATGCTTGTTAAGAAATAGACATTGTCTTTATGGGAGCCAATTGATAGAGCTCCAGAGCGATAATAACCTTTAGTACAGAAGTTTTGGAGCATATCAGGAGGGAGAAAAAGCCTCATTACTGTAAAAGAATTGCTAGGGGCCTGTCTGCTGGCTCATCTCTGCAGGCAGCTGTGCAAGATGCTGCATTTGCCTGATAAAAAAATATTTACAGTGGCACTGATAATTTATCATCCAGTATTGAGATGCCACGTTTATTGATTGCAGTCCTGGGCAAATTGAGATCCTCATCAAAAATGCCTTGAAAGGAAGGGGCATATGGATGGGGGAGGGATGCACGCTTTGCATCCAGTGGATGAACGGACCATACTTTTCATCGACAGCTATATGTTTTTTCATTTGGGCAGCACGTATTTGAAAGCGGAGAAAAATAATCTTAGATGCAAATTCCAGTGCAAATGAAGTGTGGAAGTAAATTAGACAGTCCCATCTGGATTACTGTGTTATCCAAAACAGCATGTACCTTCTGACTCTACTTAATTAAAACAGCCAAATGGCTTTGTGCTTCCATCCTCACGTACCTTCCTCTTAGAGCTCTCTTCTCTCATTTGTGCTGCTCCTATTCCAACGTACCAAAATCTCCAAGGATTACTTCTAATGAATTGGATCATAATCCAGCTCAGATCCTTATGCAGCGGCTGTTATTGGTAGGTTGCCTCCATTTGTGGCGCATTAGTGATGTCTGTGGAGACAGTTGTGATAGTGGGATAGATATGGAGATATGAAGACATGCCCTTTTACAATAAATAGCCTCATCTTACTTTTACTGCCTTCCATAGCAGCGTTACGGTGCTGTTTTTAGAGGTCCTCAAGAATAACAAATGGCAAAACTCTCCAGACTTCCTCAAAAATTGACAGAAGCTGTTTCATTACACCTGGAAAATGTATAATTTCTCTGTACTATCAGCTGTGTGAGTCTAGGTATTCCAGAGAAGGCAGAAAAAAATCGCCTGCATGGGGTGGTTGAGTGTCTAATAATTGCAGGCCACTCCTTTTGCTTCCTTTCACTGTTTCTGAGGAGGCACACTCTTGCTGAGACCTTGAGGCAATCAGAAAAGCAGTTGTGGCTGTTTGAGGAGAGATAATGTTTATTGACACGTGTATTTGTTTTACTAGAAACCAGGAAGCTTTTGAACTAGTTTAGCAGTGTGATTTTATGATTTTGATTCTCTTTTCCACTCATTTTTTTATTGGAATGTTCTTTTGGCTTGTTTAATTAGACTGAAGACTCTTTGAAGTAAGGCCTGTGTTTGTGGTGTGCCTGGCACAGTGTGGTTCCTGTTCCTGTCTGGAAAGTTAGAGTTCAGTCACAGTAGGACAGTTACAGTTATAAAATTATTGCAGCCATACATCTACTCTCAGCAAAGTGCCCTTGTTTTCTGTAAACCCTGTTAGAATTTTTTTTAATTCCTTTGTGTATAAATATTACATACACACATCTTTTTAGCTTTTTCCAGAACTGATTCTTCTGTTTATAGCATGCAGAATTTTTATTTTTTGAAAAAAATTATCTTAGTGGCAAAATATATGCCCTGACTAGGATTTTTGCCCATATGGCAGCCCAGACATTTATTATTATTATTATTCCAGACTTGCCTGTCGCTTATTAGCTTATAAAGGTGTACTGGTTTCTACTGTCAGCCATCTGTCTGTAAGTGAGAAATGTACACCACAAGACTCAGAACATCAGAGCCTTGTCTTTGTAAGGCACTCCAGAAAACACATCCAAGGCTTCACCAGTGAAAATTCATTCTTTGGCAGAATTCCACCTCTTATTCCGCCCTTGCCACAGATCTGAATAAAATGGTTACTTTTCAGCCCTGCAGTCAGCACTCCACAACCTGTATATCTGCTGCATCATTTTCACTCAGCCTGTTTGAAGCCCTTTGGTGGGGCTTAGCAGTCTGCACACAGTGAGATTTTACTGCACCTTACTTAAGACCATTAGACTGGAGACCTTTCAAGTAAGCACAGCTACATTTCTCTTCCAGGTGGCTCTGCTGAAGACTGTCTCCTCATCAGGGCTCAGTGTTATGGGCGCCTTGGTCAGAAGAAAACTGCTATTTTCGATTTTAATGCTGTTCTAAAGGAGGACCCTGGGAATGTTCAAGCTCTGAGTGGACGAGGATTCGTTTACCTTGCTCTGAAGCAGCAGAAGGTATTACCACTGTATTGATTTGCTGGTGAATTTTCTGGCAGTATTAAGCAATAGCAGTGTAAGATACCACAGGCTGTGTCATGGACTCACTGTAGTCAAGAGTTTCCTGTAGAATTTGCTCAGTGAATGTCCTTGCTTTGGTTGTGGAACAGCTGGCAACTGAGAGAATGAGAAAAAAAAATAATCAATGCATAGCTATTGTCACCATTTCATTTTGGGTCTTGTTTCTACATAGGAGGCAGTACAAGATTTGATCTCGGCACTGAAGGCAGAGGCAGGAGCAGTGATCCCAGCAATCTTGTCTTTAAAGCATGAAGCCCGGGAGTTGATCACTCAGTGGCTTCTTCAGCATGGCAGGACTGTGTTAGCTGAGCTTGTTGCTACTAAAGACCTTTCAAAGGAACGAAGGACCCTCAGGGACCTCCTCGTGATTGCAGGAGCACTAATCAAAATTTGCAAGGATGCACAATATCACATCTTCTATACAGATGTTTTGACTGCAAATGGTAAGCACTAATTCTTTACATAGCTCATCAGAATAAGTGAATAATTAGTGAATTCACAAAAAGTGAATGTTCCGTGGCAATGGGAGCACGTATTTACTTTATAGCATTTCTCAAGAGAAGTTTGCAAAAGTTTCAGGAGAGGGTATGAAGTAATTATAATACCCTTAGATTTGAACTGCGGATAGTCTGCTTTAGTAAATTTTATTGATGTCTCTCGCTCCCCGTGGAATGGGTTACATACCTTGTACTGGTGTTAACCAACAGGAAGGTATGAAGAGGCCCTGGTTCACCTTCAGGAAGCATTTGACCACTCTCGTGCTGATGAGTTTGCTAATGCAAGACTGGCTGTGTTGCAGCTGAAGAAGAGGAACATGCCAGTGGCAGCTCACTCATTCAGCATCCTAGCTAGGAAGGATGAAAGGGAGCTGAGGTTTCTCCTGAACTTCGTAGATGCTAAGCAACAGCAGCATCTCTCTCAGGTACAACCCTTTTTTGTTGCCTCATTGGTACATTCAGCAGGGAAAGAAATGGGAAGTAACAGAAGTACAGAAGTATTTTTTACAGAAAGTGTACAGAGGTATGTGGGAAGGCCATTTATCAGAAGAATGACACACAAACTGGCTTCTTCCTCCATCCTTCTCTCCAGCCAGTCAGAGTAGATTTGAGAATTTGGATTCAACTTCTTTCATTGCAGTGACCTTGCTTCAGTCTCTAATAATTCATCACTACCACTTCTTACCACTTGGGGGAATTTCTTGCTGGTCTCCCTAGCACGCAGCCCATTTAATCCCACCACTAATATGCAGGGAATGTGAGGGAGAGCTAGAGATTTAGCAAGATCGTTGTTAATAGTGTACTCTGTACGAGTTACATGGTGCACGTAGCTGACTAATGGGGAAAGGGAATTCATGTTTTGTTAATTTTCCTGCTGAGATGAAACTGAAGGCTCTGATTCAATCACACAAAACGCTTCAATCCTTTTTACTCATGTAACTTCAGAATTGTAAATATATTCACATTTTTATGAAATTCCTTCGAGGCTGGGGAGGTTTGGTATTGGTTTTCCTAGCTACAACTGTTTGACACAAAAGTAGCATGTTGCTGTAGTCCCATGGGGTATTTATTTTTCCTTTTTTTTTTTCCACATTTCTCCCCCAAATTGCATCCAGCTCTGAGAAAGCATCTCCAACAATAAGAAGGGACAAGGTCAGATTGATGGTGAGGAGTTTTAACATTCACTCAGGCATCTGCAATTCTGATTACCCAGAAGCTCTGTGTTCTGAGAATCAGTTTGCTTCCTTTTATTCAATTTGTAGATTCCGTGTACCCTGGTGAGAAGCTATATTGTTATGCTTTCTCCCAGGTTATAAAACAAACAACATGCTGATATACTAAATGCATCTAGAGAAGAGTACTTTGTATGTATTTTAGCAAAACAGCAGGAGGATATAAGTAAACAAGTATTAATTTACCAGTCCCTAGATATACACCATTACAGAGAAAAGAGCCCCTCTCTTCAGAATAATGTAGAAAGTTCAGTCTTCTGGGGAAGAGTTTGGAGATTTCAGAGCCAATTTGCAATCTTTCACTATATAAAGTTGATAAAGGTACATTCAGGAATGTGCCTATGAAGGCCCTGAGGAGGCGTCTACAAATGAAGATAAGTTTTACAGCTGAATTTCCCTTGCTGCTACATCGCTCTTCCTGTGTGAAAGTCTCACAGCTAAGTCCGTCCATGCTGCTTTCTGAGAAAATGCAGAGGGATTGTTTTGCTGTCAATAAAATAAAAAAAAATGTGTACAGTTTAAACTGAACTGATGTATTAGGAACTCACTGGTGGTACAGATTAGTGAAACCTTTAAAAGAGGAGAGGCGCTTTTTTTTTTATCAGCTGTGGAATGGTCTGGCATTAAACCCCTTACTTGTGGCTTCTTTATCATGAAAGATTTCTCCACCACGCGAGAGAATGGGGGTGTGGGGGTGGCTGGACTGATTTAAAGATTGGAACTGAATATCTGTGTTGCAAGTAAAATAAGAGTAATTTTTAAATCTTTAATCTTAGGCTTTTTGTGCAAAGTAAACATTTGAACTCAAGCACCTGGGTCTCTTTCTATATTCTCTAATCTGCAAAGATTACTGAGCATGATTGCTTTTATTACTGATTAGCCCAGAATCAGTAATGGTTGTTGTGGGTTTTTTTTGATACGCATTTTGTGACGAAGGGGATAAATATGTACTTTGCTTGGGTGGGGAAGGAATTGGCTAATTCACCTGGACAACATCACAAAGGATCTTTCTGGTAGGACTTTCTTTTGCCCGCAAGGCTATTCCAGTTTGTGTGAAAGGAAGATCTCATAAAAGCAAAAAGCTTAGGGAGAATTTGTGTCAAAAAACAAGTGTCCTTACTGTGCCATGGCTCCTAACTACACTGCAAGGGGAGAGCGTTCTTTCTGTTACCTCCATTTCGCAGATAAGGAGACAAGCACAGAAGAGTTCAGGGATTTACCCAGTGTCCCACAGAGTGTCTCGAGCAGAGCAGTGCTTGGAGATTAAGGGTATTATAGAAATGTATCATCATTATCCTGGAGTCTGGTCTGAAAAGCTAAAAATAATCCGACGTGAGCTGCATAGGAAAGGGTGGAGGAAGGAGAGCTCCTTGATGTACTACTTTTTTTTTTCATGAAAACAAAGTAATAAAATTCTTGCATTATTTATAGTCCAAGGGGTCCCATGCTAAGGAATCTGTAAACAACGGGGAGAGCCACATGGGAATAGGAATCTGAAAGATTTATTAAACTCCAAAAGGTCAGAGGAAGGGAGTTTGCTTGCTGCTAGTGCAGCTTCAACCCTTCGGTTTCCTATGTCAGAGGTTAGATGTGGGACTGATTGCCAGCTCCTTGCCCCGATCCTCGGTGCTGCAGATTCTGTTGACATGCCATAGGATGTCCAGAGCTGATTCCTACAGAAACAGTCTTAAAAATGATATAGCCTGTGTCTAAATTAAGCCCTCAGCAGAAGGTATTTTGAGGAACTGCACAGAGCTCCTTTGAACAACGTGATCTAGAACTGCAGAATTTCTAGGCAAGAGCTGTTCCCTTGTCAGAGAACATGCAGATGCAGTTAGTTCCTCCTCGAGCCTCGTTAAAGTCCTACCACTAAGAAAACACTTGCACTGACTAGTTGCCGTAAAAACACTTGAAAGTACAAACTAAATATGCTACTTTTTAAATGTATATTCAGAGATCTGATGGTTTTGGACAGGCTGCCTTACAATTTATGGCCAGAATTATTAAAGCCAACGATTTACACTATTTGAGGAGAGGTCCTGTCTATTTGGACTTGTAGAAGCTGAGAGATTCTCTAATAAAAACTCATTTATATATCCATATTTATCATTTTGTGGCAAACTGGGGTAGAGTTCTTCCTAGATTGTTAGGAGTGGCTAAATTATTTCATGCCACAGGTCTGAGATGAGTTTCTCAGACTGACCTGCAATACTGTTCCATTTCACCGAGAACCTGTTTTCCTTTGTTGCATTAAACATCAGGCAGTGCTAATCTAAGCAATTAAAATACAAAGACAAGGCAAACGGGTGGACTGGAAGAAGACCTGAGATGTGGCTTCTGGAGAGTGCTCAAGTGTGGCTCCTGAGACAGTGGCTGGGCTAACTAAAGTTTGGGCAGCCACCAGCATCCAAGGGCAATGCGTGATATCCCCTGGAATGGGACTGATGAAAACATTTATCCTGTGCTTTATCTCGGCTTGTTTGGCTCAGCGCTCTGTAAGACCTAAGCTGCTGGTGGCAGTCTTGTTTATAACTTAAATATTCAATCCGCTGCAGCATGTTAAAAGCTTTGTTTATTACCAATAAAGGGAAATAATGAGAAATCCATTTGAGGCAAATAGTTCTAATGGAGTTTTCTTTATTGACTTTTATAAGCCTAAAAATTATGTGGCTTGCTCAGCCTTCTCTATTTTCATGTTGTTGTTTTTCCCTTCAGGTAATAGCAGATAGTTCACTAGCTCTTGAGATTATTGATGAGCTAAGCCACTAGTTGGCTATTTTTTGTTTGTTTGTTTGTTTTCCTGTAGCTTGGGGAACCTTTTCAGTAGGAACCATCTTTCATTATTAGCAGGTGCAAATATTTGTGGGGCAATACATGGGGCTAACTCTTTACTGACCAGAAAACACAATTTCCCTGTAGTCACCTGTTAGAGCAGGCTGTGGCAGAAATTTACACACACACACCCCAACTTCTAATAACTAATATTAACTAACTTTATGTCCACAGGTAGCAGTGCAAGAAGGAAATGTGCTGATTAAAGAATATCGCTATGAGAAGGCTCTTGGTTATTTTACCCTGGCTATCTTGACAAGCAGAGATAATCCAAGATACCTCCGACAGAGGGCTGCTTGCCTTATGCACCTGAAAAAATATGACAAAGCTTTAAAAGATATGGAGAAAGTAATCCAGAACCATGGCTCTAACAGTCTGAGAACGCGAGTTCAGGACCACTGTTCAAAAGGACTCCTGCTGTTGTCAGTGTCAGAGGAAGAAGCAGCAGTTAAGCAGTATATTGAAGCACTGCAGTTGGATGAATCTACAGCATTGTGCAGCATCATGAATGGCCCTGGCAGTGAAACTTTAGCCAGAACTTTTCATAAGATTGCACAATACAGTTTTGAAATGCAGCATTATGAAGAGGCCTGGAAAATCACCGATTATGGCCTTAAAATTGATAAAAATAATCCTGAACTTAAGAAACTGAAAACAAGACTCAAGCGAGAGGCATCAGGCTGTAGCATACATTAATTTATCCATTTGGGAATTTTCCAGTGACTGTTTTTTTCTCATTTGTTTGTAAGGCTGCAAGAATAAGGGAAGGACGAGGAGCTCATGATAAATACAGAATGGAACATGGCACTGAACGTAGCACAGCAAGACTAGAAGTAGAAAATTTCGGATAGTGAAACAAAACTGACCAAGGGAGCTATGAGAAAAAAGCAAATGACATTTATTATTCAGAATTCTTTTAAATTATTGTGGATGTGCATAAGCCTTGTGAAGAATGTGTTTGGCTGGCTAAACTGAATAATTCATTCCCTAACACATTGATTCCAATCATAACGAAGGAAAGCAGTCAAGTAGCTTGCAGTTTATGAAATAATAACCACATATTTCCTTGCTACTTATCTGGTTAGCTTTAACACATACTGCTCAGCTAGGTAACCTTATTTTGTAGGCCAAAAAGTTTGCTCAAAAGTAACATTTGTAATGTGTTTTTAAGTTGTGAAGCATCACGTGCTACACCAGTTAAATGTCCCACTCCTGAATGGAAGGAACTGCTGTCATATTCTAATGGATTTGCAATAATCAGCACCAACGTAAGGAAGTGGGGCAGTACAAATGCAAAGCAAATTGTTCTAATGTCCCAGGCAACATAAGGTGAAGGATGAGATCCAGCACAGATGAAACATCCAACCTAGTGACTAATACCTTGCTTTTCGGGGGACAGAGACAGCTGTACTACGGACAGGTAAGTGTGGGCTTCTTTCTTTCAAAGTCAAGAAAAGTTACTCTGATTCTATTCCTACTGACGTTGATGAGTACTTTTTGTTCCTACTTCGCATCAAGATGCTATAGGAAAGTTTCTTTCCAAGTGTGAAATTATGTCCTTAAACAACTTTCAGCTACACACGCAAGCTGAAAGAAAGAACTGCTGATTTTTTTTTCAAATAGTAATTAAGATAGGAATTTCTCTGTCTCATACTGAATTGTTTTGATAGTTTATTGGGGCTTTGGGATTTTTTAGCTTTATTTTTGTTTTGGGTTTTTGATTGACTGGAATAATAAGCCTCTTTAGAGCTTCATGTTTGCTGTTGTGCTACCATTTCCTCTTTTACTGGCAAGTTTGATTCAATACCAGTTGGCTGATCTTTTTCTCTTGAGCAGTTTGATCCTTCAGTGGCTTTTACACTGTCCAAATAATGTGCTCACACTGTTTAGTCTCTCCTTTGCCACAGTTAGTATTGCAGATGTTGTATAGACAACGCTGAGAGCATGCAAGTCTAGACACACAGACAATCAGTTGCACTCAAGTAAAGTAATTTCATTACAGAGAGACCAAAAATCTGGTTCTCCTCCGAGTTATCCATGCTGGCAGTTAGGAATATCAGTACAAGAACTGAAGAAAGAGTCAGGGCTGAAATCAAAAAGAGAAGAAAACGGTAGCCTACTGGATTAATCTGCCAAGAGAAGCGGAACCAACTTTCTGGATTTTAGTATGTCGTTCATAGTGAACTGAGATTTTCATAAAGACCCAGGTCTTCACGTTATGTAAAAATAGGTTAGCTTAGTTTTCCAAATTCCCCCCTATAAGACTGCTATAGAGCTATGCTGAGGAAAAAATTCCTTTCAGGTGCCTAAGACTGCTATTTTTTCAAGCACCAGGAAGGCGTATAACTTCTTATCTGTTAGTCATGGTCTAGATTAATGGCTGCTTCTCTCAGTGGATCCAAACTGTTCTCATCAGCATTTTTATTTGTTTCTTTTATCTTCTCTGTCCCCTTTCTGTGCACATTAAACCACTGCGATCAAAGCCCTTATCTCTGTTTGTGCCTAGGCTTCTGATTTGTTCTTTATTTCTCCGTTATGGGCTTGCTCTTCCAACTAATTTCTTGGAATATCAAATAGATCTTTCTGATTAGTCACAGTGAGAGGGGTTTGATTAGCAGCATCGCTGCATTATGCATGCCTAGCACAATTTCACACTCAGCACAACCCATTCTGACACTCATTTCCCGGACTCCTGAGGAGCAGGCAGGATTAAATGTGACCCATTTATTTCAGCTACTGCCCAGCCCATGCACCTAACGGCCAAAAGCATGCCCGTGCCTTCACGTTCACATACCTCCACCACTCTGCTGCTGTGCTTTGCCACAAGACGCTATCTTTCAAAAAAAAAATCAAAAACCACCGGAGTCCTTGCAGAGTACCCGGCATTTTCTAATAGACAGTCATCATTACTGGCCGTGGATATAACTCTGAGGCTAATTGTGATCCTTCAGGCAGTGCTAGGGAGGCCGTGAGGACCATTTGAGATGCCTTAATAGCATCACTGCTCTTGAGTCTGGCTCTAGCCAGACTGCTGCAATGTTAAACACGCTATCACAGCAGCCATCAGAGAGGGCATTGCTCTCACTAGGGAGCTAGCCTTGGCTGCTTTCCTTTCAGCCCAGTCTCCCCCGCCAGCAACAGTTATGCACCAGAAATCCATCAATACTTCTCAACAAACATCTCCCTTCCAGTGCAGGCCGATAAGTCTCATTCTTATCTGATGCCATGCCCCTCTCAGGGCCTGGGAGCGTTCGATGGAATCGCCAACCATCTCATTATATACATGCCATTCTCTAACAGGACATTTTTTCCACTTCCAGATTGAAAAATCTGGATAGAAGAAACTGCAGTGATCACTTCTACATGTTTCTTTAAGGTTAAGCTGCAATTTGGAAGATTATGGAGCTGTTTCCAACTGCTTTGAGAGGTGTTACTCATTCTGTGCCTGCAGCTGATGGCTGAAATTGTTTACAGAAGAAACTATTGTAATACCTGTTCCTTGAAAGTCTCTTATGCAGCACACTTCAGGACATTCTTACAGCATGCTGGTGTAAACGTTGGATAACTACAAAGAATTCAAGCATATTTATGAGTCAACACATGCATAATCAGGAAGGGAATGGCCTGATCAACCTGTGTCAACAGTGGAACTGGATACCAGTTTATTTGAAACCTACATTCATCCCAAGGAAAGCTTAAACACCTGTAGTTTATGCAACTCTGAGCTGTATGCAGACACTACCAAACATCCCTTTGTTCCCTCTGAATTTCATTCCTTTGAAGTTTTCTTCAACCTCAGCAATGCACCAGCTAGGCTGTAATAATTGCAACTCATCTACATGGGGAGGCAGAGAAGCTGAAAGAAGACTACCTTGCTGCACGTTGTCACCAGGTAATGAACAAGGGAGGCTTTGAAAGCTTGATGATTTCTACACAAATGATCGCTTGCCAGCGTTGGCTTTATAAAATATTCAAGATTTCTTACAAACACATAAAAGGGATATCAGATGTGAGAATATTTGTCTCACACACGCGGTTATACAAGTAACGTTTCCTGACTTCATATGCCGCAGTCGAGCAGGCAAGGAACAGTTTAGAAATGATTGGTTGGGATTAAATATTCAACTGGAAGCTTTTCTCAGAGCTCAGACAGAGCTAAACTGAACTTTTCTGATTTCAAAAGTTTTTTTTTTTTCCTTTAAACTCATATGACTCCCATTGTTTTTTCAGTTTCAGTTACTTAAGTGCTCCTAGATATTAAGAGAATCGAAAAACATCAGCAACTGATCAAATGCATTTTTGAAGCTGACATATTGCCTGGGAAGTCATCTTCCTGAATTTCAGTTTAATCCATTGAGCTTCCCAGATTTACATCATGGTGGCAACGTGGCTCTGGCTTACAGCCACACAGACCCAGTAACTTTTAATGAGTTTCTGTGTTTATAAGTGAGGACATTCCACTTGACTTGCAGAGGCAGATGTTTCACTTTAATGACAGCTAATCTAAAAGCCATTTCTTTTACTATCATTTCTCTGCGGAAGATTAACTGTGTTATCATTGTACTGCTTCTGCATCAAGCAATTTCTAATTTGCCAGGGCTCTGAGGAGTCACTGCCATCATTAATTTAATGTGTTACATGAAATTATCACTGGCATTGTAGCCTGCCTTTGGAGTCTTGGCTATTTCAATCATATTTCAGCTAAACTAGTCTATGTCAGGACCCATTGCTTCAGTCAGCCATTATTCAATGACACCTTAAGGATTACTTTGAAGGCGCAGCACTCCAGAGCTGTGGGGTTCAGGATGCTCTTCCTCTTCTCTCCTGCACCTACTGTGGCTTCCACGAATGACTGTTCCGTGTTAATTTGTTCTGTAGGACGCCAAAGAATACTGCAGACCTGCACCTGCCTCACAGATGTGTACATCTCTGACACCCCGAGTACAGGACCAGTGGTTTGTTTGGTCACTGAAGTGCCTGGAGGGCAGAAGACGAGGATGATATCACCGTTTGTAGCATTCAGCAGTTGAGAAGCGGTGAGGACAGGTTGGGAACAAATTGCTATATAACTGTTTCATTTACAATTTGTTTCAGAAATTTTACTTTGGACATATGATGCATGGCCAAGACCTACCACAGACCTTGACAAGTCTACTCTGTGGTCCTGAGGAGCACTGAGTACTTGTCCGGTGTGCAATGCAAGGCCACGTTTCACTTCCCAGATGAGCTGTGGGTGTCTCACCATTCAGCCCGATCATTTTTGTACTTGTGCATTCCCCATATGATTCCAGAAAACCAAGTGCTATAGAAAGTAAACTAGCATAAGGATTTCCCACAGATTGTAAAGGAAATTAAGAACAGTATCAGGTAGGTTTACATGTCCCAGTCCTGAACTGCATCACAGTAAATGAGAAAATCTAGCAGTAAAGCCAGAGTGGGAGTATAGGAGGGAGCAGGAAACACAGGAGGAGGAGGAGGAGGATTCTGTTCCATTCCAGTTCTGCATTTCGTTATGCCCCTCAGTTGAATTTTTGTCTCCAGGTCAGTGTTTTATATGCCTAATGCAACCTAGTGGATATACTTCATGGGTGTCAAGTAGCATGATGCATAGGGATCTGAAGTCACAAGAGAGCCACAGTTTTAGATCCAGATCAGTAGTGGATGAAATGAAAAACAGACTGATTATTATTTTCCTACTTAAAATGACCATTTTATGGAGCATCTTGATTGCTTAGAAACCTCAGATGTCATATAAGATTCAAACACTGGCAATATACTCACTATATTCTCTAAAAATCACATTAAAATCTTACAATATTAGGAACATCTTTGAGTACTGGTATCAATGTAGGGTTAGTTCTTTCAATATAGAGTTTTAACAACAGAAACATTTATACTTCACCATTTGCTTTCTATTTTCTGCAACCTTGCCAACATTATATTTGCAATGCTGTTTCTTTTTTTCTCATGCATCATTTGTCCATTCTTGGACAATAAAGTCTACTTACTGAAGAAAACAGGTAATTAGCCATCTACATAAATTGCCCTGTATCCACATCATTAATGTGTTTGGATGTTTTAATTGATTGCATTCTCGACTGCTTTGGATAGCTAAAATGCCAGCTAATGCCATCCAATTAAGCCTCCTAATAAACCTGGCTGATGAACTGCAATATAATCACACATCAAGTAGAGATGTAAGGGGAAATGCCACAGAACTGACAGTTTAGAATAGACTGTGTTATTTTGAAAGACCCAAATCACTTCTCAACAGTGAAGCTTCTAACTGACAATAACTGGCAGCAGATCTGGTATCCAAAACCCGATTCAACACACCTTTCAAGCACATGCTTAAGTCTGTTCCTATCTACAGAACATTTTTGTTTGTTGCTTACTTGCGTTCCTCCCAAGAACTTCCCCTATACTTGTCTTCTCCCTTCCATAACATTCTATTAAAAATTTATTTTTGAAATTATTTCTTTTCTAGACTTTTTTAACTGTCATAGGGTTGTATTCAACAAATATGTGAAATATATTACCCTGAAGAAGGTAAAGTGTTTGTAATTAGCACTAGGTAGCAAAAAGGTGAAGGGGATATTTAGACATATTTTTTTTAATTTGTATTTGCTTGTAAATAAACAACACTAGATGAGGCAGATGTAAGTGAAATAAACTCATACTAAAAATAGGATATACACTTCCAACAGTGCCCTGCAGGCAGCTCACCTAAAGATGGCATGGTGTCTTTATGACAGCTCTGGAGGCCTTTTTCTAGGCTCAGAGATTGTAGATTTAATGGAGTAATTTGTGTGAAATTCTCTGCTCTATTTTGCCAGATGCCAGACAAGACATAATGGTTCCTCTGGCATCAACATCTATTAATCTAATCTTGACTTTGATTCTCTGTGTGACTTTGTTTCATCTGTAAAATGGGGATAATCTTCTATTTCAGATGTTTGTCCGCATCTCTCAGTTCTGGGTACAAAATACTTTGAAGATGACATGCTATTGCAGAAGAGCTACAGATTCTCATCAAACCCATTCCTCAATCAGTGATGCTAGTAGAGGTCACCCCTCTGTTCTGTCTCTGATACTGCACACCCCCTTGTTTATTTGCACAGCTCTTTGGCAAAAGTAAATTCAGAGCCTCAGCCCTCAGTGGGAGCAAGAACGTGTCCCTGAGGATCCCACAGTATGCAGCCTGCTGTGACAGATTTTGTGTTTACGTTGTAGACAATGGCAAGGGAAACAATAAGAACATTTTGGTACCTTCTTACAGGCATGGCACTGCCTAAGTTTGTTTCTCAGAGCGAGCCATACGCCAACCCTGTAGTACCAAATGGGAAACCAACCACAGAGGTGCATCTAGAATCCAAATCCTTTCCTACTGGGCACTGAGGTACCTCTCTGCTTCTCTGCCAGGGTCCATTCCTGATGTATGGCACCTCCAGCAGTTACTCTGTGAAAGAACTGACCAGATCTCTCTACCTTCTTCTATGCTGCAGCTCACGATACTACGGCCACCTTCCACACAAGCACCAGTTGTTCATTGAGAACACAAGCTCAGTCCACCTTCAGCCTGAACGATGCAAGTCTTCCAGCTTCCACAGGTGTCCTAACCATCAGTGGGCATGCAGGAAGGTGAGGTGTTGAGGTGTAGGTGAAAATGGGATGTTTGCTAAAAGTTAGGCACACGTATGAGCATTTTGATAATCCAGAACTTCACACTATGGATAGTCTTGCTGAAAATAAGTGTAAGAATTTATTGAAAAGTTGGTCTTTTGTGTTTAATTAAATGATACGTATGTGGTATGTGAATTCATATGACTGGTTGTATATTCTACATTTTTCAGTTGGTCTTGATATCCTCCCTTTGAAAACAGAACTATCTTATTTAATTTGAAAGATACAAACAATGCATGGTTAGTGGATATTACTGCTGAAATTTTGTGTGTCTTGTAGCTGGAAATCATTTCAAGTAAAATAAATTCATTTTGTTTGCAGTCTGTCTTTCCATGTATCAAAATAAAGCAAGGACATGCCTTTTAAGTCATGCACATCTATTTTTAATGACACAACATTCTAAAATTCTAATTGCAATATTAAGCACTACATGGAAATTAAATGTATGGAAAATTAGGCATTGCCTTCCAGAACAAGTCTTCCTGCCATAGATACTTTCAAATCTCTTGGGAAAGAATTAAAGCATGTCAAGTTAAACTGAGAACTGTCCTAAGAATTACTGTAATAGGAGAGACTTTTCTAAATGCTAACGAGCTAGTAAATCATCTTGTCCCATTAGGGACACCACTGGTAGTGCCTGCTGCACGGTCTGTTTTCTCCAGTCTAGATATAAAATCAAGTGATTTCAAATATGGTGGAAAGGGTTAATTCTCCCTGATAAGTCTCCAAGCAGAGCATTTAATTCATTGGGCATTCTAATCCACCTCTGTGTGAGTGAATGTACGAGGGAAGAGAGAGAGATGTAGGCACAGTAGTTTGCAAGACCATTTCTTGGGAAAAGCCTTGTTAAAGAGATCAGTGCTAATAACAAGAATAAGTGTTCGTTTCTGATTGCCAAAAAATGTAAATATTCTAATTATATTGCAGAAGCTACACAAACTACCTGCCTTCTACAGCTGAAACACATTCTCCACCAAGCAGAGGTAAGACAAGTTCTTATTTTTACCTGTTTCTCTCTGCAGAATGCATGCAATTAGAAATTAATTGCAGAAGCCATTGCCTTTTATACCTAATACCACTAATGTCTGATTTTTTTATTTTATTTTGATGGTGTTCAAAAGACCATTGTCTCGTGAGGGAAGAGTTTTGAAACAGCATCTAAACTTGGAGGCTTTACTGATTCTAATCTGTTTCAGATGTGCATCTACTGGGGGTTATTTACTCTACACACATCTGGTAGCCAACCAGCTATGAGAAGATATTTGAGCACTGTTTTTTTCTGTTGTTGTTTTGTGTTGTGTTTTTTTTTTTTCTGTTAGTTGACAGATAACAGGGTTAGGCTGGCTCTCAAAGACAAACCCATCATTTTGAGCACAATGAGTTATCCTCTGTAGTTTGCATCCCTGCTACAATAAATCAAAGGGTAGCCATTGTCCTAGAGTCATTAATTGTGCTGATTTGCGGAGGATTAGGCTGTTGTGGAGTTTTTTAATATCACCCTATAGCTTCAAACTGTCTGCTGTATTTAAGGAAAGTGTATATACTAGACTAATTTCTGACAGTTTCTTAAATACTCCTTTCACTCTTCCGAATGCAACAGCATAGACTGAGACTGTGAGGTTAAGGAAGATATTTGCTAACATTCTGCAGTATTGTACTGTTGCATACTGCTTCGGTTACTAAGCAAAATAGCGATGTGGATAGTAAATCTATCAGTTGTATACACCTTGGGTCATGGGAGCTTTCTTATTTACATTAATTCACATACAGAGAAAAATATATACATCTTAGTACCTGTGTAACCTGAACATTAAAACCCGAGTCACAACAGAAATGAGCTATCATTACAGAGTTCCGGTTCCTTATTGTCCTGAAGACAAACAGAAAAGTAACGAGAGTTTTAAAGCAGTTTCTTGGAAGTTTTACAGTACTCTCCATACCCCTACCTTTCTCTCTCACACATACACTGGAGGTGGTAACTAAAAAAGAAATTAAAAATATTTCACATGCAAGTGATTCTTTTAGATTAAAACCATTCCCCCTTGTCCTCTGACTGCACACCCTGCAGCTCTGCATGCTTTAACGTCCCAGCGAAACACAGAACAGAGCATTTGGCCAGTTCAGGAGATTAGATGTATAAAAAAGTTACACATCAGAGCATCATTATAGTACACTAGAAGTTGCCCTGAATTCCTGTGGAACATGCCTTTGGGTGGAGAGCAGTGTTGGATTACTCATCTGTTTGATGCAACTTGAAGGAATAGCTTTTCCCCTGCCACTAGCTATAAGCAGCTCATGCCAAAGGGAAGCCTTTAAAAAACTCCAGAAGTCAGCAGTGCTGAGCGACTGCATAGAATAACTACAGACTGGACCATAAAGCCAAAAGTTTCTCAGTGTTTCCACATTCCCACAGGAGGCTCGGCCAGGGTTGTTTTAGCATCTCTAAGTATTAAAGATGTTAGCCAAGGATGTGAATTACATTGCAAGTAGCTGCCAAGGCCAGCCCACTGCAGTTTCCCAAAAGTCTCTGCATTAACCACCTCGTACAGGAGTGATGGCACGAGAGGTGTTGCATGCCCACTTCACTGTAAAGGCTTTGGATGGCTGCCTAAAAGATGAAGATTTACACGTGACCTTTTGCATGCATTCAGGGCAAAGCCCAGAAGCCTGGCATCGAGAGGTATGGGATTTTCTCTGACTTCTTAGTGTGCATCGGTTTATAAGGAGATACAAAATGTGATAGAGTTGGATACCTTGTTTCCATGGGAACAATATTTAAGCCACATCATACTAAGGATGATGTCAGCACCACGTCCTGCTTGGGTTTGATCACTTTAGGAGGTTGCAGTGCTTGTACATTTGGTGTAGCTGTTTAGTGCCTGCGGAGAACCCCCAAGCACCAGCTGCCGTATTATTCATGCAGTCCCTGCTTCTTAGAGTATATGGAGAGCAGCAACCATGAGAAGATCTATTCAGATGACTCAGCCCATTCAGTTACATCAATACTAAACACAACAAATGGTTGTAGTATAACCTGAGTAAGTGTCGGGAGAAGGTCATAGTCAGGGCGTTGAGGAATGACTGCAAAACCCCAGGATGGGAGGAAATGAATTAGGTGATGTATTCTCATACAGTCCTACCACAGGAGTTTTGACAAACATATCACTGATGGTAAAGCAAACACACGCACAGAGAAAAAACTGCAGAACCCCCCACAATTTTTATCTTTAGAAAAAATGCTTTCTGAGTTGAGAGTTGAAGGTCAATTTCACATGGTGGGCAAGTAAGACATGGCAACCAAACCTCTGAGGAAGATGGTTGTAGTATCCTTGAATGCTATCTTACTCTCAGCACGGTGTGTCAGGTATAGCCATGGTTATTACAGATTCCCCAAGGAAAATATGAAAACAAAAATACTCATAGCCCTGAATCAAGTACAGTCTTCCAAGCAAGTGAGGTAAGAGCTAGTCTGTGCTGTCTGGGCTTGAGCTCTCTGACTATAAATTCCTTACAGACTTGAGAAACTTTCCCAAGAAAAAAAACAACCTTTAATAAAACCTCCAGACTAGGTTCCTCCCTCTCTACCAGTCTTGCAACAGTTCTGTATTGTTTGGGATGTCTTATGCCCGAGGAAGTACCTCTTAAATAAACAGTCTTATGTGGGGTCTTAACATTCACAGTAAAAAACACCCTAAAAGGAGGCAGTCGTCCAGATTGTCTACTTAGGCCCCAGCCCTTCAGGGTCCAAGTGGAAAATATTAAATAAAAAAAAAACAAAAAACTTAAAGCAAGCAAAAAGGGAAAAATCCTTTCAAAGTAGCCCAAAGTAAACAGCAAATGCCTTATTACTTCATGTGTTTTGAATCTAAATTGCTTTGGGGAAAAGACAGCATGTATCCCAACAATTGAAAACCCTCCTGTTTCTCAATTTCTGGAAAAAGAAATCCCCAGATTGATGTTCCCCCCCTTTAGAATTGCTGGTACTTCTCCTCATGCAGAAGAGAAGGACTTTCTTACAGCGCAGGAACCTAAATACTCGTTTCCAGCTTTCCCATCATGAACAGAAACATCTAATAAAAACAAGATACATCAGCAGTAAATCAAAACCCCTCCTACTGTCTAGTATTGCTGTCTCTGTAGCTACAGACAAATGTTTTATAGCTCATGTCTGCCCTTGAAAGCTTAATCACCAACCAGAAGTGTATCATGTCCTAATCAATAATGCAAACAATGACAAGATCCTTTCCCACCCAAGGACCTTTAAAAATTATTCATCTCCCCACCCTCAGCGTGTCTATATTAAGGACATAACCCTGCTCTCGCACATACTCACAGCTCCCTTGTCTGCCTTTAAGAGTAGCTCTGCTTGCCTCTCCTAAGGGGGGAATTTGCCCATAGATGCATCAAGTAGAAGAAGGAGGTAAATATTTCCCCTGAGTTTAAAGATACAAAAGGATTCTCCCCAGGACTGTCAACATCAGATTTTCCCAGTGTATTTCATCTGCAAAAGTGCTCAGAGAGTTATTTCACTGATATCTTAAGAACAACAATCAATTTCACTTTTAGGTTCAGCACGTGATTTTTATTGGCCTGTATAATTTAATTATCTGAAAGCATGCAATGGAGGGGTGCTCGTTCGTTGCAATGATTGCTCCTAAGCCTGTGAGCCTTTCCGTTGTATTCACAGCCTCTGCTGGCTCTCACTCCCTGCCAAGCAGTCTTAGGGCTTCCAGCTGACTTGGTTATACTTGCCTGGAAAATACAGTGTGTATATACCTAAGACACTTAAAGTATAAGCTGTGTTTGCCAAATTAGTGCAAATTTGAATCATAAGAAGGTAGAAACCACTTTTCCCAATAGGAAAATGATACCAATAGTCAGATACCTCCTTTACATCTCTGCAACAACTGGCAACTTCTGGATGACTGCTTGGGGTAGCGTACTGCTATTGCTTACCCAGGTGCAGACTTACTATAGAAGAACATTAAAAAATAATTTATCACATTCTCTCAGGTCTTATTCTAAACTTACTAATCAATTTCCTCCCTTTTTTCACATTCTCTAACCCAAAAGTTAGAAGGCTCAGAGCTACCTAAACCAGGGATGGCACCCACTAGATCAGGTTGCCCAGGGCCTCATCCAGCCTGGTACCTGCCTGAAGACTGATAATGGAAGCATTTTCCATACAAATACTAAGTAGTTTCAGAGCTAAGCTGCACAAGTAAGAGAAATAGAAAATACTTGTCACTGTTGACTTCCCAATCTAAAGTTCGGATTGGCCTAAGATAACCTTTAGGAAACGAAAGCCAGTGCCATCTGCTACACCCAAAGTTCCTTGTATTTCCTATTGGAAACAGGATACCTTTTTCTCAGCTCAAGCGAAGCCAGTAGAGATACAGGAAAAGATTTTTGATATAGTTCCCACTTCATCCAAAAATAAAATAAAAAGGAACTGCAGGGTTTTGTTTATGACTAGGGCAATATTTTTCAATGGAATCTATGAATTATCTAGTGACCGAAGGGATCTGTGCCTTTGGGGCTCACGCATAACCTCAATTAAGTCACTTTTGGCCTTGATCAAATCATTCGTTAGAGCTGTTTCTTGGGTCTTTGTAATTCCTCTGTCCCTTGATTATATGGGGAGCTAGCGTCTGCACCCAAATAGCAGGCAGTCTGAATCCCCCACAGCATTCCCAGCCTCAGACACCACGTTAATCACCGTGCTTATGATAGGCGTGCACAGAAAGCAGTAGGCATGGAGATCTTATTCTTGGCATCTTGATTCTCCATCTGTCAAACGGGCAAAATAATGCCCTTTGGTATAGTATTGCCGCGTTACAAAAATAACTACGTTGAATCTGTGAGGCGCTTGTCTACTGCAGTGTTACGGACCTCAACTACCCAGACCTTCCTCAAGGCCAGAGCATCTCATGATAACAGTAAAACTACACAGTAAGGAGATGGAAGATTCACATACACAAGAAACTAATCTTTTACTGGATGTGGAACCCCCTTCAAACAGAAATAAGAGATCACTTAAGTCACAATTAAATTTCTAGCTCTGTTCTTCTAAGCAACCTTCCCTTCTGTAGCTCCTTTTCACATATGGCCACCCAGGATCTGCAAGTGCAATGTTTTATTTTTTTTTTCTTCCCAGATCCTTGTGTTCTTAGACTCCTCTTCAGATGGAGGGATGAGAATAGCTGCCTTCACACTTGACAGAAGCATAAGATAACTTGACTCTGAAAGAAAGGCACATTCTCAGACAGGTTTTAAGGCAGAGCACTGACTAGAAGAGGAGGCTTAGACCCCTGGCAGGAGAAACTGGCATTCATTGTTTCCTACCCCATTCAGGGAGACAGGTCTGTGCTCTTATTCTTGGAACATTTCGCTTGTACATTCCCAGCAAACAGGACTGCCTCAAAGAAATCCCTGCTCTGCCCTCAGCACTTCCTCCTTCCTTCTCAACGCACACCCCTCCGGTCAAGAGGTACCAACCTTCATTTGGGTAGCACTAACTTTGGCAGGCCCAAGGGGGAAAAAAAAATGTAGTAAAAAAGAACCTGCTTCTTCCTCCATTCAGTTCTGGAAAAGTGTAACATAAAACCCAAGGGAAATCACATAACCACCCTTTTACTGTCTTATCCAGCTGTTACATAGATTTCCAAGGAGCAGCATAAGAGAAGTTCTGTGCCTAGCCCGCACCTCGCTATAAATCAACCTGTTTCAAACTAGAAGCTGTTTCCCTGTATTACACTGAAAAGCTGCCAGCACTCTCGGAGCCAGAAGCTTTCAATAGGTTTGCACCTCTCTAACTTCTCATTCCTCCTCCGAGCCCAGCAGCCAAATAACCTGGTGGCAGATTTCGGGAAAGCTAGAGGAAATTTAGCAGCAGCTACAGCAGAGGGTGTTGCTTGTGCTGCCTGCCGCTCCAAGCGCGGAGCCCTCAGCCTGCTTGTGTGATGCAAGCCCTCCTCCCCCTGCTGCTCAGGAGCATTTGCCTGAAGCTGGGAACTGCAAACAGCTGAGCTCAGAAGTTTGGGCATGGCTCTGAGAAGACCGAGAAGCCGGAGGTCAGAAGCTCCTGCAAGCCTGGGAGCCGACAAGTGTTCTCAGAGCCTTCTGCTTCCCAAACCCTTCGTCTCTGCTAAGGACAGAGCAGACACGGCTCAAAGACACTCACACCTGGAAGGATTTCTGTTTGGATTCTACTGCTGCAAACAGAGCCCAGCAGAGCTACTCACATCCACGGAGGAAGAGAGGAAAATTCTTTGAAGCAGCAAGATACTTTCTGAAGTGGGGAGTGGAAGGAGGCAGTTTTTCCCCTCCTTCCCCCCTTTTGGGAGAAAGGAGTTACCCAACCTAGTCATGAGACTTTTCCACGCTTCCCAAAGCAGGCTTCTGAAGTTATGACACTGCACCGCTGAGTCTGGGGTAGCGTAGCCCCGGGCAGCCCCCAGCAGCACATCCTGAGTGCAGGCAATCTGGTAGGCACGGAAAATGGAGAATGAGGTTGGCAAATCTGTGGACAATCAAATGGACAAATACATGTAATAATTTGGAAGTTTTCTTTACCTATCCTTGCTTTTATTCTGCTTCCTTTTTCTCCCTGATTTGACATGCATTTACCCCATTTTCATTTAGCTGTGCTGTTAATTCTTTCTTACCCTCCCCTCCTCAATTTAGAGTTACAATAATGGGGAAATCAGAAAGTCAGATGGATATTGTGGAAAAATCAACAAAACCTGGAAAGAAATCCTGGCGCTTTGTGGCAATTGGTCTGGCTGTCTTGCTGCTCCTCATGACTTGTTCTGTGGTCACCCTGGTAATCCTGTATGCCAGCAGCAGAGGTAAGTAACCTATGAATAATTTGTTTCTTTCCCCTGCAAGCAACATAAGTCTTTTCTGCAGAGCTAAATGAAAACAAAAATGCAGGAAGAAGGTGAGCTAACCTCTGTGAGGGACTTCACCATCTCTGCCTTGTTCCAAGCTCATGCAGAGAGAGGATTATATTTGATTTTATTTGATTATTTAATTATGTGAAGTAAGATGTTGTTTTTAAGCAATTCTGTGCATTTTATTGAGTTTAACATTATTTTGACAAAGGTCAAAATAGTTGCACTATTTTTAGAGGGGAAGTGTACATTTATGTGTCTTGACATTTCCATATTTTATAGTACAATGTGAGAGCTTTTTAAAGAGTCAGGGTACTGCTGGAGAGAGAGAGACTTTTTAATATTACATCAGGCAGTTTGAGCCCTAGATGGGATGTGGTTCAGTGACTTTCATGAGAATGACTTGCCAGGAATCTGACAAAGAAGCATGTTACTTTGATGTGCTTTACCTCAATATATTAATTGCAGAGCATGCTTACTCCCAAAACCAAGTTTTTCTACTAGCACACCACATGCAAAGTCCTGTTTAAAAATTCTGTGAAGCAGTAACCAGGATTGGTAGCAGCACCTGCCTCGTGTTTATCAATTCCGTCAATGCCTCTTGGTTTCAGAGCTTTGTTAAGCTGCTAGGGACAAAAACCTCCTAATCATGAATAGCAAAACTAAAGCAAGGCACTGTTTTCTCCTTACATTGTCTCTGCATCCCCCGCCTGCAGTGAACTGCTTTCTTCAGTATTTGTAAATACATCAACACTGTGCATTGCTGAGTAATAATTCATGAGAAAAGCCTTATTGTTTACTCCTTCACTGCCAGCAATTGAATGTTACCAGCATTTGTTCCAGTGCTAGATGAGATCCCTGAGTATTTGGTATTCATAATACTCAGCACTAAGTTGGTCATATTCTGTTACCTCAGGAGACAGGAAAAAAACAAAACTACCCAGAGCTGGGTAGGAAAGAAACTCCCCAGAGTAGGAATTTCTGTATCAGAACATTGGGTTATGAAGAATTTTGTTGCTTGGGTGTATAAAAGATTTGAGAAGTCTGCTGTACATGTTGCTTCTTGGGTTTAGGCAAATCAGAATTTAGGCATTATTAATATTTGCCCAAACGTCAGTCTCACATCAGGATCCATGCAAAGAGTCTGTGCACACAAAGCTAGCGTGAACTATGGAGGGAAAAGAAGGCAAGCTTGTTTGGGGAAAAGGAATTCCAAAACCTAAATATTTTGCAGGCGTGCATCAGCAATTAAGCTTTCATTCCAAATGTTTCCCAGATCCAGACATTCCTGAGCAGAACGTGAGTGCAAAATGATAGCAGAGCTGATATGCTGCTTGTCCTGTGCTCTGTGCAGCTACTCCCTGCTCTTTTCTCCTGCTCTCAATGAGCGTTTTCAGCACTGACCTAGAGTAGGTTTCTCCCTGTCTTAAGTGGAGTTTAAGTATACACAGTCGACCTACTACAATAGGAGATGCCAAGACGCCGTCATACCCCGGAGCAGCAATCAGCTTTATGTAAGTGACAGGTAGGATCTGGGCAATCTGGGCAGCAGGAGCTTCAGTCTGCATGAGCTTTCAGATGAAGCAAGAGCTCTTCAGTGCAACCAGTGAAAGTTCAAATGCAGGACAGGAACAGTTTTTGTTTCTTGAGAAGTTTTGCCCAAATACTCCACTTGGTTCTGTTTTGATATCTAGGCCCGCATCCATGCCCAGTCAAAGAGTCTGTCGTTGACTTACCAAGTGAAAAGTATGTATTGCTCAGAGCTGGATAACATGAGAATAAATCCTACACTGCAACAGAAAAAAATGCAGCTGAACAGTATTCTTGTGATAGAACCAGGAGTACTACCCTTATTATTTTTTAATTATTATTTTTACTAATTTCACTCAAATATGAATTCTTAAATCTGTATGGGATAGTGGTTTGTTTACTAAAAGCCTATTCAGTTCAGAGCTCTTTGTTTCATCTTTTTACATCCTTTATCAGACTAACACTACCCAGACAGGCTTTTAAAAAATAATTCTATTTAGCTAATGGAAAATTAAGAGGATTATCTGTCTTTTCTTTTTAAATACATGAATGTATTTATTAGGCTTTGGTTCAGGGAGCTTATTTTTGTTCTTCTTGTATGTATCCTGCAGAAAAGCATTGTGGTGCATGAAACGAGCCTCTGGCTAAAGCAATAGTACATGTAATACACGTGAATATTGACTGTGATTTTATCTATATACCCAGACCAAAAAAAAAAAAAGCCACACTGAAGCTCACACAGCAGTTGTTATATAGTTCTAGAAGCTCTTTGGGGATTTTTGACATCCCAAGTAGTTTTCACACTCATAAAATCTTGTCTAAATAAGCTAAAAGTATAGTAAGAATAGCAGAGTAATATTTGGGTGAACATAGAAGGCAGGCAGACAGAAGTGAAGTCATTCATTTTTGAATCTGACTACAGCATGCTCTCAATTACATCTTCCCATCACCACCCACACATCTTTGCAGCCTTTTCACAGCTCTCTCTCAGCTATGTTCCACAAATATTTACCAACCTCCAAATCTCATCACTTGTTGTAGAGGTTACATTTTGAAGAACATTTCAACATTTATTGTAGCTGGCACGTCAAGTCGTCAAGTCATAGTCAGTGACTTCTCCAAACAACTTGCATTCTCACCTAATTGCCAGTCCCAACCACTCAAATATATTATCAGTTTAATTGATATTTTATTCACTTTCTGGCTGCCAAGCTTGTAGGGTTTCTCAGGTAAGGTTTGCAGATCTTTTGTTTGTGTGTTTGCATCCCTACAGGTTTTCGCTATTCACATTTATTATACAGGCTGTCATGGAGCTAGTGGGCCTACTCACACACCTCCTAGGCAGTTTACAAACAAAGAAGTGCAGTCCTTGGAGTAAGGAGCATCTTGTTCTGGGAGTGGATTTCAGAAGACCATACTATGCCCCTGCATTTCCTATGCTGTGAATGGAATTAATGTGCATTTAAGTAGTGGGTTTGCAAGAGCCTGCTGACTAGGAGCAACATCTAAACTCAATGCTAGCACAGCAAGGAAAGGCTGAGATCTGGCTCATCTCCTAGACTGATGCGTCGTCATTCTTTGGCTCCATGGATGTTCATTAGTGAGTCATCTAGTCAAGGAGATGGAGAATTTATAGTAGCTAACACAAAAGTCATGAGGAAATGACATTTGGGTGGCAAGACTCAATTCCACTAAGGAGTGACAGGCCACACACAGCTGCGAAAGTGGGCAATTTTTCAGCCTACTGATCCCCACCTAAATTTGCCTCAGCTATGCCTACAGATAGAGTGTAGGTAAAAAAAAAAGTCATGAGAAGATTAGAGAGAAAAAACATCTGGGTTATGGAGCCCATCTGAAGACACCGACGTGTGGCACAGATGATGCTTTCAGAGAAACAGAAGCTAAATTTGACAATGACATTATTTGTTGCAAACAATGTGCTGTTATATAGCAACAAAGGCAGTCTGTGGTGCTGACAGCGCTTCCGCAGGTGAGAACTGTTAGGAAGAGATAAGGTGCTGAAAGGTAAAGCTCACGCTCGACTGCCTGATGACAACTGTGGATCTAAATTATTTCAATGTGTGCCATCCCCAGCCATCTGTGGTCCTCAGAAAGCACAGTGGCAAACCACTAAACACAGACTGTACGCTTCAGAGGCTTCAGAGAATTATTTGCTTGGGTTTGGTTGTCTAGAAAGAAACTTCAATAAGGCAGCAAAAAGTAACTTTTTTTTTTTTTTTTTTTAAAGTCATCACTCAGAAGATGAACTGCTGAAAAGAACTACAGTGCTCTACAGGTCTCAGAAATTATTTTTATAGCCTGCTGCTTACCACTAAATGTAGTGCTGCTCTGTGGCTTCCTGTAAAGTCACGTTAAGATAATGGGATTCTTCACAGTGAATTCAGTGGGGTCTGAAGCATGCCCCAGCTTTGACATTTTTCTGGTTAGCAGTTGGCCTCTGAAGTTGTCTGGAGTGCTTATTTTCCCCCTTATTTTCTTCTTTCTGGAGCAGCCCCGCAGCTAAGTTCCTTTTATTTAGCTCTGTTAAAGCTTACCCTCCCTTATCAGTTCTCCGATGGTGCTCTACCAGCCTGGAGGTGAGGAATGCCTTCAGTCTGCAGCAGGATCTCTGGCTCTTCTCTGCCAAAAAGAAGACTATTTACAGGGCACGAGCGTGACTTCATGAAGCAAGGGCAAGGGTAACGCTGAATTCTGTCAGCCATTGAAGAACCTGGTACTGTACAGAGCAGTTGCAGTGCTGAAATCTTTGTCCCATTTATGTTCATCTGACTTCCCTCTTGGATTGTTTTAGAAGGAATGCCCAACGAAGGGCATCTCAGAAGAAAAAAAGTGGTAAATTGGAATGATTAATTTTTTTAAGAAGTTGTAAGAAATTAGATCCTAGACAGAGTTGGCTGGAGGAAAGCCAAATGGGAGTTAAGGTTTGATAGAAGAGCTGAGCGTTGATTCCCCACAAGCCCTTCCAGTGATACGTGTACTTCCTGTGCAGCGGAGGGAACATGGGATTCAGAGCTCAGCGTACTGATTTTCCTCTGCTACAAATCACTGTCTTCATGCCTTAAATTAGCATCAAACATGAGTTCACACCCCACTGGTAGAATTTTCTGTTCAGAAGTTTCCTATCCCAGCTCTTTAAATCCTTCCAGCTGCTCCTTTTGTTACAGCTTCTAGGCTCTGTAGAACATGAACCTGCAATCTGCCCTTCCCACCTCTGTGCTCGCAGCAGGCTTTGTCATCATGGGAACAGGGGGCTCTGTCATGGCTCAACTTTGCACTAATGTTTAACCAGAAAAATACGTAGAGAAATCATAGAATCATAGAATCTCTGAGTTGGAAGGGACCCACGAGGATCATCGAGTCCAACTCCTGATGCCTATATTTATACTGAAAACTTGAGCAGTTGGTTGCTTGTGGTTTTGTCAACCAAAAGGTTTGTTGCTTGTGGTTCTCTCAAACAAAGCATGTTGAGAAAATGAGGTGTCAGGAGGTGCGTTTTACATTTGTTTCTAGTTATTTGAGGTTCGAGAGGTGCAATTGCCAGAGCCAAGTGAGCAAAGGCTCCACAAATATCTTGTGGATGAAAACAGTGCAGTGTTGGTCATATCTCAGAGTCAGACTGACTTGGTTCTTTGTCAGGAATGGTAGCAAGGCATAAGAGACAATTGATAGAACAACAAAGGAACCACTTTTAGAAGTAAGCTGAGAGCCCCTCACCAGCCATTTCTAATTATCTGTTTTCATGGCCGAGTTTCAGAGCTCTGTGTGCGTAACCAAGGCTTCAAAACCAGATTTGGCTTCCCTGCTTATGTATCTCAATTACATTTTCACAATCACAAGAGCTTCTTGAATGAGGGGAGTTAGAATCTTGCTGAAAGCAGCTGGATTCCAGAAACTGAAGTTAGACATTGTGAGGCTATATTAAAGGGAGAAACTTCAATTGAAAACAGGCTTCAGCTGAGTCCTGTCCTATCCCATCCTTGAGAAACAATGGAAGAAATACAGCATACTCAATGCAGTTCTCCTTCCCACCTTGCCCAGTAGTATTTCTCCTCTAGGAGAATTTCAGAATGGCTTTGAACTACTAGCTTTTCCCTAGAGATATCCTTCCCCCTGGAAGTACCCTGGGCTTTTAAATATATATTTTATGAGAGAGTTTAGGAAACTCCAGAAATTGTGCTTGCCTCATCTGGTACCAAAGTGCTAAACCCCTCCATGTGAAGCTTCATATTGTTACACATATTTTGCTCATCCCATGTTCAGATTGGTAGACACTAAACTATTATAAGGCATGCAGTTATTCTAATGCAGATCTACTCCCACGCAGCACGACAGCACTCAGCTGAACCCTGAATATTACATTCCCGATCACAGTGGGTGCTTTTTATGTTGCTTCCACTGATGAACTTCAAAGCCCTCTTTTCTTCCCTACTGTTTTATTTCTATCTGAATTACTGTAGTCTTGTTTGCTCTCATGTAAAACACTTGTTTTCCTTGGAAGGAATTTGAGTAACTTTTCTGCAAACAACCTAGTGCAAAGATAAAAAAAAGTTTTAAAACATGGCAAATTTTGTTGGAAAGTCAGGGTGTCAGGTTTTTGTTTTCACATCAAGATGCTCTGTATCACTGCCATAAGACTCATAGCAGTACATTTATTACAGAGCAGCAAGCAGCGAGAGCTAGGCACTGCTCCAGTTCCTGCTCACTGACATTAGCAGTGCATAGGTTTTTGGGGATCTTCACTGAAGGGCTTCACTAAGAGATGTCTTTACAGTTGATATCTTTTGCTGACACGTAATGTTCACTTGCTCTAAAACTAAACAGACCTGGCATTAAGGTTGGGCTGCTGGTGAATGACATCGGTAACGATTTCCAACTAATTGTGTCTGCTTTCTTATTCCTCTTCCTCCAGGCACTCACTATGGCACCAATTCAGGCAACATATGTACCACACCTGGATGTGTTACAGCAGGTAATGATCGGTACTGTGAATAACTCTTGCAGAAGTGGTGTTCTACAAATTGTTAATTCTACCCAATCTGAATAAACAGTAGTGCAGGCTTTAAGACCAGAGGAGTTTAAAAGGAATGAAACTCTTTCTGTCAAAGGCAGTGAGTACAGTGTCCTCAAACAGTTCCATGTGTAAAGGCTGGGAAGGTAGGGGCAGAAGGAACACAACTATTGTTCTTTTTCCATTGTATGCTTCATCATCACTTAATATCATTTATAAGGTAGTAGTACAGCAAGATTTCCATTGTGGTCAACAGTTCTCTGGCCACAAAGATGTGGCTTTACCAACATAGCCTGTATCTATGATGTATCAAAAATTCCCTTAGATCTAATTCTCTCTGAAAGGGAGTGTATTGTACACATGGGGCTCTTCACCTTATTATCTTGAGCATCTACTGATATACCTCCATTATATACAATCAAGAGAGGTAAGACCACAATACAGATGTTCAGTTATCCCCTGGAAAGACTGGCTTCATAGGTAGAGACCTTACGTAGGGCTTCAGGCTCTACATGCCTGTTGTAAGGCACTGTGCTGTAGGAGAATTATCAGTCTGTCATTCAGAGGCTCCTTCTGTAAAGCACTATAATTGCAGTGCAGATGTCTGCCATCAGATGCTTCTTTGCATTTTTAAATAGAGAATAGGTTCCTTTGAGTCATAATACATGAGCATAAGTCTTATCCATGATAAGCAGCGTAAGAAAGATGCCTTTCTGCCAATCTTTGGTAGTCCCAGAGATTACTGAGCAGTCTGTGGAACTCAGCTCTCTTATTTTGATACCTAGCTGCTAGAATACTTCAGAATATGGACACCACAGCTGACCCTTGCAAGGATTTCTATCAGTATGCTTGTGGGGGCTGGCTGAACCGGCACGTTATCCCAGAAACTAGCTCCAGATACAGCATTTTTGACATCTTGAGAGACGAGCTGGAGATCATCTTAAAAGGTAGGAGTGAGCCTTCTCTACCCTTGTGTTTCACTTCAGATATTGTTTACAGTACACTATGGAGAGAAGCGTTGATTGTGATTTTTTCCCCTCTAGTCCTTTAATCTGTCTCTGACTACATCCATTTTGTGATAACATGCTGTTCCCATTAAAAAAATGGCCATAGATGATTTGGTACTAACTTCAAAGGGAGATGGACAAGCTGTGTGCATGTCCTTCTTCCTGACACTTTTTTCCTTTAGTAGCTCCTTTAAAGAGCACTCTAGTTTAATACCAATCGAAGCCTAAGGTAACAGATATTTATCATAGCCCTGAATTCTCAGTGATTTCTATGAAAAGATCAAAGTTCTCCAGGGCAAAAATCTTACTGCAGTGGTTCCTTCCACAGGTGTGTTGGAGACTTCAGATCAAGGGGACAGAGAAGCATTTCAGAAAGCTAAGATACTTTACAAGTCATGCATGAATGAGAGTGAGTCCCTTTTTCTTCTGTTCTCCTGTTCAATACCAAACATACAACTGGAGGAAAAGTCCAGTGTCTTTGCCTGGATAGTTAATCTTCATTCAAATACGGACGCCTTCGTACGTTGCACAGATGCTGGTTACCAACTTCTCATGTGCAAAGCCTTTCCTTCTGAGTGCACAAGTGCATCTTATTTCATTCTTTCCAAAGCCATTCAATTAGAATCTGTACATATTTCTGCTACTTTTATGAAGACTAATATAGAAAACAGATTTTTGGTATCTCTTATTTTCTACTATGACAGATTCAGTTTCAGATTTGAACTGGTAGAAGAAAAATAGGTAATAGTCCTTTCTCCGTCCCTCCTCCCACGGCTCTCCAAAACAACGCAGTATTTGTTTTTCCTGTCTCAGGTCTTATAGAGCAGCGAGATTCATTGCCTCTGCTAGAGGTCTTAACAATGGTTGGAGATTGGCCAGTGGCTTCTGCAGACTGGAACGACACCAAAGGTAATGCTGAGCCCAAAAGAGTTCAGTAGCACCAAGTCTGAATTAGATACTGCACTAAGGTGACAGCCTGTCCTTGATACCCTGACTTTTGCTCACAAAGAAAAGATTAAAATGTAGGATGCAATGCATACACATTTGGCATGCAGTGATCTGTAAAGTACTTTAAATTAAAATACCCATATTGTAAGATCTCATTCATGAACACTGGACATTTTAAGGCACGGTTAGGAAACCTAGAGGACCAACATGAAAACTGAAAACAAAAAAGCTATATAACCAATGTGTTCTAATAGTTGCATACTAATTAGAGTTTGAAGCATAACACCCTAATTATTCAAGGTCATGGTGATTTATATTATGCATATATTGCAATATATAAATTAATGAGCTGCTGATTAATATCATCAAGATAGGTAGGACCAGTGAGAACACTGTCTAGCTATTCCTAGCCACTGTAGGGATGTCCTGTGCAAATATTCTCACTTGATGTCTAGTCTGTTTCTAAACAATTTCAGCAGTAGTCTTGCAGACTCTACAATTTTATCAGTCCTAATATATTGATAAATAATGTACATTTTCCCTTTCATGTCACAGAACCGGGCTGGAGCATGGAAGAGAAACTCTCCATAATGAACTCCAGATTTAACAAACGTGTCCTCATTGACATGTTTGTATGGAATGATGACCGGGATTCCAGCAGACACATTATTTATGTAAGAAAAATATTTCAGGGAATTATTTATGTACAGCAGAATTATAATACATACAGATTAGCTTTCCATAAGTCATACACTCAACTGACAAAATTTATGCAGTGGTTCTGTACCCTCAAGTGGCTGATACGTCTCAAAGTTATATTGGGAAACATTTTGTGGTACCATAATTTGCTTTTGTTTCAGCTAAGTCAATGGACCTTTGCTGATTTACAACACTTAAGAATTGAAAATGCTTGTGACTTGCAAAATGATTATGAGGTTTAATATAAAGCAGGAAACCATGTTTTTAAGGTAGATACATAAATATTATTTCAGAACTCATTTGAGTATTCTTACGCATGAATTCTAGCCCCCAAGTCAAGCAGCTTCTTTTCTAAGTTGTTTAAACTTATTCTTATATATCAATGACTACTTAAAGATTTTGCTTAATAACCCTTGTCAAGTATCCATCCTGTTGTCATTTAGAAATTCAGAGACAGAAGTTGGCTCTTCCATCCCACCCCAGTTTCTAGAAAACTGAAGTTCTTTACTGTTTGGTAGAAGCATATTGTTGGCTATTCCAACATTGTATGACATGTGCAGCATTTCATGTCGTCTTTCAAGGACAGCACCAGTTCCAGTTCATCCCTAACTAAAGAAATGTATGATTTCTTTCAGATTGACCAACCTAGTTTAGGAATGCCATCAAGAGATTACTACTTTAATGGAGGCAACTATCAAAAGGCAAGTACTCTTTGTGATTTATTTACTATATGCTACTAAAGTAATAGCATTAATTATTCCCATATTTCAGAAAACTCAAATATATGAATCTTCATGTCTTGCAACAGACTGACATTCACTGCTACTTTTTTTCTACTTATGCCAAAGTTCCATTAAGTTTACAAAAGTACTGAACAATTACATAAACACCAAGCCTCCCCAGAACTGGCTAACTCATGTAGCCTTCTTCTGGTCTGTGTGAACGAAATACAATTTGTTTTATAACTTTAAAGTCTCTAATTTTGGAAGATAGGTCCACATTTTAGTGCTTGTATCTTCTAAAACCGCTGGTTCTGGCTACTATTAAAGAAGGTACTAGAAAGTGGAGTATAAATATGATCTAGTGTGACAATTCTCCCATATTCGAGCATACAATGCCACAAAATGACTGTTATTCAACACCAAAATATTCAAAAGTTCACATGTTCATTGAGGAAAAAAACAGTTTTTTTTTTTTTTTTTTTTTTACAGCAACAGCAATATTAATGGATACTTATCTGGCAAGAATCTGCTGCCACTTACTTCCTCCCCTCCCTCCCACCATTCCCCAAAATTACATTAAAGTTGTGAGAGACTAAATTCTAGCTACTCTTCCCTGTTGGTGCTCAGGGTGAAAGTGGGAGGTTCTGTAAGAACTTAGTAAGCTGTGGCAAACACTCAGTTTATGTTTCCAAGCTGAAAATACTGCTTCAGTACTTTTTATTTTGTCAGTTATGTCATACTTGCAGAAAGGATTTGCAACCTAACATCAAACTAGTTTTCTTAACATGAATGGAAGGGAATACAGAGAAAAAAATAATCAGCATTTCAGGCTCTGGCTAGTGGCTCAAAAGACAGATAAACAAAATCAGTTTGAGTAGTTTTCTTCTGACTTCATTGTACTGGAATATATTTCCATATATAATATAGTCTAAAACACAGCCCTGTGAAGTTTTCATGGGGTTGTTTTTCCACACCTTCTGGCCAGCTTTATAAACCATCAACTTCTGTTAATCTGTCTTGTAATACAAAACATACAATTCCCACACGGTTGTGTTGGGAACTATAGAGGGCTGCTGTGAAGTTCACTGGTAGCTTTTGAAACTAGCATTCTGTTCTACAGGTTTCACCTATGTAGTAACAGTTACATTAGAAAAGAAGAATATTTATGCATCACTACACAAAATTAAGACTTGAAACAACTTGGGGTAGAAAAACAGGTATAATACACTGATAATCTTAATTTAGCAAAAGAAAACACAATATTTAAAGAAGTTTTAATTTGAGGCTATAAAGAAGGACTATGGCTGTATTTTTAATTTTTATGAATAAGGAAGAGAGACAACCCCTTTTTATTTGCTATTTAACAGCTCACTTCCCACAAACAATGAACCAAACTGATGACCCAAACTCCCTCTCTGCTTAGTCCAGCATCTTTTGGCAAGACTCCTACTGAGGCCTGTGGGAGTCCAGCCTGATTAAGGCCTCAGCATTCAGCCTAAAAACACAAGCCATTATCATGTAAGTGCCCAGACTCAATTTCACAACAGTTATTTATCTGGTTTCCAAGGTCTATGTAGGAAGAAAAGTATGCAAGAATAATAGGTAATGTTAAGCTTTCCTCTATCAAAGATACGTACTCAGCAGTCAAATATCTTTATTGGGACCACTCCGAGAAATAACTCACAGCCAGACCTTCCTATTACAAATAAAGTAAAGGTATCACTGGGAACCATCTGAGAAAGCTTTTCTTTCAGGCAGTAAAACCAGAGTTTAGAGAATTTACAGTATAACTTCCAGAGAACTTAAATCTTCTGTGTTTACCTTTACCTAGTGCTTTGTCTAGTTAGGGATCACTAATTCCCATACTGTGACTCAAAGCACAGGGCTTTCTTCTTGCTCAGGTAGAAATTCTAACCTCAAACTCTAGAGTTACAGCATACAGGGAAGCAAAAAGTGCTGCTTTTATGTGTTTTGAGACTCAACTGCACTGCAAGGTATTCCAGGGGGAATTAAGGTCCTAGGTATTGCAGTAGTATCCATTACATTAAAGAAAAAATGGGTGTAGAGGGTTGCTTTGGAGACCATGGCAGAGGCTGTGGCCACTGGGCCAAACTTCTTCCACAGCAGACTGTGTAAAGCTGAAATAATTGTTTGCTGAATGAGGAACAACAGACAGCAAACCTCTTCTTTATGACTCTATACACAAAACTATTTCTTGCAGGTCAGAGAAGCTTACCTGCAGTTCATGATCACTATTGCTAAAATGATCCGAGAAGACAAGAACGTATCTAAAGATGATTTGTTTGTCCAGGAGGAAATGGCAAAGGTTATGGAGCTTGAAACAGAGATTGCAAACGTGAGTACAGAAATCAAGAAGTTCTCAGGATGTTTGGGTTGGGGTGAGGCAGAAGTGTCTCACCGTTTTTTGTAGCAGCTTGACACAGCACAGAACTCATGGCCAAGAGGAAAAGGAGGGGGCAAGAAACTTTGTGCTGTGAGCAGCCCAGAAATCAGAGCCTCTGTGTATAATTCCATCCATTGTAGACACTGCTATTCTGCCTGCTCTAACCCTAACCATACTTATTTTTGGAAATCTCCTAAAGCAGGATAATCTATGTCCAGCTAAGCATGCACTAAGATAACCCCAGAGCTATCTTCCTTGGTGTTGTAGACTCATAAAAGCTTGGTTGTCCATACTAATGACGCATTATTTAGAGGGGCCTGAGTTGCTGTACTGAAGTGTAGAAGCATTCATTTCCAAAAGAAATTTGTTTTTATTCTCAGTACTATTTAAGTGTGTCTATATGCACACGCATACATGTGACTTCAACCATTGACACTTCTGTCAGTTGATTCTAGTAATAATCTTGTGATTGTCTTCAGGCAACTACCCCAGCAGAAGAAAGGCACGATGTAACCTTGTTATACAACAAAATGACATTAAAAGAACTACAGGATAAGTTTGCATTGAACGTAAGTGTTTAACAGGCAGTCTACAACTTTCAGCCTCCTATTATTACTATGTAAACTGGAAATAGCTTTGTGAATTTGTCAGAGTGATGCAACAAGTATAAAATTATTTCCATTCTTAATGTTGTCTTCAGAGTCTTAAAAAGCATTTTCTCCTGATCAACACTACAACTGAAGTATTTGCTGTATTTTCTGTCTCTAGATTAATAATGATTATTACCTACTTGGTGTAAAGATAAAAACAAGTGCCTCAAAGTCCTTCATATACAAAAGTGAACTGCATCTTTGGTTCAGACATTCCGAACCGAGTTCTGGAAAAAAAATAACAACAACATGATCAAGCCCCAAACAATCAGTCAAAATAAGGTTAAACCTAGACTATCTACTAGAAAAATTTACTAACAGCAACTGGACCTCAGCATTGCTGGAGCAGGAAACAAGGATCTGTATATTCAGCAAACCCTTCCTTGTGATTTTGTTAGCTCTACTGCCAACACTAGAACATTCCATACCATGGACTGTAGAAACTCTAGACAGTTACTAAGGCACGTAAACACCTGGCACGAGTATGTCTTTCTCTCTGCCTAGGAATTTAACTGGACCTTCTTCATCCAAGGTGTCATGTCTTCAGTAAGTGTTCAGGTTGACCCCGAAGAAGAGGTGGTTGTATATGGCGTGCCCTACCTACAAGAGCTGAAGGCAATTATCTCAAAGTACTCAGCAAGGTAAAAAGAAATGGAAATACCCAAGACAACAGTGACAGAAACATTGTGGAAACAGATTATTGGGCCCACTTGCTAGTTCTGCCAGAGCTGCTCTTAGAAGATTCAGAGGGCTTCACTGTGAAATATGAGAAGTGTCGTCTAAGGTCCAAGGGTCCCAAAGTACTGCAGTACTAGGTGTCTCATTGGCTCATGTGCTTGGGAGAGGGTTTAAATGGGAAGAAATATGACATGGGCTTTAGCTTGTTACACTCTTGTTGGGAGAATGGGGCAGGGAGAGAAGAAAAATAAATACCTGAACAGACCAGAGAGCACAGTGCTCAGTCTGGATGCTTCTAGAGTTAGCCAGCCTGTTAAATAAGAACAGTCACTTGTAGATGCTATGAAACTGATGACTGGGAATCACTAACTTTCTCATCAAAATTTAGTGCACACAGTCAGAGGGGAACTTTGTTACTTTTTACAAGAGATTAACTTCAGCTTTGCTTTCCCTGCACAGCACCATCCAGAACTACCTCATTTGGCGACTCATAATCGATCGAGTCAGCAGCTTGAGTCGGCGTTTCAAGGACGCACGGGCAAACTACAGGAAGGTATTTCCTCTCTTCCTAAAGAGACTGTAGAGCATAGTACTGGCAGAGAGTCCCCCAGTCACCAAGTACAGTCTTTGCCAACACAAAGACATTGTAGTATCATAAAACACAAAAATCTGAGAACAATCACGATAGAAACCTTTGTCTCAGGTTAGCCTCCTCATTAGGCAGCAATTTGGCAGAGGATTTTGAATAAAAGATGTGTAGGCAGAATTGATCCTGTGGTGTTTTACATTCTAGGCACTTTATGGGACAACACTGGAAGAAGCCCGCTGGAGGGAATGTGTGAGTTATGTCAACAACAACATGGAGAATGCAGTGGGAGCAATGTATGTCAGGGAGACATTTGCTGGTGAGAGCAAGAGGATGGTATGTAGTTTTACCCTTTGTACTATTGTACCCCCCAGTGACCATTCCCCTCCATCTGATCTCCCAGTTTGGTTTATCTGGTAAAGCGATCCATCAGCCAAAAATTAGAAAACGTAAGAACTCAACTGTAATGCTCTTTTAAATGCAAAGTATCAGAATTTAGAACACAGAATTTGGGAGAAGTCAGCCTTCAGTAGGAAGTCTTTCATCACCTTTGCTGTGGCTCGGAAAAATAGGATGTAAATAATTCTTTTTTTTTTTTTACTGCCTCTTTTAGGTCCGAGATTTAATAGATAAGATTCGTGAAGTGTTCATTGAGACATTAGATGAGTTACAGTGGATGGATGAGGCATCTAAAGAGAAAGCTCGTGAGAAGGTCAGAGAAAACAAGAAACTTCAGTATCCCTTCATGAATATGAAATCTTTGGAATTTTGTTGCATCACTATTCCCAGTTCCTCTGCAAATGAGAGGAGAAAACTTTACTGTTCACTATCCTGTTATCCATTATCCTATTACATTGTCCCTTTCTTTTTAATCATTTATTAGTTCACATACATTTTGTTTCCTTTAACAAGTCTTGTGAACCACATTATAAGTAAGGAGAGAAGATAACACCCAATGCATCAGCTACAGTGACAACTGAATACAATGCAGACCCCAAAGGAAACTTTTCATTGATTTTAAGACTGTCAGCGCTGTTGCAATACCAAGAAAGAGGCACTAGGTGAGGGTTAAGCTCAATCCCTGCCAGATAGTGCTATAGGGTCTGCAAGTCTACTACAGTGGCTGGAGGAGCGGGAGGCTTTGTTTCACATTTTAAAAAAACACCTCATTAGGCAAAAGGATGTATCTGAAGACTGTCTTCAGCCATTTGCATCCAAATTCTTACACACATGGGGGCAATGCAAAAATGAATTTGAATCAAATGAGGAAAAAGTAAACTCTTTTCTTCTAGGCAATGGCAATTAAAGAACAGATTGGCTACCCGGATTATATTTTGGAAGATCACAATGAAAAACTAGATCAGGAATATGCCAATGTAAGTATGCCGTACATACCTCAGTAAGTACCTCAATATAAAAGCCTACACTTATTTTCTCACCATTTGATGTACTTGTACCTATGCAACTTATTTCCAAGTGGCTAGAAAGCATTGATTGTGTTGAGCATTTTGTAATTGTTAGCTCTTTGCATGCAGTTAAGCGATAACTTGCATTCAAAACATTTTAGAAGATACATTCATTGGCACAAGGAATTCCTCATTCAGCACAGTTTACTGATACGGAGATCTGTTTCTTCAGCTAAACTTCAGTGAGCACAGTTACTTTGAAAACATCCTAGAAAATCTGAGAGCTGGAGCCCAAAAGAGCTTGAGAAAACTTCGAGAGAGAGTTGACCAAGATATGTAAGTTTCAAGACTACATACTACATACACAATCTTAAGTCCTGGAATAACAGTTACCATGTTTTAGTCATATGCTGTGGATAAGTGAAAATGCTTATATTTGAGATCTTATAAGTTATTTCCTGGAATTAAACAAGTAGTTCATTGCTTCTTGTAGTAGGAGTTCATTCAGTTCTCTTGGAATCTCACTAATGAATCTGAATGCAAAGCAACTTGATGAAGGATTAAAGCTACTTAACACAAAAGCAGTGACAGATCTTTCTGGTGACTCAGCAAGGAGGAGAGGAGATCAGTAGTGTTGGAATCTCCAAAATAAATAATTAGAGGAAAAAGAAGCTTGAAGTATTCTGGCCAGAATTCTGTTGGAAATATGCTCAGTCTTAAGGAAGTTGAACACCAGATCCAGTTAACGCCTACTTCCAAGCTGATAACTTCACACTACACTTAGTAAGGTAAAAGTGTGTTTTTCAGATACTTCCTGTCATAAGTACAGGCTTGGCTGCTTTGTGATTCCTTCTTTGACTCATGAAGGCATCCAAGTAAATCTCAGGTCTCGTGCCTATATTACCCTGGCTGTTACCTCATAGTTCTCTAGTCTTAGACAAATCCTCAGACCGGTGCTCATCTCAAAAAAATCAAATATAAGTAGCATGTTTATAAATTATTATATATAAGATATATTATTTGCAGCAACAAATGCACCAGAGTATGACCCAATTTCCAGCACTATGAGCTAACCAATCTGAACTTTTAATAGTCCATTTGGCTTCCTGAGCTACACAGCTCCAATACAGTTACTTGGCAAAGCTGCTGCCAAATGCATTAGTGACAGAGACAATTGTAATGGAAGGCTGAAGTAAGGAAGCTAATACCAACTTGATGTGTTGTTCACTAGTGGGCTTCCAGCCTGTGTGATGCTGGAAGGGAAAAGGAAACAACACATCTTGACCAAACGTAAAACAACAGTTATTTGTTATTAATAAGCAAACAAAAGACTCTCCAAAGGGAAGCCCAGGTCAAGTTAATCATCGCAAAGTCTATTAATACTTTTCCTATCGCTCTTCCTATGAGGTAGTTTATAACTCAAAACAAGAGTACACAACACAGACACTTAGAAGTGAATTACTGATGAATAATTCACCAAGGAGGTTTTCTGATCAGTCAGCTAAATGGAGCTTTTTTTAATGCTTCCTCATTACTTGATTGCATCAATCCTGGGGCTCTTCATAGCAAGAATTCTTGCAGAGGACTGATTTTCTTCATCCACAAACTGTGTTACAGATCACTGCTGCCTTTTGCAGGCAGAGACTGTTGATAGCCCTTCAGCAAGAATTCCCCATACCCCTGCTCATTCTAAGTATTGTTGAAGACACATTTGTGGGAGCCTTTTCAACAATTAACGCATTGGGCCTTCTTTGCCTCTCTGGCAATATACAAAATACCAATAATTTGCACTTCTTTACCCAATGACCTACAGTTTTCTAGTGACATCAACCAAGAGTCTTGAAAGGTTTTCCCAAGGAGACAAAACTACTTACACTCCAGCTCACCGTTCAATTAAACCAAAGGAGTGTGTATAACTGACAATGTTGATGCTAGTTTCTTAAATGTAATGATCAGCTAGTAAGTCATTGCTTATAGTTAGATTTCATTTTCAGAGCAGCCCAGAAGTAGTTACATCAAGATAATGGTAAATACAGCAACTATTGACACCACAAGAAGCTATAGGGATGAAAGATGTGGAAGGAGGAATGTCTGAGGCTGACACTGCTAAAGACTTTTCATGAGCTCATGGATCCAACTGTTACTGCATTGTTCAGTAAAACAGGCTGACTACAAGTGTATGTCAGATAGAAGAGATGGAGGGATGGACAGAAGGGAAGAAATACAAAGAATAAAAAAGTTGTCAAGCTATTGGGAATATTTTCCAGGAGCAGCTTACTTCAAACAAGAATTACTTAAAGTTAGTACTCATTATCTATAAAATATTGGACTCCAAATGCAAACATTTGCAAATCTGGAGTCAGATATGCAATGAGAGTGATTGTTCAGTTTTAATTAAGGTTTTTCAACAGATAAGTTTGGTCTTAACTTCTAATTTGGAGTATCTGCCTTCTGCTGCTTAAAACGTCATCTAGATACTAATTTTCTTTTTAATGCAATACTTCTCATTTCCTCTTAAACTCATATAGTGTTAAAGTGACCTGGTAAACAGCCACTACACTTCACCCCAGTGTAGCTGTTCAACATTCAAGAGCAAATGCATTTCTCACTTTAACTTGTTATTCTTTTGAGTGAAAGATGCCAATGAGTGAGAGATCAGGTATTTCCTCGTATAATTATTTCTTGACAACTGTATGCAGTGGCAGCCTTCTTCCCTACCTCAATCCTTTCCTTATCTGCAGTCTGCATTTTTGAATAAGATTAATCAGTAAGAAGAGTGTTTATAATTGATGACTAACTTTGTATGCAACATTTATTTTTAGATGGATAATCGGGGCTGCAGTGGTCAATGCTTTCTATTCCCCGAATCGGAACCAGATAGGTAGGTTTACAACAATTTTACACAGCCGTATGAAACTAATTAACCAATTATTGCACCACAACAGTGCAAGTCAGCCGTCTAGAGGTAAACCTGCCTCTGCCTTTGAGGAAATTCTGAGCAAGATAGACAGGCTGTTCTTTTCAAAATGTTGTTTTGTTGATGAATATTCAACTCCCCACCACACACACACACTTGGCAGGCATAGTTCATATACTGTAATTGGAACAGCCTTATGTTTGAAAGCCTGAGACAGTAACTGCTACTATGTGAGTGCCAGCTTCAGCAACCAGAGTGCTCATAGCGTATTCTGGGCTGTTTCTACTCATGTTTCCACATTCCTGATAAACACAAGGGCAGCTTTCCAGTTTGTTTTCTGTACAGATGGTACAGAAATAATTTTGCTAAGGAGTATAATAGACTAAAGAAAGCTGCCTCAGCTTAACGTGATATTAGGTCTGAGATACTTTGGAGAGTCACTAGCCTGACTTCTCTTGTTCTTAGCAGACAAGATCCTCAGCTATAAGACTTAATGAACCTGTCTGGCTCCACGTACTCCCCAATCCCTGCAGATGGCCAGAAGTCCAGGTTAAGCCTAGAGATACAGCAGTCTTTGCTGAACTCTGAGCACCTCAAACAGGCGAGGAGCCCGGTCATTTCTGTTATGTAGCGTTTATCTGAATTTCCAGGGCACCAAGAGCTTCTACTGTTAAGTACTGTCAAATACTGTAAGAGAAATATCTGTGTCTTTCTTGAGCAGACAGTAACTGTATCTTTTTTGCAGGACGGGATAAAACCACAGTCAAAAGGAAAGATTTAGATAATTTCTAAAGGTAGAAACACCCGAAGCACCCGTTGTTTAGTCCTCTAGCCTTATCAGAAAAGACTGTCTCCTAGTTATACAGCTTCCGCTTACCTCCATGTTGTGGCACAGTAAAACTATGACCAGTCAGTCCTTCAGCCTCAGTAGCGTGCTCCTACAGCCTGCTGATCCAAACCATCTGAGACCTAAAGGTGTATTTACTCTCAGGCTCCCCATTTATCCATACTGTTTTTATTCTGATAGTAATCAGCTGTGAGCCAGCTTTCCCTCAGTGAACTCGGGCCTTGAAGAAGTCTATTTCCTCTACAGCTTTGCTCTTGTAAACAATGTGGAAGTAACTGGCTTAAATTGAAGATGAATATTCAAGCCAAAATCCCAGCACAGCTGCCTGCAATAGTGTAGATGTCCATTAAATCCTATTTCTTTATATCTCTAGTTTGAGGAAACCAATTTTCCACACTATTTTCAGTCTCCTGCTTCTGTCTTACTACAGCCTGTCCTATATATTTCTCCTCAAAAACGCATGGATAGAAAATTCTATGTGGTCAAAAAGGCTTATGACTTTGAATGAAGTATTTGCTATATAATTACAGTATTTCAATTTTTAGAGAATGTCTCACTAGAATGAAGTGCTTACAGTCTTAATTCTTCTAGAACTACGTATGTCTTTCATTTTACATACATGGGAAAAAGACTAAATCTACTGATTCTATATAAGGCTTCAGTAGACTGAAGATATACCTCCAGCTGCCCTCCTCCTCCCCCCCAGATCTAAGCACACTCAGAGGTTTGTAGTTTACTGCTGTGCATGTTTTACACACTGTGTGTTGTCAGTAATCAGCGTACGATTGCTAACCTTTCTTCAACAAAAATAAAGCAATGAAATAACCATTAGTTCCCCTATAAAATGCCTCTAAAGCACAAACTGTACCTATCTCCAAACTTCAGTTGCTAAACATTTTGTTCTTGACTCGCGGGAGCATACATTATAGACCAAATTAGGCTAACGTTGAAATGTAAATGATGGTTGGTTCTCAAACAAGGAGATACTGTCATTTCAGATGTGCTAAATTAAACCTTTATTAACTTGTCGTTTTCCATCTATCTAGAGAGAAGTAAATTCACATGGGGAGGCAAGATGGTGTTTCTAATAATTTTATATTTTAGGTTCTTTCCTGACCCTTAAACCAAATAACCATTCAGTTTGTGAAATATGCAAAAATAAAAGCTACTTTATAGCATCTCTTTCTCTCTTCCCCTCCTTGCAGTTTTTCCTGCTGGGATTCTACAGCCTCCATTCTTCAGCAAACACCAACCACAAGCCCTGAACTTCGGAGGAATCGGGATGGTTATTGGGCATGAGATTACTCATGGCTTTGATGACAATGGTGAGAAGATAACTCAGAAAGCATTCTTTCAGTTGCACTCATTACATTATAAAAAATTAAAGTTACACACTGCTGTGACTGAAGGATCCATGCGTATCTGTATACGTACCTGCTCAGTAACTATCTGGGACCCACGCAGGCATGCTATAAGCGTTCTGTTGAACATTTTGCAGTGAATGTTTCATGAACTTAGCGGGTCATTCAGGGTGTAAGAAGATTTTAAAAATGAATTGAGTCAATAACAATTCTCAGGAAAACCTTTTACAGCATCATCAGATTAGAAATACTGTCAGAACAAGCAGATATTCTGGCTTCTAAATGAAAATGAAATCTGAGAACTACATTCCTCATTCATTCATTCTGATGAAAGAGCTGCTGGTAGTGTCTTGAAAACAGGAGACTTTTTTTCCAACATAACTTTTGAAATAAATTTACCTTATTACCTTTCTTTAATGCTATATAAAATAGTTTTGAGCAAAAACTTGTGATACCATAAGCCAGTAAGTTCTTATACAAGGATTTTCTTCAATTTGTTTTTGATGTTAATTAAGCTTGTGCACATAAGCATACAATATAGCCTCAGTAATCTAGCAAATAAAAAGAATGCTTTAGCAAGAGAGCTGAGAACACCAACTCCAGAACTGTAATTCCATCTTTCTTCTGTTGTGGTAAAGTGATTAATTCTTTATGAACCTTAGTTCGTATAATCACATGGACACACAGAATAAACACCTTAGACACCTCAAAAGAAGGCAGTAAGTTTTGTTTTGTTCTATGATGTCTGGGTAATCCAGTTTGAAATAAAACTGGACCTTAGTGTCATAACTGAAGTCAGGGCTGCTGGCTGAACAACGTATCGTAGAATAATAGAGAATAGAAGAAAGGAACACGATAAGTTTTATCTGTACTCTTGTGCCAGAGGAGAATCAACATTTCTGATAAATCTCTAGAGCACAGTCCTAAATCAAAGGAGGAAAGAAGGGGAGGTGGCGTTACTCAAGAATTAAGAAGAAACAGGTGCTGCACTGGAAGAGCAGTTGCTCTAATTAACAAACTCTGGCTCAAAGCTATCCTTTTTTCCTTGGATTTTTCACATAGGTAGGAATTTTGATAAAGATGGAAATATGTTTGACTGGTGGAGCAATTTCTCAGCCATGCATTTCAAGGAGCAGTCTCGCTGTATGGTTTATCAGTATGGGAACTACACGTGGGAGCTGGCTGGAGGACAAAATGTAAGTATGGTTCCCAGGAACAGGCATATTTGGGATCTTTTGATTCTTTGGAGGAAATGGATATTGAAACAGCAAGCTCAAGGACTTGGTTCAAATTCTTCTAATCTATGACTTTTACCCTATTAATTTTTTAATTTTAATTTCTTTGTCCTAGCACAAACTCACTGCTACCTTCTGTTCCAGACATGACTTTCTATCTGTGCTTTATGACTGTGCTTCAGCTTGTGGTTCTTAGGGTTACTGATGTCACTGACTGTAGAGGAAACAAATGATTGTTCTTTTACAGGTCAGTGGAATAAGCACGTTAGGAGAAAACATTGCAGATAATGGAGGAGTCCGACAGGCTTATAAGGTAACTCCCAAATATACTGTGAGTTAATTTTACCCCTGAGATCCAGCAATGGGGTCGCTTTTTATAGCGTAGACAATTTGATAACTGACATGTTACTGCCCTATTCTAAAACTTAAAGCCTCAGTTACATATCTGGAAGCTTATGTCCCAATAGATCCAAACCCAGTGTAGGACTGATGGCATTCTTTCACCCAGGAGAAGAACACCTAATTATCCCAGCCACTATTTGATGTACCACAATGCTTGATGCTGCATACTTTGGTCTCAGGTAAACAAGGGCCATGTTCATAAACAGGCACAGTGTTAGGCAGGAAAAAGGTAAAGCTCCCTCCATTTTCTAAAGCCTCTAATCTGAAAATGGCAGCTACAACTTCAAACAGCTTGTCACACAGCAACAGAGCACTAATTTCGTGGCAGTACCGTTTTGTGATATTATGAAGCAGAGCAACTGTTTTTTTTCCAGGTTTCTCTCTCACACTTTTCATCTTTGATCTCAAAAGCGACACGTCAGGTAGGATGTGAAAAGAATACTTAGATGTACCATCTCCTTCCTGAGAGGGATACAGAGCATATCTACCAAAGTATGTGTCTCAAATTCTAGCTCCTTTTGTTGCTTTCTTTGTTTTACAAGCTTTAGGAAGATAACGCACAGAAGTTTCTTCTACCTTGCTGCTATTTATTCTGCTAGTCAGTAGAATAAAAATGCAAGAATATTTAGTCTCAGAACTGCCTGCCTATTTCCAAGGTAAAAATGTTGTTTCAGTCAGTCAGTTATTTTGAAAATAAGAGGAATGCAGCTGGTATTGCAGGGCACGACTTCCATGCTGTGGCTGAAAACCAATGTTGTTCAGCATGGTATTATCTGTTAAAAACACCACTGCATAATCACCCTATTTGTCCCACTACATGAGAGGAAGACAGTGTCTAGCATCAGGTAATGCTGATGAACCATCTTCCAGGTTCACAAACCATTGTCACGAATAGGAACACGGTATTTATCGGCACAAAGGCTCTTTCCATGTGGAGCTCAGGTGTGAGCATGGAATGTTCTTTTCTAAGACTGATCCTAACAGATGTCATGGGAAAACTTTTCCTCTCCAGTGTTTTGAATATGGTAATAGTTAACGGTGTTTATGGAAGAATATTCTGAGTTTTAGAAATCTAAACTGACAATTCTGACTCTTGAGGAATACCATTAGAATTAACTACTTCGTTAAAGCGAATATTTACTTGGTTCTGAAAGGTATTACAAACGTGGAAGAGTGGTGTGGTGTGACATAATGTCCTGCATACAGATCTTCAGAGGCTTTGTGGAGCTGGATGTATTTTTACCCCCAGCTCTACCTTTTATATTTTGTGTGCTTTGGAACTACCTCAGCATCTACGGGGATAAGGTAATAGAGCCTTTGAAATTAACCAGCATGAGGACACATTAACTTGTCTCCATTATGTCAATATAGTTAAAAAAAGAAAATTGGCCAATTAATGTGTAACAATAAGAGGTAATGGATTTAACATTGAGCAAGATTATTACCTGATATTTTATAAGCAGTTACCTGAAGACATAGAAATCATCGGCAAAGAAGTGTGGAGAAGCCTTAACGCTTTATTTCCAGATACAAAAATTCCAACAGAAAAAGTCAGACGAAACCTGGTGATTTTACTTCAAACTACAGTCACAGGCATTCGGTCTGAGTTGCTTTATTGATCTAATATCTGTCACCAGCTACACTTCAGCACGGTAGCTGTCACACGTTGTCAGGCTTGCTTTCTGAGACACAGCAGCAAACCAATAGTCCCTCAGAGCAGTAAAATGGTGTACACCACCTTGCTGAAGAAACTCAGAAGACAGCTCCAGGCATCTCCCTAAAGAATGCACAGAGCTTCTGGCCAGTAACAACTACTAATTTGAAACTCTTATTTCCATGTGAGAGTATGATATTTTTCCCTTTTTCATGAACAGCTTTCAGTTCAAAGGTTGCTTCAGAAGCTGAGTGCAAATTATCTTGGTGTATTTGTTTGTATAGAGAAGTCAACAGAATACTTACGACTTTTTTTTCCCCCCCATAAAATTAATCATTCTCTTTGTATCAGAAAGATGAAAACTAGGAAAATACAGAACGGAAGACATGCTGGGTTCACATACATTGTGACTGAAATCTCTAGCCCTAAAGTAACGTTCAAAATACTCGTCATGTTTGAATAGGCCCTTCTCTGAACTGAATCTGTGATAATTTGTAGGCTTATTTAAAATGGCTGGAACGGGAAGGGAAGGAACCGAAATTGCCTGGACTGAATCTGTCCCACAAACAGCTTTTCTTCCTCAACTTTGCCCAGGTAATAACCCTTGGATACCCACTACATGCTATGTGAAAGTATAAATTGTGTTAGTCTAGAGTTTAGAGAGAAAATCAGTCTTGAGTTCTGCTTTGAAAGCTGTTGTAGCTATTCTTCTTCCTCTATAAAACATACTCCCAACTATATTGTCATAAATGGGATGGCTCTTAGGAAAAAACTTTGAAAAACAGGGAGAAGGTATCAGAACTGAATTCCCTTTTAATAGCGACCCGCTAATTATCAATTTTCCTTGTCTAGGTTTGGTGTGGTTCCTACAGACCAGAATATGCCAGCCAGTCAATAAAGACAGATGTTCACAGCCCTCTGAAATACAGGTGGGTTTATTTACTGATAGCATCGCTTGGTTCAACGCCTTGCACCAATACAGCACAAAAGGAGAGAGTGGCTCATTGCTAGTAGCTGGCTGCTGACAGACAAGATAAATGTAGGCTAACTTTCAGAAATCCTGCCATAGTAGGACACTACTGAAGAGTACATTCCTTTACTTAGCCTGGTGAGTTTGCCTACTTATACAAAATACTTGTTGTAGCACTTAATTAGCTGCATGAGCTGTGTTGTTCTTGCAGAGCTGGTGCCTCATGCTCTGAGACTGTAACTGGGTTATCTGACTGTAAATCACATCATGGACATAGCTTTCTGTTTTCCAGAGCAATGGGCTCCGTGCACTGCATCTGTGTAAATAAGTTCCTTCTCTTTGTTCAGGGTGATGGGATCTCTGCAGAACTTTGAAGCCTTCTCAGAGGTGTTCCACTGTAAAAAAGGCACATCCATGCATCCTGCAGAGAAATGCAGAGTTTGGTAACCAAAGGAATACTGGCAAGAATGACAGATACTCTGGTGACACAGTGAACAGTTTTTGCCAATGACGTGCCTGATGTTTTCCTGTTCAGTCACAGCCAAGGCCAATGGTGCAGCTACTGTAGTTTGAATCAAGGAAACTACAGCACTCAAGCTCTCACGGTTCCACTGGGAAGTGTGCAAGAATCTCAGTGACTGAGGGGCTGTGCTGAAAGCCACAGTATGCTCCAGAACAGCCATGACTGTTTGAAATGACATCCTGACTGTTACTAAGATACCACATCAGGGTTACAAAGACTAATTCTTAAAAATAAAAGACAAACCAACAAGCAACTACAGATCTATTTTTCAGAAAGGAACAATACTTTTAATATGTCCTACAACTGCGCCTTCTGAGATTCAGCAAACCCGTTTGAGGTGTTTCACTGAACTGTTTTCTAGTATTCCAATTCAGTTTCTGGTGCATTCTTCTCAAGTTCAGGTTAGAGCTAGTTGAAATTCTCATGTTATCTGTCTACTTGCACTTTGATTACTGCTTTGATGTAAGAGATTGCTATTTGTCTTGATATGTTACAAAATGAGCTGTATGTTAAAACGCCTGTCAGCTGCTGACTTAATGCAGAACTGCACTCTCCTATTTGAGTTCTTCTGCTCCAAAGAGCAACTGTATCATGACCTTAAAGTGAGGTATTACTAGATAGAAAGATCAACTTTTAGGAGTCAAAATTCTATTGTTATGGATAAAACTACAGGGTCTCTTCCTTCAAAGATATATTTTAAAAGATGCTTATTCTTGTAGAAGTGTATAAAACTATTTTGGGCAAATAATTGAATGGAAACAATTAAGTAGTTCCTAGTCCCAAACCTGTTCATTTTGCCATAGTCTATTTTTCAGTATTTACACTTGAAAATGTGACATGTTAAATTTTAATTAAAACAAAATCACAGTAGCCAATTCAGCAAGGATTTTGCTATAGAAACATTAGGGTGGCTTTCTTAAGTAACTTTTCTAATATGATGATACTATTTTAAACTGCCAACACTTAATAGTGCATTTTAAATACTCTTCCAGCAAATGCTTTTCTTTCTAGCACAGAAATCGCTGGAAAGCAAGATAGTAACTGCCAGTACTTAGCTAATGAAGTGCCAAATCACACTGCTCATTCACTTCACTTATTTTGTTTGCACACCACTAACAAGAGGTTTGATCACCTAAACAACAGGGAAGGAAGTGAAAATCACTTAAGAGAAAAAGCTTTGCCCAACAGAGATGACCCATTGAAGTATTCTGGCCTATTTGACAATAAGAGCTGGCTAGATCACTGAATGAAGCCCTCTAAAATTTTTTTGTGAATGTTTTATCTGCTACAGTGAAATCAAGTTGTAGATAAATTGCAGCTTTTACTGTAGCTGGGAATATATAGTTCAATGGCATCTTACTTCTATCTTCAAAGTAATCTTAGAAGATTACTTTGTCAGAGAATCAGTGCTACCTCAGGGATTAACCACTCATCTGTGCCCTTCAAAGTGTGAGAGTTCAGTATAGAAGAGAGAATAAGTACTTACATAGGGTTGAGTTGTAGGTTTATTCCTTTAATCTCTCTTCAAAAGACTAAGAACAGACTGTTCAGCACCCACCACTAAAGTTGCCTACTGCAAACAAGTATTACACAAAGCACAGAATTTGGCTTTCACCTCAGCTAATAGAGGAAAATTGTTTCACATCTAATTCGTTTCTGTGCTGCACCTCAGATGACTACATACACAGGCCTCTTCAAGGAAACGCAGCCTAAATTGCATTTGGTTTTATGTTAAAGCTGTGTCTATTAACTGGGGAGAATTGCACTTGGGCCCTTTCCAAAACAAACAGAAAAAATTGTTATTCTACACCAGGATTAAGCTCACTTAAATGGCTCGAAAGCTCTCAAAGGAAACCTTTACAGAACCAGCCACGTATTCCTCTACCTAGGAAAAATGGGATCAGCTCTGCAGCAAAACACCTCTGTGAGCAGAATTTTTCCAATAGGGTGAAGTATTTTCTGCAGGAGCTTCCGATTTCTGCCCAGTTACATTTATTTGTCCCCTATCTTAGACGGTGCTTGGTGTCCTTTAGCAGAAAGGATGCAAGTTAAAGCTAGGAAATAACAGACTGTCCACAAACAAGCAGCTGGCTTAGACATTAATGATGTTTCAGTTCAAACTGACTATCTGCTGGCTTCTGACTCCATCCAGAACTAGAACCATGCCACGAGACTGGAAAAGTAGCAGGAGACTCTTGGGATCCTAATGTCCTAAAAGGCTTGCTGCATATTACGTTACTTTATGCCGGCCATCATTAGGGAGGTAAGAGGCCAACATACCAACCAGCTAGTGAGAATTCTGACGACTAAGTCCTGCATAACAACAGTGCTTCAAGGTGCTTGCAACTGGATGTTGAAAGCAAGCCTAATAACGTTCCATTTTGTTTTTTATCCACTGCAACGACAACAACAACAAAGTAGTTTTGCTCTTGAATTATCCAAATGCTCTCGGCCCACATCTTGTTAAAACTGTCATACAGACTAGGTTTGCATTTGCTTCTGGATTGGATTATACATGAATAGACTAGGAACTTTATTGTTTCTGAGGTGTTACCTATAGAGCTACCAACACAACCTAAAATCCTCTGTAGAATGACATGCTGTCCAAGCTTTGTCTTGGCCATTAAGTGAGGTTAACCTTTCTTACCACATCTAAAACTGATTCTTACTGATAGATCATTTGACTACTGTTTCCTATTTGAAGAAGTTTAATTTATTTTAGCATTAAGTGACTGGTCACAAGATAGTCAAGTGCTCTGACAAATCAGCTTTTGTAACTTGATGATTTGTGTATGGTGGCAGGCAAAATAAACTGTATTTAACTGCATTTTGTCTATCTTCACTTACTCAGATTTTCCACACCATGCTGCGTGCTCATAGAAAAGCTAAATTTCTTTTTCAGGCAATAAAAGGGTTTCCCTTGTGTATCTAACACCTTCACATGGCTCTTCCAGTAAGCTACGTTGGCCGAAGTGCGTTTCTTTCCTCTGTCCTCGTGTACCTTTAAGAGCCTGCTGTTCACAGTGCATCAGGACTCTCCAAGAAAAGCATCCTGGCCTTGAGATGCCTTCAATTTTTGCCCCCTGCATACCACAGTAATAGACACCCATTTTCCCAGTTTGTTCTGAGAGAAAGGAGTTCTCCCTAGGGCTCTAAAGGGAGCCCTGTTATGCTCTGAACATTATGTTCCTTTTGCCAGCTTCTGCTCAGAGCTGAACAATAACAGTTAGGTCTAGATTAATCTGGCAAATACAGATTTCATAACAGGTTTTGGTAGTTTACTTATCATCATGAAAACGTTTTTATTCTAGGGTTATTACAAAGAGAGTGACATTTTAGATACTACACTGAGCAGTAATTTGTCTGCTAAGTCACTAGTAACTGTACCTCTGGATAACATGCAATTGGAATGCTTCTTAAGGGACAGTAAGGAGAAGCAAATTTGAGGAAGAACTTGAAAAGCTTTTGATGTAAAATCCAAGAGACAATTTATGGAAATAAACAAAAGCAACACACACACAAAACCAACACGTTCTGTTAATTGCCAACACGAACAACATCACAAACTCAAGGACAGAATCTGGCACGGTATCTTGATGCATATTTACGTACTCGTGTTTGCAGTGGTGCAGCTAACATAAAGGACTACTAATGCACAAAGACAAGTTTACCACAAATTGGCAGTAAGAGAACAGAGTCCTTTTGGCTTCATTTTTGCTTCATTTTTTCATGCTTTTCTCATTATCTGGTGACCTCCTGTCTGCACTGTAAGAAACACAAGAGTAATGGTGATGGCTGGGGAGCAGTTTATATACCCCAGCATGTTCCCAACCTGCTGGAAAGGTCCCTGACTCACAAGACAATTCAGAGTTATGCACAAGAACAAAACCATGCAGTTACAAAAGAAGAGTCTGCCAAAGTTGTGACCAGTAATACCGTGCCATAAACAGTTTTAACTGGACTATAAGAGCTATAAGTATGCTACAGATATTACAGTGGTATTAAGTTAGGTACTATATCATTACTAGAAATGGTCCTGGGGCTGGTCAGATTTGCATATAATCCTTGCCTGAAAGCACAAGCTACTGTCCTTTGTTACTACACTCACAGGGCAGTTCTGGCATAGAGAACTGTTTTATATTCATTCACCTAAGTCTTAGCAGAGGGACTGTGAAACTGTCTGATACCCGACTGCTAGGCAGTTGTTGCCTACTGCTGGGAAACTCAGGCAAGCGACAACAGTATATATATGCCAAGCAAAGGAAACAGCACACAATCGTGCAGAGGTCAGGTGGAGGAGGTTCACACGGCTGACAATTTAATTACTCTGCAAAATCATTAAGCTCTGGAGATGTGCCATTAGAAGTTCTGGCACATGCAACTGCTAAAGGGATAATTAAAATGTGCCTGGGAGGTTTTATTCCAAGTTATTATTACAGCACATGGAAGTTACTTTATTTTTTTCTTCTAAGTTTATTATGCCTCCCACCTGCAGAAGAATCTTTCCATCTGTTGCTTTCTGCCTTTGCCAGCACAGCCCAAGTGCATAAGCTACAACCACCCATTACAGCCCCACACGTGCCCTCTTATTTCACCCCTATTGCAGTCATAAATCCTCTCTGCAGTTACAGCCCCTACATCACGATAGCTGCCAGTGACCTCGATGACACGAGAAGAGATACAAGCTCACAGGCAGTTGCTGCTCTGCAGCAGGTTGCCTTTCTGAAGCCTGGTCAGACTTCGGTGCTTAGTGGATCACAGAGCAACTTGGCTGCAAGGGGGCATCTCCCTGTCCTAGGTGCACCCTGTCACCAGGGGGGTCCCCGCGGGAGCGTTTGATGGTAGCCCAGCTGCCCCAGGGCACCACACAAATTGGCAGGGGGCTCTGGCACTTGGCAGACTGAGGGTTCAAGTTTTTCCAAAACTGAAAAGCGCACAAAAAGCTAGGACCCCAGCCACACAGCAGCCTGAAGGGGGAAAATAAAAAAGCATTCGTGAAATTAAATATTGCTCCTACACACAGAGGTATTTAGACAGATAGAAGAAACTCCTGCACCTCGTGGTGCAGGAACCTTTTGTTCATTTATTTTCTGCCCCGGAGACATTCTTACAGATAGAAGATTTGGCTCTTATTTCATTTCCCCAGGGCCCCAGTAGTTACTGCAAAGCAAAAGCGTTTCCCTTACTCACCTCTGTGCAGCATACTCCACTGAGACTGCAGCGACGGCGTCTTCTCTGAGAACAGTGTGTTGAAGGAGAAGTCCCACCTGCAGAGGAATAACACCCCAAATCACCTCAAACTGTGGTGCCCACACCTGTATTTTACAAGAGTATTTGAGAAGTCCATGGTCACCACAGTAAATCAAAAGGGTTTATAATTTTGTGAGGCAAAGTGGACATAACTAAAACAACAAATTTACTATTTTGAGTTACATCTTAAGAAACAGAAAAAGAAGCTAGAAGGAAGAAGCTTTTTGTAGTATGAGCCAGACCTCAGCCAAGGTTCTTCAAATCAAAACCGGATAGTGAAAGGGCACCCTTCCAAGAGGAAAAAAAAAAGTTCCTTTGTAGGGTACACCCTATTCTCCCATGGACATTTGCAAAGATTTAGTGCTCATACTAAGAAACTGATCCTTCTGCCTCTCAAATTAAGCATCTTGGTTAACCTAAGAAAACTTGCCTTCTCCATAGGAAAAGCAGCAGTGACTTTTGTTGAATTTTTTTTGACTGTTCCATTCCCACCTCTCAGGTCTCAGGAAGCAAATGCATGTGTGAGTAAGCATCTAAGAACTGCAGATAGCCTTCCTTGTTTAGAAAGCTGCTGCTCAAGTCCAACAAGCTGCTATTTTTCCCCTCTAAGTTTGGAGAGCATTGCTGCAGCAGTTTCAACAACTTCTCCTAATCTGAAGCCTGGGATACCACAGTGTTTTGGACAGATAAGTCTGAACACACGACTGAGGTAGTGTCTGGCTGGCAGTCTTGAGACAAGGTCGGGAAAAAAAAAAAGTTATCATTCACACAACGGTTTTACAGAGCATAAGCAGCAGAGTGCGAGCCAGCAAGAGCAAGGAGCCAGCACAGAGACCTGACCAAGTAACTCGTGGTGCTCCTACCTGAGGTTTCGCGCTTTCCTCAGCAGCTGTAGAGCTGTGATGACTTTTCAGGTATTTTCAAAGGAACGTAGTCACCCAGGGAGCCCTGTGCATGACCATCTTTTTCCTCTACCTGCACAAATAGATAACACATGTTGCATTAGTTAAGAATGAAGCTGTCCCAAAACCAAGGTCTATAATATTTTTTAAAGGAACGCCCAACAACCCAGAGCTTTCGCTACTGAAACAGGGCTTACGCACGCCAGGAAGTAACAAGATGCATGCTCAACCTGCAGAGCTTTCAGATGGATTTTACCCCACGCATTGTGCCCTACCAAAACCAACAAAGCCTGCCAGCCACTCACACACCGTACTACTTCTGTCATTTACAGTTGCTTCCAGGCTATGCTGCGTGTAAGATCTGTTTGTGTCTGTCCTCAGAGACTTGGGTGAACAGCCCCCAGCCCAGCCCCTCCACCACCCCTTACCCCCAGCCCTACACAGCATCTCAACCATGAGAGTGGACAAATGCACATAATGGGACAGAAATCAGAAGCTCCTGCAAAAAATACTTCATCCTAGTGGAAAATTCTGTTCACAGAGGTGCTTTTCTGCAGAGCTGATTTTTTTTTTTTTATATTCCTAGGTATTTAAGCATCACAGAGGCTCTGCTACATACCCAGGAAAAGCAGATTCCCTTCTGATGTTTTCCAGGAGAGGAAAGGAACCCTTTCCTGCTCCCATGCTGCCACCTGGCGACAAAGCAGGCTCCAACTCCTAAAACAGACCAAAAGACGCATTAAACATCAGCAAGATTTTTCAAACTCCAGTACATGAAACCCACACCCGCTCTAGATGTCACCCACACCGCTTCTGCGGCACGTTTTGCACTTCAGCTGATTCCTAACATGAACTCTCTGTATGTGCCTAGGAAATAAGGTGCTGGGGACAACAGGGAAGAGGAAGCACAGGAAATTCCTGTCTTATATTAGTCATCCCCAGCTGCTGGTCGCCAAACAATGACCGGGCTGGAGGACACAGTTCTTTGCAAAAACAAAGCAACAGTTGCTGCCTGAACGCTGCGACAAATCCCTCCTCCAGGTGACAGCGCTGACCGAGTGCTACTCAGCTCCTCTTCGGGCAGTTCTCTGACTTCTTGCCATTTGGGGCTTTGGTTTCAAAGTTTGTTCACGAGAGCTTTTAACTAAGTGATGGACGTGACCCTTCATACGTGTGCACCGCAGAAGAAGCAGGAATAAACAACTAGCAGGTTTTACAGCCAGCCACGTGGCTTTGGTGGAAAACATCAAACATCCAACCCCATGAAGCATAAGCCAGCTTCCAAAGAAATAATTCAGAGAAAAAAAAAAAAAAGGAAAAAAAAATTGTCCACCCAATGAGTGTTTCTATGTATTTTTTTTGTGTGTGTTGTATTCAGTAAGTCATACACATTTTGCGTGGGAATCTCATAAGCAAAACCCTTCAATGTAATTGGAAGCACTGCTGGAAAAAATACACTCTCTAAATGTGCTTTACGCCTTACCCTAGTCTTCTGTCCACATACAAGCAATCACAGCATCATATAGAGAGAAGCTGGAAGGTGGAAGAGGTTTTCCAGCACTGGGTGACACTGATGACTAAAATGAAACAAAGTCATGTGAAACACACCCAGGGGAAGGTGGTTTTAGAGGAGCTGTGCCCTCTGGTGGCTAAAAATTAAAATACTTACAAACTTTTCAAGGGCTTTACCTTGATAAAACTGTTGGCTGACACGATGAGGGATTCCTAGCTGAAACATCCCATGTTCGCACGCAAGCTGCAGAACTACCACATCTGTTTTTAATGCTTTGCACCTAAATATGAGCTTGCACAAAGGCAGCTCATTGCCGTGGTCGGGCTGTTGTCACAATTATTAGGAAAGAAGAAATCCCAGTGACCCCGTGCCTCCTCCAGAGCTGCTTACCGATGTGGGGAGGGATCTGCTCCCCTCGCTGGGTCCTCTCACCCGAATCCAGGTCCTGCCTTTTACAGCTCCCAGACCACCACCAAGCGTTACCAGCGCAGTGTCACTGCTAGGCAAGGAAGCAAGCTCATGACAAAACAAAAATGACAAAGCACAACAAAGTTCTCTCTGAGCTCCCAGAGAAGAAATGACAGGAAGGCATTAGAAGGTGCCCAGCACTGCAGTGATTGAGGCTGCTTCCTCTCAATGCCAGGTGAAAGAAATGAGGTGAAAGGAGGACTCAGATCCCAGCTGCTGCCTGTAGGGCCACCCGACGGGCAGGTGGGAGGCTTTACCACCCAGGTGAGGAGGTTGTGCGTGGCTGGGAGGCACAGTGCCTAGGGAGGAGCTCTGTATGATTCAGCCAGGACAACGTGTGAGCAGCACCTGCTTACCTCAGGGGGTTCAAGGTGTAAAGGTGATGGAGTCATGAGAATATAGACAGTAGACAAGAACGTAAGCTCCTTTCACTTTACAGGAAGCCCCACTTCTTTGGAAGGCTGACATTGTGGTGTTTTCAGGGGGCCAAGTGGCCGCATATCCCACAGAGACAGGACCCAGCCAGAAGTTGCACACAAATGCATTTTATTGCTCTCTACAAACCCAGAGACGCATACACAGTATGCGCGCACGCCATAGGGCTGTCCCAATAGTGGGAGAAACACCATCCACCATGAATTACACCACTTAATACAGACAGCAATCATTATTATAATGAAAATGATAGAAAAAGCATAGCTTACACCCAAAATGTATAACATTGACCAATCAAGCTTCTTATCTACCACTTTTCTTTAACATAAAGCAGTAACACACTCTTTTCCTAAATCGAAAAAAGCAGCAGAACAGTAGAAATATTCCACATAGTTTCCTACCTCCTGTTCATCCATCACACTTTATATACTAGGACATTCAGAGGGTCAATAGAGCGAAATCCAAGGCAGAACAAAGCCACCTGTGATGCAGGACAAGTTATAAGCAAACAGGGGGAAATGACATTTAACCAAGTGTGGGTGAACAGAAGGGTGGTACATTTATCCTCCAGCATGACTGAGCAAACAGGCACTGCTAGTCAAGCCAGAGCAAAGCCGATGGCTTGTACATGTCACATTAGAGAAATCTCTCCTACAGCAATTCTCGTCCATCACAACTGTGACATCTACAAAACGCCCTCCTTCAGTCTGAGGACATCGCCCCCTGACCGGGCAACGCGCTGGGTGCTGTGCCACCAGCACCCACAGCTTCAATGCCACTCAGCAGAATGCCTCAACTTTTGCCAGAGGCTCCCATGAAAGTCAGATGTCTGCCATTCTTTTCAAACATAAATAAAATACACGGGGAAATCATATTCCCTACTGGAGAGAGGATCAGAGCTGGACTACCAGATGCAGTCAGATCCCTCCTCTGGACTCTAAAGGCAAAGGTCCGTGGAGCGAGGACTCCCCTGACTACCAGGGCCTCCAGAGAGTACCGGCGTCTTTTGCAGATGCTTGCTTCAGGGCGCTGGGCTTGCTGGGGGAAAAGGCGACCTCTGGAGCTGCTGCCTGGCTCTTCTGGAAGTGACTTAAGAGCTTGCTCTGTGTCTCAGTTTGGACTTTATGAAGAGAGAGGAAATGGAAAGCTTCTTGCAAACACCTAGAGTAGCCCTCTCTGAAGTCAAACTGAGAGCTTTTATGGAAGGATGCTACAGCTAGAAGAGAAAAGAGGGAGGGGAAAGAAAGAGAAGTTTAGAGCAGTTGTTCATGGCTAGAGATTCATAAAACTGTAACAGCTTTATAGTAAGCTAGAGACTGAAGTAAACTTGATACTCACTCTTCAGCTGCAGCTGGCTCTGCTGTTTGAGGTAGCTGACGGTCATCTCCAGGATGTCGGCTTTCTCCAGCTTGGAGTTGGGCTGGTGCCTCTGGAACTCCTTCTCCAGGAGCAGCTTCAGCTGCTTGATGCTGCTGTTAATCCGGTCCCGGCGCATTTTCTCCACCACCGGCTTCCTGAGCTGTAAAAAGCAAAGGAAAAGAGACCCACGGTTAGATCTCTGCCACCTCACACTGTTCCCAAACAACCTGGGCCAGTTTCTCAGCTGCTGTAACTTGCTACGAGAACAGCTGAGAGCGTGGCTCCGAGCTGCCTTGCTGCGGCTGGACTTACTTTGTTTTTCTCCTTTGGCGTCAGCAGGTTGTCGGGCTCCAGGAACACAGCGCTGGGAGCCATCTGTCCCGAGGGGAGGGAAGGTCTCAGAGTGGGAGTCCCGGAGAAACGTGGTGCTGGAAGCTGCCTCTGCCCTGTATTTATACCCCGCAGCCTCCCTGAGAGCCTGTGGGTCTGCGGCTCGGCGGAGTTTCCCACACTGCAGGGCCAATCAGAGAGATGGGCAGCACAAAGGGAGAAGCTGCTATTCTTGCATGCTCGGCTGGCAGTGAATAGCCCGGGGATAATGACCTTCTCCCAGATGAGCAGGTGGGGAGTGCGTGGGGCGTGAAAGAGCGGGATCCGAATTACCTCTCAGAAGCTGGGAAAGAGCCGGGGCAGAGGCTGCTGAGCACCGCTGCACATCAGTGGCGTTCCCGGCACGCCGGGGCGCGGAGGCCGGTGGCAGGACCCCGACAGCTCCGTGCAGGTCCCTCCAGGGACGCTCCGAGGCACACGCGTACACGTGCGCGGATGCACACGCACACACGAGCGGTTTCTGTAAGCCCCTCTGCCTTGTTCTCACTGCAAGGCACTCGGTTGTGCTGCTCTAGGTGAGTGTGGCACCCGCTTTGCACAAATGAAACAGAAAACTGCTTTTCTGGCTTGCCTCACTGCACAGCAATACATCTAACTGTAAATACACACCGTTATCCAAAAAGTTCCTATTTTGAACTTTGGTCTCTTTCCTCAAGATCTCAGGCACCTCTTTGGAATGCTCTCAAGCCCTGCAGCAAGCACGTGATGTTGCTGTTTCCAAACACCTGCACGATCAATCCGAGAGGAGGAAGATCTGAGCCTGGGGCTCAGGTCAGCCTCACGTGCTGCCTTCTCACTTCTTCCCCCAAACCTGTTTTGCTCTAAGTACTTTATTTCATCTATGCGCAGAACAAATTGTTAGAAATCAAGTTCCTGACTCCTCGTTGTTTTGCATGGGGTCGGTTTCTGTACTGAGATGCAGCCTCTGCTCCAGCAGTGCCTGCAGCTGGGGGTGTTAACGGTGCTGCTCTCTGCGTCCCATAACCCCCGGAGATTCACGCTGCAAAACTCGAACCAGATCTGCCTGCACCTAACCTGCCCCCTGCCCATGCAAGTGCTGCTTGCTTTTACAAGCTGCAGCCACGCGAACAGCTGGAGAAGGGAACAGCAGCAGCGTGTTCCATGCATCCTCTACACCCATGACCTGCACGGAGAAAGCTGCCAGCAGTGTGTGTGTCAGAGTCGCGCTGGTCCCAGATTCACTCCCTGTGTGCTCTGAGACCCCATCGGTGCAGCTCACCTTCCTGTGAGCTTCGGTACCCCCTCTGCAAGAACCAAGACAGGAGTGGTAATTGTCAGATAAAGTCCGTAAAGTAATGCTGGGGTTTGGTTGGGGGTCTCTTAGTGAAATGGAAAAGGTTCTAAGTAAATCCTGTTTGTGCTTACATTAATTTATGTGTGGTCATCTATATACTGATAGATTTTAACGTGAATGCACATACACATGCCTACATTTCTCTCTCACCCTGCAACTTATTTATTTCTAGGTCCAGGTAAGGCTTCAGTGCCCTCCTCCAGGCTCTGCCGCTCCGTCCCCATTGTGCTGCTGCTGAATAGGCTCCCTTCGTGCCGTACAGAGCAGCAGCTGTTGGGCTCCGAGGCTTTTATGTCAAGTTGTGGGAAAGTTTTTGTGACACCATTTCACATGTTCTCCTCAAAGCTGGTGGATTATCTCTGAGCCCATGTAATGCCACCCCTGAAACCAATCTTTCCCTCTGTGCATCCCTCTTGGGGAGATTCCCTGAAACAGAAACTCCTGAGCAGTAACTCATTGCTCGAGCTCATTAATCAAGCGCACGAAGAAGAAATGTAGCAACGCCAAAATCGGCAGGGTCCACTGGCAACTTTGCTAGGGACAATTTCTGTTTCCCAGACTAACTCGCTAGGAAGCAGCTTGAAGTCATAATTTCCCCTTGCAGCACAGGTTTTAGTCTAACAAAGGTGTTACAAGTGTCAGATGCCTTCCCTGTATCAGCTTTCCTAGCAGCTCAGCTCCCCGCATTTGGCCAGTCCGAAGGCAAGCAGCAACAAGGCAAAGTTGTGCCAGCGCCTCGCCAGATCAGCAGCGGTCGTGCCCTTGGCACGAGAGGGGCCAGTGCTCCAAGTTTCTTCCCCATTAGGACCCAGACTGACCCGAAGCCTGCCGCTGAGCAGGCTGAATGCTTATTTAATCTCCTGCAGCCTTGAGAAATTCACTTTACCACAAAGGCTGGAGGCCCTGTATCTTTAGAGATACAAGATCTCCCCCCAGGTGGTTCCATGGAGGTTCCTACATCCTTGCTCTGTGTCACACGTTGATTTTAAAGTATCTCAAATAAAAGCATATATTTAAAATAGCTTTTACTTTTCTCTGTAGTTTCACAGTCTGTGAGGGGTGGAATCAGCCAATTACTGACCATCTTGGAAGAGTAACTCAAATGAGATGCCTGGTTACCCAAAATGGATGCTCTGCTTCTGCTTTGGTTGGAAATCCCGAAGAAAAACAGTAATAGAAATCACCCCTGGTATAAAGTTAATTGAGCCTGTGGACGTTGCATTAAGGATAATGACTTCTGAATTACCCACATCTACTATGGTCCCGTAGAGAATATTGGACAGAAAAGTTACTAGGATCCCGAGATGCTGGGTCTGGGTGTTTGAAACAGGGCCTTAGCAAGAGCCTTCCCCCCGAAACTCGGCCAGATGTTAGCTCTGTAGGACGACGTGAGGATGCTGCTGCTTTCCCAGGTCTGGAGGGCCGCTCCTTACCCCCGTTGCCTCTCTCCTGCTCCGTGCTGCCCAGATGGCCTTTTGGGAGCAAGGTTTCCCACTGAACACAATGCAGAGGCAAGCAGCGTTGCTAATGCGGTTTGTAGCCAGGCACACTTCCTTTGTGGCGGGCATGAATGCAGTTAAGAAATGGTGTGGGAAACTCCAAGGTACGCCAACTTCCCCAGCCGTATGTCAGGGGCATTGGGAACGCCAAGGTGCCGGGGAGCAACGCCCCAGAGAACGGGGAGGACAAAATGTAGAGGGCTCAGCTAAGTGCTCCGTCCTACAGACCACACCGAGGTGGAAAATAAAACGGGTCCCGTCCTAACAGCCCTGTGTGGGTGGAAGTCCTCGCTGGAGCCAGCAGGCACTCCGGCCTCCGGGGAGCAGGCTGCTACTTTTGGCATGCAGGCTCTGTACCTCCAGGGCTGCTTTCGGGTCTCTGGGTACACAAATCACCTCTACAGGGGAATTTATCCAAATTTTCCCCTGCCAAATACCAGTACCAGAATCTTGTTACTATTACCAGCACCAGTTACTGTTTCCCATTTCGTTCCTCTAAACACTGTGGAACAGTGCAGAAGCGCTAACGAAGAGAAGAGCTTCTCCATAGTGTTACTGGTATAAAATCCGAGCTAATTCTCTTAAAAGCCAAGCCCGGCTCCTGCAGTTCCTGGCCAACACCTGAGCACGCATCGGGGCTGAGGGGCAGTTCCCTGGCCCACCTGTAACAAGCCCGCCCAGCAGGCAGGCATCAACCCCTCAGGAACAGGAGGCTGGGTGAGCGTACAGGGGCCATACACAGCTATCACCACATCCTCACGGTCCATAAAAGAGTCACTTTTTGTCCTTAGCACTGCGCATAGAGATGGGAGAATCCCACCACCAAGTGCGGTGACGCTGCCTGCCCTGGGGGTGTTCCAGAGCTCGGCATTTCCACCCTTGTTCAGGGAAAGCCCCCGGGCTGGCACGTGGAGCTAGGGGTCCGTGCCCTGCCATATCCCTACCCGTGACGTGCTCTGATGTTTGCCGTCGTGTTTGGGCAGGCCAGGTTTTGGTAAAAAACCAGCAAGACAGAGGACTGAGCAGTGCAGGAAAGGGGGCAGCGTGCCTGTGACACGGCAGCAGAGGCTTGGTGTCCGCCAGGGACCCCGTGGATGGTCCCAGCAAAACAAAACCGCGTTATTCTTCAGGACAAAGCTGAACTGTGGCAATGCCTCACCTGCAGCAGGATCCCCAGGCTGGCAGGGGGGAATCCACCCTGTAATGACACCCTACGGTTACGTTACAACAAGCAGCAGTTCAGAGTAACACACTGGGGCAGTTCAGGACCGGACAAGCTTCTCGGTCTGTTTCCAACAGTTCGCAAGAGCTCGGGAGAAGCTCAGCTGATAGCAAGGATCTGTGTTTCCAGGGACATATTAAGCAAACCTGGGGAATTAAAGAAGCACAACAGAGTATGTGGCTCAGGGGCCTTGGTGTGGGCTGACACCCGCTCTGCTGCCTTCAGTGGGGCAATTTTCTTTGGCCTCACTGGTGGAAGAGCAAGATTCTGCTCCTGCAGCTCATTCCTCTGCCGTTTCCTCCTGGCCTTGCCTCACGCTGCTGTTGGCAGTCCCCTCTTCGAGCCTGGCACGATTTCTGTTTCCCTGCACAGCTTCCTTCACTTCTTTCCTTTTCCTCAGGCATCACGCAGGTTTTTATAATCTGATTTTTCGTTCTGTCACTCTTGTTCCCTCCGCGTCACAGGCAGATGTGGCCTGAGCACAGGAGTGTCTTACAGCCCCTCAGACTGTGTGAGTTTGGAGTCCCTTCCAGTTTCCCACACTGCTCCCCTATTCACCGCATTCAGGCGGAGGATAAAGGAAGTGTGCCATGCTACAAGCTGAATTAGAAATGGTGTTTGACTTCCCTTTGTACTTCACAGAAACCTTGCTCTGGGTAGACCATCTGCATAGCACTCACTGCGGAGAAAACCATTGATCAAGGCCTGTCAGCCCAGCTGGGGGAACTTGGGAAAGTAATTCCTTGTGCCACTTCACTTCTTTAGGGCTTAACATCTGGCTGGAGGGGGAGGCGACAGTTGATGGTTTAACAGTCGTGCTTCCTTTCAAGTTTGGGATGCTGTTTTGATCCCCTATAAGCCTTTCTGAAATCCTGTTTTTAATAACATGGAAAGCATCCAGAAGACCAGGAATAATGCACTGGCTTTGCATTTTCAAAGTGCTTTACAAATACCAGCTAATGAATTCTCAGCAACCTCCTCTGCAAGATGAGGATGTATTATTAGCGATGTTTTACAAAGGAAGAAAATGAGGCAGAAAGGAGGAACCCAATATTTCAAACAGCCTCGTGGTTGCAGTGCTTCTATACCCAAGTGGTCCATTCGGGACTTTTGCAAAGATGCTCAGTGCTCACTTTTGTTTTAATTAGCTTCGTCAGCTCTGAAAAGCAGCCAGCTCCCCAGCCTGGGGGAGAACTTGGATTACCTGCCCAGACCACACTTGGAGTCGTGCCTCTCCTAGATGAGCAGATGCAAAAATTCTCCTTTGCACTCAGGTTCAGCAGTGGGTTTCGAGAACGGTGTTCAGCACAATTTTTTCAAGTCCATGAACTGGCTGAAAAGGAAGATGCACTCAAATGCTTGATCAGGAAATACTTGATAACCTCATCAAAAGAAATGAACTTGATCTCTTGGAAAAGTAAACCAAGACTTAGTTTGTTTATTCTTGCTCCTGGGGACCCACCAAGCCTCAGCGTTGAGCTGCAGCTGTCCCTAGTCCTTGTGCAGGTCTGGCTGTCAGCACCACCCAGCGCCAGTCAGCTGCCTCCCAGCAGTCACAGTTCTGGGACTGGGGCTCCTGGGAGGAGAGGATGTGGTGTTCCCTGAATTACACCAACTCTGTCAGAAGCTGAAATGAGTTTATAAGGGAATTTCAGGCCCTAGACACTGAGGCTGGTTAAAACCAGGGCTTAGAAATGAGAAAGGATCCATGCTGCTTAAGCTAACAGTTTCCCCCCAAAACCTAGTGCTGCAAACGCTTCTAGGCACGCTTTATGCTGCCAGCTACCCAGGTGATCTTCTGGGGGTCATGGTCCTACTCACCGCCTCTCTACACTGTTTTGTTTAGAGCTGGGCTCTGTTTGTTGCACCACGTTCCCTTGACACTGACATCTGACAACGTGCCTTGCCTGGGGCGTGATGGTGAGGGCATCCAACCCTACCTTACCACGCGCCACGAGTTCCTGCGTGTGTCCCTCTGCTAGTCCTCTGCCCGGCTCTGCACTGGGTCACCTCACTTCTGAACCTCCCCCCTTGCCAGGCAGATCCATCCTCATTCTGCTGCCAGCTCGGCCCACCTTGCCTGCCACACCAAGTGGGCCTTGGGACCAGACCCAGAAACCACCCTCCCAATCCTAAAGCTGCTCCTCTGAAATATGCTCTCTGCAGGAGAACTTCTCCTCCCCAGAACGTTTGGCAAGGCCGTCTGCTAAGTCTTGTAAGTTTATCACGAGCTATATGACACTTACGGCCTTCAGTAGGAATTCATGTCAAAAAGGTTTGTTAAACCCCTACGATTTTCAGCTCATTTCTTGATTTGCTGAAGCCCAAATTTTGACATCTGAGAGGTTGGCATTAATACCAGATCGGTGTAAAAACTGAATACCACCATCATAAAAAAATAAATAAAACCCAAGGAAGGAAGTGCATCCCCTGGCAGTGCCAGGCTGCTCCCCTCCCCTGGCCAGAGCCCAGCCGGTGACTGATGGGCTCTGGGAATTTCAGAGGGCTTTGGGAGCGTGTGCCCCCACTGGAGTCACCAGTTTTTGGGGGGGGTTAGGCTCTCCAAACTGGCAGCACGTGCGAGACAACTGCTGGGTCTCGGCGCTGCCCCTGAGCAGGGACCAGCTGCGGTACCGAGACCCTAACGCAGCACCACCCGGCGTGGCTGGGTCCCCGGCAGGGGCAGGAGGAGAGGATATTTTCTGTGACTGTTTTATACGGGTTTTGGAAGGAGGAGGGTGGTAAACACATAACATGGTGGCTCCCGCAAAGCCTGCTCCCAGGGCAATGTGTTCCTTTGAGACATAATTGATTCCTGCCATCAGGCACCAGCCTGCTCTCCCCCAGGGTCAGCGCTTTCCCACATCCAACCCCATTATCCCCCAGACCATGCCTTTTGTACAACACACTCCAGCTATTCATGTGCAAAGCAGCTGTAATCCCCAGACCTTTCAGAGTCAATATACCAGGAAATAATAAATCCCTCTTGTGCGCTCTTGAATATGCTGAGAGGTGACTTGTGGGAATTTCAGCTGGGCAGAAAAATAATAAATTCTCCTTAATTTTTAATTATTTGTAATACTCACTGTAGTAAGACTACGTCATTGGGGCATGACTATTTCAGGGTCACCCACACAAGCAGTTATGGAAATTGCTTTCGCCTCTAACAACCCTGAAAATGCAGACCGAGTTGTCTCATATGTTTCTTCATGATCAAAGTCCACTTTCCTCCCCTTATGCACCTGGGAATGGCGGCACATTAAGCATTCTGAATCCAAAGAAAACCGAATTGTAAAGGTTAAACATGTAAAGAATGTGCTTTACAGTAATTAAAGGCATTTTTGGCCAAGGTTCTGATGTCTAAAGAAGGCAGGATGATGCCATGCTAATGACGTTTAATGGAATATTTTATACAGTCGGTCTAACAACAACGTAACCTTTTCCCCTGGAAGAGGCAGATTTCACTACACTTCCACCCTGTTGGTTCAGACGGCAGAATTATGCTCGGCTGGTGCTAGTGGAAGAAGCCAATCCTGAATAGCAAGCTCTGCAAGGTAATTTCTTGCAGGCAGGGCGAGGTGCACCCGGAGGGCTGGGAGAAGAGATCTTCCTCTGTGACACAACAGCAAGCAGTGGCTCATAAATAAAAAAAGTGTCAAAGAATTATTAGGGTTCCCCTCCAATAGACGGCACCCTGTCTTCTCAAGCCTTATCCAAGAAAACACCGTGAAGCGAATCACAGGAGGATCGAGCTGAAGGGATGTGGTGACACTGCAGGGATTTGAACCCCTGGTGCCAAAACCTAGGAACCTTAGACACTAGGTCACGTCTGCACACGAGTGTGGCCCAACAGACAGACCCTTCAGTTACACCGAGCATTCAAAGATAACGTCAGCAGAGATCTATCAGCACAGGTCTACGTGTTCTAAGCGTTCTCACTGCTGTCTTCCTCAGCGATGCTGTTGCTATCACGGCACCCGTGAAAGCTAGGGCAGAGCTAGTGCGGTCCTGAAACTCTTTCTCTTTTACCTGTGCACGCAAACCTCTCCAGCAATGCTAACCAGGGGCTGGCCTGAGGGAGGGGAGCTCACTAGGGGTCAGGCTGCACGCAGGACAGATCCTGCCCGGCCCTGCTTTGCAGCAGTGGTGACAGAGGGGCGCCCCAGTACTGCGGCTGGCCACCCCGTGCGCGAACCCGCGTCCCTGCCCCCTTGCCCCACGCTGCCCCTTTCTCCCGGTGAACACAAATCCCTGAGAAACTCCTGCCCGCACGGCCAAACGCGCGCTTTTCAGCCTCGCTGAGTGAAAAAGCCATGCGGGTTCAGAGTGCCCTGCCGGCAGCGCGGGCTCCACAAAGGAGTTATTAGCACCAGGCTGTGTGGGTTTGAATTTCTCTGCGTTTCCCATACTTTTCCCCTATTGATAACATTTCTTGTTGGGACAATAGAAGTGTGCCTTGCAACTACTCACAACATTAGTGACGGTGCTTGAACCCGAATGATTTAAAGGGAAAGGATCCAACTCCCAAAAGACCATCTGGCTATCAGTTATAATACAGCAATAAAGGTCAGGGCTGCTTCTCAGGAGTTGGGAGAAAGATGTTCTTTGACGCCGAAGAGTCTCTTTAACCAGCTTGGTACATGCCTACCTGTCACCTCCTAGCTTCCAGGCCTGACACCGCTGCTCCCTTGCGAGGAGAGAGCGAGCACAGGACTCCCAGTGCCGGAGGAAGGCCAGTCAAAGACTACAGAAGAAAGGGCAACACCTTATTGTAGCTGGCAAAACCTAGGGCATGGTCTCTGAGCCGTATCTTATCTTGCATCATAATCTTTCGACCGGTTCAAAGTCTTCCTGAGATGACTCCTCTCCTGGCTTTCCCACAACATGGGGATAAAGGGCTCGGAGGACAACATCTGCCCTTAACAAAGAGCTAAGCCCATTCAGGCCGCACAATGCGAGCCATGAAGCTGGCTATTGCGGTGACACCTCCCTCCTTCCTGTCAACTGCCCCTTCAGCGGGCTTCGCGGGATTTCCAAGCGAGAACGTGTCTTTGGCTGTCTTACCTCGCCACACGCTTCCCCTCTCGGGCGTTTCCATTTCCAGACCCTTCCAGGTGTGCAGGGAGCAGACGAGCCCACCTCCGTGCAGCTTTGCTCCAGAGCCTCCCGGCTGGCTTTCAGTGCTGCCTTGGGACAGAAACCAGAGACAGAAACCAGAGCTGACTCAAGTGTCCACACAGATTCACTCTTTTTCTTGCCTTTCCTACAAAATAGGTAACGTTGGCTTAATTTTTAGCCCAGTCTGCAGCGGAGCAGGGCGATGCTCCTGGCTGGGATGAGAACGTGGCGTGCCAGGGGGTGCTTGGCTGCCCTTAACGAAAGCAAAGGGAACACTGGTGTGACGGGCTCACTGCCCTGTGTGTTAATGGGGAAGAGGCAGAGGTCATAATTTCCACTGGCTTCCCGTTCCTTATTTATTAACCCTGTCCACCACCCTGACTGGCACACGTTGGGCCAACAAACCTGTTGTTCCACCACCTCAGCTCACCCATTACTGCTGCAAAAAAATGTGTAAGAACCGTATGGAGAAGCACAAACACACGCACAGCCCCCAGCAAACTGCAGCTGGCAGGCTGGCTGCAAAGCGCCCTCTCCAGAAAGAGCAGCGAGATGTCCCTGGTGCTGTTGATTTTCACCCTAAACGGCATTTCCCTCTCTTTTTTTCCTGCCTTCCCCCCAAAAGCGTGCCTCCTCCGCGCCACGAATGTGCCTGGCACATGCAGGGCCTCCGGAATGCCACCGACCCCAGACAACCAGCTGGAGGCTCGGTGCTTTCCCAGATCCCTGGGCAGCCCCGGCGAAGAGCCGGGCTGCACGCTCCACCAGTCGGCGTGGGCAGAAGGTTATTCTCTCCGGGGCATTTAGGATCAATGCACCGTGCACTAATGGATGCTTCCCCTATTGTTCGGCTGCTTGCCTGGATTGGCTGGAGGGCTGTGGGAAACACCAGCGACCCCGAGACTCACATCGCTGCCAAAACGCTCCGAGGTATAAATAGAGGCGGCCGGTCGCTGCCAGAGCACAGCCGCGTGCTCAGCGCCCAGGCTGGAGAGCACCAGGCATGGCTCCCAGTAACGCTCTCATGATCCACGTGGAGGAGAAACTGCTGCCAAAAGAAAAGAATAAAGTAAGTAGAGCCCCTAACGGGATCGGTCAGACATGGTCAGGACTGGCCTGTGCCCCGCGCAAGGCGCTGCCTCTATCAAACAAGAAAGACACGGGAAAAGATGAGATGAGGAGGGGGAAGGTGCTCTTGGGGAATAAAATAGGATAAGGAGAGAGAAAGGGAAATACAGAGATTGTTTAAAATGAGACAACAGGTAGGCAGCATGGCAAAGGTCTCCAACAGAAAGCGTCCTGGAACTTTGTGCATGTCATGGCCTGGGTCAGGAGGGACCGGCAGGCCAGGTCTCAGAAAACCCTGAACACCCTGCCCCGTCTCTTACAGCTCAGGAAGCCGGTGGTGGAGAAAATGCGCCGGGACCGGATTAACAGCAGCATCGAGCAGCTGAAGCTGCTCCTGGAGAAGGAGTTCCAGAGGCACCAGCCCAACTCCAAGCTGGAGAAAGCCGACATCCTGGAGGTGGCTGTCAGCTACCTCAAACAGCAGAGCCAGCTGCAGGACCCAGGTGAGCACAGACGCATTGATCACAACCCACAGCCCACTCCCCTGGGCAGCACCACGCCAGGTCTGCTCCCACGAGCAAGGCTCGTGGACTCGGGCTCTTGAAAGAAGCTTCAGCCACGAACCGTAACCACCTGAACGTGCTTCTCTCTCTCTTTTCTAGCATTCGTCCACAAGAATCCAGAGCAGGACTTTAACAGCGGATACCTGCGGTGCCTCAAGGAAGCGATGCATTTTCTGTCCTACTACGAACCCAAGAGGCAAACTCAGGCCCAGCTCATCAAGCATTTCTGCAAAGCCCAGACGGGTGCAGATGTCACGTACTCTCCTGCTCCGCGCAGGCCACCTCTGTCACCCTGTCTGCTCGCCAGAAAGCAGCCTGCCCAGAAGACCCCGGCTCCTACCATCTGGAGACCCTGGTAGACCCGCTGATGAACTTTGCTTTATTCCTGTGCTTTTCTACAAAAAAAAAAAAAAAAAAAGAGGGACCTGTGATTTAACACTCCCTCTTTACAGTAGGAAACATTGCTTTCCAGAGGTGGGAGGTCGCTCAGTAGTTTCCCTTCACAGTGAAGGAGTGTGCTTGTATCTGGCAGCAAAGCTGCTGCTCCTGGTGGTGGCTCCTTGCCAAAGAGAGGGCCGAGCGCTGCGGGGACGCGGAGCAAAATGCCCTCCAGTTCCCACCACCCCTTCCCTTGGCTATTGAGCCCGTGGCTGTCAGTGGAGATCTTTCTATGAACTCCCTGGGTCACTGGTTCAAGTGTTCCATTGTCTCCCGACAATGTACCGGCCTTCCTAAAGCAGGAGCACTTTGGAGAACGTACTGTGTATCATAAAGAGAGTATTGAGCCTTTACCTTTTGAGTGAACGATGGCATTCAGAACGCAGATTCTTCTGAAGTTCCTGTGCTATTTTTAGTATACCTCCTCACAGATCGTTATTATGATAACAGATAGCTGTAGGGAAAATTCTCTTCATGGCCAGGATGTGCTCTCTCCGTTGAGGGATAATTGATGCCTTTTGTAAAGGAAATACCTGGGATATATCTTAGGTGAGGGCTGGGGAGGAAGGCAGGCAGTAAGTACTGTGTAAGCATTCACTGAACATGCTAACGAGCTTAAAAAGCTTTTATAAAGTTGTGATGTGTTCATCCTGTGTGATGCCCAACTTTGGTGTCTTCGCTGTACAATACAATAAAAACAGTTTGAGTCCTTAAGCCTTTGGTTTGAAATGATTAAAATGGATAACGTCCCGGGACTAGGAGCTGCACGTAGACCCCGCAGTGGGGCAGCTAGCAGGAGATGTCATTTCTTCAGCCCCTCACCCCAGTATTTGTGAAATTCACTTGGCAGAACAGGGTTTCAGATCCTGCAAAGAAGCAAGCCCCGGAAAAGCTAACAAAAATAAAGATGGAGGTGAAGGTGAAGCGGCACACTGAGCGGTGTGGCCCCAGGTACTTAACAGCAGCCCGTTCGGACCGCAGCAAATCACTGCTTTCACAACCAGCTTATTTCCCCCATTCCCCACTGGTCTGCTCACCAACCTGAGCCCAGCCTTACGTTTTCTGTCCAATTAAGAGGTGATAACATGCAAAGCTCCTAATGACTTCCACGGTTTGGCACCTGACCGTACTTGGGGATCTTACCCTTCTCCTTGAATCCACTGTGGGGTGAGCTAGTTGTTGTCTCAGCAAGCACCTTCTGTTACCTAAATGTGGATTTTTTTTTTTAAGCTGAAGTGAAAGCTACCCACGTACGGCTAAAAGAACACACAATTTGATGGCGATCAAAGATTAAAACAGCATTTCCTCCCCCAAGTTATTTCCCCATAATCTTTTCTTCAGGGATGTTGCTCTCTTCCTCTGACACCCACCTAAGGGTCCAAAACACGCCTCGGAGCCGAGAAGCTCCACCAGGCTTCAGAGGGTTTCTACCCAGCCTGTTGAAGAGGTGGCTTCTCTGCCAATTTTACACCATCCTCCCTTGATGTTTTCACCCCACCCCAATCCAGAAAACAAACCTGCCATATCCTCTTAAGGGGAGATTTACCAGAGGCTGCCTACGCGGCTCGCACCAGCTGGGCGACCCACGGCAAGGGATTTGATTTGCAGCAGCACGATTCCTCTCTCCTGAGGGTGGTGAGAGCTGCACGCTGGCGAGGTGAGGAAGATGAGCACCTGTCCAAAAGGATGCGCTTGTCCTCCTCCCACACAGCTACACAGAGAGACCGGGCAAGGTGAGTGAGCAAACGGGTTCAGAAGGTAGAAGCAGGAAGAAAAGCCCGAGAAGGGGCTCCTCAAGTCGCCCCAGAGCACCTGAACACCAGCAGCCCCACCAAAACAGCGCTCCCCATGGCAACATTCACTTCTCCTTACAAGAGTTCCCATTTCTTGCACGGTCGGGACTCTTCACCTTTTGTTTTCCCTTCTCTTCAAAGTAAACTAAACCTGCACAAATCATCAGCTCACACTACTATTATCTAGTCACAATAACGCGATGATTTGGATATACGACAATTCTCTCGCTCTTTCAAAGACACAATAGTGGCACAGAACTCCACCGGTCAACACCTCCGCCTCCCACCAGACTGCCTGGGAGGGATGCCCTTGAAAAACTTCAGTTCTAGCACGTGCTTTTTTTCCTTGGGCACAGTGAAACCTAAAATAGCTGATCTCATCAAGTGGCTGCTTATTTAGGGATCAGACAAACTCCGATTTCCTAGGGTCACCAGATCGAAGTGGACGCACACGTCACCACCTGCACCTGGCCAGTCCTCAGCTGGTCTGGGATGCAGCCCTTTGTCAGACAGGCAGAAAGGGCCCAAAAGCCACCGCCCGGGCACATTGAGCCTCTTCCCCTGCCTCGTTATGGTTGCACGGACCCCTCTGGTTCTCATTTTACCCCGAATGCCCAAGCTGGTTGAGTGCTGTTCACCCGTCTGCCAACGCAGCGCGAGGTGGGCTCTTTGTATAGCTCTGCAATCCGTTGGGAGCTGCCACCCGTGCTGCAGATAGATTTGTTCTTTCTAACGAGCTCCTAAATAATTCAGAGGAGATATTTATAGATCTACGGGTTGCTTGGTGATCTTGAAAAAGTCACTTCACCTTGCCGTGCTCAACTTGTCTTTGCCAATTAGTACAAGCTTCTGAATCCCAGCAATGTTCAAGCTGTTCACCTACGCCCGTGTTTTTAAATTAAGCCTAATTAAGGCAGCAGATTGACAGGCAGGCTGGGGCAGTCGGGACTCAGGCGAAGGGCCCCGAAGCCCACAGCACCCTGACCAGGAGCGGTGGCACGGGGCCGGTGCCGCTGTTGCGTGCTCTGCCTTGTTCGAAACGCGCGGGGAAAGCAGAAAAGGGAGATCCAGACCTGCTGTTGGAGGGCAGGGCGAGGGAGAGAGGGTGAGCTCCTGCTCTGCGGGCAGATCCCAGCCCCTCCAGGGGCTCAGCACCGCCGTACAAGTGCAGCTTTTTGCCAGCCAAAGCTGCCTCCCTCCGGGCCCGGGCTCCCCAGTGACTCGCGCGCTGAGAGGCAGAGCTCCGGTCTCAGCGGTCCCTGCGAAGCGAAGGTTATGTTTACAGTTTATTAATTATTATCACTTCTAATAATTGAACGCAAAGCTGCTTATTGCTGCTCTGTCCCCTGGGGTGACGCTCCCCTGCCCCGACACATTCCCACCCTTGGGGAAGATGTTGTTCATTATGCTGATCCCACAGCCCGGGAGGACAATCCCGACAAAGCCCCTATTAACCTCAGAGTGTGGGCCTGAGTTTCGCGGAGTTTCCCACACTTTCTTCCCCATTTATGACATTCAAAGGGCCCACAAAGGAAGCGTGCCTCACAACAGCCCGCATTAGTGACGCTTTTTGGCTCCGCATTGTGGTGACCAGCAATTCCTGTCCCGATGGACCATCTGGAGCGCTCTTTTCCCAAGGAGCACATTGATCGATCAGTATTCTGCGAGCCCTTTTAGAACTTGGGAACGTTATGCTCTTTGACACTAAATAGGTGTCTTGAGAGGGCCTGTCAGAAAGATTTTAAACCATTTAAGGAAGGGCCAGGAAAAAAAAAAACAAAAATCGTAATTATTTCTTCAACAACGCCATCAAAAGCACTCGTGAGACGGGCTGACATCAGTGTAGGAAACGGCCTGGAATAAAAACGCTCTGCAAGCGACGGAGAAAGGAAAGCCCCGAGCCAGCAAGCAGAAAGCCCAGCCCCAGATGTACGGAGGGCTCCTTTCCAAAGCCACCTGAGAGCCCAGGTGGGGCTGAAATGGGCACCTGCCACACAGGGCCTGAAAGCTCCTGGCCCCGAGCTCCTCCAAATAATGAGCTCTCGCCTTGGGGGAAGCTGGGGCTGCTGCCTGACACGCAGCACCCACGAGCACTGCCTGCAGACTTCTCACCCCCTAAACCCTCCGACATCTGCACCAGGCGAGGCTGGGAGACCTCCCTCTCCTCACACCTGGTCTCGTGCTGCACCCAGCTCCGTAACAGACGGAGAATTTATGACCCTGAAACATCAGCTGGGTGATATCTTGTCGCCACTACATTCCCAGCCCCCAATAATCAAAATAAATTGGAGAAAAGGAAAAAAATAAAAATAAAAAAAAAAGGCACTGGAGGGTGGGAGGCCGGCTCGGGAGGTGCTATGGGCTTGCTGCCCTTCAGCCGACAGCGGGGGGAGAGAAGCTGGGGGCCGCAGCCCCAGAGGGCCGCCAGGCAGCTCGCCTGGTTCACCATTCACGCCGGACGGCGCGAGCCCGCAGTGCCGAGGGCTTCCCGCATCGTCCCGTTCACGGTGTTAAACTGCCAACAAAAGGCGTGTGCCTCCGCGGGGCCGAGCAGAAAGGCAGCGCCTGCTGCGCCATCTGCCCGCGCCGAGCGAGGGATAAAGCCTTAATCGGCGCGGGCTGCTGCAGCCTTCCCGGGCCCAGGGGCGCTGCGCCAGGCTGGCGCTACTAAAAGCGCTCGTTTCATAGCTCCGGAGCTGAAAACGGGGCCGAAGCTGCGCTCCCACCGGGCCGGGCACCTCGCCGCGGGTCCTGCACGAGGCCCCGTGCCCGACGGAGGTGCCCCGGACGCTGGTGATGCTGCCGGTGACGAGCGGGCGGAATAAATCCGGGAGGTGATTTTCTGAGCGGGGCTCGTGCTCCGTGTTCAGTGACAGGTTTTTGCCAAGCACCACCAACGACAACTGTGGTCCAGTAAACGTAAAGTGGCTCTGGGCTAGGAAAGGAGAACAAAAATCACGGCCACGGGAAGCCGGGAAGTTCCAAGGGGCTCTGCGAGTGCCAGCCTGACGGCTAGCTACAGACTTTGTGGGATCACACCCACAGCGAGCCCCGGGACATCCCAGCACCTGTGGTTATTCCCACTCACCAAACAGGGCAACGCAAGCTGAGAGAGAGACAAGAACCAACCTTCAGCTGCATCTCAGCTGTGGGTACAGGGAAACTCATTGCAGGGCTTTACTCGGAGGCTCCGAACCAAGGGAACGGCGAGGCGTTTGCAGAGCGGCACGAAATCCAACAGGACGTGTTTGGGAAAGGCATCGTAATCGTTACACGGCACGGGCTGCCACGGGAGAGCCCAGCCCGCCAAACAAAAGCAAGGAAGAGCTCTTCATGCAGCCTTTGCAGGGACTTCACTCATTTAGACAAGGGAGAGGGAAATATTTCAAGCTCGCTGCTTAGAGCAAGTTGTTTTAAGGGTCCTTCCCTTGATTTTAGTCACTTGTTGCCTGAAAATTATCTGGTACTGTATTCATCTAAGCACGGTTTAATGTCAATGAGAGGCTTTAGCCCCTCTCGTTCTTCATCTTTTCCTTTTCAGCCTCTCTTTCGGTCATGGGGACAGAGCATTATCTCTTCCTGGGATCAGTCTTCTGTGCTTAATTTCACCACGGCCTGGGAAAAGGCAGCGCATTGAGATGTCGCCGTTCCCAACATCAGGCAGAAGCTGGGCTATAATGCCGGCAAACGCTTTCCCACGTCCTTACCCCAGCGCCGTCATGCCAAGCCCTATTGTGTCGCACGCTCCCCAGTCCACCTGCTCCTTTGGGAGCAGAGTATTATCCCCAGGCAATTCACAGTCAATTTACCATGCTGTAATAGATGCTGGCCCTATTGTCCCGCGGCATGCCTGGATTGGCTATCGACTGTGGGAAACTCGGAGAAGCTTCGGCCCCAGACATTTGTATGCAGCTATCGCGTATAAATAGAGGAGCTCTCCCTGCCTTCCCCAGCGGCCCTGCAGCCAGCCACGCGGGGTCATGGCACCCAGCGCTCTCTCCCTGGAAATCCTAACACCCAAAGAGAAGAACAGGGTAAGTAGCCGCTCTCTGACCGCAAGGGCTTGTAGATGAGAAGGGCTGAACCGCTTCAGCAGCGGGTTATACAGAGATGGAAGGGGAAAGTCTTGTCGCTAACCGTCCTCCTGTTTTGTGTTACAGCTCAGGAAACCCATCGTAGAGAAGCTGCGCCGCGATCGGATTAACAGCAGCATCGAGCAGCTGAAGCTGCTCCTGGAGAAGGAGTTCCAGAGGCACCAGCCCAACTCCAAGCTGGAGAAAGCCGACATCCTGGAGATGACCGTCAGCTACCTGAAGTACAGCCGAGGTCAGTACGCTCCCTGATCACCTGCCCTTACTTTTCAGCAAACCACCAGCCTGAGTGTGCCTGTCTAACACGTCTCTTCCACTCGTTCAGCTTTCGCAGCATCTGCCAAAAGCCTTCAGCAGGACTATTGCGAAGGGTACGCCTGGTGCCTCAAGGAAGCTCTGCAATTCCTCTCTCTCCATTCGGCAAACACAGAGACCCAGATGAAGCTGATCTGCCATTTCCAGAGGTCACAAGCAGTGCCCAAGGACTCGGGTTCTTCTTCTGCACCTGCTTCCAGCCACCAGCCCTCTGCAAAACAAGCACCGGCGAAACCCCCCTGCAACCTCTGGAGGCCTTGGTAGGCCGAGAGCACGCTTACCACCCGGCCTGGACGCTGGCTCGTTTTCCAGAGGAGACCGTGACTTGCTATAGAAGTCCCCCAGCTCCTCTCCTATGAGTAGGGAAGAATGTTTTCCTTTTACAGAGCACTACGGTGCTTGGATGCCTCCCTCCCTTCTTCCAGAAGGACTGCAACGATCCCACCACGTGGAGAGAAAGTAATTCTGTAGGAATGCGAGACGTAACCCTCCTGCTAGGAGGAGCGAGCGGTTCAGAGAGGAATGCCGCCGGTTCTTAACCTTAGTGAGGTTGCCCGGGTACTTCTGGTCAGAAAGCTGTGCCTCCCGAGATGCTCGGGCTAGCGTTTTCAGGGGTGTCCGCCCAGCGGGAGCCCTTCCCTGCCCCCTGAGACCCCTGAGGTCCACCAGACACCTCTGAAAACCTAGCTCTCTCGGGGTGCCGTGAGGGTTCTATGATATTTGTAGACCGTACCGAGCGTGCTCTGAAAATGGTCGAACCATCACCCAAACGACGTAGAGGAAATTCCTCGGGATGTCTTGCTCACAAAGCCAGGGTACTGCTTGTGAGGTGCAGGATGCGTACGCCTTTTATAAAGGCAACAGCTCATGTTTATGTCCTTATAGGAAAGGAAGTTACGGCTGTGCTGTCGATTTTGCAATAAATATTTATCCAAGTCTTTTATGAAAGGCAGGTGTACAAATTATATTTACTGTTGGGTACCCTACCCCCAGGGCAGGATGTAAATTCAGTACAACCCGCTCTGACATGTTGTATGTGAGACGCACCAACCGCGTAACCCATGACAGAAACCGCTGTGACCTTCAGAAGTTGCACAAACTTTCACTGGCACGAAAATAAATAAAAATCTGGCTAAGAACGACTTGCTGGCTTCATTGTGTGGTTTGCGGGGGTTGTTTCTCCGCGGTGCCGGGCTTTGGGGGCTGGAGGAGGAGAGGCCGGGCTCGGGGAGGGCAGCACCACACCGCCCGGGGCCTCAGCACCTCACGGCCCCGAGCCCAGGCCCCCGGGCACGATCGCGCTCGGGAAGCAGCCTAAGGGCGCTCGGCGACCCGCGTCCGCCATCAGCCTGACGCGGGGGGATTCAGGGCAGGTGTGAGGCCCCCGATAGCGCTCGGTATCTCCCGATAACGCCCGATATCGCCCGATAGTCGCCGACAGCGCCGCTGCCCTCTCCCTGAGCCCGCTGAGGTGACCCGCGGCCGCCCCCGCGCATGCGCACGCCGCCCGCCGCCTCATGGCATAATGCACGCGCCCCGCCTCATTGCCATGCAAATCTATGCGCATATATTTGCATACCGAATGAGCCCCCGGCGAGGAGCGGGCTGCGCTCAAAATGGCGGAGCGGGGCGGGCGAGGGAGCGGCGGTCACGGCAGTTTGGACAAGAGCATCACCCTGCCGCCCGACGAGATCTTCCGCAACCTGGAGAACGCCAAGCGCTTCGCCATCGACATCGGTAACCGGGCCGGAGCCGCGGGGGGGCCGCGGCAAGGAGGGGGCGGCGGCGGAGGAACGGGCGGCGGCTCTCGCCGCGCTGAGGGGACTCACCGGGGCCCGGCGGCCCACCGCGGCGCGGGGCTCGCTGGGAAATGTAGTCCCCTGAGGGGTCTCGCCGGGCGCGGGGTGCCAGAGGGGGACTACAGCTCCCGGCAGGAGGCGCGGCGAGTGGGGCTGCGCGGGGCACGGCGGGACTTGAAGTCCCATCACCTGGCGGCTACAGGGCGCGGGCGGGGAGCGGCACTACAAGTCCCAGCGTGCCGCGCGCGGCCTTTAACGGACCGCTGGGGGAGCGCTCTGAGGGACAGCCCGGGGCTGCCCTTGGCGGCCGAGGGGGGCGAGGAGAGCCCGGCGGGCTGAGGCGTCGGCCGGGGCTTGCCCTGTCCCGATTCCCTTCCCCTCGGTGCCTCCGGCGCAGCGGGGCCCACAGACAGGGGCTGCTCCTCCCCACAGCCCGTGGCGGGGCCTGAGGGCTGGCCCCAGGCCCCAGCGCACCGAGGGGGTGCCCCTGGGGAGAGCCCGGGCACGCGTTTTGCTTCCATTCCATAAGTTCTAGTCAGTAAAAGAGCGTAAAAACACAGAAAATGAAGTGTTCTGCCGTCACGGCACCATGCGGTCACACTGCTCCCTTAATCCCCTGGGTCCTGCCCTGCTCTGGGTGCTGGGGGCTTGCAGGGGGGAGAACACACCGTAATACAAGGGCTTTTACCACACCACAAGCCTCTCTGCACCCTCAGAAGGTAGCTGTTTATTTCCCGTTAAAATAACAGCTGGAATGGGCACTTCCTGAGGGTCAGAGCAGAATTAGAGCTGCAGGATTAGTTATAAAGCCTGGCTGCGTGGCTCAGCTGGTGTTCTGAGTGGATTTAAGTCTTTAAAAACTGATTGAGGAAGGGAAGGAGGTATAAGCATCACTAGGTGAAGATTTATGAAGCATTTAGCTAGTGCTACTAATGTAGGTATGTTGGTAATTCATCTATCAGTGCCATACAAACTATTGCATTTGAAAACAATCTTTGCAATTGGTTTAAAGTAAGCTTTTCCTCCTAGCAGAGAAACATATATATATATATATACATATATATATATATTTTTTTTTTTACAAAAAAAGGAAGAAAAAAACTCACCTTTATGCAGTAAGCCAGCAGAACAGTTTGGATTTTGTTTATCAGAAACTTTAAAGCATTGGCTAGTGACCTGAAACAAGATCTGAGGGCAGGCAAGCTTTACTGCTTTTGTTGCTATAAGTGTCTGCCAGTGATTGCTCCGAATTGACCTCACTTGAATTTTGCTGGAGAAAGCCTTTCATTTTCTTAGAGGCTGCAAAAAAATCCTTGTTTATTCAGCACTATGGAAGAATTGAGAGTACTGCTATGTAGGCAAAGCTACAAGCACTAACCGATTATTTTTTCCACTTGCCTAAACTGCATTTCTTGATTTTATTTGCTCGTAAGGCAGAGTGTAGGGCCACTGCATTTAGTCATTATGTTATGACCTAACAGACAGATTTTTACTTACTGTCAAGACTTAAGTTTTAACCCAGAAGCTGCTTGTAATTATTTGCTTGGTCTTTCTTACAGCATGTTCTATGAGATTGCATGGTAAAGTTACCGAGGGGGGTAACATGTCAAATCATTGTCAAGAGGCCAATTATGCACACAGATTTAAATTCAACCACATGCTAAAACTGTAGCACTGAGAAGCATGGGCCTTCTGCCTGCCTTGTACTCGTGTTCTCAACATGGGTACCAAGTCAGAGCTGACTTTCTGTATAAGAAGAGTGGTTCTGCAGTCCAGGCTACTTTTATTCGGATTTAAAAATTAAGGTTTTCCTCAAACAGCCACAGTAGCTGAGAGTTTTATGAAACATATTGATACCGTAATACAGAAGTGGTTAACAGGTTTCCCCCACTTTTCTGAAGAAATTAATGGCTTCATGACTTTGACTTTCATGGTCAAATACCTACTTGAGTAAGTTACCACCAGGTACTGTTTTGCCCTAAGAAAAATGACTTAACAAAGTTACTCAGTCTGACTTCGTACATTATGCAATCACTGCAAACGTACAAATAAAATCCTCTTACGAGCAGCAAATTTGGGGGGTTCTAGAAATCCTACTAACAAGGTAAGCAAGTAGGTGCTATGTGAATCCATGCTTTACCTTCAGTCCTCACTTAGCTACAGAGCAGAACTTCAGGTTTCTTATTTCTGCTCATCTTCAGCAGTCTCCAACAGGAGGTGGGCACATGCTCACCTTGGGGAGCTTTACCAGTAGAGTAGTTCATTTGGAGTTAACTAGGCAAAATCAGTTTTCCAGTCAAGGGTTCTTTGGGTCACTACAGTAGGCGCTTAGCTTAATTATATCTGGCTTTACTAGAGGAGAACTCAGCTAAACAAGAACTGTTAGGCAAAGTGTACATAAACATAAGCGAGATTGTTTGCTCTAAGGTGAGGCATTCATCATTACTTGTCATCTTCTTAACAGGTGGTTCATTAACCAAGTTGGCTTATTATTCGACTGTGCAGCACAAAGTGGCAAGAGTGAGATCCTTTGATCATTCTGGAAAGGTGAGAACTGCGTCAGTCAATTGCATATGATAGACTCATAAGAAAGGTACAGCCAGGACTAGAAGTGAAGTCCTAGGCTGGCTTTTCATAGTACAATAGAAATCTTATCTGAAACTGCAATGCTCTTTAAAATACACGTTCTAGTTTCTACTGACAGAGCTCACAATATCCTTAAGCATTCGCACAGCAGCTCAGAGTGTGGCTTTGGTTAAAAACCTTTTAGCGTATTTCAGAGGAAACCAACCCTTAGCATGGGTTTGGTGGTTACTTTTGCTTTGCAAGTTCAGTCTATCTCTAGATACAAATTCACGTGATTATACATTCATCATACATGTTCTTTGCTGAAATTGCAAGGCTTCAATGTTGTACAGCCCATACATGAGCAAACTCGGTTATGTTCCTTGTTTGCACCATAGATACATATGGATGGCACAGTTAATGTTTGAAATAGTTATTTTCTAGACCAATTGGTATGACACTTGTGAAAAAACAAGTAAACATAACTGTTTCATACACAGATTTCATGCGCGTCTAATACACGCAAGAAAATTGATTATATTCCCAGCTTAAATAATACTAAGATGTGTTTAAATGGTATTTCTTTTTGAAAGTAGTTTGTGATACTATGTTTAGTAGCATTAACAGAGTTATAAGGCCTAGGAAGCACAAGTATTGGTGTTTAATAATTCAACATATATCCTTGTTTCTTCAGGAAGGATTTTGAATAATCTGTAAGAAATTGTTTTCTTTTAAAGGACATAGAAAATGAACCTTTGTATGAAATATCGGTTCAGGAGGAGATTACAGCTCGACTTCACTTCATTAAGTTTGAGAACACTTACATTGAGACTTGTCTAGACTTCATCAAAGACCATCTTGTCAATACAGAGACTAAAGTCATCAAAGCTACAGGTGGTGGCGCCTATAAATTCAAAGATCTTATTGAAAAGAAGTTGGGGTTGAAGTAAGTGAAACTGTTTAAATTTAGTTATGGGAATGTGTTTCTTTGAAGTGTGTTTTAGTAGACTAACTTTCCCTTTTGCCTTTAAAAGCCGTATACATAGCACAGTTGAGGCAGGAGAATTTGTGCCTGCATCTTGGTCAGATCAGACTGAAGGTAAGTTGTAGAAAGATACTGTATCGTGAACTGACACAGCAGGGGTCCAGTAACAGAGCCAACAGGAAGGAAACCAGGCGCTAGGAGAAAGGCAGTAACAAGGAAGAAAGCATGGTATTATCACAGCTTTTTGTATAAAGGATTTGGCTTGCACCCATTCCATTTTTAAACTTAAACTACTCTGTATCATAATTACAGTGATTATTTTTTTACTCTTCTCAACTAGCAGCATTTCAGTGGTGGTATCCTAGATGACAGTAGCATGCTTCTGAACTCTTGGTCAACACCCAACTACACAAAACCTACAATAATATATAAAGTGCAATAACATTTGAACTACAGCAAGTAGGTAGTGAGCTTGTTACTAACAATTTTAGTTGAGAACTTTTGATCTGTTACTCATGAGTTGTGTTTTTTTAATTATGAGTCAGTATTTAAGATCTAAAGGTGAAATCTACAAAAGGCAGACTGTGTTATTAAAAGCCAAAGTATTGTTGGCAAATGCTTTTTATTCTGTACCTAATAGCTACAGTTGCCTGGTTCTCAAGTTACAAAGCTTCTAACATTTTTCCATGCATGCCCGGAAGTAAATAATTGAGGCAACATAGTAATTCATTGCGTAGATCATGCCTCAACTTCATGCAGCATGGCCTTGTAGGAGGTGGAATGGTAGTTTCCTGAATTTACAGCCTCATAAGTTTACCATTCAAAAACTTTATCAAAAGCCATATGCTAAAAAAAGCCTCTGTAAATATAGATAAACATATCATTCACTTACACCAACAAAAAACATTACCTGCTGCTACTGGGGAAGAACTTCAGAGCACCTCTCATACAGCATATTCCTCAGTTTCTGAAGTACTCCATTCATCTCTTTTTATACTGCTTTTTCAATATCTTTCTTTTCTGATAGGTAGGATTCTATTAACATTTTTTTTCAAACCAGCCTCAATCAGTGCCTTATTGGCCGTTACTAAGTGCCAGTTAATCAAGACTAGATTGCAGTTCCCCTCTTCTCTTGTACTATGGGGCATGTGTTGTTTTTTTTAAATGGGCAAAACCATACTTGATTGGTCCGTAGAAGCAGCTTCTCTTTCCTGACAAACTTACAGTATTCTGTATTAATGGAGATGTATGTTTGTGCTTTGCTTATGTGCTTTCAAAAAAGGGCTTATGATATTTCCTTTCAGAAATTCAGCATATGTCAGCAACAATACATAATACAGAAGTTCACAGAAGTCGCTTATCTAAGTTACGTCTCATGTTCCTAGTGTTCCTGCTCAGGATATGTACAGTTGTGAAGCCCATTATTCCTGTGAAGTCTCTTTTCTTGTGTTTGGTAATGCCAGCAGTAAGCGCCTTGCGGTTGTTATAATCCGCTCTAAATGAGCGCTGAAATGTTGAGGTGGCCTTTTGTCCTTTTTGAAGAAGGCAGCAGAAGAGCAATAGAATATTATGCTGTGGTAGAAAATTGGTTTGTTCCATTAATTGCCAGATAAGTTTCTGACCTACTTTATTGTATGGGTGCACATAGAGTTGCGCTAGCACTAGCACACTAGAGAGGCAATAGAACCAAGCAAACAGGAGCAGACTTATTTTTACTGACAGCATGATTAATGTAAGATCAAAGTCACTGTAACTGCAGTCCAGCACTGGGCTGTGTTCTGCCACTGAAGTTGAACGTCGGTACATATGCAGATCTCGGTTTTGTGGTTTAAGAGATCTGGGCTTTTGCCATATAGTGTGGGTTAGTATCTCCTTCTTGTAAAGTCTTAAAAATTAATGCAAAGGATACTTGCTTATCAGTAGGGCTGTAAAATTTATAATAAGGTTTTCTCTCTTTCCCCTTCAGAGTAGATAAAGAAGACGTAATGACCTGCCTCATTAAAGGATGCAACTTCGTGCTAAGGAACATACCCCACGAAGTGTTTGCATACCAGAAAGATTCAGATACAGAATTCCGATTTCAGACAAACCACCCAAATATTTTCCCTTATTTACTGGTGAATATTGGCTCTGGGGTTTCTATAGTGAAGGTGAGTGGTTGCTAAAATGTTTTGTTGTAGAATTTGACAGAGTTGATCTGAAACATTACTGTTTTAGATTTGTAGTTGTTTCTTCATGGGTAATACAATGTTTAGAAAGAAAATATATATTTTTTTTCTTTTCTTACATAGTTATGAATGTTTTCCTGCAATAGTGAATGGGATCTTTTTAAATAAAATTTAACTTGGTGTTTAGAGAAGTTGTTATATTAACTGACAGGACAAAGGCTGTCAGATCAGAACCATTTTTTTCTTTTAATACACTGTTTAGGGGATTAAATGTAATGTCCATAAGTAGGATATTTGGTCTAGAATTAAATACAAAGATTTCAAATACTACTTGTGTTGTAGATGTGTGGAACATGTAGCTCTGGAGAACTCACCTGATGTTTATGCAATTAAATAGTTCTGCCTGCACCAGTTCCACTTCTCAAAAACCCCACATGCTCTCATATTTTACTGTGTGTGTGTGTAGCTATAATAGGACTTTCTAGACAAATCTGCCTTGTTTTATTGACAGGTAGAAACAGAAGACAAATTTGAATGGATAGGAGGGAGCTCAATTGGAGGTGGAACCTTCTGGGGTCTTGGAGCACTGCTCACAAAAACAAAGGTATCAGAGCATCGGTTTTAAGGGACATGGGGTGATAAAAGATGTGCTAAGAGGTGGAATGGTGGAATGCTATAACTGTTTAAATAAGGAGAAGTAACGATTTTAAGTGATATTTGTATAGGAAACTAGAAACCCAACATCACTGCACTAGAAAATGAAAAAAATATCTCTTGTGGGGCGTTACGTTTTATTCAGAGTGCTGCTGGCCTTGTACAGACACAGAACAGGCAGTTCTGCAGCGCTGAGGGCGATTTTAATACCTCTCCATTAAGTGCATATGGTCCTAAACTGTTAGAAAAAGGCTGAATCCTTGACTTGTGTTTGCATTTTCTGTGCTTCTGATGTATAAAGGGAAGCTTTAAATGCAAAAAGTACTAGTAGAACAAAGAGGCAAAAACGTTAAGATGCTCAGCAGTGGCAAAATAATGATCCTGCTTGAGTCAAGGAGTTGGTCAACAAGGACGAATAATGGCTATGATGCAAAGAATAGCCTGCTCAAAGCGGCCTGCTCATTTTCTGTACTCTTTTTCAATATGAAATGCCTGCATAGTACCTGGAATAGTATCCACAGAAGCAAGAGAGAGAGCTCCTAATTATTGCAAAATATCTGGAAGTAGGGAGGAGGAGTTACACCTCTCTTACATTACACTTTACACTTCCAAGGGTTCAACACTTAAATCCCAGGTTGGTCATCTGCCAGAGTAAGGCCTAATCTAGTACTACTCTGCCTAACTCAGCTCTTAAATCATGCTGTTTTTTCCTGTCTCAGAGATCCATGTGACTTAAATATGTGCTCCTAAATGTCACCAATGTAGAAAAAGCTAGAGTTACATATGCACCAAGTAAGAAAATGTCAAAGGGAAGACCCATACCTACAATATTTTTGTCTGATGCATTTAAAAACAAATTGTAGAATATGACAATGTCAGCTCGTAATTTTCTATGGTTTTGTAGAAGTGGAAATTAGCATTAACAGATCTATAAATATTAATTATTGGGATCATGCAGATTTTGTGCAAGTTTAATTTCAGGGACATTAATGCATTTCTTCACTTGTAAAGACAGACAACTGTTTGTTTTTAAGCTTTTTTTTTATATGCCTCATGAAGACATAATTCTGCTTGCTGTTATCTACTGTGTTCCTGACTTCATTCCAAGATAAGAGATATATGAGGGTTCTGACTTTCATATGCTCTAATCTGGAGGAGATTAAAGGTGCTAGACTAGGAGAACTTTTCGGTAATTTACTTGCCAAAATATTATAATATCCAATCCTGTTGGTGATGCTGGATAAAGTCCTTTTTATTTATGCCTGTACAACCTACTGTCAATTCCATACTCACTGGAGTTGCACGGAGAGCAGAATTTGGCAAATTTTGCCTTATTTCATACTGCTCAAGTTTTCGATGGCATAATTCTGCCAGAGACTTTTCAGTTCTCCAGAATACTGCAAGACAGACAAAGTGATTAATTGTGCGCTCCACTTCTACTTTTATGGGGAACTTCACCTAATTATTTGTAGATAACAGAATCACAGAATGACTGAGGTTGGAAGGGGCCCAACTTAAGATCAGTCTGTTTGATAACATGTGGGCTTGGGATAAATCCTTGTTATTAGAAATGCTGTCTCTTTTGCTGGCAGGCTTGGTTCCAATCCAAAGCCCCTGTTTTGGTTTGTTGTGTTTGTTTATTTATTTTTATTTTTGTCAGTGAGGATGCTGCAGAACTCAGTTTGTGGGCAAGGTTTTTTGGCTGTCCCAAAAACCTGGAGTAACTCTGCTTCTCATCCTCAGAAATTTGATGAATTGCTGCAGCTCGCTTCAAAGGGACAGCACACAAATGTAGACATGTTGGTGAAAGATGTGTACGGAGGCGCCTGCCAGACCCTGGGGCTAAGTGGAAATCTGATAGCTAGCAGCTTCGGGAAATCTACTACAGCAGATAAAGGTATCAGTATAGAAAAGATCTTCCCAAGATTTGCTATACAATTAATCCTTTAGATTGCCTGTCAGCATGGATTTGCTACTTGTACAAGCTTCCTGTGAACGCTTATCAGGATGGAGAAACAGTTGCCAATTTCATCAACGTAAATGGATGCTGCCTTATCCATTTCCCTATGTTATGCGTGTGGGCTGAGAGGGGGCACTGAACACTGCCTGAGTCGCTCCAGTTACTTAGAGTTGCTCTTTGAAACTAATGAGGAGAAGAAATTCAACCATGTCCTCCAGCCCTTGGGAATCTGATGTTTGTAACGTTCTCCAGGCAAGTAGAGCTGGAAAATAACTACCAGCATTTCTTATGATCTTGCCTAGGTTTATTTTGCCTGCACGATACTTTATTGATTAGAGATACTATCCAGTACTGCCTTGCAAGCAGGCATTCAGTTTTTCAGTTTGGGATTCCATAAGTCTAGGCAAACAACAAAAATAACTGTCTAGTTAGCCCACTGTTAGTTTGTTTATGTGGAAAATACAATTGGCTGTGTTGGTCCAGAAAAAGACCTATGGCAGTGATTTACTCTAACCCGCGACTTTATTTGCAGTGTTCTAATAAAATGCTTGCAGCACATCACACATCGAGGTGGATGGATGAACCATTATCCATGTTTCCTAGAGATGAAATGGAGTTCGTGCCATTTGCTATTGACCTTTCAAGCAGACTTCTTTCAAGCAATATTTCACAGCAGCTCAGTGCTTCTCCACAATGTTTTCAGTCAAATACATGCTGCTTGTTGTTTGGTACTTGGTTAATAACAAGATTTTGGGTTGGGGGGTAACACCTTTGTTCTACACACATAGAGACTGGTCTAACAAAGGGATTTTTTTTCTCTAGCTGTAGGTTCTTTGTTTAAAGAAACCTGTATGGTTCCTTTGAGCATTCTTCAGCTGTGTTTAATTTTTCTTGCTATTTCCTTCTTTTAAGAGTTTTCCAAAGAAGATATGGCAAAAAGCTTACTACACATGATCAGCAATGACATTGGTCAACTTGCCTGCCTCTATGCCAAACTCCATAATTTAGATAAAATATATTTTGGAGGATTCTTTATTCGGGGTCACCCGGTTACCATGCGCACAATAACCTACAGTATCAACTTCTTCTCAAAGGTAACGAAAACAGAGATTCTCCTAATAGCAAATTCATGTGTCTAGGTATCTTCTTCTAGGAGGTTGGGGGACTTAAAATAAATAGATTCCCACCTTAAATCAGCTTAAAGGACTGCTCTTAGGTAGGTAAGGCAGGGCTAGAAGGATCTGTTTTGGGAGGGGTGAAATAAATGTGAATTGCCTAGGAATTCTCTCTGGCCTCTCTTTCTCTCTCTCTATTTATTTATTTTTGATTGACAGTAATTTTCACTATTTTCTTAGATAGCTGCCACTGTTATTCAATTCCTCTTGCTGACTTCAACTATTTCTTTTCACCCCCCAGGCTATGCAATGTGGGATTGTTCTGCTGAGATAATTAGCAGCTAATATTGGTGGTGGTAGTTTGGGCTTTTGTTGGTGGTTTTATTAAAAAAAAAAAGCTGTAATTCTTTCCAGGTTTTGAGGCTGTGGCAAATACTAATGATATTTCAGTAGAAAACCGGTGCAGTCCAAAAGCTCACTTACTGCTTGGTACGGGTAGATCGGTTACTGCACCTTCGCAATGCATGTCGCAGTTTTATAGAACCACTGATGCTATTTTTTTTACCTCATCTCAGTGCTTCAAGCAAGAGACTCCTATATGCCGCTTTATTTTCCTTTGTTTCACCATTGCAGTCTTTCTGTAAAACCTTGGTTGCGTTTCAAGAAAACTACCACAAAACTGCAGCTCTAGATTCTTGTAAGCACAACCGTATCAGTGATTCAGTCTATACAAAAATCTCACTGTAATTTTTTTTTTCCCCCTCCACTATAGTTAAACCCAGCGTTAACTTTTCTGATATTATCTGCTGTAGAGCTAGCTTACTATCCTTCAGAGGAGGTCTCACTCAGCCTTGTCTAGGAAAGCTACGGGTGCTAGGGTGGGTGGTGGTCCTGTTCTCCCTGGCGTTCTTTTATACGTCAACATTTAAGCTAACTAACCTGGTGGGGTAAATGCCTATGGAGAATGTACAGGGTGACTGTATATTGTTGCATGTTAAACAGCAGTGTAATGAAATAAAGAAAATGAACAGTGGCTTGAATGTGGTGGATGCGCAGTGGCACGCACGTTGATGACCTAGAAATCAGCCGACCTTATATTTCCAGCCTGTTCAAGCAAGAGGAGTTGAATATTCAGGGAATGATGCGGTGGTCTTTCCTGGTGAAGCATTCGCTTCCCTCTGCTTCTGTGGTTGCGCAGGCTTAGAATACGCACCACTTCTGCATGTATTTTTTTCCAGCTGTCTTAGAATTGTGGAATGATGTATGTAAGCAGGTCCTCCTGAAGCTGTGTTTCAGAAACACCATTTTTGGAGCACCATTAAAATTACTGAATGTGTTAGAATGTAGCACAAATGAATATTATCATCTTCAGTTGTTTCTATTAAATTTAAGTGTAAATCTAGTGACGAAGAAGTACATATTAGCCATCAGGGACCATCCAATTGCAATGTTTCATATTGTGGCAGGGAGAGGTTCAGGCATTGTTCCTGAGACATGAAGGCTACCTGGGAGCCATTGGGGCATTTTTAAAAGGAGCTGAACAAGACAGTAAGTACAGCATTGCTATGTTCTGTATATGCTGTGTTCTGAAATGTCAGTGTAATGTCCAAGTTTCTCTTAAGAGGCTGCATGTAAGTTGTTGCCTAAATAAATACATTTGGCACTAATAAACACAGATGCTGGGCTTTGCTTTTATATATTCTGGCAAGAACATGTTAATTTCTCACTGTTTTCCTGCTCACCTTTGAGAATCCAGCAGGATTTGGCTCTTCTCTTTTCTGCATTTCTGCAAAGAGCAGTCATACCTCAAAATCAAATTGGGGAAATGAGTTTCTGAGAACTTTCCTCCTCTTTAAGAGGCCAGCTTCTGAATTCAGTTAATGTACTGCAGAAGACCGGCATCTCAAAACTTACTCATTTGAGTGAAAAGCCTCACAGATATTTATGAAGGATGAGACACTTCTTTCCAGCATTCTTTGGGTATAGGATGCTTTGGTTGAATTTTGCCATTTGTATTTTTTCTTTTTTTTTAATTTCTTGTTGATGTACTAGCAAGCCATTCAGTACCTTACTAATAGTGGAAAAAAGAATGAGGTGGTTAATGATACTTAGTTGTAGTAAATATCAAATGTACCTCAGAGCAATGGATGTGCAAGTCATTTCATACCCACTTTATAGATGTGGGCAGGGAACCAGCTACTGAGGAATTAAAGACATTACTTCTGTAGCGTGTTCTGTACATCTGAACTTAAACTTCTAGAAAAATTCTAGAAATAACTAGTGTTTATATGAAATTTACACTATGCTTTGGGAGTTTTGCAATATATTCTGTTAATAATGGATTTATATTTAGAAATAAGAAAGTAGTTCTCTGACAGAAAAATTAGCCGTCTATAATGCTTTGAAGACATCCTGCTCTTTATAGCCATTAATGATAAAAAAGTGGTTTAAAAAATGATTTTAGAATTGCAATTGTCTTGTGTCTCATTCAGTTTAATTTGAAGCTCTTTAGAGGTAGGTAAGTCAGCAAGAAGTTAAAACATACCTACTGGGGCCTAGAGGGAAAAAATCTGATTTATGTATAAAGTCAAGGAGAAATGGCTTTTGCAGTGAAACAGCTTCTCTGAAGGGGTGCTGACTCTAGACTCGCGCATGGGAGTATTTTCAGTTTTATTTTCAGATTGTGTCTCTCTCTCTTTCTCTTTTCTAGATCCAAACCAGTATAGCTGGGGAGAGAATTACGCTGGGAGTTCTGGTCTCATGAGCACATCACCTGATGTTTACCCCATGCAGAGAACCAGGAGTGGTACAGTATGTGGTTGTCTTTCCTAGAACTAGGTGCTTTCTCTTGGCAGTGGTGCTTTGAGCCTAGACAGTTATTCTAAAGCTAGTTGCTTCTTGTCCCTGGGACTGTGCTGCTTACCGAAAGAAGTGACTAACGCAGCGTCCTGTATCATGTGTGATGGTGTCGTGTTGTGCACGATGATGTCTTCTGTCATCTGTGATGGCTGGATGTAATGCTTCGTAAAAGCAGATCACGGCTGCTACTTTGTCTTGTTCTGCCTCACCAAAGGTGGGAGAAAACATTAGTCTCCTGCCCTTTCTTTGAAGTAGCTTGGATTTGCTATCGTTGAAATACTGTGCTTGAGAATTTTGAGTCTGATGTTCCATATCTTTAAGCATCATTTATTTACCTCCTACGAAGAGAGAAATATATAACTGCAAGATCCCAGTCATCTCTTAAATACAGTAACTCCAATTTCACTGTGAAACTGGCATACAGTAAGCAATTAGAAAATACCTTAAGGTTCTTAAATTATTCTAAGACTGGATCTGCTGAAAAGTGCTTTTGAAAAGAAGGCACTATAGTGGAGCTCAGCATGTTTTACTGTCTTCTGTTGATCAGCACGCCAGTGTTTTTCATGTCAAGTTTTTATTTATTTATTTATTTCCTCCCTCATTGGTTTATCTCCCCCCAGTCTTCAGAAAGTAGCTTCCTGTACTTGGGGGAGAACTTGGCTTTGGTTGGTTATTTCCTGTTTGTTACTAGGCATTTTTAGACCCAAAGATGATGTATAAAACTCTTACGGATTTGTGTAGGCCTTGTGCTAGTTTAACTTGTTATGAATCAATTTCTGAAAAAGCTCTAATAAATCATTCGTTTTTCACCTAGTTTGACATGTTTGAAATGGATAGGCTGGAGAGACCGCTTGTTAACCTGCCACTGCTAAAGGACCCATCGACCTATATTCCAGACACTGTTGACCTCACAGATGATGCCATGGCCAGAAAATACTGGCTTACCTGTTTTGAGGAGGCACTGGATGGGGTAAATGTCACAAATGAGTTCTATGTGTGAGCGATGACTGAAGAATAAAGCAAAGGGAGGGGTTGTTTTTCAGCCTGAACGTTAGGTCAGTTAAAAAGAAGAGTAATTTGATTGGTAACTTCAGTTTTTCCTCTTCTCTACCAGGTGGCAAAGCGTGCTGCAGCCAGTCAGCCAGATTCTGTTGATGCACCTGAGAGAGCTGAAAAGTTCCGACAGAAATACTGGAACAAGCTCCAGACACTCAGACAGCAGCCTTTGTAAGTGTCTTTCATTTTCCTGCTTTCATCACCTGGCTGCTTCTGTTGAGCAGAGCAAATTAAAAGCAAACTATAAACTAACTAAAAGCTAAATAAAAGCTTTTATTAAATATTAAGCAGAGCAAACTGAAAGCTACGTAGGCTGGAGCAAGTTGATGTGCCAAATGTCAGGTCCTCTGAACAGAACCATGGGATCTCCCTATTAGAATTTCTCAGTTAAATTCTATCTCAGCAGAAAAATGACTGATGGTCTAGAAGTTATTAAAAGCAGTAATGTGTTAGTTCAATTGTCTGGCAACTTTGCTCTGAACATTTTCCCTCTCTATTTAAGTAGTCTGTTTAGTAGATTCACCACTTAGAGACTGTTTAACACATGTGGCATGTGAAGACTTTTAACTGAAACGTTTGTCTTACGTGCCGTGACTTACTGGAATTCATCCTAATTATGGAGGAAACAGGAGAAAATACCTTTTTTCTGTTTGAAGTAGTTGATCTGTTTTCCCCTCTCCCTTTTTAAAGTGCATATGGTACCTTAACAGTTAGAAGTCTTTTGGATACAAGGGAACACTGTTTAAACGAGTTCAATTTTCCGGATCCCTATTCAAAGGTAAGTTGTTCTTGTTTTACAGGGTGGACAACGTGTAAGTTCAAGACACTTTTTCCATACTCTAAAACTTTGTATAAGTAATGGTTTATATAGGGAGAGTGCTAACTACCTTGCAGCAGCTTTAACTGGTTGGTGGTTGCTGCTCTGAGGAGAAACAGCAGTTGCTGGTGGGATGTAAAGTCTTTGACCTCTGACCTGCTGAATGCAATCATGGTGAGGATAGTGCTAACAAAAAGTTACCAGCTTTGGTTGTGTTGTACTTCTGAGAAGGGAACTGGTGGTGTCCATCCTGCTCCTGATGAGTACATGGTGTCCTTCATCAGATGCTATTGTAACTTGCTCCTTCAGTGAGGAGGTGTTTCCTTCAGTTTAGAAGTAAGGAGACCACATGGAGAGGCTCCACTTCTGCTCATGGATAACCTTATAAGTGACCTGAGAACTTCAGTTCTGAGTAATCAGTTCACTTCCTCTTATACTGAGGCTACTACTGCAGTCTAGCAGACTTCAGGAATTTTTCTCTTTCCTGTTTTTCTCCTCGTGGTATGAAAACCATTTTCAAAATTAAGGAAAGTTACGTGTAGCTTTGTAAGTACTTCTGAATAAATCTGAGATTTTTCAGACAGTTGTAAAAGGCAATTGGCAGTATTACCTTGTAGAGCAGTTAACAATCTCAAGAGCTCCATGCAAAAGTCACTAATGGTATGAAGTTAATTTCTGTGTGCTTTTAGTTACCTTAAAGTGTGTTTTCTTTCCTTCTCCTGACCCAAAAAGGAAAGAAAAGGAAATTGGGGGCAGGGAGGAAGTGTCTCACAAGCAAAGTCATCCTCCCCAACACCATCGCTCCCCAAAAAGGCCTGGAAAAAACAAAACAAATCTGTTCACTGTGTTCCTTAATTGCTGAGGCAGTCCTTCCTTAAACCAAACTGTGCCACTTTCCTGCATCTTGTCTCTGGGTTAATTTCCTGCTGTGCTGTAAAAAGTTTCTTGATTGCTTTTGTAACTGTTGAGATACTTTGCTGAGTTGGGTTGGAGTGTATGTAATACAAATGCATAACCTGAAGCTCTTAAAAGAATTTGTTGCTATTCTGCAGCTGCTCACTCTTTGGAGTTTATTTTGCTGGGGGAAAGGACGTGTGAAGTCATCATTTTTAAAAAATAGCTTTCCGTAGGTCTGATCCTCACCACTTTTGTGTAGACATAGGAACAATAGCAGTGCCAGTGTCTGGTTAGAGACTTTTTTTGACTGTTGCTCTGTTTCTACAAAGTATGTAGAAGCTTCTCCATAGCTGCACTGTCAGATGTCACATTCACTCTAAGAAAGAGTCAAAACTGTGTGAGGTGGCTTTTACTTATGTTTGCTTTTTTTTTTTGTAATTCAGACAAGATAGTGGCAAAAAAAGATGATGTAAAGATGGTACTTAATACCACTTCTACGTTTTTAAGTAGAACTAGCTATGTAACACTGATCTCACTGGAGGTAGAAGTAGAGAAAAAAAGTCAAGAGCTTCTAGGCATCTGGGATGATGAACCTCTTGAAGCAAAAATTAAACACAAAAAAACACCTCCAGTTTTTGTAAAACTGCTAGTGGTAAACCTCCTCGTGCAGATTACCTGGTTTTGGTGGATCATGTTGCTGCTTAAGTGTCTCTTTTGTGTGTCCGTTCTTCCATTCCCCAGTCTGCCCAAGATCTATCATACCTCTAATCTATTTTTTTTTTAAGTAATTCTTAGGCTACAGAACATATACTAGCACTAATAAAGCTTTTTATTAGAATCCCAGGAAACTTTTTTCTTGTTGATACTAAGCATGCTGATAACAGTAACTTGTTGGTCCATTAGAGGCCATGAACGTAGAGGAGAATGCTTGAACGCGGTCTTGGGACTGAGACAACCAATGATGGGTAAGAATTTTTTGTCTATAAATCCGATGTTTCATGTCTTTCTTACAGGTAAAGCAGAAAGAAAATGGCATAGCCTTAAAATGTTTTCAAAGCGTAATCGAATCTTTGGATTCATTAGGCTGGGAGGAGAGGCAGTTTGCTCTGGTGAAAGGACTTCTTGCGGGGAATGTCTTTGACTGGGGAGCAAAAGCAGTCTCAGAGTAGGTGTTAAATATTTTAAAAGCACCCTTTTAAGATACAGAATATCCAATTGTTCGTTTTAAAAATAAGTAAATAAAGTGTGCCCATCTAACTTTAATTATAGTTTGTATTTTACCGTAATCATATGTTGGTTGTTTATTTGCAAGCGTTGTTGTGGTGCAGCAAAGTTTACATTTCCACCCTTAAAAACCTGGCAGACACGTTGCTGTGAGTGTTTGAGTTAAGTGATAGAGCATTTAATATTCCAGCCTGGCTGCTTTGCTTGTAGCATGGTTAATAGCCTTGCTTTTGGGTATGTGTTGTACTTAATCTGGTACTACGTGCCTCTAGTAGAAAATACGCTGTTTTTCTGCAACCCACAGTTGTCCTGATATCACTCGTTCAATGGGCTGTAAGCTAGGTTGGGTGGTCTCTTCTGATGACTAAATACTAAGTATTTTTGATCAACATACATTTCTATTGCTGTTTTGAGAGCTTTTTTTCCTTACATCCTTTCAGCAGCTATGAATTCACATAAGGATATAAATGCCGGCTGTCTTAAAATATTTTTGATTTTGAAGCTCTCGATTTTACAGCTGTTTTTGTGGGGTTGATAACGTAGATCCAATAACATGGGAGAGAGTCACTGCCTCACAGCTGACATTCAGCTCTTCCTTTCCCTTTCTGCATCTTTAAGGAGTTTTCCCCACTGAGTAAACCAAAAAAAAGTCCACTCAAAATGAGGTGATTCAAGGCTGCCTTGGCGCTCTTAGACTTGGGGTACTTCTGATGCTGCCCACAGCCACAGAAACTTGAACTGCCACCTGTAAGGGCAGTTAGTCTAGTTGCTACTTGTGGTAAGTGTAGCTCTCCCTCTCTTTGAGGAAGGAACTAAGAGATGTACAGGCTGAGTTAGGTGTCAGTACTAGATGAAAGGAACTTTGAGACATGACTGGCAAGCACTGCCCGCACGGTGCAACATTTTAACTGGCAGCTTGGAATCTAGCCTCATTACCTGTATGCTCATCACCACCTAAGTGTTTGGAACTACTTTGCTATACGTACAGCCAATAGCTTTTAAATCCTGTATCTAGTTTGTTTGTTTGTTTTTTCCCTGCCTACACAGGTACAACTTTAAAATACCTTCAGTGAACTAATCTTCAAATCAGACTTTGTGTAGCACTGGTTTCCTATGCAGATATTTTAGACCCTGACTACATTTATGGTGGTCTGTGGACCAAAAGATTTCTTTTTTTTGCCTGCAGAGTAGTTCCTGCAAACATTTGTATATTGCTGTAGCTTTTTCCTTTTAGCATAATAACGCTCTAATTTAACATACATCTGAGCTTTTTGTGTTTAACATCAGAACAATGTGTCTGTTTCTCAGTCATTGGACCTACCCACACTCCATATGATAATCAATGCAATAAAGTTGCTGACCACCTGCTAGAGGAATGTTTGAATTGTGTTTTTTATGTGATTAAGTTGCTTAATGTGTACCCTTTATTTCTCTTGTGATACAGCGTTCTGGAATCTGAGCCACAATTTGGATTTGAAGAAGCCAAATCAAAACTGCAAGGTACAGGGGGAGACGTGTGGTGGTGGTGGTTGGAACTGGATGTTGTGTTAATGTGAGCGGAGGAGAGCGGGAAGGTGTTTATTGTGACAGTTCTGCTGCCCAGATGATGAGGACCCATTCATACTTGCTGGGTTTGTCTGAAGTACAGGTTACAGAGTTTCAGGGGAACGTTGCTCTTTGTATTCCAAAGGAACTGGAACGTGAAAGCCTATCTCCTTGCACAGAAGTCTTAGCTGCACAGGTGTTTGGAATATCTTGGCTGTGCTATTTTTGTACTGTTCTAATCCTGTCAAAGCAGTAGTGTCCCCTCAAGTACAACACCATCCATCTTAGGATGAGCCCTAATGGTATTTAGCTCACGTGACTCCATTGCTTTAGTATGAAAATTCCGTTTCAAGAGCACTGTAATTGAGATATTCCCATAATTAAGAGCTTAAGAACTCTTTGAATATACAGTTTTAACATTCAAAACCTGAGTTCAACTGCTTCAGCACCTTTAAAAAGACCTAACGTACAGACTTACTCCTTGCCTAAAAGTAACACTGATACGATTTTGTTTGTGACGCAGAACGTCCCTGGCTAGAAGACTCCTACAGTCAGTGGCTAGAGCGACTGAAGGTACGATGCCACAATTGTTACTAACCATTGAGTAATTTAATACATTAATCTTAAAAAAAAAAAACTTGTTAGCTTGTTTTTAACAGATTTAACAGAACCCCATTCAGGCAACTCAAAATAAACTCTGTCAATACAGTACCAGTAATTCAGCAGCCTTACCATAAAGAAAGGAATAAAAGGAATTTGACACTTCATTACTTACCAAGTTTCTTAGCTGAATTCCTGCAGGAACTGCAACGTTTGTAACCCGGCTGCTTTCAGAGCTCTTCCAACATACCCATAGTTCCCTTCTTTATCAGGGCACTTATTTCTACACAGCTAGACCTGTAATTTTGAAAACTTGAACCCAAATATAATGTCTGCATTGTTCCTCCATCTCAGTAATCAAGCTAAAACCTGCATTAATTAAGGAGCTTTCTGAAAGTAATTAATCAATTAGCAAAGCTTTTTGGCTCTGTGTGATGTTTATTACTATTTAATTACGGTTCGCTGAAAAGCGTAAATGTTTTTTGGTTCTCTGTAGATCTATGTTGGAAATGATAGATAAAAGTTTGGTATAAGTAGACTGCTCCAAATCATTGCATATTGTGTCTTGAAAGTATCATCTAATCATAGAATCATTTAGGTTGGAAAAGACCTCTAAGATCTAATCCTTCATGACAGTGCTAATTAAGGAAATTCAAGCACTGTCCTGACCATTTTTTTTCTTAGGAATTGAGCATTAGTTACAGTAGGAATTCTTCTGCTGGTACAAACTGCAGTGAACTAAACTTCATAACATCAGACTTAGAACAAATCAAAAGGTTAATGGAGAATAGGAAATATTTTTTTATTTTAGGATGTCACTGCCCCCAGCAGTCCATCCTGCCCTTTCCTGGCAGAAGGAAATCCTGTTCACCTTACAGCATGCTAGCTTAAAACATCCACAAAGGTAGGTTCACCCTGATAACCAGCATGTTCGTGTAGGCAGCTGTCCATGCTGCTGCTTCTGTTTTAGGGAAGGTTATTCTCCAGCTGCATGAAGTAACAAAATGGGATTTCTAATCTAGCCGCCCAATGGTAGGATTATAGGTGTGACTGCCCACCCTTCAGAACCCTCTGAAGTAAGCTCCTGTTCCCAGCTGCTGGAGTCAGACACATCTTTGGCAGCTGTAGGTTAATTAACAGAGTTTGAGACAGCTCTCAAATAAAGCGAAATAACTATAGGCTGTTTTAAATAACTGTGCAAAGACAATCCTAGGGAAACTGATTTTGCTTAAGTTCAGGGGTAGGTGAAGTGTTATGCTGCTGCTAGATAATGAAAATTGCCAATCATTTAGGGGTATAAAACCTGGGGTCTTAAAGTGAGTGTTTCTAAATAACATGAACTATTCAATGAACTAAATTATGAGCTAAATTCTGAACGCATTGTTTTTTCTCTTGCAGGAGGGTCCCCCTCATAAATGTGCCTTAATTTTCGCAGATAACAGTGGAATAGACATAATTTTAGGAGTCTTTCCTTTTGTGAGAGAGCTCCTCTCTAGAGGGACAGAGGTAAGTGGTTTTTGTTGTAGAGTCAGCACATAATGGAGCTTCTGTAATTGGTTAAAGGTTTGTTAAATATCTACTAGCAGTGCACTTTGTGAGACTGGCTCAGCACACCTAAATTGGGAATGATCCAATTTAGGGCAATGAGCTTCAGTCCCCAAATCCCTGGTACTCTGAGGTCTAACTTTAAGTAGACTGCAAAAAGTAACAGAGCAAAGGGGGACTCTGTCAGATCTAAGTTTGCTAAACCAGGGTTTATGATGTCAAAAGACCTGAAGTAGCTGGTTAACTTGGGAGGGGTGGGGGGAAATGAGGACTGGGCCACTCAGGCCTTCTCGTCTCTCAATTCCTCTCTTATTTTATAAACCAGGCAATGACAGTCTTTAAACAAACAAGCAGCTCTAACACCATGTATGGACTGCATTAATCAGTGAACTATTCTGACATCTTTGCCTCAGGTTATATTGGCTTGTAACTCTGGCCCTGCCCTGAATGATGTCACCTACAGTGAATCCCTGATTGTTGCAGAGCGGATAGCAGCGATGGATCCAGTTATTCAGTAAGCATATAACCCGTCTTCATTACGTATCATACAAAACATGAAAGAAAAAGAAACCAGTTCCTTCTTCTTCTAACACACATGGTTGTTATTTGTGTTTATTGCTGTCTGAACTCTGCAACCTGGAATTAAGATACAGAGGATGATCAGCTTAAGGTGAAAAATCTAGAAAGGGGTTCTTGAGGTACATCATTATTTCTTGTTAGTGTCACCCCCGATAAGGACTCAAGCTACTAAACTACTGTACTTTCTATGTTAAAAATGAAGAGAGGAAAATATACATCATGCACAGACTATCCGATGTAGAGGATATACAAATATAGATATATATATATACACACACACAAAAAAAAAAACACCTAAATAACCTGTTGCTCAAGGAAACATGTTTCTGAGTCCTAGCAGGAAAAGAAACCTTTGTAAAGTACACTCACCTAGTCGCTGTCTGGCTTATTACCGGCGTTGCATGACTATGTTTGACAGACAATGTTGTAACTCTCTTTATTTTTATATTTTTTTAAATCAAGATCTGCACTGAGGGAAGAGAAGCTGCTGTTGGTCCAGACAGGTTCAAGTTCTCCATGTCTAGACCTAAGGTATAGTGGCAAAGTACCCAATTGTTATTTGTTTTCATCAGGTGATGTATAACCAGAGACTTCGTATGTGCTCTGGACTATCTCAGCCACACTTCACAGAAATCATTAGAGTTGCTCAGTCTGGATTTGCAGACTTGTGATATTGATCAAGCCTTCCTAGTTGTTCTACAGCTTATGTTTCATTTTGGTGTTCAGCAATTATATGTTGTCAGTTTCATGGGCAACTTAATTATTGATGATGCAAAATACTGTGTGCGACCAAGACATCAACTTGAGCATAAGAAGCATTTCGTGTTGTTAATCTATTTATTTATATTTCTCTACTGCAGAGAGAACTTAACCTGTGTTTTCTGGGAAATCCCTATTCTGTATGCATTTAATGAAGCTTTCAAAACTACATTTCATTCCCATTTCCTTTGATTAAGATGTTCCTTGTTTAATGGCATCAGAAATTCCATACCCCACCACCTTTTCTATAAAAGCTAAAACCCATAGAATATCTTGTCTAGCTTTATTTGTAGCATGTGTAAGGATGACTGTTTCTAAGCAGACCTCTCATTTCAGCCGCCTAGATAAAGGTCTGGCTGTGCTGGTCAGAGAACGGAAGACGGACTTGGTTATCATTGAAGGCATGGGTCGTGCCATCCACACGAATTATTACGCGGCTTTGAAGTGTGAGAGCCTCAAGCTTGCCGTTATCAAAAACTCCTGGCTTGCCGATCGTCTCGGAGGGAAAATCTTCAGTGTCATTTTTAAGTATGAAGTGCCATGTAAATGATATGGATCCAGTCATCGGGGTGAACAGGAGCAGCAGAATGGACTTGCACTAGTTTTACTTTAACTGTAAAGAATGTATTTTTATTACAACAGGGAAAAGAGGTCACAGGAAATTCCATATTTATATTGTGCTTTTGTGACTTAAAGCAACAATATGATTCACTCTATAGTATACACACTCAAATATATATATGTATATCTCATTGTTTATTTTGGTAAGTGTTTATTTTAATGCTGCAGTATTTGTGATGAAGAGACTTTATTTTTTTGTTCTGTGAGACATTCATATAGAAATATATTTAAATGTCAATGAAACCTTTTTTTATACATCTCTGCCTACTCTGCCAGCAATGCCATAGCACATACCAAATAGTTTTTAAAGTGCTAAGTGAATCTGACATTGTATTTTTCCATGTCAGCTTTTAAACTTACCCAACCTGTTTCATCCTCTTTGCAGTTAAGTTGGTTGAAGGACTGATCCACCTCCTAATCTAACCACCATTGCTTAAGCTGTATGTAAAATAGAACTGTCATGGTGTGAGAGCACATAGCTGATAACTGAACAGCACTACAGCAGTTTGAAGAACTCAAACTCATAACTCCTGCTGCTTCCACTGGTGTTCTTGTTACCACTGAGGGGTGGCAAGCTGCACCTATACTGAAGTATGGGCAGCTATCAGAAGTTTAAAGTCTACACTATGCTCCAAGTGACTGTGTAATGCTTTATTCAGGAACACCCAGCTATTTCCCCATCACAGGCACGTTAGTGTCTGCTTTCTTCAGTTATTTAATGCTGGAGCTGATGTGAATTTGTCTCTTTGTTCATGCAGTACAGTTAAAAAAACAGTTCCAAGTAAGTGAATTTGCTCCCTCCCACCCCATCAGATGTGCAGTACATAAATGCAGTCATTTAACCGTGACTTTACAAGCCAGCATGTGCATGCATCAGTCATTCCACCTTTGAAAAGAAAACCAGCGTGATTAGGAAACTGTTAAGTATGCAACTGAAATAACTTCCCCATGAAGTTCAACAATTTTTCTTTGACAGCAAGAGAATAATGTAAAATACCCATTACTCACTCGCCCTTGCCTAGTGAATTTGTACTTTCTTTAATTGACTGGTTCCAAATTTCATGCTGGTGGATTTTAATTATGTTATTCCTAAATACTTCCCAGTCAGGTTAACTAAGACAAACTAGGAAACATCTGCTGGGAAACAGACATTTCTTAAATCTAGTTCCTTAATTGCATCATCCCCTTTGTTGGATTTTAGGCCACTGCAGAGAATGCAGTAAAGTCCTGCATTTTGGGGGATTATGCAACAGTATTGTCCTTTCTGATTCAGAAATTACCTTCACAGTGACCATCATCTGCCTAGAAGAGGGGAAGAGTAGTCTATAACTAAAATATTTAAGAAGCAGTTGTTTGTGATTAGAACAGTCAGATGAGAGCTTTAATTTTCAAGATTGTTCCTCAGTGTAATTAGTAAACAGAGGCATCACATTAACCTATCCCAAGTCCCTTACTCCTACAGGCATTCATGCACTTACATAGTAAACTTCTAAACTAAATCTAGGTGTGATCCCCCATCTTAACCTTCCTTGATTTTAACAGTTGCACTCCATCCTTCATCAACTTCAATTCCTCCCAGCTGCTTAGTTTTCTTTTGAATCCAGCTCCACCACCAATCCAGAAGTGCTGTGTGTTTGTGATTAGGAAGCTAACACTCTAGACTTGCAGAAAAATACCTTTCTACAATGATGTAGTTCCTATGAAATACATATGGTAGAACCCTAAGACATGCCCATTCCTTTACATGTTTTTTAAGCATTAGCCCTTCCTGAAGTCTCCTGGCTTTGTCTTGCATTTTCTTTTATACGTAGACGAGTGCATATTTCTTCTGTGAAAATGGAGCAACAAGACTTCTGAAAAACAAAAGGGGAGAAAACAAGGGAGTGAGTTCTGCATCATAAATCCACCTTTAAAACGTGTGCTACCCATCCACTGGAATGGATGGAGAACAAGAACACCAAGCTGCACATTCAGATACCAGTGCAGTTTTACTTACATGTGGTTTCCTGCTTGTCAAATGACTTGAAAATAGCCATACTTGAGAATAAACTTGTTATTGATGATTTACTGCCCTCCGTACACACTCAGTGTTGGAATGCAGTTTGGCTGCATTACAGTAAATATTTCTACTTAATATTTTAGGCTTCATTTTATTATTTTTATACTGTTTTGGCTACCTATCTATCACACAGTCCAAGCTACAACGTTTCAAAGATGTAAAGAGTGAATACTTGGCATGTCTCCTTGATCCCATTACATTCCTTTCCTTAGACAAAGCAAGATCACAATGGCATTCTGCCCAGTGGGGCAGAATGGTACCTAACTGTCCATGCTAAACAGCAGGGATCCAAGGAGGGAGGACAGCAGATGATGACCGTTCACCTACCTTGACATGTCCAGCAGCGTGTCTGCTCTTATTTGACAGCTCCACCACAGCTGCAATCACTCCCAGTGCGAGGCCAATTGCAAGAGTAAGGAAGAGTCCGCCGAGGGCTTGGGGCTGCAGAGGGCTCCATCTCTCTCTGCTTTTGTGAAGGCAGCTGGTCTCCCACCACTTGTTACGCAAGTAGTCAAGGTCACCCAATTCGCGCAGTTTGAGGACCGCAATGGAGAGCTTCTTAGTCCACGAGGATGCTAGCAGCAGTAGAATGAAAAAGAGTATAAGACAGATAACGAATATTATAACATTTTAAAGCAGCCTGCTGCTACCCTACCAAGCAGGGTTGGCTGGGTGCTGATTCCCAGCTATCAAATGGTCATTGTGCAGAATGCCACAGAGTAAGCTGAGTGCTTTTTTAGATAGCAACGATTCCTGTCATGTTCGCTTGCAGAACAGTAACAGAGTGAAGGTTCTTTGATAAATACAAGCAGTCATGCTCACAAGAAAAAATTGTTTAGGAGCTCTTCTGCATCATTCCTGGGGCCAAGGCTTAAAAACAAAAACTAACTAACTAAAGGAACCAATGTTCCCGAGTTTCAAGACTTATCTGTGCCAGGCTGTTTGCTCTCAGTCTGCTATTTCGAACCCGTGAAATCCAAGTGGAGAAGTGGGGCAGAAATGGTGCACTGTGACTAACCCTGGGCTGTGGCAATGCCAAATCCTCTGGCTCCAATAACTTCAGGGGCTCTGATCAAATTGCAGTGCCTGGCAGCTGCAAGGTCTTGAGAGATTGATTCACCAATGAAGGCGTAGTTCGAGTCCATCACGCGTTGAACTGCTTCCTGGTAGGTTTTGACTAAAACGTGGTCTCGTCTCTTGTCCATATATTCATAGACCATCTGATGGATGGGATTCTTGGAGTTCTGCAGCCCAAAAAGCCAAGTGTTATACTGAAGAGTAAAACAAATGTGCAGTATTTCTGGATAAGCATGCAAAGATTGTAAAACAATTTGGAGAATAAGAGCACATAAATCATTCCCCTTTTAGGCCCTCTCTGTAATGAAAATTAGCATCTAGCTGGCACAGATTTCCTCTCAAATGTTACAGGGATATAAGCATTAGTTATTTCCCACCACCACCCCTCAAAAATAACTTTTACAGATATCTCGGCCCCAGCTTAGCAGCCCTAAGGCACGTGTGTGTGTGTGCAATCAAATCCTCTGCACCTTGAAGAAGTAGAACGTGGAGGAGCCGTCCAACGTCCCAAACTCGAGCTTTCTTTGCTTCACGAGATCTTCAAAGGTCTGGATTGGGAGCTGCTCGCTGCCGGAGCTCTGCAGCGCGGTGAAGTTGGCGATGTAGGCAGCCAGCAAGGCTATTGTGAAGAGCCACCAGATGGCGGCAATGACCCGCACAGAAAGCGCTTTGGGCCGAGGGGTGACACCTGCGCGACCAGAGGAGCCGATAAAAAGCAAGGGAGGTGATGTACAGTGAGAGAGACAGCTCGAGTTAAAGCCGGCACAAGACTTCTTTTTTAATAAAGGCCAAACTGCAAAACTTGCCCTGCAGCTACCTAGGAAACGCACAGGCCTGAAAAGCCCTCAGTGGCTGAACAGCACCAATACCGCGTGCTGCACAGAGAGCTGAAGCAGCATTAGTGGCCAGAGGCAATAAAAAGGCTCCACTCTAAAGCATCAGTGCAAAGGCTAGCTTGACTTTCCCCAGAATAAGTGTTACAACAGAAAAAAGCAGTCAGCTGCAGCCAGCCACCTGTACAACTCCAGCAAGTTCCAAACCCCAGCTGAGAGTTTGAGTACTGATGAGTGTCCCTACTGCAACATCTTTCCCCTCAGCAGCACCCAGCCATCCAGCACCCAGTGTTACAGACAGATGAGGGCTGGATAAGCAAGCAGCTTACAAAACCATTCTGCTCCCGGAGTTCCACTGCTACAGTCCTCCCAGCTCACCTTGCAGTGCGAGAGCTCCCGCTCCAAACCAGAGGCTGTTTAAGAAGGTGAAGTGATTCTCTTCATTCTTGGGCTCGTTCCATTCACAGGGGCTCAGCCTGTGGGGAAATGGCGGGATAAAACCAGTCAGGAAAAAACAGCCCTGCAGCATGACATGCAGCAGTGCGGCTAGCCCAGAAATGCCCTTTCCTTCCATGGTAGGTCCTCCTTCACCCGTGGTCCAGTTCAACTAGTACAGAGAATAATGTTCCTGCTCAATGCCTCAAGTATTTCACAACAATAAAGGCTCAGGAGGCTCCTCTTTGCCAGATCCCTTCTTCTTGAACCACTGCATCTAGTCTCCCTGGCACACCTAAGAGGCAACACTGGCTCTGTTCTTTAGCATAAGAAGAAGGCCGCTCCTTGGAAGGAATGCTTATCTATAAAAGACTATGCATAAAACTTAAAAAGCAGCACCATAGCTTCTGTTCAAGACTGCAGCTGCTGAGAGCCTTAGTGCAGCCTAATCAAGAAAGGAGGGAGAAGGCTGAATCTCTTTGGAAGAGGGAGGGGAAGAATTCCTTCCACCAAAGCCAGTGCAGAACTGAGTGCACAAAAACACCAGGAGAGAGAACTGCACGTAGGAATGTGGTCACAGAAAAAAAAAAAAAAAAAAAAAAAAAACAACTTTGAAAAAAGTGAGGAAGAAAAGCTGAAGTACAAACACACGGGCCTTTAGCAACCCTTGTACTTTCTTTAAAACCGAGATCTGCTCATAGCTGGGAAAACAGTCAACTTTTGAGCAAAACCTGTGAAACGTGTTTATACCTGGCAACAAGAAAGAGGCAGAAGCACGTCAGAACATAAGCAAATAGGAGACCAGTCCAGGTCTCCTTACTGAAAGGAGCCAGGAAGTGGAAGAAAGACATCTCCTGTGACATGGTGTCCTTTCGAAGCAAGATTCCAATCCCAGTCTGCAGGAATGGCGTGGTGAAGGAGACCACCTCTTCCCTGGCTGATGTGACTGTCAGGGGAGCCACTGCAATGTCTGCTTCCTATAAGATGAAAAAAATATTATCAACCATCCAACCTACCTGATGATTTCTGCACTCAAATAGAACACTTCCCAGGCTGAGTGGGCAGATATCTACATGGCAAACAGCTTCCCTGTCTCACTAGACAGCTATGGGCTTAGACTGCGAGCTCCAGGGGACAGCTTTCCATTTTGCATTGTTCATAGGGGGGGCTGGCTGGCGTCTGGGGCCTCTGGTTTCCTACCATCCAAACAAGCTGAGGCTGTGCACCATGAACCACATTGTATTTGTTTACAAAAAACAGAAGGCATGTTCCTTCCTTTTTCTGGCTGTAGCACCTACATGACTGACGGGACACGTTACTGAGTTCAGAGAAACACAGAGAATTCGATTCAAGTGTTCCCAACAGCTGGCAGAATGCTGACTGGAGGGAGTGGTACACCATGGATAAAAAGCAGGTTCAAGCACCTATTTGAATAGTCTGAGGGGTTACATTTCAGAAGAGACAGGTTTGGTCTAGAGCTTAAGTACAAGGTAACTCTTCCTTAAAGTCTTTGTTTCATTACAGCGCTATGATGTCTGTGCAGCCTCTCAGATTACAAAGGCACTGGGCAGTCTCTGAAACAAGCACTGCACCAGGAGTGCCTTGTAACAATGATTTCTGCTATGGCCATTGTCTCCTTGTTTTGTAGTGTCCCTATCTGAAGGACAAAACCAACTACCAAGTCTTTCTGTTCATCAGTTCTACACAACAGGCAGAATAACTCCAAGTTGCTCAGTCCCCGAGGAAATTCTAATGAAGAGCTGTGCCAGCCCAGCCCTTTGGCCTCTTTCCTGTTAGAGCTGCAGTATTCTCAAACATACAATGAAAATTACCTGTCTCAAAATCTCTCCAATCATCCCTGTCCAGCTCCCATTGGAAGAGACGGCACCGTACTTCCCATCTCCCACCACCTTCACCTTGTAGCTGAAGTGAAGCATTGAAGCAAGGGCTTTCAGCAGGTCAATGCAGTATCCCTCCAGCTCTGCCCTTCTCACCATGACGTAGGGATCTTCCTGCACAGAAAGGGAAATGCACACAATTACATGCCACCACAGTCTGCAGCATGCAATTGACTATGAATTAACCCCTTTTTCCCCCAAAAAATAAACCCTCCACAAGGACCTCTGCCCACATTATCGGGAGGATAACATTTCCAGTCCTGAAAGATATTCACAGGAGTCACGTGCCACCACTAGTAAAAGAATACAGCTCCAGGAAGGGCAGCCGCATTTTGCAAGGCACATGTACTACATAAACAAGTGATAACCTCTTCACAATCTAAACACCCAAATACATTTCCTTTGGCCCACCAGTTGAGGGTTACCTGCTGGTGCCTGACAGCAGAATCAGAAAATCTGCTGGAATCAGAAAATCTTCTTCTGAATGATCCTGATTGTGGCAATGAATCTTCTTTCCTTTTTTTTTTTTTCTTTTTTTAATAAGATTTTTTTTAATTTGGGCAAACATGTGATATGTATAATATAAATAATAATGATATAATTCTAGCTACCTCCCAGCCACTGTAAGTACCATGTTACTGCCTTACCAGGATTGTTGTGACAGTCAAAGTTGGAAGATTCTCTTCCGGTCCCCTCAAGTCAGCGTCCTACAAATAAAAGTGAAGAATTAATTGGATTTTCCAGAACTGGCCCCACTTAGCTAGGGTTTGCATTAGTGTGTGCGAGTTAAAGCAGCTAGAAATCTGCCCCCGAGCTGCAGCAGGTCACCTCACCACTACTCTACCTCCTTCAGGAATCGCTGTTCCGTGACAGTAATTAATAAATCACAAGTGTTTTGCGTTATTGCATGTTATCGGCATACTTTGTGCAAATAAAAAAATCACTTTAGATGCTGTCACAATTCTTCAGATACACGGTGCATACAGTCTTCCGAAAAAGAGATCGATGTATGTTGCTGACAAAACAGCTAGCAGCCAATTAAGGCCTCATTAAAGAGTAATTACAGGAGACAGAACAGTAGGAAACCTGAGATGTTGGGGAGAGGAAACATGAATTCACTTCTGCGTGGACACGCTGAATTCACGAGTGCATCTCCCAACCTTACACAACTCGAGGTGCTTTCTGATCAGTACCACTTCAGAACAGCTCAAGCTTTTGCTGGTAAAGCCGCCTTCCCCTCACAGATGAAAAGCCTTGCACACTATCACATCTATTTCTGGATTTAAAATCCTTTCTCACAAAGAACTTCACTCGTAACTCTGCACCAATGAATTGAACGTACCTTACTCGCAGCATCATCATTCCTCATCGCTCCTGAAAAACAACAAAATCAACTCCTTGCAGCATTTATATTTCACAGTTCCTTAAGAGTGAAGTTTCATAAACTCATTTCACATTGCACTTACACAGAACAACTACCCTTAGCTCAGAAGCTCACAGCGCAGCTGACTCGCACCAATTTTGCCGAGTTTGTTTCCTCTTTCACAGCACAGCATTAGCGTGAAGCAAACAGAAGCAGAAATGTACACAGCCAGACTCAGGCTTCAGAGGATTCTGACTGTAACTTTATTATTCTGGTTTTCACACTCTGAAGAGTGGATTTTTCAGAACTGCCCTCCTGACAAGTAGAAAACCCAGGAGTCCTGCTACTTCACACAGCCAAGATTCCCCCCCTTGTCTGTGACCCTAAGGAAAAGCAGAAGCTCATCAGCATTACATTCCAAGGCACCGGGGTTTCTAATTCTTCCCTTCCCCTATTAATGAGAGATTCCTCTTGTCAAAGCAGCCAAAGCAGACCGTCTTGCGACCACAGGGGTAGAAACCCTTCTCCACCTCATCCTCTTCCATTCCCCCCCAGAATTAGAAGCACTCTGACTCTTTCTTTCCTGTGAAAATTCAGACCTCCACAAGGATCAGGACCAAACCCAGGAACCAACAAACAGGGACGGCACTAGAGAAGGGTCTGGAAGCCTGCCTTGTTTTGCCTCTTCTCTGTGCCCCATGAAGTAAGGGAAGTAAATACAGACGAGAGTTTAAATGTGATGAAAGATGGTGCAGCCTGCAGGGAACAACACCCTGCCTCTTGTCAGATCTGCCATTGACCTGTTTTATGTTACTTCTTCTTGTGCCTGTTTCCCATTTGTAAAACAAAGGCACCGATACTTTCCCATTTGGTAAAAATCCACCTGTAGAAGTATTATTAATGGGGTTAATTGAGCTTCTGGTTCTGCTCTCTGCTCTTTTAATAAACCCTGTTAAATTGTTTGATCCACAGCCTCCTTTCTCACAACACTCAGAAGAACACTGTAATAATTGAGATGCAGAATTAAAACCACAGCCACTATACGGCTTATTAATTGCCCAGGATGTTTTTCTGGAATGTGCACATTGCTCCTTGCAATCAAAGAATACACAGTACAAAGGCCAAAAATCCCTCAAGAGAAAACAAAAAATTGAGGGTGTTCTTGCTCTTCCAAGCAAAAGCTGCAAGTTTTTCATTAAATATAACAACATATTCATTCATTATGTATTATTCATTCTCTGGTTTTGCATTTTCTTGCCTTGTGCTGAACTCTACATTATTGTTAAAACAAAAACTGCTTTTTCCCTCTCCACTACAGTTCTCCACGGGAGCTGGAAATCTTCACAAAGGAGTTCTCTTGTCTCCCTTCAGAAACTCATTAGAGCCAGTAAAAGCTGTTTGAGGCTCCTTTTTGAAGACCTGCTAGGGTTTCTTGGAAGAAAACAGCCTGTACTGAGGGCTTCAGCTCCCCCACAGCGACACTGGATGCAGCTGTTCAAAGCCCCATTGTAAGGGCTCCTGAAAGGACCATAAGTAATCGAGTCGCAGCGCTAACTCAAAGTTCATGGCAGTGACACTTCTCAGCAGCCAGGTCCTCCTTGTGAGGATCTACAAAAACATAACACAAATAAAAGGGACTCATCCCTCCAAATCTTGTCCCCTAAAGGCTTGAAACTACTGCCCTGAAGGCAGGAAGCTACTGCGGCTGCAAAAAGTCAGCCTTGCCCTTACCCCTTCTATTCCGAGCAAGAACAGCCTTCTAATGGGAGATGACTCTGCCTGACTTCACGAGAAAAGGTTTGTAACACTGTTAAGAACTGCCTCAGCCCGATTTTCTACCCTGTCCTCCCTGTCTAGGCTAATACCTGTGCCTTTGTGTCCTCCGCCCATATTTCCCTTTTTGCAGCTAGATTAAGGTACAGACTTAATCCAGCACTAGTCATCAAAGAATGAGAGAATTCACAGACTGTGAAGAACAAAATCAGATTTGGATGCAGCCAGCGTTGTTGGCCAAATATTCTCACCTGCGTGGCTTGATTCTCTCAGGAGCAGCACGGTTGTAAGCACACAGAACACGAAGTGAAGTCCTTTGTCCATTGGAGCAGAAATAGTCACTATCTAGAGGAAATTCCTGCTCGAGATGAAAGACAAGTAGTTAAGGCTGGTGTTATGGTTCCTCAAAGCTGAGTTAAATCAGTTTATCTTGGATTTTCTGCATCACATTTGGAAGAGTCCCAATTGTTTTTCATTTCAAACGCTGCAACAAAATTTCTGCATGACTTAAAATAATTGTACATGTGTTGTTGAAAAACAGCAACAAAATTATGAAAGACAGCCAATGCCATGTTATACTCCATCTCAAGCTTCTGCTGTATTTTTGACTGTATTTGTAATCACAGTGCCAACCAAGGGTCAGGATACCATTACCACAGAAACTACAAAAGACATACTGAAAAAGTGCCGAGAAAAAAGTCACCATTTAGGAGACTATGCAGGTGAAAAAGGTGCTACAGTGTGGTATCACCTGCTTCTGACTGACGTGCTCAAAGAGAGAAAGGTTGCTTCAGTTAATTTTACCTCATCAACTTTTATGAATTTTTCCCCAAACCTGCACACCTGTGAAAACTCTTGACATTACAAAGGCTCAGTGGTTTTCCTCATTCATTCTCTCTACATTTTTCACTTTCATACCAAGAATAAGAAGTGAATAAAATTTACACAGAGGATTATTTGGATTAAATTTAAAAGCTGTCTCTTTTTGTTATTGTTAAAAATACTTCAAAGTGGAATTAGTGTTAAAGAATCAAAGGAGAGGACTGACATTCGAGTTATGGAGCAACCTAAATTTTCTGAAAGTAATTATAGAATACAGACAAAATGCTAGATACTCTTAGCTGTTGGGAGAGCAGCACATGGACAGCTGAATCAGCCACCAAGGCACAGAGAGGAGAAAGCAGCAGAGATCTGGTTGAGCCACTGAGGAATTGCTTTTTCCTTTTTCTCTGGTTTCCCTTTTTAAATCTTTAGATTTAACCTCTAAATTTTTGCTATTTTTCCTTGCACTTAGGTATACACTATAAAGTGATCTTTACTTCAGGCAGCCTCCTTCAATAAAGAAAAAAAAAGGTATTCAGAGCTGGTAATAAAAATAAAAGAATTGTTAACACTGGCTACTGACTGTCTAAAAGAAAAAACAGTCTAAATATGTGGAAAAAAAAAAGCATTTTTGCAAAGGCAAATACACTTCCTTTAATCTAGTACTGGAATGATTTAAGGGCAAACAGAATCAGTTACAGAGAGAACAGGAGCACAGATGGCTTCAGCACCTTCCAGCCTGTGACGAGTTCTTTAGCTACTGCCTAAATTAAACCGCAGCATCCACTCACCACATCCACCTGGCGAGGTACTACAAAAGTTTCTCAAGTTTTACAGCAAAACAAACTAAGGATTTAAGATGCTACTTTGCTAGAAGCAGCTCTCACTCCTCAGAAGCTTTTCAGCCTTTCAAGAACTAAACAAAAAAGAGACACCACCACTCCTCAGCCATCCTTGTGCACGCAGTGCTGGAGGAAGGCATTAACAGGATGGAAAAGCTGGGCAGCCACCAGCTAGGAAGGAGACAGCCTGCTGCAGGCAGGCTGGAACAAGCAGAGCAGCGAGTGAAGGCAGCATCTCACTTACAGCAACTCCTTCAGCCTCTCCCAGCTTGGCTTGGCTGGCCGGGCACCAGCAGGAACACCGATGAGCACCGTGGGACTGCTGGAGCGGGCGGCGTGGCAGCGCTGAGCTGTTATAAGGACTGAGGGAGGAGCCGGGGGGGCTCCTGCAGGATGCCCACTGCCAGCTGGCACCGCGGGCTCCAGGGGCACCTGGGGCTGGGGAAAGAGGAGGAGGATGTTTGGAAGCAGTTTAGTCCAGCGGCTCGATGCCACATCAAGGGTCAGAAAAGCTGACTGCTACTACTTGGCCCTGTAAAAGCCTTCTTTCTACTGAACCGTGTCCTTTCAGCTGTGCCCATCTCCCCTGTCTATTGGTCCTGCAAGCTTAAAGCTTTCTTCACTCTGAGTGTCTCAGATCAGCTGTGGGACTCAGGTGTAACACCGAAACCCTCTCAGACCTGTTCCGTGTTTTTCCTCCCAATGCCCAGAGCACTGAGGAAAGGTCTGAGCTTCAAGGTAAACCACACATTCTGGCTTGCACACAACCATTTAAGACACAGGCAAAGAAATGAAATTCCTGTTCCCTTCACCCTTCCAGTTACTAGTTCCACGTCAGACACGAGCTACAGGACAGCCCTGCCAAGTGGCTGCTTCCACTGGGCCAGGTCATTTATAAATACACTCACCAAGGCACTGCAATTACAAAGGAGGGCTTTCACAGGAATTCAGAAGAGAGTAAATTATTACAACCCATCCTGCAGGGGAGTTGGAACATGTCCACACTTGAGTAAGAAACAAAAAATTACTTCCCACTTGACTTTCATCACTGTCCAAGATGGAAAACACTCCAGCTGCTTGTGCCTTCTTCCCTAAGCTTCTCCTAGATATGCCACTACGCAAATCAATCATTAAACATCACCACAGCTTGTCCTCCGCCAACGAAAACCACTTACCTTTCAATAAAAAGTGCTTACTATAATGCATTTGGTGATGTCTGCCTTAACGGAGTGAAAGGGCTTGACTCACAGCTCGCTGCAATTAAGGGGAGCTCACTTGTAATGCATGTCAGACACCAGCTGGTGCAAATCATCCCCACAACATGGCAAGATGCTCATGTAGGTTATAAACAGTAACTACATGCTCTCTATTCAGCCAAACTAAAAAGAATCCTGTAAGATCCAGTCACCTTGGCTTTCTCTTAGATGCCTTGGGCTGCTTACAGCTGCATTGCCAGGTACTACACCTTTGGTAGCCAGCACGTCATTTGTTTTTCACTTTCCTGTGCGATAGCTTCACCCTAGAGAGTCTGGCAAAGGGCTGCATGTGGAGGGAGGTGAGCAAAAAGCAGATAAGCTGAGGTTCCCAGCTGCTTCTCATGAATATTTTTCTAGGCTTTACTAAGATGAACATTATGGTATGTGATTTGTCACAGCTGGCAGCTAATGAGGGCTAAGCCACTAATAAGCTCAACTCCAAGCAGCTGAAAGCATCTCAGCTCTGACAAAATGAGTTTTTAAAGACACAAACAAACATTCAGCATCAGTGTTCTTAAACGCTAAGTTGGAGAAACATGGACCATAAAATCACAAGGCCAACCACGTACTGTTTGTCATTTGGAAACTTCGGACTCCTAATCTTACACCGTAATGAGCTGAAAAACACAGGGCAGGAAGCTGAGACCTCACAGGATGAGCTCTGGTCAAGGGAAGATACTTGCTGTTACTCTACAAACCAGCAGAAAAATATATAAAATGAGCTTTCTCTAGACAGTTATGATGGTTACTTTTACCCCCCAAACATGTTTATGACAACCAAATACCTTGACATTAAAAACCTGTGTTCATTATGCAAACCTCACTGAGTTCTTACCTGCAGCTTTGGATGAGATACAGCCAAGCAAGTGTTTTCCCACATTAGTAGGACCTCCCTACCAGCCATAATGCCTTTTCCTCCTCTGTATCCTTTCAGCAGTTTGACTTTGAGACTATTCCAGCAACAGGAAAAAATATTAAGAGCAGAGTTGCTAAAAATGATTTTGCTCGAGGCTTTGGAGTTTTCATTTATTTGGCAGGGGGTGGAGCAGGGCAACAAGAAAAATCCACCCCAAATCCTAAAAGATCTATGTACTTAAAAATCTGATGATAATACCAGAATCAGCATGAATCTTTCCATTTGTAAGCACAACAGCAACAAAAATATGAAATAAACTTATTGGTTAAATTATCACTGTGCTAATTATTCTTCAGAGCAAAATGACACTTTTAAACATCTCAGTAGCTTTTTACTCAGTTACCGACCTTCTTGAAGAATACTGTTTTCACCTGCCTTTCTGAATTCCTTCACACCTGCAGCCAGGCTTTTGTTGTTACATGACATCCTGAAGGGAGAACAAATACCAGTGACTGTGCAGCGTTTGCAAGTGCTTCTGGCCTCAATCTTGGATGAATTCTCGACCCTGCTGTACTAGCGTGTGTGATTGTAGTAAATATTCGCAGCTACTACATGGCAAGCAGTGATTACCGCAAAGTAAATGCTGCCGGCGGAGCAGCTGGCATGCACAGCCCACTGTGGTTTCATGCTCAACCTGCATCTACGCTGAATCTACCTGCAGTTTCACGAGGGAGATGGAGAATCTGCTTCTTCATCTTGGTCATCATATGAATGGTGGAGAAGACTGTCAAGAGAATAAGAGCAGAGAGGCAGTCCTAAAAGGAAAATCAATGCTGCTAAGAACCTTGACTCCAGACTCCCTCTGCTGTTGCTGAATCTTTATCGCTTTCCCTACCTTTTTAGACAATGCCCTGCCTGCTGAGCAGATCTGAGAGTGTTCCCTCTTCCCTGAAGAAGAACAGATGAAGAGCAAAACTGCATAGTAAACTCCTGCGGTGTAGGTGCCATGACATACATTCCACTCAGACAAACAAATGGATACATCATTAATGGTCTTATGTAGTGCAACAAAACAACTTGTCAAGGCAGTTACTATGAATTTGCAGGCAGGACAAAATTCACATGTGCCCTAGTAAGTTAAATCCAAGCACGGCTTTTTTAAAATGTGAACAAAGAAAGACGTTTTGAAGTGCTGCATGATGCTGCCTTCTGTGAGGTGCATTAATTTAACAAGTATTGCTTAATCGATAAAAGGTTTAAAAAAATATGTGAAACTTGGTCTTCGAAAAGACACAAATAGGCTTTTTAAACGTTAACTTTCTAAAGCTGTCAATTTGCATGTACTTTTTTGCTTTAAAAGATAAAAAAGCAGCAACTCCCTGCAGCTCTTCAGCTCAAAACTGAAGTATTACAGGCTGACTTTCCGTCTCGAGAATGTTAATGAAATTCGCTTTGTGTTAAGATACAATGCAAGACTAATCTTGGCAGATCACACATTCTGCTGTTGATTTACCTTTTTTTCTTCAGAGACTGCAAAGATATTGTAGGGTTACTCCAGTGCATGTTCCAAACCTTTGTTACACAAACCTCAAGGGCCTCTCCTCCAAATTATGAAGACAAGCAATGAAGATCAGAGCCAGGATGGAAAGCTGAGGGAGCATGTTTAGACAAAGCACACTGAAGATCATTTAAAAAGATTTAATCAGAGAATTTAACCCCTCCCAGCCCCCACCTCCATATCAAGATGAAATCATTAACTACAGTTAGCGTCACATTTTGATATCTCAGAGTTGAAATGCTCGTAACCGAATGATGCTAAAATTAGAACCAAGAACTCCTTTCTAGCCCTGCAACCCACAAGTAAACCCAAGACCTTTCCAGGAGAGAGCATGAACTAAGTAATGCACATTTTTGCTGTGTACTTTGCTGGGATAGGAAGAGAAGAGATTTTTGAATGAGATCGGCAAAGAGAAAATTTTTCCTGCAGTATTTTCAGTCAGACTTTAACAACCTCAGTAATGAAACAGGGCTATCCATCTTACATGGGAAACCGTAGAGTTTATCTTTGTATTGGTCTATACAACATTCACTGCTTTGGCTGTGACAGAATAGATCAGGTCTTTGGATTGTCTGTTTGACTACCAATTACATGAGTCTTCCCAGAATTTTCATCTACACAGCCACTACTGGCTGCCAGACACTGCTCCCACACAAGCCACATGCTGCGTCCCCCACAGCAGAACACCACTCTGGACCAGTACTTGCAGGTGCTTTGCCGGACCTGAGAAAATTTTAGCAGGACCTGAAATGGTTACCGCTCTGAAAAAGAGTAAAATTAAATGTCATCCACTAAGGAATTTTTAAAGCAAAACAAACAGAATTAACCAAGTTTGCATACCACAAATTCTGGACAGCATTAAAAAAAAGTATTACGTTACAGCTAAATAGTCAACAGCTGGAAGATTAAATATGTTTATTTTAGTAGTATAAGGTGTTTTTACAAACAATTTTTTAGGTTTTGCAATACATACAGAAGAATCATTACAAACAAAAGCAAAATATCTTCTCAATAATAGGGACTCTATGCAGCCTGAAAATAAAATTAAATCTCTATTTCTCTTTAAAATGCATCTCAGTAAACATTCCTCTCCATCACTGATAAAATGCACATCTAGAATAAATGACTTTTTTTGGGGGGGGAGGGACTGGGAAGGAAGGGGAGGGTGAGAATAGGGGGACATACCCTAAAAATAAAACGTAAAAAAAAAAAAAAAAAAAAAGGAGGAAAAATGATTATTCTCTTCAGCTTGCTATATAACTCTAAATATGTTCATCTAAAAAAATTAAATATATCTTTTTTTAAAACACATCATTGAAAATTTTGCATGGCAGTGCAATACAGAAGTAGTAAAATTCATCCAAAAAGTGCTATGTACAGCAGCATTGTTAAAATACCATAAAGAAGGAATGGTTCTGTTTTCAAGGAAAGATTAGTGTGCTTTTTAGCCATTTCTGAATTAGTGTCAGAAGATATTTCCTGTCTCTTTTTTCTAATTCCCTCCTCTTGTCTCGTTCCCAAAGATTATGCTTTGAGACAAGGAACAGTCACAGTTCAGTTTAAGCGTGTGCATGTGTACATATATAGGCAGACATACATACCTACATACACACAGATGTGTATATATATATATATATTTATATATATATATAAACAAGCTCAGTTAAAAAAAAAAAAAAGGAATTGCTTTGGAACATGGTGAAAATTCTTCAAAGAGTGAGGCAATATGGATTTTCACTGAAATAAACAAGTCCATGATGGAAGATAGGCTTTATCTACTACATTAATAAGGACACAATTCCACTGCAGTTTTGACCATTTCCCAGATGCCTCAAACTCTTCAAAGAAACAGAACAAGGGACATGATTTTAAATCCAGCCTCCTTTCATGGACCCCTAACTCGTAAGAGCAACATTTACCTTAGCAGTCATTGACATCACGTTGATGGTTAGCTGTTATACAAAGCAATTACTGAAATTAGCACGGAACGTGAGTTTTGCACAGAGCGAACTGTAAGTGCCAAGCAGTGCTCACACACAAAGGAGGCCAGATTTGAGGCTGGAGAAAGTGTAATACAAAAGCAAGGTCAGGTCATTAAGACTGTAAAAATGTAAGTCTCTGATTAAACTCGGTTGTTCTAATTCCACAGACTGATGACAAATTTAGCACTCATTTATTCTTTTGGAGTCGTGGTCTAAAGTACCTTTACCATCAAGGGAGGGCCAGGAAGCACTAAGCCGTACGAGGATATTTTGTGCCTCTCAGGTCCCTGTTTTGTTTTGACAGAAATGTAAACATCACCTTACTCAGTGCTCACCAGAATTACAGTTTCAGCATAAAGAAGACTTCTGTGTCAGTGTTATAATCAATTTGGTTCTTAGGCTGGGTTGTAAACACGGTAGGAGAAGCTACATCCATACAAACTGCTTTTGCAACGCTGCAGGCTCCCTCTGGATTCCCCCTCTCCTCAATGGGGCTCCCACCCAGCTGGCCGAGGCTTTGCAGCCGCTGCCTCTCCTGAGCCTGCTTGGCCCGGTTGGCGATGTACCGCACCCTGCTCTGGCTGCGGGAGGAGGACCTGCGCAGGAGTCCCAGGCTCTCCCCTTCCTCTTCAGATTCAGTTGGATCAAGACTGATGGGGGAAGTGATATCATTTTCCTGCTGAAAGGCTGTCAGCTTCTTTAGCTGCTCAGTCAGTTCATCCTGTGATTTGACAGAGGACCTCAGGCCTGAAGAGCGGCGCTGCTCCCGCATCGATCGAGTGACAAAACTCCTGCTGATGCTACGGTATTTGCTTTCGAAAGTGCACACGATATCATCCGAGGTAAGGTCTCCAAGACTCTTGGATTTTGCCTGGTTGTTCCCAACCATATCCTGGGCTTTGGATTTGTTAGAAGATTGCCTGAGACTTTCGATGTACAGCCTGCTCCAGGTATGCCTCCTAGGAATGGATGAGAACGCATCTTGAGGACTCCTGGCAAGAGGACGGGGGCAGAGCTCATCCGCCGGCAGCTGGTCAGACCTCAGGTTAGGATTGGATTTGCTCTTGCTCACCATTGGCATTTCGTTACCTGATGTTGTAGCAGACCGTGGGCGCATACCCCTTCTAGCTGCAAGGGGCTCAAAATTCTCATGACGGATGCCAAGATCTGGGAGGCTTTTGCGAGCTAGATTGGGTAGAGAGAGATCTATCACAGTGTCATTGGAGGACATGCTGGAAGAGGAAGACATGCTGTCACGATGACTGCTGCAGTCTAGCTTGCTCCAGATCCGGTCGTTAACTGTGGCATCAAAGTATACTTCTGCTGCTGGAGATATGCTACTTGGGTTTTTTATTAAAGCTGAGGAGTCCGACATCTTCATCCCTTCACTCTTTGACTTCCTTACTAACATGTAAGAGCTCGTCTGAGAAGGTAGCGCCTGTACAGCCTGGGCTTTCTGGAAAACATCTGGAGGCAAAGTTGTCTGTGTGCTGTTAATCACGTTGTTTTGCTGCAGGACAGCCGCTGCACCAAGTTTTTGACCTTTCAATTCAATGGTGTTTTTCAAGTCTGTTAATACCTGAACTGTCTGGTCATTTTGCTTCTGGCAGTTTTCAACAGGTTGGCCAGTAGCCTTACCTGCTGCCACTACCGGCCGGGCTTTTTGAGGATGCACTGCCAAACTAGGCTGACCTTCGGCTTCACTGCATGCTTGTGTCCAACCATTTTCTTCTTTGAGAGGTCCTGCCATGCTTGTTCTCTCATCTTCTTGGACGGATATACTTGCGTCAGCTGCTCTCGTGGCTGCCTGCACTTGGTCTTCTGCAGCCAGATTTGGTCTTTGTTCTCTAGTGAGTAGAACTTCTTGAGGCTGGTTGGATGGGCTTCTTCCTTTGGACTGAGACTCAGTGGAATGATCAGACACAGACCCTTCTTCAGAATCGCTGTAAGTAACGGGCAGGGGGAAGAAGAAGCTGGCATGATGGTTTTCATTGGCAACAACAGGCTCTTCAGTGATAGTTTCTAGGCTGCATAAAGAAGTGACTGACCTCTGCATTGAGAAGTGGCAGACATCTAATTGGAGATATGAAAGAGAGGAAAAAGAAAGAAACAAGAAAAACAGACACATGGTTAATTAGCCATTATGAAGGCCAGTTTAGCTGCAGATCTATTCTTTATGTGGTATCCTTTTGTATTTAAGGTAGCAGTTGCATATAGTACAAATGATTTTTTAAAATAACTTAAGATTTTAAATGCCTAGCTAAAGGCAGCAAAACTTTCTATTTATTCAATTTGAGCTGCCCCAAAAGCATGTTGCTTTTGAAAAATCTCAGTCCATGCATACTGGCAACATACTATTTTCTGTTGTCTTATTCAGAGCATAACTGTATCCATCCATTTCTTTTTGCCCTTGTATCCCCTCTTAGAATCCAACTTTTCGTCCTCCACCATCCAGCACCAGCTGAATTGCTCTTTTCCTTCTTCCCAGCACTCAAACACGACAGTACCTCCGATCATAAGCAAACCATATACAATAATCAGAACATCGTTGCCCAACCGATAGATGTGATTCTAATTATCGGTTACTCAAAAGAGAAGCACCATAGGACTTCTGAAGCAGGTTAGCAGTAAAACGATCTGTGTATGTACAATGCAATGTGGTCAATATGCCTTTTAAAACCAAGCCAAACCAACCAACCAAAAACTTGAAACAGTAACTTTGTTTTCCTAAAAGTCTGTGGTTTCTTTTTCACACACAGAAGCATGCCTCGTGAACACCAGGCCAGCAGCACGACCCTGAAGACTCACTACATCCACCAGTTACCTGAAAAAACCCCACTCCACCTGCAGTGTTTCTACCCTGTATCCCACAAACCAAGCAATCATGCCAAAAAGACTGCTCCCACATCTCCAAACCACAACGCGAACATGCTGCAAGAACTAGCGATGCACCGAGGCAGACAACAACCTCAGGAGTATCGGAGCAGATCATTTTAAGGCAGGAAGCAAATAAAAACCAGGAGTACAGGCAACAAGGTGCTCGAATCAGTGACACTCGGTTGACAGTTACCTTTAACTTGCTTGTCCTTTCAGTTCTTAACTAGACAGGGAGAGTGTGCATGTAGAATAATGGGACAGAACAGAGGAAAAATCCAGTTAATGTAGGGAAGGCAGGTGCACATAACAGGATAAATTAGTGCTGAGGGAGGGAAGGGAAACAAATATTCACACATTTTTGTAGGATCCTAAGAATTTCTGACCAACCAGAGCACTCAGTGGAATCCATAAATGGACAGATATTAAGTCCACTTCTTTTGCTATAGAAAAAAAAGCAATTTTTGCTACCACTGAAGAAAACTTTAGTAACATAATATGAGTTTGTTCCCACCTGCCACACAGAATTTGGTATAAAGCCTACATTTACACTGGGTGCAAATAAAATGGCCAAAAGACATCTGTCATCACTGGAGCTTGGAAGGCATCAGTGCAGCATAAAGCCGTACCACTGAAATGAGACAAAACGGAAACCCCACAGAAGAGACACACATTTACAGCACATTCCTAAGTCAGACAAGGCATAAATATAATGACACCTGCTTCCCAGGAACTGATAGCCCATGTTCACTTAGAGTAAGACCAGGCTGGAGGACGCCAGCATGAGCCCAAAAGCTTTATGGCCCAACCAGAATCAGACTTGATGACTATTAAAAAAAATTAAGTATCCAAAAAGAGCTTTGTCTTCTCTTTTCCAGCTCTTTTTCTCTCAGGTAAAACTCTTCCTCCACTGAAAGTAATGAGAAAGCTTCCATAGGCAGCACTGCTTCAGAACCAAATGTGTGCATTTACTTGTTCGTTTGGCCACCTGCTTGCCGAAACCCAGAGCAGAAAACACTGAGGAGCAATGCACTCCGCTGGTCCATGGAAAGGAAGCTAGCACCAAACCCGCTTCCCACTGCTACAGACAAAATAGTCTGCATTGCCAGGAAATGCCAAGAGCATACTAGGTCTTGTCTTTTCAGCAGCAGTTTTTCCAAGTGACAAGAAACTGAACAAGAGACAGCTGCTGAACAGCCAGTACTTCATTAGTCGGGAGTCTTAAAAGGCACGAAGGCACCTTTGACTGTTGAAGGCATACACATACATAAGCATCCACCAGTCACAACATGGCCAAATTTGGGGGATCTGTAGGAGTCCAGAGCTGGTCAGACTGATAAAACCCCCTTCTCCCCATCCAGGCTAGGTCGTCTATAAGGATCAAGACACACTTACAAGGCAAAACACTGGAATCTGTAATGCTGTTGCCATAAAGGGGACAGACGAGACTACACTTTCCTGCCTCGCCCTTGTGGCACTTCCCATCAGCAGAATGTGAATTATGAAATGCAGCCGTGTTAGGCTGCTGTTAGTGGTTTCCTTGGTGCCTTGGCCCAGGGCACTAAAGGAGCAGGCGGATGGGGAAAGCACGCTGTTTGTGCAACAGTGCTTGTCACCGGACCGTCAGCGTCCAGGCCAAGTGACTATTGCACAATTTTAAAGGTTTGCTGAGTCCATCCGTGAGAAGTCAGATGGATTTAATCAAATTTCAAGCGTATCACAATATTTGTTTAGTAACTTAGGGGGCTAGCAGGGGAGCTGGCACTGACAATGGGAAGCGGTTCCATATGTCACGCTACTCAGAGCTTATGAAAAGCCCAATGCCAATAACTTAGGCATAGGAAGGGTTCTGCTGTTTTGGATTAATTTCAAGTGACAGGAATTGGCAAACTTCTTCCTTCCCCCTGTTGCCCTGGTATTTTCCCAAAACCTCAAAGCAGATACTGGGAAAAATTAAAAAAGAAAAAAAAGAAATTTGATCACAGGAATAGAATATTTTAGATTTCTGTATGAGGCTTTCAAAGAAGTCCACTATAGACGGACGAGAATGTATTACTAAAAAAGGGATTATGTTTTGAGAAGCACCGAAGTCACTTAAGGGTTCCTGAAAATGTAACCATCGATGCCCAAATTCCTTAGACAACTAAGTGGAAGGAATCTGAAGAGACACTCCTGCAGTCATAGGCAAAAGCTGTATTTCTTTATTTCCTTATCACAGCTCTGTTAGAGAGAGGAAATATTGACAAATCTCTTCTTGTCAAAATCTCTTCCATTTCTTCCCCTCCCTACCAAATCAGGGAAAAAAAAAAAAGCCAGGTTCCTTGTTAAAATATATACTTCAGTAACCTCTGTTCCTATTTTCCATTTTCCATACAGTTCATTTCTAAAGATACAGCCACACGATCCCAGTGAGCACATGCGTATCCCTGGCTTGAAACAACTCTAAAATAAAATGCTGTAGCTTAAGCAGCCTTCCTTTAAATGCACAGAGTTTACTTTGCAATTGGGAAACGTTAACAGTCCACATAGCTTGGCTGATGTCAAGTGACATCAGGTCACATACCTTGCTTGCTTTATATTATGTAACTGTGTGCCCTCGGGTCACAGTCAAATCACACAAACAACATTTAGCACATCTAAGTGTTTGCATACTGAGAATTAATATGTGTAGGGCCAGAATGGTCAAGCATGATCTCTTGAATAACCCAGACCAGAGAATTCCGTCCACTGATCCCTGAGCTGATGTCAGTAACTTACACACGAAACTGCAAGTTCTTTGAGGAAGGGACTGGTTTGTTGTTAGAGGAGTGCACATTAAATAGCAGCTCTGCTGTGGTTATTGCTCAATAAAACACAAACACTGGTAGTGGAAATACTGTTTGTTAATATGGTTTTCCCATATTCAATATCTACTTAATGCTCTGGTTTGGATCTTAAAATTTACTTAGTATCATACCACATTCGCTAAAAAATAAAAACAAAACACAAAATAACAAGGAAACAGAAAAACCTTGAACAAGCAATCCAAACATTCATGGACTATTGACAGTTTTACTACTGCAGATGGTCAGCTAGGTGTGGGAAGGACTAATCTAAACCAGACACATCTACAAAAAAAAGTAAAATAAAAATATTTATGCAATTTCTTTCTTGTCATTGCAAAAAATAAAGAAAAAGCGCTCTTGATAGCAAAACAACATAGAGCAGGTTCTAAGACGCTATGTAGCAGCTGAGACAATGATGTGATCTAAGGTGGAGAAGGGTGAAGAAAATCTAGTCTTACCAGTAAAGAATATAGGGGATTTACTTCGAATTTCCTCCAATTTTTGAACGAACAAGGCATTCATTTCCCTCTGTAGGGTGCCCACTTGCCTTCGAGAAGTTTCAGACCAGCGCTTGGGGAATTCTGGGCTTCCAAGGCTTTCTAGACTGCTGGAGTTGGAGGATATAGAGCCATTGCTGGCTGGAACCAAGTTGACAGTGCTTCCATACTTGCCACCTGACTGGCACTGCCACCGCTGCCGGGAATGAGCCTTTATTCCGTGGCATTTAGATTCAACATTTTTCTTCCCTGGGGTCACAAAAGACTGGGTGCTCCTTGTTAGGTCATCGGCATTTCCAGGGCTGCTGCAAGACTGCAAATCTGACTGCGGTCTGGGCTGGCCTTTAACACCCCAGTCTTTTAGCTCTAACCTCTCTTCTCCAGTTATACTGCTATACTGCTCATGGTGAAGCGTATCTTTAGCGAGAGGCCTGGCAGGATGGTCGCTCCACTTGCTTTCTAGATCTGGGCTTTCTTTGGAACCAATCATGCATTTCATGCAATTGGTGGCCACTCCAATCCTACCAGAGCTGTTGATGGCGCAGCGTGCAAAGACGCTTTGCTTCTCACTCTGGTGCTCCTGAAGCCGGACCCTGTTAGACCTCTGTATGGGTTCACTGAAAGCAGCACCCCCTCGAGCACAACCGTGGCTTTTGGCTTTACGAGAACTATAGGCCTTACCTTTCAACCCTTTGCCATGTACCTCCCCACTGGCACCATCTCTGGGAGCTGGTGACAGAGGAGCATTTTCTGCCTCTTGCTCAAAGCGAGGCTGTGAGGCAGCTTCTGCTTCACGGTCTTCACTGGCCCCTTCAGAGCTGTTGTCTTTTGTGTCAAAAGCAATTTCGGGAAAGCCCTTCTTCTTCTTCTGGCTTTTGGTGGGGGCACTTGCTGTCCGTCTCAAGATGTGGCTGCTAAAGGAGTGTTTGCGGTGGAGCTGACCAGCAGCATGACTGTCCAGAGAGGCCTGCTTTGGATTTCTGAGAAACAGGCCCTTTAGGCCTAGAGCTTGTTTGACCTGGAAAATCAAGAAAAAGAAAAACTTACTAGGAAGTGCAAGTCTCCTCCTTTGGGCACAGGAGCTCAAGTTCGATGATCAAATCACACAGACTCATGCACTACACACACGCATGCACATGGAGTCCTCTGCCATATGCCTACCATCAGCATGAGAACATAGCCAAAAATAGGACAAGAATTAAAAATGGAGGAGATCAGTAGCAACAGTTTTGCAAAATTTCACACCTTTTTTGTTGAACCGTGTTTACATAAAATTTTCCAACCAGCCTTATCTCTGTACTTGCCATAATTTTCTTACTAGCTTATAGCTACTTACAACAAAAACACAATCACAAAATATTGAAGAGAAAAAGTGAAAAAGGAAATACTTCCATGTATAAGGGTCTAGTTCTCAAAGCTGAAGAGTTTCTCAGTGCATGTGGAAAGCAACAAAACTCAGGTATTCGTAATGCCACACAACTCAGACTCTAAGATTAAAGTTGAAGGGTTTCCTTTCAAGCAATACAGCTTTCTGGTTTTGTTGTTTTTTTGTTTTTAAACACAAAGCTCTGTGAGGTATGGGCCATTTTCCCAACACAATGTGCATGTTTAAAACAGTTCTGTCCCAACAGATTCATCATGTGGATACACAGCAGAACATGGAGGAGGCACAGGAAATCAAGTCACCACAGTAAGCCAGGAAAACAGAACAGTTTTGAAAAATTGAGCATGTTTTTCAATTTTAAAAAATGCAATTTTGTAGACTTTAAAATGTTAGGATAGGGCCAATTAGAATTGCCAAAGAATTAAATTAATTGGAAACACAGAGCTGAATTACCCAACTTGTGCAGGAAACAATACTTGGGCAGAACTGCACATTAAATCCTGCCAAATCCAACTTTTCCTGTCTCTTATACTGGAGATACCAACTAGCACTCATACTTTAGACAAGGACTTTGTAGCATGCAACCAAGGTCCAAGCAGGAACAAAAAGAATGCTCTGAATAAATGACAGGAGGAAGCACAAAAATAAAACTGAAAAAGGAAAGAAAAAAAAACACAGTACATACACACACAAAACAGGCTGTAGAATGGCAGCAATTAAAAAGATATTTTAAAATCATTTCAATTTTAATTTTCATGCAATATTGGGCGGTTACAGAATTTAAATGATAGTGACCTTTTAGGCTAAAGAATATTCTTGACTTAATACAGATAATAACAAATTGGATGTTCAAATGGAGCTTTACATTCTTTAGAAGCTGTCAGGAAATACACAGTGGACATAAAAGTATCATATTTTGGCTTTCAGCATAAACAAGATTGACACTGCACTTGCATCGAGCACTACCACGAGCAGCAGTTACGTGTGACAACTGTGTGTGTGGCACAGGATCTTCAAAGAGTTCTCTTTTTTCTCCTGTGTGATTACATTTGATCATTTCCTACCACACAACACATCCAAAGACACTCATGTATGTTTTCATCGCTGAAGAAACACATTATAAACAAAGGAAGTTAGTCGGGTTGGTAAGAGAATACTTCCCACACTTCGGCTCTTATTTAAGCATTGAATATATATAACCACTAACTGTTAAGGATCTCCCACCTTCATCTGGCTGATTTACATTTCAGTGAAACTGAAAGAGTCTCAGCATTCCTGTAAACATTCCAGGTGTACTTGCCAACTTTTAAAGCTGATGTATGATAAAGGGTAGATGGGATTTGCTCTGTGCATAGAGCCCCACACATAAAAATCAGTTAAAGAGAAAGCATTTCCCTTCTAATCTTCTCCTCTTTTGTTCCCTTTATTCCCCAGTCAGATCAGACTCTTTAGTATCAGTAGTTCTCTTCCTCAAGCGTAAACAATGAACAAAAATACAGCACACAAGCATTGTAAGAAACCCATGACAAATGTGATCAGCATCAGTGCTTGTTGGCACCTGCTGTCTGTTCAACTCCGTTACCCCGAGATGTCCCCCCGAGATGTCCTACGTGAGGCCACTTTTCTGCAGTGCTAAACAACAGGTTGGAAATATCTCATTTAAATTACAATGGTCTATCATTCACCCCCAAAATATTCGAGTACATGCTCACATATTTCAAGTTTTGCTTTGTAGGACCTCATGAATAGAATCAGCTGCACCGTACAGTAAGCTGCACTAGCTTAAAAGCTGCTTTTATTCATAAGTGTCCTGTGCAATCCAGCATGTGGAATCACGATTTATTCGCCTGAGATGAACCCGAGTGAAAGCATTCAGAATATTATTTCAGGCTGGAAGTTTAGCAGTTTCTGATTGAAGTTTAGCTACCACATGCCAAGATCCAGTGTGAGAAAGAGATGGCTAAAAGGAGACATAAAATGGACTTTACAAATATATACAGAGTAAGATAAAGAAGCTAGGGATTGTTTTTTTTTCCCATTTGTGGAGGAAACAGTGCCAATAATACATGGCAGAGAAAACGTAACTGAAATATTAATACGTGCCCTGTGAGAGCCAGGCTATTGAACAGTCTGCTTGGACCATGGTGGATTCAGCTTCTACTAGAAAGCTTCAAAATGAGATTCAGCATTTGTTAAGGAGCGAAGCAAAAAAATCTTCAGCTCCATTTGCTGCAAGTTGGCAAGTACACATTTATTGGTATAAAAATCACACAATATAAATGTTTGCAAAATCCAGAACAAAAATTGTCATACACACATACAAATAATATCCCCAAAAACAAAAGAAAGAAAAGCACTGATGAAATGGGTGACACACAGTGCAGGACCTCAGGTATCATTCTAGTTCCTTTGGTGCATCTTTGTTAAGTTAGCCACTATTGCTTGAATCAATGGACTGATTCAAGAATGCAAAGACAAATTTGGTTAACTTACAAAAAAAAAAAAAGGAAAAAAGAGAGCCATTTTGACGGAGATCCAGAATATGTGCTTTCAGCCTCTACTCCAGCTTTCACTGGCCTATTTAATTCTTCAGGAGACTTACAAAGCAGCACAAGGCTTTCCCACAATTTAGCAAACAATTCACTGTTGAATGTTCTTTTCCACGTGAAAGAATTACAGCATATAAGAGAAAAGACAGTAAGTAGAGACTCGACGAAGAGAGAAAGAGAGGATCTAGAAGGACTTTTATCCTGGATCTACTTCATAAATGGAGGGCTCTCTGGTTGATCAATGACCCAATAGAACTGACCAAGCCAAATGTCACAATCCACGTTAAATGAGTTGAAGAGCTTCAAAATGCTACTAAGGGAACACTGACGCTAACAGAGTTAGAGGCATGCAGGTGTGTGGTAGTGGTCACTACACCTCCCTGAGGCAGGAGGGGTACCTTCAAGGCGTCTAAAAATGTTCTGCTTCTAAAAGTAGACTTTTTTTGACATAGAGAAGCCCACTGAAATCACAAACAGACAGAGTAAAGGCAAATAAGACACAAAACAGCAGTGAGGGAGAATCTCAAAGATATGCACATCTAGAAAAACACAAGAAATTCCACAATACATGAATAGACTACAGAAGAGACACAGACAAAGAGAAGTGTCTCCAAGAAAACAGTGCAATCTAGAAAAAAAAATCAGTTAAACACCGGTTAAGGTGAAGGAAATCTAAGTCTGTGCTTTTGTGATGTTAAGCTACTGAGGGTGGAATATCTACATCTAGAAAAAAAGCCCCCAAAGGTTAATGCTTGCAGTAGAATGTCTGCATTAATAAAGGATGGGTAAAATCCGACTGATAACTGTGGTGATTTTTCTGCCAATAATTAGAAGAGGGGAAACAGTTCTTATTTTAGCAAAACTCTGTTGCCTGAAATTCACAGCAGAACATGATCCAGAGACCAAAGCAGAAAGGGCCGTGTAGTGATTCTTCAATATTTTCACGACTGTGAACATGATCTCTTTCACAAAGCACTGCAGTCAAGAGCAGTGACTTAGAAGCTGATGCAGTTAGCAGTCACTACGGCAGGCAGACCCAGCCTGTCTTTGTCCCATTTGACAGTGGATACTAAACTCCCGGCTTTGACTGCTAATGAAGAATACTCAAATATTCGCTATCCTTACAATATCAGCACAGAGGGCATCACCTGAAAGCAGTGCACAACTGGACCATAAAGACTGCATACAGCACTGGGAGGTAGAAGAGAATCTGTCTGTTCTCCGTCATTTTGACTAAGAAGAAGAATTCACAAAAGGATGAGTAGGGCTGGTAAGGGCAGTCAGCCTCTCTGCTGGAGCCACACAGCAAACACAGGACAGAGGTGAAGGACACCGCCACTAATCAGATCAGATCAATTCCTACTGGCTTTGTGTGCAAGGATGAGCTACCTGACCTTCTTGTAACAAGCCTGGAGAGTTTGGTAGAGCTGTTCAAGAAAGAGCAGTAGGCCTGAACACAGGAACTCCGAAGAAGTTCATAATAAAATTTAAAGCTGTTTGAATCTGTGCTAATGCACACATCCAGCAAGCATCTGCAAGGTTACTGACAGAATCACATCCCTACCCACTGTCAATAAAAGGCACGACTTACACACTATATACTTCCCTTGAGACCAAAAATAAAGTCAGGAAAGATCTTAGCATTGAAATACTCAGATTGCCATCACTCTTCCCTGAAGATTTGGACTGGCCTTTTTACCATGACCTCCATGTTAGCCTTTTATTTCTGACAGACCCTACAGTCAGGAATTAAAAATTTTTTCTGTCTTACTCAGACCAACACTATCTCTCTTTTACCCAAAGCTTTTAAAGTCTCTTGCTCCATAGAGCTACCTTCAAACAGATACATAATACCATCACACGGAGTTTCAGGCAGTACTCCCATCCCTATCCTGATGAAGCTATATCTGCCCTAAGGCTTTTGTGTTAGACATCAGACAAAAAAAGCAGGAACAGAGCTTAATATCTCATTCCTTTTACAGGCATTAACTGAAATATCTGAAGTGACCTTCTTTCCAGAAACAGCCCTTCTTTCTATAAAAAGAAAATGTTTTCCTTGTAGTTATTTTAGTTTCACCCCATTAAAACCTAGCAGTTTAAAGAGCTATTCTCCTTTTTAAGAATTACTTTAATTCCTCTTACATGAGCCACACCACAAGAAAAAGAACTCGGAGTTCCTGGCCTATTCAATGGTGCCTTCTGCTGTCAGGATACTGAAATTTCAACTTGCTGAAAGAGGGCTCAGTCTTACATTGTGAGTGGATATAAACTGGTTTTGAGGTTCTCAAGGCACTACAACATACTTAGCTACCTGAATCTCATTGGAATTAATCCCATGGAAGTAACTAACTCCAGTGCACCAAGAGGAAATAAGCCATGTCACTGCCATCTGGCGAAGGAAAAGTTAGGGCTTTATTTTAAGCTTGGTAGTTATTCACACAAATTTAGGCACAGCACCCGTCAAGTTGTATTTTTCCTGCACATGAAGCAAACACACTATTACTAACACATAAGCAGAGAAGAATAAGCCCAGCAATGATTATGAGGATCATCTTTCCTCTGCACTTGAAGTGTTATTATGGAAAAACACCCTAAGCAAATAATGTCTAACAATTTAGTTAAATTTAAAATGCAAGAACATCAGGCAGACAGAGCCTTCAAAGAATAAGCTTTGCAGACAGAAAGCACACGTGGTTCAGGGGTATAACCTTTTGTTCAGCAAGGTGCACTGACTGTACTGGACATAACCACACTTAATCATACCAATGTGCGTACACTGCAACGAAATAACCTGCCCCCTGTGGCTCCCTCTAAAATGTGCTGCAAGAATCTCTTTTTATAATGTAACCTTTGTCTGTTTGTCTGTATTCAGACAGATCTCAGGCTACCATGACAATCACAGAGATGAAGTTAAAATAAATAAGTTAGCTTGGACCCTCACCCTCTGGGCTTCCCTAGTGTGATACAAAATCTTGTCAGTTCATTTACGTATGCAGACCAAATTGCATTGTGCTGACAGCACTCACCTTACCACAGATGTCATTAACAGCCACATGAACAAAGATGGATGCCTCTTCTATACCTTCTAGGTATACGTGACGGTAACCTGAAACAGAGTGAGCAAAGCTGACAAGGAGAAACAGATCATAGAAAAAGCATCTAAAGACTTTCCTTTTGTAAACTGCAAACAAAAATCCTAGCCAACTGATTTGGTAATTCCCCATTTCTGTCTTACCTGGCATCATACTGCTGAAAGCTATCGTTCTTTGTCCAATAAAATCACGTCCAATTGGATCATGATCCCACACAAGGAACCTAATCAGTGCAATCTCTGGCATGTGCAGTGTGAACACCAACGTTTCTTCCCACATTGGGTTAAAACCTAGGAATGAAAGAATTAGCTTTTACGTATTTTGTTCACAAGATAGAGGAAGAAAGAAGACTGCCTATATAAGGAATGCCTTATCTGCAATGACATTCTAGTTTTCCTAATAGTTTAATCGTTGTTCTTTGAAAATCCAGTACCCCTACTCACTCCAGTAGGAGGTGCAACAGCACAAGAAGTTGTGTTTGAACAAGATGAATTTCTTTTGACTTTTTTGACAGCTGCTAGCTTGTAATAGCCTTTTCTCATATACAATGAGAAGTCAGACAAATGGCTCTTGTTACACCAAGACCTTCACACCATCATACCAACTCATTTGAACAATTCAAGACCCAAGACTGATCAACTGCAAGAATGATTAAAAATCGATTTCTCATTTTCTTCTATAATAGGCACCAAATTTCATCTGTTTGTCTCCTGATGAACAGCTTGCCTGAAAGAGGATGTTTCAGCCATAAAAAAAAAAAAAAAAAAAAAAACAAAAAACAAACCAAACACAGATAAGATCTTACCATTATCATCAACTACTCTAGTTTGTTCTTTGAAGCAATCAACAGGCAGACCTATAACTTCTACTTCAACAAATGGATCTATGATCTGGAAAACAGAAAATAAATATTGAAAAGATAAGAAATTCCCCTACTGTTCATGATAAAATGGCAGTTTAAAAGATTATTCTTCATCTTCTGAAATCTGAGTGTAAACTGAATTAGGATAAATTCCATATTGTTGCATATGTGATATTAACAAAAATAAGAAATAAATTATCAAAACCAATCAGGTTCACCAAACCTTTAGTATGACTCTACCACATTTATTTTTCAGGGTAGTTTACCTAAAACAGTTCTGTGGAGAAAGAATATTTAGAAGCTGATTGCAACATCCGCATAAAATCCAAGCATGTAAGAACTCATTTGAAAGGTTTGATTCTAAGAGACAAAAGGCTAAAAGGAAATTTTAATTTGACAAAACTGCCTCATCCTATCATTTGTTAATGACTAATAAAGTCATGTGAATGATATTGCAACACCGATAAACAACACAAGAAATCAACAGAAGTCTTAAAAAAGCTGCCAAGGAGTTGCAAATTTGACTCATTTCAGTCTGGTATTTCCTTAAGTGGAGTTGCCAGGGGCATTATAAAACAAAAACAAAAACAAAAAAAGGTCATCACAAAACAAAATAAATAATAACAATTTAAAAAAAATACACCAGAAAGCCAAAGGAAGGACAGAAAGAAAATGTGTAATACTGTGCTAAATGAAGGACTGGGAGCAGATTCATGCAAGCAGAGGGGTTTGGAGGGTATTTAAAGTACTGTTGTGAGTAGAATGATGAGCTTATTGGCCTGTTTTTGCTTGTCCTGGAGGAACTCTATTGACAATTGGAGGAAAAAAAATTCAAACTATTGCTGTGATGCTTAGCAGACATGAAAACCACCTAAAGATCTAGGATACTAAGTGCTCATTTATTAATGTTTTATGTCTCCCAACAGATAACTGCAGGAAGTTAAATCCTCACATTTAGCTCAGCTAATTTGGAAATAAGCCTTCACCAACGTAAGAACAGTCACCAATAGTTCAATACCTCTCCTCTGTCTCCCAACATGGAATCCTTTGGTTTTGGGAGCTGTTGACCACTGATAATTCGTAGAACCAGTTGTTTCTTCAACTGACCAGGCAATGGGTCTTCTGAATTTGGATTAAAGACACCTGAAAGAATGAGAAGCCACAGAATGTGAAAGAGCAGCAATTCTGGGGATAGCTTTAGTTGCAGATACCTTCTGGCTTATTTGCTTCTAGCAGCAGAAACGTATTTTTCAACGAACTATAATAAGGATCCACATAAACTCTTCTCAGGCAATAAGTAATCCACTTATTCTACTGATTTTTCTTACCTTGACACATGCAGTTTGGTTTGAGGACATAGCCACAGTTCCCATTGGCACTAAATTTGGCCCGGTTTAGTTGCAGCATTCTCCCCTCTGACTGGTAGTTTAATGCCACTGTTAAAAAAAGAAAAAGTGATATTACTAACAAAGTACATTGACAACATTTCTGTTTGTAGAAACAAGTTAAAGGCAGAAGACCTAAATATATTTTGACATTTGACTTCTTGGATGCAAAGACTCGAATATTTTTCTGTAAAAGATTTCTCTTATATAGCATACATCACAGCTTCAGGGAGAGAAGCTCCTTGAAAGAGTCTGAACTCTGAAGTCTTCTTGCATTTGAAAAGGATGTTCATTTATCAGACAACTGCCTGCATGTAAGACATTTTTGAGGTAATCTATCTAGGTAACAATGCAGAAAATAGCAAGAAGGACTCAAATGTCAGTGCAGTTGGATGAGCAGAGAACTCATAAGTATTTTAGAGTTAATTCTGCAGCTCCCATTAAAAAGTTCCTTCCAAAATAAAGCAAAAAATAAATAAGCTTTCTTTCTGCTCACCAAGTTGGCAGCCAGCATTCCAGAATGGCTGGGGATTGTAGTTGCTAGAGTCTACACGGTAAGAAGATGGGTAGATGCGGGATAACTGGTGCTGGTTGAAACGTAGATACTGTGCAGGCTTTTGCTGCAGTATCTGGTGGGCTTTTGTTTCACTGAAAGACGAAACCTGCCAGCTAGAAGAGACTATAAAGAAGACAGGAGGTGATTAGAGGTCATCTTGTTATTTATTTATTATCTAAATAAAGCATTCAAACCAAGGCAGCACTAATTGTTTATAATGATCTATGATAATTTGAATAATTCCGACTCAGAAGGTACTATCCTTTTCTTATACTACAGAAGAATAATTGTGCTAATTGGAGAAGTTATAGCTGGGAAAATGAAACTGAATGTAATGAACGACCTGAATCTTCATTAAGAAGTTTATAAAAACACTCTCTAAGATGTTTTGAATTTGCTCAAAGAAAGTATGATTTCTGGCAAGCAATTCTCTTTTTCTGACGCTTTTAACTAAATCTTGATTCCTGTCAAAATCAGATGCAGAAAACTTAGAAAGAGGACTGAAATATCCCAGAAATTTAATGTGGACATTTCACCAGGTTTGAAGTAAAATCCAAACTCTGAAGACACCTCTATTGATTTGAAATGCTCTTCAGACCTTTCCTCCCAACAAAATAACTAAGTCCTCTGATATTTCCCAGGATGTAAATAGTGTGGAGCAACCTTTATAAAAAGCTACTGAAGACTACATGTGTTACTACTACCTGCAATAGCTTTACCTCCTTTATGGAAGCTGTCACACAACTCTAGACTCATTTTGTGGATTCTGAATAGCAAGTGGTGAGCCACTTTGAAATAGTATAGCTTTATTGTGCGCAGCTCTTCTGTTAAACTCTTCTTAGGGCAGGGGAGAAACAAACAGATAAACAGCTTTTAATACGGATAGGTATGATAACATAAACCTTTCAATTTCTTTACAAAGCAAGTACTTTTAGTTCAACCTACTTTCAGTTTCAACATCATGGATGCCAACAGACTTTGTATATTTCACCAGGTCTGAGAGTGCCCGAGACAGCTTCATTGTTTTCTTCTGTCGGTTTATCCTAGGACGATAAAGCAAATCAATTTTCTGTGAATTAAAGAGAGAAACTTTCCTTTTCATATTTAAAAATAAATAAGGGTAAAGACAAATAAGAAGTTTTTCTTACACCAAGGAAGTATTTAACAGTTTTATACCACAGAGCTTCATTGTCAAAGCACAGAAGTTATGGAAACAACCACATTAAAGTATACAGAACAAGTCTCTGATCCTCCTTACTTGCTTCAGGTTATATCACTAACAACTAATCTCCCAAAGTATCCTAGAGAACTGCTTGATCTGATTTCTTTTTTTTATAGCCTGAATCTTATGCAGCCGTTCCACAAAGGACCTTTGATGTCAGGATTTTTGAAAAGGCTGTTTCAAAAGCAAACTCAAAAACATCACATGAACCTTGATGCATGTGGCAAATTAGAAGCCAAAAATCTGCTGCGGAGCTGATGCACTATGCAAATCAACCGTAATGAATTCACTGGGCTACCAATCAAACGGTCTGTATGTCAGCTGGATGAGATGGTAAGAGCTCAAAAGACATATTAGGTCCACAGTACTTTGCTAGTTAGGCCAAATGGCACCAAGAGATCATTGTGATAATGTTGTGGCAGACACTGGATCTACCCTTATACCAGATTCCTGTCACACAACTACAGACAGCTTTCAACAAATTGGCTTCCAGAGCTGAAGCATGTCTATTTAGTGGGCACATTTATGTAGGCATCTTCTTTTTAGAGACAAAACCACTTGTAACAAACCTGGTGCAATGTACAGAGCCTCTGGCTACATTTCCTTGAGAATCCATGTCATCTTCACCCTCCTCCAGACTGGTTGCCTTTTTCAATTTGCTTCCTTTTTTCTGTGCCAGAATGAAATAAAACCATTGTATTCAACGGATATCACTATTCAAGAGAGACTCACCCTTTTCTGCAAATGATGTGGAACAATCGACAAGAAAAATAAACTCAAGACACTTAAAACAATCTGTAATAAAAATTGAGGAGAAAATTTTCTGTGCTCGTTCTGAGGAACTGTTTTGAATAAAGCAATCAAAGAAACTACTAACAAGTTCTATGGTGTTAAAAAAAGCAACACGAGTTACATATATGTGGAGGGCTTTGTGGTAGCACACAGCAGCTGTTATGACACTAACCACTTCCATATTGGTGGTACAAATGAATGTGTCGGTAAATATGCGTCGGCAAACTTGCCTTTCAAGAGGCAGTGGGCACAAACTCAAACATGTGAGGTTACATCTGAACATCAGGAAACACTTTTTTACTGTGAAAGTGACTGAACAGTGGGGCAGGCTGCTCAGAGAGACTGTGGAGTCCTCTTCCTTGGACACATTCAAAAGGTGCCTGGATGTGGTCCCAGGCAGCCTGCTCTAAGCAGCCCTGTTTGAGCAGGGGGGGCAGACAAGATGACCTCGAGAGGTCTCTTCCAACCTCAGCCACATTTTGACTCTGCAAAACCTTTAGCATTTTGAAGGCACTATTGATTTTGAGTATCCATTTATCTGCAGTATTGCAGAATGATATGCATGCACATGAGGATGGCTCAGCCCAACATCAAAGTTTTTTTATTAAGGAAGTGCAGATCCTCACATAAAAACTGCAAACCAGTTTTAATGTTTTTCAGATTAGATCTTGGATGCTTTATTCTTTGATGTAAATTGAAACTACCTGTTATGCACAATTACAACCAGTTATCCACCCTGTTTATTCTGTGAATCTGAAGGCAAGCCTCTGCCAGGCAATCCAGCTATGATATTCCTCTCCACCACTGTGACCAAATAAAGAATCTATCCAAGAATGCAATCTTTAGTGTAGACCTAATCTTCTAAAGTGGCTCACCTTGCGTTTAGAAAAGCTGCCCATCAACGTTCGGCTATGCCTTTTATTGGTACTGAAATCTTCCCCAGATTCTGCATCATCCTCAAGTTTATTCTGAAGTAACCAAACAGAAAGAATAATGCAGTAGACCAAATAGGGTGCTACAGACATCATATTTAAACATAATCGAAAATAGTTTGTGAAGCAACCCACCCTAAAGCATCAACAGAACTTCACCAGACCAGCGCAGTTTTTTTTTAAACACAAGCTGAGCACAAGACCTTTTATCCCAGCAATAACTGACATCACTTTTGTCCACAGAAACATTCAGAACAGACAGAAATCCTCAAAATACCCAATACCACGCACCAGGAAAGTTTATTTTCATCCACGCAAGGTTTGAGTGCCAAGACACATACATTCACTGACAGCAGACTGTTTTGTAGCTTAATATTTAAAAAGTCTAGTTTAACAGGACTTAATTCTGCCGTGAGATGTGACCTCGATTGCATGGTTTTATGTGGACACTCCATGGTAAGAAAGAAACAAAATTCTTGCAAACCCTAAAAATTTATATAATTCGTTGGTGCCACTAGTCTTTAATACGACCTTACAGTTTCATTGTTTTCCAGTCTAATAGAACACAGATTGTTCTGGCTAACACACACAAGTCTCAGCATTGTAGCAGATCTTACAGGAATACTGTGTGATATATCACATAAATCATGAAGCTTAAAAGTACATACAAAACTCAATAGAAACAGAAAGTTTTGGAAAGCTGAGTTTTAGCTCTCTAGTTTTAATCCCCAGTTAGTACACCTGCTTATTGGCAGGACTCCAATGTTTTTCATTTGTATGCAGCAACCTTCCTAAGCTTTTTGTGGCTTATCACAAATTCTAAACTGACAATGCCTCAAGTTCATGAAGTGTGCTCTGTGGGCTGAGTACATTTTTATAAATAACTGTTAGTATAAAAATACAAATATAAATGCATAGAACATAGAGAACTGAGGAAAAAAAGCCCAACTTTCGTATTCACTTTTTTATATAATGGGAAACAAACTCTTTCTGTTGAAAAGTCATTTCTTGTGTACATTTCATGCTCTAATTGCTGAGTGAAAAAAAAAGCTTTGCATATCTGACAGTGATGCTCACCCGGCATTACCATTAATTGAATTAATTCAGCTATGAAATCTGAAGTCTATAATATATAATTTATTCAGTAAGCTAATACAATTTCATTTAGAGTCTCAAAACAGATTGATAAACCCAACCTTAGATAGCCTTTGAAAGAACAAATGTTGTTATGAAATAATAGTACTAAGTGGCTACAGAGACAAGCAAAACAACAGTCAGGCCTAGGGGGTGAGTGAAGCACAATAAGACATTTTCACCTTCTTACTATCTGATTTCTGACCAGCCTTTCCTGATGATGGTAGAGTGGTAACTGTAAAGTTGTTTGGATCTTCACAGTCACGAATTTTGGATTCTTTTATCAGTGAGTCGAGCTTTTTCTTTGCTATATTCTCCACTCTTTTTCTATTAGTAGATGCCTACAAACAAAACAGAATTATTAAACAAGGTATTGACAAAAAAAAAAGTCTTAATAACCAGGACTAATGAAAACTAAAATTTTATTTGAAAGAAAAAAAGAGGGAAGAGAAAAATATAGCCAAAGGATTTGCCTTAATTGACTACTAGTAACTGCTTCGGAGCACGCTAAACAATCTCTTCATTTACATAATCTGAAGCAGTTACCTGCAGCTCAATATCACACTTCATGCAAGACATGCAAGCATGTGAAGCCCTGAAGTAAATGTTAGATCTGAAGTGCAAACAGTGTCTCCGAGGTCACGAGAGAGTAAAACTAATTAATGCAAAGATTAGACCACATCCACATTCCAGAGAACTCACACAAGGTTCGTTCTCCCCGGGACAGGAAAACTGAACATACATTTACATTCAAACGATCACTGAACTTACATCTCCATTCATTAGTTTGCAGTCATCATCTATCTCATCAGCACTGTCCTCATCAGAAACTTCACCTTCCTCTGCATCATCACTAATGTTGGCTGGAAGTTTCTTCCCCTAGAGGATGAAATGATTACACAGGCAGGTTAACATGCAGCTCATGCTATGACATATTAAAACAAAACAAAAACTCATTACCAATGTGAAATAAAAATTAATTCCTACAGAAGTGAAAATCGTAATATTCCAAGCAAACACTAAAATTCTCTGAACTCATCCATGTTCACTGAAGGTCAAGGAGGTGAAGGCTTATCATGACCTGATTTAAATTTGTGTATAAGTGATAACCAGGCAGAGATTGTAATCATCACAAAAAAGGAGGGATGGAATAAACTGAACATGTTTTTACCTTAACCAGTATCTTCCCTTTCAGACTTGCTGGTGAAGGGAGTCTGGTAGAATCATCGTTGTGCACAGAAGACAGATCCAGTTTCTCTCCCAGAATTTCTGTAAGATACTGAGCCATCTTCTTCTGCTGAATTACACTGCAATGGTTCTCAATTGACAAGATAACAGGGTACCTGGCAGAGATATAAGCAAGTATTATCAACCACAAATGTAGCTTTTATAGCATTAAGAGGATAAGGGTTATTACTGTCAGATCTATTCCCATAAGGGGAATCAGCACCAATGAAATCCACAGGGGTTATATTTATCAGTGTGGGCAGAGAACTGGTACCCCACTACTCACTCCAAACCACACATTTTTGACAGTCACAGGATAATTAAATTTCTGCTATCAGATTTGATGCATTTTTTTCTAGAACACACTTCTCACTTTCCTACACTACACAGTCCTGACCTCCACTTCTTGTCAGAGAGATTCTAGGAAGAGAAGGATATATTTTAGAATGAGAACAAGAACTACTATACAATGCACTTTAAGTATGAATTATGAGGGATTCATTAATTAAAAACTAATTATTAATAAAGAGAGATCTATCCTGACATCTGGCCTTGATTAGCTCCTCATCAGGAAAAACAAAATTTTGAGCCAGACAATGAATTCACAGCCGACCAACTGCTATGTCTCCAGCCTTATCCTGGCTAAGTGTGACCATGGCATCACTGGAATACACATCCAGAGATGCGTGGCTAAATTGTCATCTATTTGCTAGAAAAATTGAGTCAAAACTTTGCACAGAATGCCCCTACTCAGCCAGTTTTGTCTTGTTATTTCTTTCTAAAAGCCTTTTCCCCACAGAAAACTCAGAATTCTAATGCCTGTCTGTCATATGCAGGAACAGGTTAGATTTTCAATCATTTCCTTTACAAGGATGCCTGAGATTACTCCAGCTTAGAGCTTGATTTCAGAAGTTGGCAGACTGTATACATACTCATTCTTGATAAAGGCATATTTGTTGATAGTTTCAATCACATCTTTGAAGAGAATTTTGGAAGTCAAAGTGTATCCATGGTGGACAATTGGTTCCCCGTCTGGCCCATCCCAGCAGTCAACTGTAGAATAGAAACAATGACACCCGTCAGACAAATGGTATCTGTGGAAGACCACGGGACTTAAGTCTTCTGCAGAGGTTACAAGTCTTCCTTTACAGAAAAGAAACAAAAGCATGGAGAGTAGTGATGATTCCTTTTTGATCTTTACCTTCTACACAACGACAGCCAGACTGTAGCACCCACGCATACATGTCCACCCTAGACTGGGACATCAGCTGATCTCCCATGAGGTAGGTATTATGTGAAGAGGTAATGAAATAGTGACTCAAAGGATAACTCATGTCCTGATTTACTTGGTAGTGTTCTGGGTTGAATATGTCCCCTGATGGACTCCGCATGTAATTGGTGAAACCTGTAAATAAACAATACCATAAATAAAAAAATTTGTCCTTTTTGTTGCTGTAGCCTTCCTAAAACCAGCCTAAAAATGCATCCTGACATTTTACCAACATATTCACAAACATGGCAAGTAAAATAAGTAAATAAAACCACAGTATTCTAACTGTCACAAAGACCAACTGTGATTATTGCTTTCAGAAACATTCCAGGTGTTTTGTACAATTCCCCACTCTGACTTTCCTAAAAACCATGTCTGTATTTAATCCCCCCTTCATCTGTATCCCTTCTTCACCTAAACCTTTAGGTTTACAATTCAAAGGATTATGGTGGGACATTAGGTGGGATAGTGAATAAAAGCCTCCTGACATCTGTGGTCATATCCTGGCATCGCTCCTCAGTGAAATGAGTTGAAAGATGTACGCTATTGCACTGCCTAGAGACAGTTTCCAGTGGCCGAACACAGTTTGAAGGAAGGGATTAGACTGCTTCTCTTATTAAAGTCTAAGGGATTTCCAAAAATACCTGCAGGAATCATAAAACTCAATTCTATTGTATTTTCCAAACGCACAAATAAAGACACACACAGCTTCAGCCGACCTGTAACGACTGCTACTTCATCAGATACATCCCTCTAAAATCTTCCAATTTCAACTCAGCGAATGACATAAAAAACAACACAAAACAACAAAAAACAAACTACTACTCTGTACAACATAATAAAATTCTATGACTTCCTATTATCCAAACAAATGTGATATTCTCATAAGAATTGAAACACTGTTGACCCTCTCCTTCAACAGCTACACCAGCCAGCTTACCATCAATCCCCAGAGCTCCCTCCTTCTTGTTCTCTGGGCATGGTTCAAACTTGCTGATGATTTCCAAGCAGTGTTCTTTAGTCACATTTGTCATCTGTAGAAGTAGCAAAAATGAGGTGTTAACTAGTAATCACAGCTTCTCCTAGCTCTTTTCTCTGTATACAGTTTATCAACTGGCCAGATTATCCATAGTGGCACTAAAGATTTCCAGTTAGGAGGGAGATTCTCATTCCTGCCAGTCAGTGTCAGGTCAGATAAGAACTCAACTGCTTTGTGAAAAATTTCTGTCCTATTGGCAGCTGCCTGATCGCATCCAATAAGGACAGAGGTCTACTTTGTAGGTCAAATCTGATTAGCGTTGTTAGCCACACAGAGCACCCAAACTGAACACGCTTTGTCACAAACCAATGGGATTTCTTCTTTTGTAGAATTAATGATTGATTTGCCTTATCAAAATTTTCATTACCAAAATAGTTTCACTTTAAAAGAAAAAAAGAAAACAGCTCATATCTTTATGCAGTGGGCAGAAAAATCAGTTTTAACTAGCAGGGTGAAAGGAAATCAGGACATACTGCTCTCAGAAAGCTGGAGGAAATCTGCTAAGTTCAAGGTCTCTTTGCATGCTCAATTGAAAAAAAGAAAAGGGTACAAAGGGAAATGTACGTTTGTAAGTGTTAGCATTTACAAAAAAAGGCCATTTATGATAAGCTGTATTTTTATCTGTACTTTAAAGTTGAATTATAAAAACATTGGAAGATAAACAGTATTATTTAATATTCCTGCTGTTTACCGTTGATTTGTCATCAAATTATTATCCCTGCTATTACTTAATGTTCCTGTCCTGAGTGATGAAGCAGATCCATTCCATCAGATGCTTTACAAGACACATGAAAATACTGCCCTGGTCACCAGAGCCAGGTGGCCACGTCGATGGTTTTGGCAACATGAAATCTTTGCTTGGGGGGGGGGAAATTAAACCACAACGTGTTTGCTACAAGATCAATGCCTTTTCTGGGAGTAATTTAAAACCTAACAAACAAAAGTGAAAGATGAGGAAAGAACAAAACAAAATAAAACCCAACCAACCCTTTATCTGTCCATACATTATAGACTTGCCGGGTTCAGAAGAAAAAGCTCTGAAGCAACAGAAGGTTTTTCTGGTACAGCTTCAAACATACAGAATGAACACTTGTTTTCCCTGCATGTACTGTATAAGAAAGGGCAGAGCTAGACAAGGGAGAGAAACCCTAGAGGCATGTGCTATCCATGTCAGTGATTAGCTGAGCTGATTTGTTTCCTCTGGCTAGCGCTCATTTTCCTCTTGCCATGTGGAGGATCGACTGACCAATGAAACAGAAACACACTCCTCTACCTAAAATGATAACTGCCAGGGAGATGTGGCTTTATCATTCATTAATTTCTCAGAATACAGATACCACATGCTTTGCCACTTTCTGGCCCTCCAAGTTACCATGTTTGAGAAAAAAAAAAAAAAAAAACTTGTTCTGACCAAGGGCTATTTGGGATAGGAGTAAGTATGTCAGACTTCCAGGCAGCTTGGTTTACAAAGATTCCCAATCCTATCAAGATCAGTGCAATGAGGAGAGTCTTTAAGACTCACTCCAGCCATGCAATGTTAAAGCACTAAGAGATAACCTAATATGCAGTACTGCATATCCTCAAAACACTTCCCCAGACATGAATAATCCTCTCAGCAGCTCCAGGGAACATAATCTCCTACTTTGCAAACTGAGAAAGGGTGACAACGTAGTTCAGTGTCTCATCACGGACTGTGCCCTAAGACAAAAGCAGAGCCAGAAGCAACATCTCTGCACTGGGACGTTTAACATTGGAGGAAGATATTGATGTGACTGTCCTAAAATAATACAAGAGAAATAAAGAAACTGCAGACATTATAGTTCTGGGCACAATCAAAGAGCCTACAAGAAGAACGAAGTAGTGAGGGCAAGAAGATTCAAAAAACAGTCTTCCCAGCCTACAAGGTGAAAACCAAGAGGCATCTAACTGGCTATTTTTAACATTCACACTCTCCAGACTGAAGCTGCTAAAATAAAAGTAGCTGCTCACTGTTCACATACATGACTGAAGTTCCCAGCCTTTTAGAAAGGCAAGGCACGCCCAGGGGCAGACAGACAGGCATGCGGACTGCAGTGCTTTTCCTGCATCGGGCCTACCTTCTGCTCATTCTCCAGAAAGCGCCTCAGATCGTCCGCATCCAAGTAGTCCTTGTGGTTGCTGTAGGTGAGCATTAGCAAGTACAAATCGCGTCGTGTTGACATCATCTTGTAGAAGGTGCAGAACTCGTCAAAGCCCAGCATGCCTTGGTTGTCATCTGTGTCAGCCTCCTGCATCACACAGCAATACGGCAGTGAGATACCCGACTGCCCAGCTGCAGCCTGAGCAAACTTTAAATAAACAAACCCCTGCACGAAGGTAAGCAACACTGAAATTAAATGCAGGTTGTTGCTGCCTGACATGGCTACTCACTGCAGGGCCTGATAGGGCGGACTGATTTACAGACATGTTTGTCATACAAACGCTTTCCCCTTTGAACTTTTTAAACGTATGCAGTAGTGCATGAGCCAAGAAACCACTTTTAAGGTCTTTCTTGTTCCACAGGGCACCCAGAAGGGTTTCTTCTATCTGTGGCAATGAAATAAGACAGGGTACCCTGGAACACAGAAGGGAGCATGCATATGGCTGGCAGACTTACCCATTCACATTTTCTTAGGATCATTAGAACGCATTCATTCTAAAATGAATTTTATTTCCAGGATTTGGGAGGATCTCTGTTAAATCCATGGCTGTAAACTAAAGATCTGCAAAATTTCCTAAAAGCATGAAAAAATGAATGGGAAATTCTGCCAGGGGACAAGTATGAAAACGAAAGATGCAACTTTCCCAAACAGGATATCCAATGCTTGCATATTTTCTGAAAACGCTTCGCCAGCATTCCCGTGTGCTCTCAGTAAATGAGCTGTCAGCATATTGCTTTCCTCAGCCTCACTGGAGACAAGTTAAAACACATTTCAGGCCAGAAAATTAGAAGTAGATTAAGGCATCTTCTTACTGACCAAATCTTCATATTTTTCACTGAATTTCCTTCATGTACTGCTGTGCAAGGGCAGGTGGATCAGCTGAGGAAAAGGCTGACGCTAAGCTCTCACAACCATGGGCAACAACGCTGAGCAGCCCTCACAGCGCAGTTCTGCCCTGGTTTGCTAACAGCATTTCACAGTTATTTGCCCAAACACAAAGTATTACTGCAGCCCTGCAATTTATTCTAATGGACCCAGAGAGATTTTTAAAACCTTATGTAGCCTCCTCGTTCCCAAAGCACAGCCCGCACCTGCCCCCCTCCTTCACCTCGACAGACCTCACTATTTTGTCTCCTCTCCAGCCTCCCACTTCAGCAGTTTCAGAGCCTCTATCAGCTACAAGGCTGAAGCTGCCATTGCTACGGAGGATGTGGCTGGAAGAATGAGGAATCGTGGAGCTCCTTTAGAAAAGAGCCCCAGGTGAAAATATGAAAGCACTCGTGAGCAAGAATTAGCTAATAAAATCCATTTTTCCCCTTGTAATTACGGCAAGACTTTTTAACCACTTACTTTTATTTTTAACTAGAAAATTAATATTCAAGGTAACTTTTTTAAGGGCCTACGTATAATATACCGTTTTTTATCTTAAAATACTTGGAGTAGCTATTTCATTAACAGGAAGATTTGATTTTTCAGTTCAAGGCTGCTTAATATTCTGATTCTAAGCCATCAAATAGCAATTATGCCTTCAGCTGAGACCAGTTGAGTTCAATTATGCACTGCACGGAGACAAAGCAAATCCATTCTTCCTTGCTAATATGTTTTCCAAAGCACTTGATATGAACAATAGTTATCATTGATTACAAGCAGTAAAGCCAGAACACAGCATACAATGAGTGAATTTTTTTATGCAGAAAAGTTTTACCTGCCTTCTTCTATTTGACTAATAGAAAAATTAGTCAAAAGTTAGCAAACCTAATGGCTCCTACTGGAAAGAGAGTCACTATAATCTACTGATTTTAATGAGTTTTTAATTTACTTTCTTCACTGAGCTACATCCATAAGTGTAGAATTTGCTGGTATGAAAGAAAAAAAAGGAATAAAAAGTAACAGGCAAAATCTGTTGTTTTTCTCAGGCAGTACATGCACAATTCTCAATGGCTTTTGAGCCTGGAACGTGTCCCAGATCTAATTATTTAAATTCACGTGATCACTAAACTAGCATGACTTCGTAGTAAATATGAAGCAGTGCTCCAACAGTTGCCTTTCCATCTGTGAGACTTCAGGCACCTAAACGCACATTATGTTTCTTAAGATAAGTACACTGTCCACACATTGCATCAGAAAAACTGAAATAGCTGCAATGTCATCACGTCCGATACTCTTCCACAGGGTACAGCCCGCACCCTGGAGGTAACAAAGTTGGGTGTGGAAACAACCAGGAGCTAACACATCAGCAAGTACTCCTGCAGAGATTACAACCATTCATCCCAATAGCAAGTAAAAATGAAGGTGTAAACTTTACAGAAACCTTTAATCAGTCTTAGATCAATTGCAAACTTCAGAGGACCTGTACAACCACAATAAGTGTTTAAAATAAAAGACAGCTCAGTCTTCAGGCACCTGCAGAGAACAGAATTACTTTGCTGTGCCACAGATCTTTGTGTGACTTTGGGCAATTCACTTACTTCTGCTTCAACTTTGTGAATTGGGATTATAACATCTCTCTACCATTCAAATAATTAAGCCAAAATTATGTATTCAGCTACATACAATGCCTTAGATTTAGACTGTGACTTCAAAAAACCAACAAAACAATAGCAAACCCAGATCCCATCGACAGATATGTGTTTGATTCCTTTCAGTTCTACTGAAATTTCAGTATTTAGTTCTCTCTAAAGCAATCTCTCACAGCACATCCAATACATTTTTTTTAATTGAGAGCTGCTGGAAAACTGTGCTAAGATGTTCCCAACTCAGACACAAAAGCCATCGGAGTTCACTGAGAACTATTGATTCAACTTCTGCTTGGGTCCTTCACACACCAGACTTTTTGATTTTGAAAGCACATAGAACTTCACAGTTCAGTTGCACAACAAACTGGGTCAAGGCCAGCAGAAAACCTAATGTCAAACAAATAGGTTTTAGCATTGTAAAAAGCATGACGGACATGGAAGACTGCATACAGGGTGTTTCATTAGTACCAGTTACTGGAGAATACTGGATACTTCACTAGAGAGAATGTAATCAGAGGAGGATACGTGACTGAATTTCAGATCAACAGATCCAGCAAAAAGCAACATTTGCACTGTCTTTATGTTATATAACACTACAAAGTACCTGGTATAATGCCTTTTTCTATGAATAACAATTTATTTATGACGTGTTGCTGGAACTTTGTTCAATTTACCGAATGCACGATATAGCATCTCTCAGTAGAGTGGAAACGAACCAGCTGCTGAGGTATTTACATTCTCTCCTATTAAGGCTTCATGTTAAATCTCCAGCAGCTTAAGCACCGTTCTCTTAGAAAAAAAAATACCTTTTCATTTCTTACCTTAAACATTTGCTTGACTTTTTGTCGGGGTAGGTTCACATTCAGTTTGTGCATCAGCTGGAGCACTTCGTTAATACTCAGACTGCCATCCCCATTTTTATCTGCTTCATCAAATGTCTGCTTCAACCACATTGAACTGGAGTTAAGGACCATAACGGAATATCAAGGCATGTTACAGAACATTATGTATATAGGAATTTTTTCACGTAAATGAGGCTAGGGATAAAAGAAAGTTCAAGGTAACACACAAAATAATTCCACTTGTGTTATATCTGTAGCAGTTTCTAGATTTGCTGAGCTCATTATTCAACACATGCTATTCACCCACACTAGGAAGAACGTTGCACAGAACTTTCAATTCTGAGCAAATTGAAGCATTGCATCATATTTTGTCTTGTACAACCAAATAAAAGGGACAACTTTACACAGGGAGCAACAGATGAAGGAATATACCTGTACATTTTCCAGTCCATTCTTGCCCAGTCACCTTTTTCAGTCCACTCTCTTTCCCAGACCAATCCTCTTCAAGGACTTCTGTCTCTGGAAACAGGGAGTGCAACAGAAACCACTTTGAAGCTTTGAGCCTAGAGCTTGTTTTTAGTAAAACAAATACTTAAGGGAATCCCTATGCTGCTGATTGTTCCCCACCACTGGGAGATACTCTTTCAAGCAGTATAGAAAGGATATTGGTCTCTGGTCCTTTGGCGTTTTGCGAGGCTGTCTTCATCACTGATTCCTGCCATCAGATACTTTAGCCCTGTGATCCAGGTGCGTGCTTCCTCTCCACTGGAAGACACCAGGTCAAGAGATTCCATATGATCTCCATAGTAGATGCTGAAGCAGCAGTTCGGATCAAAACTGCCATCAGCATAGCGTTGAAAGATCTCTGATTGCTTCCCCTCACAAACCTCCTGAATAGAGTCAATGGAAACTAGAATGACAAAAATGCGTAGCTCATTAGTGACTGTAGGAGAATATCCATGAAGGCTGGCTTACAGTGTGACTGTCCTAGAAAGAAATCCCTTTTTGTTTGTCTTGATGCAAGTTATCTCTTTTAATCACACTGGTGCCTAGCCATGAACATAACAAATGAGCCTACCTTCCAATTCAAACAAAGAGAAAAATCATCTATAACAAAATTAGCCTAGGTAAGATTCAGATTTTACTTGAGCCTGAGAAAACTGAGACATGAAACAATCTGCAATTAATACAACAGGATAATATTCTAGCTTCTATTTTCTTGTAGATTTCCTTCAGAATGGGCCACAGTCAAAGTCCACCGCACTGTGAATACCATCCCTGCTCTAATTCATGCTAAGGGCAGAGAGGATCAGGCATGCCCAGTCCAGGCAGGGTGCTTTCATCTGAAAGGCACTTTCCTTCCTCCCTAGGTACAAGGACAAAACAGATGAGAATTCAGTTCCATGCATCCCTCTAAGATCAAAATTTCTACCTCTTTGAGAGGTCAAACAGAGCATAAAAAAGACTGCAGTTGGTCAGAACAGTGATTCATCTTATCAGTAAATTCCAGTTCTTCTACTTTTTGGTTTAATGTAGAGATGTGCAGATGATAAACATTCACAGACTGTGTATCTTATAATTGCATGAACAATTTATTTCTCTTGTAATGTTCCTGTTCCCAAGCTGAGAGAAGAGAAATTCTAATCATAATAATAATTAAAAAAAAAAAAAAGGGACAAATTTTGTTTTGCTTTGTTCCATTGTTCTCTGGAGATTATAAGGAACAGACATCTGTTTGCTATGGTATGGCTACTGTGCAGCTGGACAGAATATTATACACAGACAAATGGCTAGAGTTTAAAAGGAAAAACTTACTAATAGAACAAAGATTGCATTATTGAACATCTCTATGCTGAAAGCAGGTAACAAGCAAGTCGCAAGGAAGAGAACAGTAATAGGCCCTCTCCCCAAACCAATTTTCAGCTGATGTTACACCCAGACATGCCATCTCCCCTGTACTGCTTCTTTGCCCGTGCAGTTTCATGCATCTTAAACAGCTTAATAACTGCAGTCTGAGAGCATTTCTTACTGGGATCATAATGAACCAACATCTCCTCATACACAACTTCCAGTACTGTCTCTCATCACCTCTTCCCAAAGCACAACAAAACCCTAGCTGCGCTGCACTGGAAATAAAAATAATGGACAACTTAATGTAAAGAAGTAAGTGTGAACAAGCCGTAAACAAATGCAGCTTTCTCCTGCTTTTGCACTAGGTCATACTTCTGGAATAGGGAAAGTAAATCATCAACCATTAATCATTATAAAATACATTCTTTAAATCCAAGCACGTTTCACTTGATCACCTGCACCGAACCTTTCATGCTGGCTTGTTTAAAAGAGGGCAAGATCTTAGGAGGGGTCAGAAGAAAGGCTCTGTGGCTGACACTCACTTTTGGCTTTCTCATTCTTTCGAGACGGTCTCCAGCGAATACATGACTTGTGCTCATCCAGGTAATAGAAACGGACCAGTCCCTTGGAACTGCCACGGAGCTTGATCATTTGGGTGCCAGCTTGCATGGAACTCATACATCTTTCCACTGAAAAGAAAATAAAGAGATATCAGTCAGTCAGATCTTGTTCCCCTTAAAATCACCTTTACAGGAAGAAAACATAGCAAGAAGCTGCTCAATTACCAACTCAATTCAACGGGTAAGCTTTCCTGTACTGTCTGCTAGAAGAGGTTGTGATGTGATCACAAAATCAAGCAGACTTTTGGCATCCATGAACTAACCTGTAAACGTGAAAGTTTCCATTCTCATATTAATAGGTATGAAGTCCTAGGTCAGAATTGGCACAAGGTACATACCCTTCCATTCCCATTCCAAGTGCTTAATTTGAGCTGCTGCAATATGTAGAAGCCTTGCTGGACACACAATTTGCACTCCTCAATTTGCATCTGGACAAAATACAGACAGGGCAAGGTGGAACCTAGCGTACTGAGCTCCCTTTCTTGTGTTCTTTCTGAGTGACACTGGACTGATACAGCAGAGATTCAGAGTGGCTTTTCATAGTTTACAGTAACATTTATAGTTACTATTAAAACTTTCAAAGTAATGAGAAACAACAGAACTATACAGATCATAAATCCCTACAATTTATCCTGGTACATGGAAAAAAAGCCCCATTTCACACGTATTGTTAGAAAGATGTTCTAACCTCTGTTACTTATTTATGGTTCAGTAGCATTATTGTCCTTTTGGAGTTTTGGGGAGTTGGTGTACGTGTGGGGAGGTGTGGGAGTACTTTAGCATGTGAAAATGAAGAGAAGTTAGAGGGATTGAGTCACTTGAGTATTTTTAAACACAGATCAGCTTTGTCAAAAGATTCACGACCAAGGTCCGGTACACACACACAGACACAGAAAAATCAAAACCCAACCAAACAACAGAAACCCCCCAACCAACCCAAAACACCCCAGACAACAGGACACTGTCACGCAGCAGTGGCATAGTCAAGAGTCAGCCAAAGGCATTTTCTGTCTATACACAGACTTTTGCATTCCTAAAGCCCTGTGAGCAGGTCTTTTCTCTCCTTTAAATCAACCATCTTAGTGTTAGTACCAGAACTTTCACTCCTCTGCTTGCTCTCACTGACTCAAGACTCACTAAATTTCAGGACTCTCTAATATTCTTTTAATTGGCCAAAAAATTAAAATAAAAGTATCATAATAATCTCACAATATCTTTGAAAGAACAGGTATCTGTATAATTCTGCCAGCAATGGTTGGGACTGTGTTTTTGCTGCATACCAGAGAGAATGCAAGACTGAACACGTCACAAAAATGCACAGCCCCTACCAAAGGAGGCGTTAATGAGGGAAGAGATCCTGTAAATCCTGCTGGAATTGAAGTCTTAATTTGAGGTCAGCCTGTCAGCCCTCCATCGCTCCTGAGCTGGAGTCCCTCAGCCATCTGGATCAAGGAAACGCAGAAATGGAGCGCTGCAGCATCTCTGAGCCTCTGCAGAAGTTCCCGTTAGTTTCTAAGCTGTCTATGCCTGCAGCTCTCTTGCTGAGAAAATATCTGGTGGTGACAAGTGGGACAGAAAGTGCTTCCAACCCAACAGGTGTTCCTGATTGAGGCCACTGCAGATGGCCTCACTGGGCACGAGTGTCACAGGAAGACTTTTATTAAAATCCATCTACTGGAACAGGAGACATAGTATTTCTCTAGCCATTCCCAGCTAGCTGTACTGCTTTTATTAACTTTGGAGAAGAAATGCTGCTAGGAAGCAAAAAGTGACCTTTCTCAGACAGTTTGAAGCTTAAGAACATTGCAACTACATGCCAGTATATATAAAAATAACCTTACAAGACTTCAGTGGCCTACTATGGAAGAAGACAACAGGAATACTTCCAAATGCTTACTTCAAAGATGGAAAACAAGACAAACATTGCACGAAAAAACAGAGTGAAGAGTTGTACAAATTCTCCGACTACAACCAGAGGGCAAACCTGTCTTCCTGGGTACAGAGAGAGAGAGGGAGAGGATGGAAAATTTCAGAAGTCCACACAAGCCAAAGTGTACAACACTGCAGCTACATTTCCAGAGAAATAAAAATAAAACAATAACGGAAACATAACTGAGAGGTTCTTGAAGACCAAGAAGCACCCTGGCAATGAATCAAATGCTGTAAAAATAACACGGGACCGGGGCTGTGTCTCAAGTTCTTATTTTTCTCTCCACCAGCACTAGACCAAGTTGTCACTAAACAAGACTTAAGCATAAAAGCCTTCCAGATGATAGTGTCTTGAGCAATTAAGCAGCAGGCGCTCAGCCTGCATCTTACCAAGATGGCCGATTTTCCATCGAGGAGAAGCGACGATGCTGCCACCAACCCAGAAAAACTCTTCAGCCAGGCGGGCAACCGAAAACTTATTTTGAAGCAAGGGACTTTTTGGAGCATCCATTTCCAAGACAAAAGGCAGCTTCAGATGTGAACACAAGCACTGCAGGCCTTAGCAGAGATCAAAGTTCTGTAGTTGCAATTTTTTCAGTGTTATGGTATAGGAATAGTCAGGAAAAAATTTCAGGATAATCGTTGATTTCCAAACTCCAGTGGTATTGTTCAGGCTGTTACAGAGCAGTTTCACAATAAATTCAGGCCTCCTAGTTCAGGTACAGACTATTAAAAAACCAGCAAAATCCTTTCATTCGGGGTGACGTACCCATGTGTCTAGCCTGGAGGATGGGGTCGGTTTCAGTTCAGCATTTTAAAGAACACCCAGGCTGGACGCAGGCCCCTGAGGCAAGCTGGCATGCAGACGAACCCACTTCTGGACAGAAAGGCCTCCCGATGATGTTCTTTTCCTGTGCTACATTACCAGCTGCTGAGCATCCACCAGGCCACCGAACCTGCTCACATTTGTTGCCTTCTCCATGCTGCTTCCTCCTGGCAGCGGCGGCTCCACAGCGGGCCAGACCCCTCTCCGACATCTGATGACTGACGGCTTTGCAAGTCCCACTCTTGCTGGTGGCTTTACTTGTTCTTCAGAAACAAACAGCAATATCCATCGCAGTAAATAAGTGCAAAGTTAATAGCACAATCCATTCCCTCCCTGCCCTCCCAAGTCACCCTTGCCTTGCGCTGTGAATCTGTCGAGGTGCTTAAGCTCTTCGGTCTCTCTCTTTCCAGTTCTGAAACAAAAGAATGATCACATCCTCTTCTCATCCAGCTCTTCAAAATATCACTGTACAAATCTTCATCTTTTCTCAGAAGGTTCTCCTCAATATTTTAATGGGCATGCCTGATAAAAGAAGGAATACTTCTCTCCAGGCAGGAAAAACTAGATACTCTGGGAACACAGCAACATGTTTGCTTGAAATCCTAAATCCACCGTATGCACTAATCCTAAAGCTGTGTTCTGCCCTATCCAGTCAGGGGATTTAGGTGACACATGTTACAGCTGCAGAAAAATAAGAAGGTTAAAAAAAAATCCTTTTTTTTTTTTTTTGCCTTAGTTAGCGGCATCTTCCCATCTCACAATCCGTGCCGAAATGTCTCTGCAAACTGAGACAACGCCATAGAGGATGCTCTCCTAGGACACAAGGCAGGCAGCTACCCTGTACAGAACAACTGCTGCTCACAGAAACCAGGAGCACAGTGCTTGAAAATTGGCAGAGAGAAAAGCAGGTAAGCATTAATTTTTAAAACGCACTAAGTCACTATCTCATTCCCTTTGAAATGCATCCAATACACTCCAGATACAGAAATCTGTCATTTATGTTATCACAACCTCTTAATCTGCATTAAGTACAATATACAATTGCTCTTGCCATCTGTGATCTGTACAAGGAGCCCAACATGCTTCTAGCTTGACAAGCTGAACACAAATTGCCCGTTTAAAACATACTCATTAAGTGCTTCCCACTCCTCCTTTCGCAGTGTGAGAAAGCCGTATCGCAGTTAATTGTGGAGATGCCTGACTCCCAAGTACAAGATGTTTATTTCACCGCCTGTGTCCGGCGGTCGCATGTTAGGCTGGCCACAGAGCTCAGCCAGAGATTTATCCTGAAAAAAAAACAAAGCGGGTCTGGGCTAAGGGTCAAAGGCAGCAACATGCCTGTGTACACCCCTGTTGCTTTCAGCTTTGTTCCAACGCTGGGGAAATAGCCTTCCATTCCCCTAATGACTCTCTCCAGAGGAGTTCGGTGAGACAACTGCAAGCCCATCACCCTCCTGCCGTCGGAGGAGGAGCACCTTCTGGGCAGCGCAGAGCCGCGTGTAAACGGGGGGCTGCAAACCGCTACGCCACAGGCACAAGCCCCTGCAGGTCCCAACCCTCTGGTGCAGGAAGCCAGGTCTAGCACGGGCCAGAACGAGACCTGACAAAGGTCAGCCTAATTACCTGCTCCACCACACACTTCTCTGCCTTTCTTCAATCAGCAAGTATCTGTGTGCAGCCTCCCTGCTGCAGACAGGAGAACTTTGCTGCTAAAATGGGAGGATGGCACTGTCGTACCTCACAGGGGAGCAGATACGACTCAACTCCAAGGGTCTCAGTTACAAGGAGACAGAGTTAAGGCAACCTTCTGCAATAAACCAGAAGTACTGTGCTTGTTTAGCTCCTTTTGTTTCCTCTTGCAACCTGATCAGAAAGCTTGCTTGCAGTCTTCCAGGTTATACACGCAATAAAATGTCAGCAGCTGGCACTCAAGTTAAAGGCAGATTTGCAATCTGAGGCCTACCAAGAGAAGGTTAACGTAAATCCTTTCAGCTGACACGATCAGTCCATCCTTCAGGCCTGTTAAGATGATCACAAACAGAGAAAAATGAAATGTTCTAACAAGCCCTTCTATGTACTGATTGTGGCTGGATAGTGGTAACTGCGGGGGAAAGGAAGAGGAAATAACAAAGGGTTAAACGTGACTTAATCCCTCTCCCAGCTCCTAAACTACTGAGCCGAGTATTTAGGATATAAGCCTATTGAAACGGGTTTCTATTCTTGCCTCACTTGACATCCCCAGAAAAGTCTTGCTCACCTGACAAAATGTGCAGATGAAAGACGTTTCCCCGTGGCACTTTAAAAACTTACTATTCTCCAAACGTACCAAAGGGTTTTCATGGCACAAAAAAAATATTTGAAGACCAACAGTGTTCGAGCCTGCAGGCTGCCCCGTGGCTTAGCTAAAAGGGGAATTCAGAAGACCTGGAGAACAATGCTGGAATGACAAAGGCCTTGTCAAAGAACTTATTCACGTTAACAGTTGCAGGAGAGCCAGGCTCCATCACACAGACACAGCATCTTGCCAAAGCTATGGTTTGGGAGAGGGAAGCGAGTAAAATGACGGTCCTCACCAAGCAATGGGTTTATGATTAATGCAATCCACCAGGACGGGTGGATGCCTTTCCAACACGCATGGTTTACTGCTGAGGAAACGGAAACATATTAAGAAGTACTTAATACATAGGGAAACAGGTGTAGTCCTTAGAGTAGGAAAGACTAAAAATTGCAGTAGAGGAAATGTCAATACCTAGTCCAGCCTCTGATCTCTCTAGTGCCTCCTACACACCAGGATTCAAGCACAAGGCACTGAAAGAGAAGCAACACGAGAGGTAAATTCAGATCTGAGTGCAGCAAGAAGTTGGTGCACGTCAGGTATCAGCGTGCACAGCCAACTGCTCTCCTTCGGCCAGCTACTGAGGCTCGCATAAAAGATACCTCAGGTGTACGTAATAAATTGGTTTTTAACGTTCAGTATATCGACTGCCAGAACATCGAACATTGCAGCCTGGTGCTGTAACTGACCGGCAAATCCACATGGATTAGGCTTGTCACTGCACAGCTCTGCACTCCGCCTGGCCTCGCACGGGCATGCTTCACACTACAGACCCACTTCACCAGATTACCAACCTGACCTCATCACCAGGGCTGACTGTAAAGTACTTAGAGAGACACTGGCAGCAATTAGTGACACAGATACGGACTCTAATACAGGCATTGCTATTTCCCACCCAGGGAAATCTTCCTCCTAACGGCCGCAGAGTAACAAGAAAACGATTGCTAACCCACAGCAGAAGTACTAAAATTAAAGGAGGAAAGAAAAGCTCCCGATGTCATCTGGTGCAGTGCCATTTATCCGTGTGCTCTTTCCCCACTTCCTTCTCTCCTCACCGTTGTACTTCCTGCAAACACCAGGCAAAAGGCCTGGAAAACCTGCAGCAATCACAGAACCGCTGCACCTTGGGTACCTCTGCCTGAGGTCTTCATCTTCATCTTGGTATGCCTGCTCCTGGCACTGAAGCGCTACGTGCTGAGATGCTTCAGAAGGCCGACAACAAAAGCAAACATCCTGTCGAGAGGCACATCACTCAGCACGGCCTAGACCAACACCTGAGTTAGGGTACGGCTCCGAGCCCAACACACCCCAACAGGGGGCACAGACATCGTCGCTGGGTGAAGACCGCCCGCCTCCCAGCACGAGGGATGCAGCGAGTACACGCTGCCAGCGCACACACCACATCTGTCATCATTTCCATTTTCATCAGGGAACTAAACCCCGCTTCGGCCGCATTAAGAATTCCCCAAACAATCCCTGTGGGCTGGTGCCGCTGACTTCCAAGGCAGGAAAAACCGGGATGGGTGCGGGGTCAGAACCACGCTCCCCGCGGCCGCTCAGAGCAGCAGCCGCCCCATGCCACTACCCTGAGCGAGGTGGGCGGCCGGCTCCTCGCCTCTCCAGGGAGCGCTCCACTGACCTTTGGCGTGGGCACGGGGCCGCGGCAGCCGGCCCAGGCCATCTGGGCAGCCTGCTAAACGCAGTAATCCGCCACCGGGATTAAAGCCGCGCGGCAGCAGGTGGAAGCACGGTTGTTTACTGCCTTCTGCTTCCCACCCTGCGTGCTTCAAAGCGCAGCGTTTCGGCACGGGCTCTGAATGGAGCCCAGCTATTAGGTGTTACCTAAATACCTCTCTGTTCAGGTGTGCGAGGCCACGGATCCCGAGGGGCCAGCCCCGACACAGCTGCCTTGGCTCAGCAACCGCAGACACGGACACATCCAGAGCCTTCCAATGCTCCTTAGAAATCTGCATTATTAAAATGAACTGATCCCCAAATCCCTTACTTTATTCACGTGAATAAGTATTTGTCAACAACACCCACACCCATGTAATCGCAGCAGCCAGCCCAACTCCCTCCATGGTGTTCAGTTCTCTTGAGCTCACGGGAAAAATTTGATTTTTTTTTCTTGCAGAGCTGTAATAATGACATTTTGTACATCTGTAGACAAATGTCAGCGTAAAATAAAGACTTTAAGTTTCTTCTGGAGATAGACTTAATGTTGCTCTAAAGTCATCGCTTCCAACCTCTGGCTACAAGAAAATACCCACACACTCCGACTGAAGTAAGAGCTTAAACTCTTTACATTTAAAGATCTTTCAGCACTTTACCATCTGTTCAGTGCCATGGGTCATAAACACTGAAAGGGAGATTAAGGCACGTGGGGAGGGAAGATATCCGTCAGTATTATTGAGCACCTTCTAAGAAAATACCTTTAAGAATCCGGAATTCGAAGCAGGGGTGGTGCAGGAAAACCAGACAGACTGAGATGTATTATCACAAGGAGTTCATTCTAACTCCCAAACTTCTCCCAAACCGGTGAGAGTGGCCAGCTTCCTCTGCAGCCCCAGGGTCAGCCCATCCGTTGCTGAAAGCCAGATATCAGAATCGTCGGTGTAAAATGAGAAAGCAGATGGCTTGTATTTAAACGACCTGGGAGCCCAGAAGTCCTGTGGCCAGCAAGTTCAGTAAAGGAACGTATCGGCCTCCCATCCTTGTGACTTCTTCCTGGGAATCAGGATGATCAGGCACGGCCCTTCCCTATCACAAGGGCCATGGCAGAGCTCCAGCCTCTACTGACAGGCATGACGAACAAGAATTATTTATCTAACGTTTCGATATCACACTGACTTGAAGAAAATGAGATTTAGCTCAGAGCCATGTTTTGGCTTTCAACTTTGTTAACAAGGAAACACTTTTGTAGGGCCTTAAATGGTTTTGGACATTTTCTTTGGACTAGCAGGAGTGGTGGGGAGGTGACAACATCCTTTTCATTAACTACTAGCTATTCTCAGAAAATAAAGCTTTTTTTTCTTGTTCCTGCCTTGTAAGAAAACATGATTGCTCATTAAACTGAAATGAACGGGCAAAGCAATCACTACGTTACCCGAACGTACGCCACAGTTCACAACACGCAGTCGGCCTCTTCTGAACAGGAGCGTGAAGTGCTCTGAGCCATGAAGACAGAAACCTGATTTTAGAGCGACGGAGGGCACTGACATTTCCAGCGGTGCTGTTATTGCAGTGCAGGCTGCGCAGGGTGGAGGTTAACAGTCTTCTGGAGGCTGAAATCAGGCAAATGCACTTTCATGTGAGATCCCTGCCTCAAGCTCCACTCCAATTACTTTGGAGTTATGGGCTTTTTTTTCTTTTTTTTTTTTTTGGGGGGTGGGGGGAAGGATTGGTTTGATTTCATTTTTTGTTTTAAACATTTTTAACATTTGTGACTATTATCGAGAAAGCATGTTCACTCATCGGCTTCTCATCTGCCTTTCAAAAATACCTCACTCTACAGAACCTAGCATCTGCACATCGTAGAAACTAATTGCAAGTCTTTCTGCAGGCTTGGAAGATGATCATAATTATGTTCTGTCTTTAAGCAGGAACCACCCGCTGAAATTCCCAAGGGGGAAGCTGAAAACCAGTGCCCAGGGAGCACCCGCACAGGGCTGGCGAGCCGAGGGCCACCCAGGGCTGCAGGTCAGCAACGCCGCTTATTGCCCGGTGTTTTCTAGTCTTGGGCTCAGTAGATAGGGTAAAGATACAGGAAGTGATTGCTTCTGGGCTCTCATAGAAAAGGTTATTTCTATTTTTAGCTGTGGTCTCACTACCCCCTCCCTCCTGACCCAAAGCAGCCTGCCAGCCTCGCTCCCCCGGGGCGCAGAACCAGGAGGCGAGCAGGCATTGCAAGGCTGGAAAGGAGCCGGCTTACAGGCTCACCTCTGAAAGCGGGCTCCTGGGAAAACGTTTTACAGAGATCCACGTTTAATGGTGTTTCTGAACTTTGCTGTGTACAGGGCTGACCCACCCGCCCTCTGTGTCTGGCCACGTCATGCCAGAGAACTGAGCTGTGCTCTGCCACCTAACGGCTTTCGGTCTGCAGAGGCCAGCGCTGTTTAACACCTTCTGTAAGTCCCTGAGCCAGAAAGCCGCCCCTGCTAGCTGAGCTAGGTTCACATTCACCTCCTGAAGTCCTGAAAGGAACTGACACGTACATCAAGCCGTAACAACACCTTCCTCTCATATGCCTTGCCGTAGATAGAAGCTGCTTTTGATTTATACCAAGGACAATGCAATTCCTCAACTGAGAATTCCCAATTTACATACCTAGAGTTAGACAAGGACTCACGGCAGCTAAACACACCACTAAAATGTTCCCTGTTAGAAGCGTCTTAGAACCGGGACATTCATCATTTCATATGCTAAAGGCCTCTAATTAATTGGATAAATGCCTCTCTAAATGAGAAGTACAGCAAATCACTGCGCTTTCAGTAAGAAACCCTATTTTCTACTTCCCAGTGTTTAATACTTTTAGACTCATGTTAGTTACTTGATGTTATTTCTTCGGTAACAAACGGGTAGGACGGCATAAGGAAAGCCAAAGGCACATTCCAGCAAATTTCAAATCTCTATTGCAAAGCACGACTGTGTCGTCATTTCTGCTTGTGAGAAGTGGGCTTGATGAGCTCTTCCACTGACACGAGTCAAGAACTAAGTTTCAGAAACATCTTTCAATTGCTTTTTACGAGTGGAATTGACTGCACAAGGTGCAAGTCAGTAAGAAATCAGGCTTGAAGTGTTTTCTAAAGACAAAAATAAGCCTTTTTAACCTAATTAGTTCACTGATCTTTACATAACAAATATACAATGTGCACTGTTCCTCTCACTCCACTGCACTCACGCACGTGGAGCAAAGAAGGCTGGATGTATTAGCTTCTTCAGCTGAGTTCTGGCCACATTTTCATCTTCCAGACCTAATTATATCTAACCTAAATCTCTTGCTAAATCAATGAAAGAAGAGCTGTTCCTCTCCCTCATAAATAGGAACACCAACAGACAATGAATGCACTGAGGCCGTCCCAGGGTGATGCAATACGCTCACCCACCAACACGTAAGCTAATTTTAAAATGATGTGGATCCTGTCGCTTTCGTAAGGTCACCCTGATGTCAAGCAGATGATCTGAAGGCAGAATACTTGTGTTTTCCAGGAGACAGACGTCAGATCTCAGCTCCAGATCGAACTAAGGCAATGGGAAGAGATGTTTTGTAACCAAATGCCAGCTCACCACAAACACAGGCCTCCTCGTACAGGGAGGTGGAGACCACTTTCACCCCAAGTAGAGCAACCACGCTGCACCACCACCGCTTTGTACCTAAGTGAGAGGGGAACTGCATTTCCTCTTGAGACCACGAATGGCGGGAAGGAGGCCACCCTTCAAAAAGTAACTCTATTAAAGGTCTTGCCTGCAGCTTCAGCTCCTTGAAGCTTTGTTCTTTTAAGCCACCCCACTTCTTTTCAGCGTGCTTCCAGCACCCAGCTTACAACAACACCACCTGGCAGCAGCACAGCGTTGGTGAAGATCCTTAAGCAAACATTACAAAAGGAAAGCAAGCTTGAGTGAGTGTGCCCTCCAGCAGATACGGCAGGATACTCACGAGCGTGTCACGGTGTACTCTACTAGCTGAAAACATAGGGAGGCAGTTACTGCTCGGCTCTCCCCCAGCCATGCAGGTGTTGGAAGAACAGCACCCAGCACACACGGAGCAGCTTTTCTCAACACACCAGAGTCACAGTGCTTGTTGTGTAACTATCACAAAACCACAAGCTTAATAGGCATAAAATACAAAATGCGCACAGACAAGCAAGTAGACACTTGATTAAAATATACCGCAGTTGTTTCGCCAATATTTGCCTAAATAAATCAACTAGAAGATAAAGATTTTCATAAATAAAAGCAGGGTTTAGAGAATTGGTCTTGAATTACTGCAAATTTCTTCAGAAGCCAGAGGTTTGACCTCCAAGTTCCAGCTGCAGATAACTTCTGCAGAAGAGTTATAAGAGCCTGAGGCAGTTCACAGAGAGGACTGGAGGACTGAATTCATCCCTGGTATAACTCCACCGGGGACAACTTCAATCCAAATTGATATTATGCACTCATTTGCTGGGTGTAAAGAAGCTATCTAATTAGAAGCAAATCACATATTAAACACAATACAGCTGACTCACAATAATACCGGAGTCTCTTTTCTCCTAATGTGGGTAGCAGAAGGTCTACAGTTAAAAATAGAAAGCCTTTCTTTATGGTGACAGCTAGCTACTTCAGCAAGCAGAAAAGGGACATAAATATACCTGGTGCCTCTTTGCACTCATGCAGGAAGCAGCAGCCATTGGAAATACAAGTATTATTTAAGGTTTGGAGGTAACAGGAGGCAAAGGTATGGTACAAGGCTGCCTTAAGAAACTGCTACGTATTTGTTTTGAGGGTTTAAGTTTGAATTACAAAACAAGCGTCCAAAAAAAACTCTTAACTCTATTTTTCTCCATAGTGTAACTCACTCTAGAGGTGGTTTAAGGTAATATTAAGGCGGTTAAAATAACATTTCTCCTTACCTTTATCTGGGCTGAGGCATTTAATGGTGCTTGCATCATCCATATTCCAGTGAGAGAATCAAGTGAACAAAATACCAGAGGAAGCAGCAAAGACCATATGTACATCACTGATATTTCCAAAGCCTCTTTTAAATAATAAAAAATAACGTTGCAGGTTGGTCTTTAATGCAACATCAGAAAGTTCCTAAGGATGCTTGCTGCTTCTGGTCTGAGCAAGCTCATTTTTTATTCCCTGTATAGTAGTGTATCAGGAGCTGCTGACAGGTAGAAACCAGCACAGGAGCTAAATGAATGTTACCAGCCTTTCACTGCAACTCAAGTGTTCAGCCACCTGGGATAATCTTTTATTAACTCTTTGCTTCCCCTCTCTCGGATAGGATACATGCACCTATTTTGTTTTACTCCTTCAAAAAAAAAAAAAAAAGCACTCAAGGAAATGCTCATGTATGTTAGGAAATAAGTAAAAAAAGATAACTCACTTGTAATTCCTGAGGGATGGTTTTCATTCAGTAGGCAACCAACATTAATGGGGAGCTACTTCATTTGAGAAGGAAAAAAAAATCTCCTGTTTGTTTGAATGCCTCCCCTGTGTCCAAACAGCATCCTACATACTGCTAAGGTATACTCCCATGCTTGCTTAGGTTGAGAAATCAAGTCTACAGTTGCTGATTAAAAATATGCAAGCTGTTGTCTTCAGACTTCTGATTCCTTTTCTTGGCAAAGACAATGTATTTCCCCTCGTTAACTTGCAGGGGAAGATTAATGAAGAATTAGGGAAAATGGCCAGCAAGCGATGCACATCACTGCATGATGTGTCCCCAGACACAAGACACAAGAAGGCAACGCCTTCAGGTCTGCCTAAATTCTAGAGAGAATTCTCAAGGTGCACCTAAGTATGAGGGTGCTGCCTAAGAAATCCCAACCAGAACAGCTCCTGCCTGCTTATGTGCCATTGAAATACACAGGGTAAGACAATTTGTGCCTTTGAGAACTTGAAATCTAAACAAACAAACCTGACAAATGAATGGAAAAAGTAGTCTCCTTTAGATAAGGAAAACTGATGCAAGGGAGCAGGATGACGGGGATGAGTACGCAGCTCAAAATGCAGAGCACAGCTGCTGGAGAAGCTGCCGCCCTTCACCCCACAGCTCTCAGACACGGCTGGTCTTCTTCGCCCCTCCACGCTGACCACAGCAAGCGAGGTCGATGCATTTCTGCTGTTTGACATCACCGTGCTGCCCTGTAAGGGTCAGGCTCCAGTCTCGGTCTGCTGAAGTACCTGAGTGGCTGTGCAATGCTTACAATTACCTTTCCTCTGATTCAGGCTTTCCGCAGCAGAAATGTCAGGTCTCGTTCATAGTTTCCAGTTGTGAGAGCCAGACTGTCCTGCTCAGCCTCGATGCTATCTCATCTTCGCACCTTAGGCACCAGTCAGCATTCCAGACGGATCGATAGTCTGCAGGACCTGACATGAAAACCCTACACCTTTCATTTAGGCGTGAATTCCACTGTCCTCGCCATCTAACAAACAATTCCAGGATTTGGCCCGAGCCTATGCTCAGCAAAACATTCCCATTTGCTTACTCTTTTTCACCACTAACTGTATATCCCCTGGGATGCCATCTCCAGAGCAACCCGGATCAGGTGCACTTCAGGAACGTTTACTGCAGGAGCCCCCTGGGGCACCCTGTATTTACATCACATTGCATTCGTTTTCTTTCCGTTGCATCCACTGCATTTTTAATGCGTGCTTCGCAGGGCAAGCACCCATGACCCTCGCTGCTGTCCCGCACCACGCAAACCCAGGCTGACAACACACAAGACAGTGGCGGGGCAGGAGGCACAAAGATACTGCACACATCACCATGAAACTTTACATACAAAAAACGATACGCTGCGCACTAGGCTGAGGTTTGGCAGACGTCCTCCAAGCTCCTGAACGAGACGATCATTTCAGACACAGCCTGCTTGACTGCTGAGGCACCAGTTACTCCAGGATAAGCGGTGCTAAGTCCCTATCCAGAAAGCAGTGCACATTTCACGCACTGGTGAATTATTTGCTATTAAAATACACCAATCCTCAGCAAAAGCAAGTCAAAAACTAGATCAGACTGGAATATTTTAAAGGCAAAGTACGTGTAGCAGCTGTATATATTCCGAATGAACACATCAAATCCTCACGGGAGCCACTCTTCCTACAGTGCATTCCAGATAAAAACACATTTATGAGGGACATCACATTTAGTTCTCCTGTGCCCACGAGGGCACCTGGCTTTCAATGACTGAAGCATTAGTCAAAGTAAAATAGCAAGAAAATAAGTATTCAGGAGGTAACAGTTCATCTTTCAAAGCTAACAGATTTCTATGTGACAATTATTTTAAAGTCCGCAAGAGAGGCAGCTTGAAAATTAATGATGACTATGAATCAACATCCATTGAGAAGAGCACAAACGTGATGAAATTTGTATCTGATTTGTTGGGGTGTTGGAAAATAATCCGTGTAAATGTTACAAATGATCTTGCCTTTCTTTAAAAAGGCTAATTAACTCATCAGCCACTCAATTTCAATCAAAATTTGTTGCTTTTTGGTTTTAGTTTTGATTTTTAATGTTAACTACCCAAATGTGAGCCTAGAAAATAGTAACTAAATACTGATTCTGAACATACGTCATCCCTATTTAATAAAATACTTTATCTCTGGAAGTTTCACTACGCAGTTAGAACAGGGTCACAGAATAAGCATCAGAAAAGCATTTGAATGCATTCACAATTCATCAGGTTTTGTTTGTTTTTGTTTGTTTATTTTGTTTTTTAAATTGCTTTTGTGCAATTAAGACTAAGTGGGGAATGTAACATCCACAACGTCACGGATCTTCTAAATAACTTCTGACAGCATGGTACCGAGCACTCACTGAGAGCCATCAAACTCCACGGCAGCGAGTTCCATACCTCACAATTCATGGCACCACTTCAAGCCCTTCTATAAATCAACTTCAGCACATGTGGGTGTCAGAGTTCTTCAGTTTTTGTTCCCATAGCTACGAATGTACTTTACCACAGGAGGAAACAGCAGGTGGCTAAAACAGAATAAAATCTCCATTCTTTTATCATATGAAGAGTTGGGAAGTTTCAAATAAAGGTTTTATTGCCAAATGCTTACAGATAGTTACGAAGACTAACACGATCAGATCAGCAAACCTTAGGATCCTTTCATACATTTATTACTCAGTCAACAGGAAATCCAACCACCCGCAGAAAAGTGACGTTCTGCCCTTGTATCTGATGATCCCATGGGGTTGCAAAGCCAGTGCAGAAATAGTTTTGTCTTAATTTGAAGTACGCATTTCCCTTGATTTTGTTGTGCTAACCATCTAGTCTTGAGAAGAGCAAAGATAAATAAAGCCAGTATCTGCCAGCTTGCCAGGTAGCCATTCATTTCTTGCCCTATAATAATTCCTCACAGGTAATAATCCTCTCCCTCTGGCACTGCCGATAAGGCAACAGTATATATATACTTTTAAATCAATCTCCATTTGGTCTTGACTTAATCTGGAACAGATTCGATTTGCAATTTCCCTGATTCTCCTAGATGCCTGGCTCCTAAGGTCATGACACGGTGCTCTGCACTTTTCTATCAAAAGCAAATGAAAGGTTTGGAACAGCTTGTGCACGCACCAGAACGTAATCAGTGTGGCTGGAGTGCTGTGAAGCTTCATCCATCTATATTTTGGCTTTGTGCAACTTTTATATCAGTTTTAAAGACAACACCTCTTGTTCAAAGGTCCCAGAATCCTACAGGATTCTCTGATAACGGGCTCTGCTCCAAAATCTTTCTAAAGCCCATGTTTCTTACTGTAGGCCACAGAGCATCTTTCAAATTTAGCCCAGGGTCCCTAGTAAAACCCACATTTGCCAGCAGAGTGGTGCTCTTACTGAAGCCACTCCATCTCCTGCAGCATCCCAGACCCCTGCTGGGCTGGCAGCGGCCGCTGGATGCTGCAAGAGAAGTGCACAGAAAGGAGACAGCACAGGCTGGGGTCAGCTGCTGGGACAGGGAAGGGAGAAATACTCTGACGCAAGGGGCTAGCAGGGGTGGAAGCCCGTTAAGTGAAAGAGGTTTTCAAAATAGAGAAAGATATCGTCTTAGTGTCATACTAATAATTCACATTGTATCGTAACCATCAACAGCACCATGCTGGAGATCAGGAGGAACACAAATTACTGATGCGATGTTCTGTAGGTTCAAGAACAGCCCGTGTCATTTTTCAGACAAAAAAATGAACTACTAACCTAATGCACAATCTTCCCATAATGGGTGCTGACAGCAGAGCTCGCTCCTTCCAGCAGCAGCCATGGCAGGCTCACCGCTCTGCCCTCCCGGCTGCCCTGCGCCCCAGGGCCTCCCAGCCTGGGAAGAGAAATGGCTGTTGAGGAGCCAGCAAGAGCTGGCTCTATAATTTCATCTTAGTTCCTTTTCTAATTTAGAGATGAGAAGAATTTAAATACTTCATTGGCAGATTTTCTTCACCAAAGACCCACAAATCGATTCAATGTTTTCAGGGAACCCACGTTCATCTGAGAAAAGCTGTATTGGCCAAAGTCAGAAGATGCTTGTGCCTAACCAAAAAGGGGGAGAGGCAATAGAGGAAAACGAAAAGGACAGGTTCAGATGGACCTCAGGTCTTAGACAGCCTTAAGAACCAAGCTACCTACCCCATTTATCCAATCCTGCTGAGCTCTCAACCACCTTGCTGAGTACTCCGTGGCATTACAGCCCCAGCAACACACCCGGTACGCCCGTACGCTGCCTTTCTGCTCCCTGCCGTGTGCTATAAACAAGTGTCCAATATGCTCGCAGAGTTATGAGTAAGAACCTGGAAGTGAGAGACACATCATCTGCTCCACCTTGCTTAAGCAAAAACATTTTGGGGGGATAGTTTACACTTTTTGCAAGAGTTGAAGCAAAATCTGCAGCTGCTCCTGGGACAGCTGCAGACAGACAGATACAAGGTTTAGGCTGTTTTCCACCAGAACGCACGCTACTTATTTTAAGGCCATTAAGAGCAAAACACAACCCCCCCTTGGCTTGCTCTTCCTCTTTGTGCTTCAGACACCCCTTCCAGTTTTATAATTAAGAAGTCAAATGTGTTGTACCTTGCTGTACAATTACTTTCAGTGAAGTATCATGAAATATCTAACAAACTACAAAGAGCCCACGTTCAACAGCAAAAAGTATCTTGCAGTGTGACTACGCAGACACCTCACCTCCATTTGTAGGTGGTCCTAAAACGCACCGGGTCTGTACCAGCAATTGTCAGGCAAACCTCTGTCTGCCTTTAGGAACCAGGCACCCGGGGGATGGCAGATCTTTAAGGAATACTAGGATGGAGTCGTGCAACCTGACAGGACTCTTTTATTCCATTTTAATTCTGGTGGTAATGGAGGGGAACATGGTTATAGCTCTCTTCGCTGTGCCTGCTCGCATTACTGCTTTTGACACCCTTTTACCCTAGCAGCCTATCTTCTGCAAAGCTCCGTTTCCTCTAAGGAGCTAATATCAGCGTTGTGACAGTGCTGTGGAGAAGGAGCAAACAATACAATCAGAAAAGAATCATGACTGCCTGAACGGCATGAATAGGCCTTAAGTAATACCACGCCTCCTAATAAACTGAATCATTTTCATATGCCAGGGACAAGATACCCAAAGTCAGGATCAGAACAACACAACAAGTTAATCTTGGCAGTTTTCAGAAAAGCAGACAGACAGAATGCATAACACAGATGAAAAAAATGTGTAATAAGCAGTTTTTGGAAGTAAAGCCTATTCTGAGCTGGTTCTCCTTGCAGCATCAAAATCTGTAAATCACTCTGTCACACCTATGGCCTGGATTTCTGAACACTGCAGTTTTCAGGTAGTTGAGCCAGGAAGGGCTGAAAAAACACGTAGTGGGGTAGTCTCAATGACTAATTAAGAGTAGAAGACAACCTGTGTTCTTATATATAAAAGCAGCTGTGTGGCACTCACCTCCACTGTTCTAAATAAATTGAAAAAGAGAAACACATTGCTCTGTGAAAGAGCTAAGTAGGTACAGCTTTCACGCTTTGTTAAACTTTCCAGACACTTGAGGGTGTTTAAGATTATGATGCATGTTAATTTGGGCAGATTTATTATCCATGTGCTCTGAATGTAATGAATGCTTCACTGTCTTGCATTTTCTGCTTAAATACAAAAACCTTCCTAAGGAGAAAATGCACCTATATCTTGTTTCAGAAAAAACAGAAATCCTTTAGTCACATTGATTATATCTGTAGCAACAAATGTGTAATTTTAAATGTTTTCCTAAAGCTTTCTTTTGTTTACGCATATACAAATCTGAGTGCCCACAACAGTGGTCAGAATAAAAACAGAGTTCCTGAAGCGTTAGGAGTTTGTGAGCACGTGAGATTTTGTTTTGAAACTGAAATTATCCACTACAAACTGCCACAGCCAGCTCTACTAAAATGGAAGATAAGGAAACTCCAACAGAATTTGCATTTTTACATTACAGGTGAAAGGCAAACAATTCTAAGCTCCCTAGTCAGAGCATCCAGCTTTTGTTGTTAGAATAAAGAAAGCGACGTGAGGAACAGCTATTACAATGCTGATTTCCATGCCAGTATATTTGGAGCAGGGCAATGAGCACATACATGAAGTATGCACAACTTGATATATGGAAGTACAAATACAGAAATATAACAGCACAAATATGAAAAGGCCAAAGATTTCATTTAAAGTACTTTGTGGGAAGTGTTAACAGGTCCCATGGAATAACTAATTCACTGTCTTTGCTAATGTGAAGAACAGTCTGGAACTGACATTATCTACAGCAAAGCAGCTCCATTGACAATGGCAGAATTTCTTGTTTGTTGAGAAACATTCTACACAATTTTATCCTGATATGCCAATACCATTTCTAGTATTGCAATGTAATACCATTAAACACTGAATCAGTAGAAGATGCAGATAGCAATGCATATTCATGTATCTAAATGAGAGAAGTATCAGCATTCCACATTTACTTCCCACCAGTTTAACTCAATGTGCATATTTGTCAGCTTATTAAAAGCAGACAGGCCAAATTAATCTGACTTTTCTGAGTACCTGGTTTCTACATGGAACACTTAGGCAAGATTTAAAGAGAAGTCTCCAAACCTGGCTTCCAGCTCAGACTCTTTTGGCATATGAGGAGGGGAGATGAGTTGGCTCAAGAAAAACAGCCTGTGGCAACTGAATGTGGATCCATGAATTCCAAGGCATTCACGTCCCAAATTTACTTACACTCCTGTTCTTTTGTCATTGCCTTCTTTCAGTTCAACAACTCAAGTAGTAAGCCAGCTTCCAACCAAGTTCTTTCTTGGGATGAGCTCCCCTTTGCTGAACTGACAAACTTGAGATAAAGTTTTGCAGCAATGGTACTAACTTAAGTATGTGCGATCAGTTGTACGTGAATTGATAGACCTTTGGTAATGACAAAATCTTTGTGACAGCAGGAACAAACCATGGACAAATTCTGCTAGAGAACATATCAGGTGTCTGTACACAAGAAACATCTTCCTATTACTTGGGTGGCAAAAACTTCTCATAACTTAATAAAAAAATGTTAAAACCTTGGCCAGAGAAAGGAAATTTTGAGGTAAATGGAATAATGTGAATATATTAATGGAGTCCAGTAAAGCAGCACCAGCTGCAGAATTAGAACAAGACCAAAAAGGAGATGGTCTCATGCATTCCTTACCTACATTACTCTGACTTGTATATACTAGAGGTGAACGTAGGAGCCTACAACTACTTGTAAGAGAGACAGGGACTTTGAGCAAAAAGTCTCAGTGCATTCTGATATCACAGAAATGGAAGTATAGAGTTCAACAGATAACGTGGGGAGAAGGGTGCAATTTGCAGAGTGAGAGTACAGATGAACACCCCAAATAAGATATCCAAGTCCTACTTGAAAACGTAGGGCTTGATTCTTCACTGCCAAGAACTCTTTCTGCAATGCTTTAATTTAAATTACCCTGAACACTGGTGCGGAATTAAACAGGTCACTGGGAGGAGGCTGCTAGTCCTGGCTACTCCCGCTTTAAATGCTCCTTTTTGCTGTCAGCTGAACTGCTACTCCTTGGTTTTAAATAGCTTTCAAACTCAAGACGTATGAAGGGAGTGGGGAGCAGGGAGCAGACCCTTCCCCAGAAACGCCATCGACAAGCGGCCAATACCCTAAGCTCTGGAGTTTTTTGCATTTTATTTTTTTTCCTCCCTACAGCTTGTTTACTGGATTGTTAAACATTCTGGCAGCAAATAGAAGGGGGTGGGGAGGAAGACGAGCTGCCACATTTCTAAAATTAGCATCTTCTGCCTCTGAGAAGCCTGTGGAGATTTAAAAAATAAGGTTTCTCTGCAAGATGCAGAGAGATGTGGAATTTAAACTGTTATACGGCTCATGTCTTAAGCTCTGTTTTATAGCAGAAAACTAGTTCACCTTCCCTCTTTCCTCTCTGCTCCCAGCTGTCAGTCAGGGACTATTACCACAAAATGTCAGGTCCATTTTATGGAAAGTAATTGTATTCATTTGCCCTGTCATCCACAAGCAGCTCCATAACATCTTCCATGCCAGCTTGCCTACAAAGTGGCAGACTTGCTCCCTTTTACAGGTCACTCCTGCTGTGCAGCCGAAAAGGAACGGCAAGGATTCCAGCTCACGGTGTGCTCTCCCGCATCGTTTGGTCCTCAGGAATCAGGTAGGCCCTGCTCAGACAACGTGTTTTGTCCTTCCTCAGCCTTTAGAAGGTAAGCATTCATAAAAGAAGCTGCTGCGGTTCAGTAATTGCTGTCTTAGATATGCACATGCAGACACGGCCGTTACTGTACTAATTCTGATTCCGAAGTAGAATTACATAAAGTGACGCTGATTTTAAATACACATTCTGTCACGCAAGCAGAATTAAAAGTGACATTTTGATCTGTTATCAAAAAAAAAAAAAACAGCCCTCTATTAATATGCAAAATATGACTTCTTTATCTCCAGAATCAGCAATGCTGTATTAAAAATAAAAGCAAGCTGTATGGAAGTGCTCTGCGAGCAATCTTCCCAGTTACTGGATCTGCTGAGAACCAATGTCACAAAGTAAGGCCTTTTATCTGCAGGCGTGTTTGGAGGCACACGCGTTGAAGGAGACTTATTTCTTTGTATAAACTCAAAATACATCCCAGAAGACAAAAGGAATTCTCTACAAACTTGCTCCCAAGTATCACCAACAGGGAAAAATACTGAAAAAGATTAATCATTTGTGGAGCAGCACAACAAGCAGCCGCTGCTCTAGAGGCTGGCATTTTATCACGTTGAATGACAGAATGAGAACATTGTGGTTTTTTTCTCTCTAGACTTCAGTCATGCACAGCCAACATGTCCCGTAGCCATGACCGTGCAGCAGCTTTGACAGGAAGGAGTTCAATGGCCCCAATTCTGGTTTAAATATAACTGCACCTAATGGCAGGCGGGCTGCAGGACGTGCAGGACGGTGTAACAGTGACCCACTAAGGCAACGCTTCCTGCAGCTCCGAGCACGTCACTGCCAGAGGAAGAGATCTTTGCCTTACCTCTCTGAATTAGGAAATGGGGATGAATACAAGGTGCTGAGGAGAACGGAGTTAGAAAAGCATTCTAACAGTTTGCACAGTAACTTGGAAATTACAGTTATCTGCTTTTGCCTTGATAACCTTGCATTAACCCCACAGGCTGTCCCTACGCTACAAGCTATATACTAAAACATTCTTTATTGTGGGTCTTTTTCAGAACAAAGCCACTTCACAGGAGTAAAATAAGTACTTAATCAAGCACAACAACGTCACTTCAGGTCCCAGACCTCTTCCAATTCCTGAGCCAGAGCTACTCCAGTAGGAGAGTGAAGTGTTTAGCTAGCCTGATTTTCTCCATACCTGTTTCCCACATGTAAAATAGATGACAGCAATTTTATGCCTCACTGTGCCATAAGTGCACAGAAGCCTCTGAGATGCTCTCAACGATGTAAATAAAATATCTGAGATCTGTGATAGCAGCCAGCTATTTTGAAAGTCTGATGCACTTTGTTGCATATCTGACCCAAGTGAAAATACGAGCTAGGAGTAGTTTTTACTCCTAGAGAGCTTTATATGCTACACTACCCTGACGTTTCCTATCGCACCCTGCGGCAATGCAGCTCCCCCAGCACCCCACACAAAGCTACTGCCACCCCACAGGGAGACAGCGGGTACTTTTTTATCATATGAATGGAAATAGGTTGAGTTTCCCATAGCCGCTTTCACTACCTTGGAGCGAGCTTGGCCTTTTGAAGAGGATGAACCCCTCCCTGCCGACTGACTCCATCCACTTTGCATCCCCAAACTCGACATGCTGGTGACTGCTAAAACACCTGCTAACAGCACGTAGCTGTTGCTTTGGGTCTGAATATCCCAGGATACTCCTGTTCCAAACCAGCAGGGCTGCTTCTCTGTCTACTTCTTGGGATTTCTTATTTTTTCTGCTTAAAACTAGGTAGCACGTCAATGAAGAAAAACACACTGAAAGATGATAATGAAATTCACCTTGATGATGTTTTACTGCATCCTGCTTAAGCTACAGGGCACAATTAGAATGGTACAATAAAACCACTAATTCCAATATTTAATATCATCTCATTATGCTGGTTTTATGTAACACAATGCCTCGCCAAATAACAGTGCTTCAGCAATCCCCAGTTTGATTTATCATCACGCCACTGGATGAGTTGAAAACACAATAGTTCTCAAACCACAAAGGGCCCCCAACTAAAATAAAAAAAAATCAGCATTAGTTGCTGTATTCCTGAAGATTAACCAGCCTCCAAAGCCAAAATTCAGACTAACACCACAAGAGATTAGATAAAATGCTACAGTGGGACAAATTAGTGGTTTATTCTACTCCTGTTACAAGTCTCCTTCCTTATAACAAAGGTATTTGCCTAGAATATCTCTCAGCACTTTTTAGATATTGGAAATATCAGTGAAGAGCATTGCAGCAGAGAATTTTGAAAAGATTGGAAAGGTTTTCTTTCATGATTTCTACAAGAGCAAATGCCCAAGATCATGTGTATTTTAGGCTAAAATTTGGTTTAATAAATCAAAATAGTTACTGACTTTAAAAGCACATGAGATTACAACATATACTAAGCAAAATAACCTTAAATGAGACATTTCAGAGCAACAAAAAATAAACACATTTAGTTCCAAAAGGGAAGAAATAGGTTTATTTCAACATTGTGAAATACTTCTGTAGCATAATCTGAAATGAAAATCGGTAAAATGCAACTTCATGTAACATTTCACGTTTGGTGAAACTATAGAGATCCAAAGTAAATGGTTTTGTTCAAACTTCTCCAGCCATCTCTTTAAGGGAAACCACTGCCCGCAACAACCCAACGAATTCAGTCTGTCCTCACTATCCACAGGCCATGGTTTGTTCATTCTTGGTAATAAATTATGAATACCCCCTATACACATCTGTTACTCAAATCACCAGCTAAATAATATATGAATAAATGAAGAGACTCCTCTTAGGGGAGAGAGCTGTGGGAGACCAAACTTTGAACGATGTGCTACAGCAGCAAGCATCAAAGCGTTACTATCAGGTTTGACCTCAGCTGGGTTTTGTTTTTTAAAAGGGCTAGAACTGAACTCTATGAACATGAATGGCTAACCAGCAGGGGCATGGCATGAAAGCTTGCCCAGAAAATATATGGAAGAAATACAGGGAAAGAATGAAACCCTAAATGAAGAAAGTGGGTAGAAAGAAGAAAGAAGTGATGCAATTTGAACACACAAAGCCTGCCATAAAACCAAAGGTGGAAAATGGCTACTCAAGGAAGCTTCTAAGTTCATTCTAATTTTCTGTAATTCTAAGCTTATTCTAAAGACACAGTCCTTGACAATATTCACCCAGTCAAACCAACCACGCAGCTATGCCCAGTAAAAGCACAAACTTTGTTATTCTTAGTAGTTCGTTACGAGATGTCATAAATTTCTAAACACATGTGCAAATAATTTATAATTTTTGTTATGCAGAGATCTTACTGCTGCTTCAGGCAAAAAGAATCCACATTAAAATACATCTTCAAATCTGTATTTCAAAACAATGTCTTTGGAAAGGGGAGAAAGTGAACGCTATACTGCATTAGGCTGCATCTCCACATAAAACGACCCTGAGGTACA